>NC_135727.1:13641247-14246747 GCF_964656455.1 Halichoerus grypus
CTATTAGTAAAAGCTGTGCTTTAGCAAGATTAACCTGAAAACATTTTGTGGTAAAGGCTGAAAAGAGACAGTAAATAAGGTCTAATAAGGCAGTGGAGTCGGCCAAGTGAGAATTAATAAAGGGTCACTTGTCCTGTCTGAGCCTCACTCCCTGTACTAGTCAGGGTTCTGCAGAGAAACAGAACATCTATATATGGTGATTTATTATAGGAATTAATGGACGTGATAAAGAGGCTGAGAAGTCCCACAGGCTGCTGTCTGCAAGCTGGAGAGCTGGGAAAGCCAGTGGTATATTTCAGTCCTGGTTCTAAAGGGCTGAGAACTGGCGGAGAGCTAATGGTGTAATTTTGGACCAAAGGTTTGACAACCAGGAGCACAGATGTCTGAGGGCAGAAGGTAGATGTCCCAGATCGAGAGTGAATTTGTATGTCCTCAGCCTTTTTGTTCTAGTCAGGCCCTCAACAGATCGGATGATGTCCACCTGCATTTGTGAGAGCAATCTTCTTTACTCAGTCTACTGATTCAAAACCTAATCTCATTCAGAAACACCCTCATAGACACACCCAAAAAGAACATTTACTATTTATCAGGCCATCCCTTAGTCCAGTCGACCGACAAACAAAATAAGCCATCACAGTACCTTCAGATGTTGGAGATGGAGAAGAGGCAACAGATGGGAGAGATACTCTGAAGGCAGATTAGAGAAGACTTGACAGTTAATTAGAGGTGGGGAGTGAGGTGGGCAGGAATCAAAGATGCCAAGTCTTTGGGCATGGGTGACTGGGATGTCATTCATAGGTCCAAGGAGCACAAGATGAGAAAGTAGGTGACAATGGCAGGCAGAGAGCTGGAAACATAGAACTCTGGAAAAAGTGGTTGGGGCTGGGAATAAGTTTTGGGGGTCATACACAGAGTGGGTGTTTACTCTTCAGATGGCAGGAAGCTGTATGTGTCTTACCTTTTCTCCTTAGCTTTCTGAGAACATTGAATAATGTACGCAGAGATGAGGAAATCTGTAATCCAGGGCATATGCACTTCTTTCAGAATCAGCTCAAAGGACAGAACACAATAGTGACTTATTTCCCCTGGATCCTGATGCCCCTAATTGTAATCATCACACTTAAGATAAACAGCGAAGTAGATGACACACAGGAGGGCAGAGGTATAGACTGTGAGCCTAGGGAAGTTCCTAAGATTGGCTGTTAGTGGTTTTAAGCTCTGAGAGCCCAGACTGACTATCTGGTTCATCACTCCATGTTCATCCCCTTGCACAAACTTGGTACATAGCAAGTGCTCAATAAATATCTGTGGGATGCATGGCTATTGAATTAAAACGGACCCATTAGTCATGATGATTTTATCTTGGAAATATCTGTTCATTGTCTTCCCACAGCCATTGCCCAAGTTCCAGAAATAATTAAAATTATTTCTCATCTGATCTCTTGGAGTCAAAGAGACCTGGGGTTCTGGTCCTGATTCAATCCCTTATTGTTCCTTGACTTGATGGACCTGTTTTTGGTTTATCTCCTTCCTTCTGAAGCAAGTATTAAACATTTCTCAACAAATGAAAATGTGGCCTCAGAGTCACTGTGAATTTGGTACAATCCACAATTGATGCTGATTCCCTTGACAGAATGCTACTTCTATTTTAATGTTTTCATAATACAATTGATGGAGAAGAGAGAGCATTTTTAAAACATTTCTCAACACAGGAGAATATAAGTGGCTCCTAGTCCTTTGTAGATTGTTGAGAGGATGTGGCAAATAAAGGGAAACCTGGAAGTTGCTCAGTCACGGAAATGAGGTCCTTTGGGCTCTTGGCAGTAAGACAACACTGATATTCTTGGTCCTGGTGCAAATGGACCTCAGATGTGGGTTTGGAGCTCAGGCAAGTATTTATAGGCAGTCAAGAAGCAGCCATCCTAGAAAGCTTCCAGGAAGACAGATCTGCCTTGTTCATAGATGTATCCCCGGCACCCAGCACTGTGCCTGGTAGTGGTTACATAAATGAAACAGGGGCAGGGGTGCTTCTCAGTATTTACGACTGAACTGAGTTGGATACTGGGCTTCTTGTCCTGGTTCTGCCACTCTACCACTTCTGTGACCTTAGGAAAAATCCTTTCTGTTCTTGAGACATCAGTTAGCCTATCCAGAAAATGATCTTCAGTGTTCTTTGTGTTCTCAAGTTCCGCAGCTTATATCACTACGTGTGGTTCTTCACAATTAATCTACAGAAAGTCTGCCCGATTGGAATAAACTCAAGTGACAAAACAGGGCAGAGAAGCAGACTCCCTCAGTCTGACAGTACACAGTGTGATTTTGGCTTCATCTTTGTGCCTAAAAAAAATTGTCTTCTCTGTGCCCAGAATGTTGGAGGCTTGTGGTGCCATATTAAATAACTATCCTCTGATCAGGATAAAGGCATGCCCTTCTGCAAACCCTTATTACCTCCCAGAATCTTCAACTACAAGCGAGGCAGTCATTTATTCATGAGGCCATGGCATCAAGACATTCCACCAACATAGTGCTCTGTCTGTGACATAAAGCTTGTTCGAAGTGATAATTAGAATAGAGGCTCTTAATAGTAGAACCATTCAGTGTCAGCCTCAGGGGGCTACTAACTCATGTTGGAAATTCTCTCGGCTGCTTTTAATCAAGAACGAAGCTACAGAGACTCTTTTTTAAAGTTGCTACTTCAGTAGGGAAAGAACAGTACAAACGTTGCTACTTTAATATAATGACCTTCAGCTTCACAAAGCATCATGGGAACTTTTTTCCCAACAGTGCAGAGCAGGGATCCCAAAACAATTTACTAGAATGGGCTTATGTATCTTGAAGCCTTATCTAATTGGTGTTCAAACCTGTTGCTGTCTCTTCTCCTTTTTCCTTATCTCTAAGGGCTTTCAGCAGAGAGGACAGAGCATCCATTAATCACCCCTTCCTTCTCCCCACACACTCACTTGCATGCACGTGCTTACATGAAGGCACACACCTCTCCCATGCCGTTCCACCCCAATCCCTACACACACTCAGGGCCTTGGAATAGAATTGTGTTAGATCTGGAAAGAACCAGAAATGTCATCTGGGCCATCTCCCTCCCTTTTGAGCTGAGGCTCAAAGAGAAGTTGGACACAGCAGAGACCGCACCCAATCCCAGTTCTGGTGCGGTCAGTCAGCATCATGTTTCTGTATTTCCCCACCATGAACTCACAGTTTCAAAGAAGCGCATAAGCTTATTCAATTCAACTCAATGTATACATCGTTCACTCTCTGTTTATGAAACATTATGCTAAGTCTTGGAGGTATTTTATAGGGGAACCAATTATAATCCTGATCTAGTGGAGGTAAATAGAGATGTGTGTAAATGTGGTGAGTACAAGCAGGTTGCTAAGTGTTTACGTAGATGCACCAAGTAATTTGGAGATTAAAGTCAGAAGATATTTGTTCAAATTGAATTGTTGGTTGGAGGTACCTGTTCTGGGTTTCATGGAGAGAATTTTCATGATGCTTTGAGAAGCCAAAGATTATATTAAAGTATTAGCATTGGCATTGATTTTTCTCCTCTTGCTTAGGGAAACTTCAAAAGTACCTCTAATGCAAATAAATACTATCTTTTAGCTTCAGGAAATGTCAAAAAATGAAAATAGGTAGGTTTGGGGAGGGTGCAAGGAAATGGAAAGATGCATACATTACTGCTGGCAATCATGAACAATTTCACAGTGTGTATTGGGAGCTTTAAAAATGCACATATCTTGTTACCCAGTATATTTGACTTCTAGAAATATATCTAAAGGAATGAATATGTGTTCATGTGTGTTTAATTATATATATTATATGTGTGTGTGTGTAAAGGATGAATACAGGAAATGTTATAGTGCTAAGTTAAAAAATCAAGGGACAAGACAATTGTTCTGTTAAAATGTCACTTTATGTATTTTATGTACCCACGTATATCATTCGTAACCCAAATGTAGGCCTGTCCTGTTTCTACCATTTGTCCACCTTGAGGTCTGTAACATAAGTCACATTGAAATACATCCACAAATCCAAGTCTAAGAATAGACAAATGATGTGGGTTTTAAGGATTTCATGAGAAGATAGAGTTATTTCATATATCAAACAGCAAAACCTGCAAGTCACTTTCCCTTCAACCTTCCTCTCTTGTTGATGTTTGATGTCCTTCTGTAGCTACTTTTCTCCTTTTCTTTTTTCTCAAACCCCTTCGGAGATTCTCCCCCTTTCTGTTGCTGACATCTCCTCCTTTTCTTCCTCCTCTACTACCATGACCACTGTGCAGCCTCCTCTGGTTCCCTAGTCAAGCATTATCCAACAGAATTCTCTGCAGTGAATAAAATGTTTTATAAACTTCTCTGTCCAGTATGGCAGTTGCTGGCTACATGTGGGTATAGAGCACTTGAAGTGTGACTGTTGCCACTGAGAAAATGTTTTAAATTTTATTAAATTTTACTTTTTTAAAAAGATTGATTTATTTTTGAGAGCAAAAAAGCATGCACTTGTGAGTGAAGGGAGGGGCAAAGGGAGAGAATCTTCAAGCAGATGCCCTGCTGAGCGCAGAGCCTGATGCGGGGCTCAATCTCCGGACCCTGAGATCATGACATGAGCAGAAACCAAGAGTCGGATGCTTAACTGACTGAGCCACCCAGGCACCCCACAAATTTTATTTAATTTTAATGTAAGTTAAATTAACCACAGGTGGCTATTAGGCACTTGAAATACGGTTAGTGCAACTGAGGAAATTTATTTTAATTTTATTTAATTGTAGAGATTTTAAATTAAATTACCCGTATGTGGCTAGTCACTATCCCATTGGGCAGCATAGCTCTAGTGCCTTCTTAGGCAGAACAAGCTAGGTTTCCTTTGGATCTTCAACTTTGCTTTGTTGAGTTCAGGGGATTTGAGGGGTGGCTCAGTGACTTTTCTTCAGCATCCACCTTGCTTAGAAAATACTGGAAAAGGTAGGAGGCATTGTAAATAACCATTAATTTTAGTTATTTTCATGGGTACGCACAGGGAAAAAACCAGACATAAATGAAAGTTGTTGTTATGGTTAACTTGTAGTAATCGGATAATGATGACTTCTTTTTGTTTTTTCTGTTTTTCAAGTAATGTAGAGTGGGCATTTATTGCTTTTATATTTAGAAAAAAATGTAAAATACTATTAAAATACCTCTCATGTATGATTTTTTTAAAAAAAAGCAAATTGAGGAAGGCAACTCTTCTGAGGGTCCTGTAACCAGTTCCCAGAGCAGTATCTCACTTAACAAATGGGGAAAAGCCCAATGGCAGGCCCCTCTGGAGCAGAGCCCAGGAATGGCATGTGTGTACGTTCTCCCAGCTGCTTCCTCACATCAAATAGCTAACAAACCAGAGCTCCAAAGCCAACCCAGTTCCCGCTGTCATCATTGATGAAGCCTGTACACAGATGGAGAAATAAATAAAAGGGAGAGGTGATGAGTTTTCTATATTTGACCCAGTTACTATTTTTGCCGAATAAGGAGGAAAAAAAGCTTGGGATTTCAAGCATGAAGACATAGGTCCTGATTTTGTGAGCAAAATCTTGCTGCTCTCTTTTAGCCTTTACTGGATGTGTGTTTCCTTCTTGGAATCAGGGCAGAATTTGGCGATTTGGCAGAATCCATGTGGACTCAAGAGTTGTGACCTTACAACCAGCCCAGAAGAAGGGGCTGTTGGAGTTAGGCACAGAAGAACCACACAGAGGGTCTGAAAAATGCCAGTTGACCTGGAGATCCACGGAGTAGGCATGGGGCTGAAACTTTCAGTTTAATATTTAAAGAATTATCATTACCCAGCCTCCAAATTTGGATTCCAAACCTGCTTAAGAAAAGGGGTCCCCTCTGGAAATGGCAAACACAGCAGTAGGTTCAATGAAGACCTTTGTGCAGTCTTATTTCTGGCTTAGCCACACCAAGGCCAGCCAAATGGCCGTGTCTTTGGCAGTATCCTGCCTTTCTTCTCAGTACCTCCTCCTCAGGATACAGTGCCAGAAAAATCTCTGCAAGCCTCATTTACTCTCTCCCTCGTACATGAGAACTGTAAGGGTTCATGCTTTGATACCCTCTAGCGTTTTCATGGTTTATTTCTTAGAGGGCCCTAGAAGGCTGAAATGCTTTATGGGACGCAGAAGAATGAAGCTAGAAAGAGAAAAAAAATGTTATGGTAATTGAGGGTTACTTAGGGGCAGGGGGCAGGGCCTTTCCACCATCATACAAGCAGACATTTCCCATTGTACTTGCTTGCTGAGTGGCTTTCCAGGTGAGCTGCCCTACTCTGGGCCTAGTTGTGTGGCAACGAAAGGTAAACCACATTTCAGCCTTTGATTTTGTGTTATTTTCACTGGTTATTTTTAGTTGGTTCAAGTCTAGGAAAACTTAAAAATCACTCCTTCCTGAAATGGCTTTAGTTCCCTGAAATTGGAAAACTAAGACGCTCTCAAGTTGCAAATCACTGCACTGATGATTATAAGACATTCTTTCTATTAAGCAGCCAGAGATTAAGTGAGCAGGAAATAGACCCTCTGGAGTCCTGAGGTGTTCAGTGCTTCTACTCTGTTTGATCATATTGCTCTTGAACAGGGCCCACGGAGCAGTTTCTAAAATGTTCTCTTCTGGCAGACTTCAAGTGGCTCTAGAGAGGTAAATGCACATGCTCCTTGTTTATTATACACAACATTCTTGACACCATTCGTTTGCCAAAGGACTGTCTTATCTCTAATCTAGAAGTGCCTTGAGGATATTACTTGTAGCACACCCACACTGGGCCGTTCAGCTCTCAGGTGGCTAGAGCCGGGCACTGATGAGGCCAAGAGCATAGATTTAATCCCAAATAGATCATTTAGCTTTAGATAGACTAGAAAGTTATATTTTTGTGCTTCTAGATTGTAGCTCTCCCATTACCTTCCAGGTTGCAAGGCAGTGTGCTCATAAGTAGGACTGTGGCTTGGTGTCCAGCCTAAGGGTTTCTCAGAGCCTTTTCTAGGAGGTAAGCAGGGGCATGAGGATTCAGAACTCTAGGTCACAGTAGAAGGACCATATTAGGAAGGCAGTGGAACCAGGAGAAAAGAAATGAACCCCAGAGTAGTGCAAGTGTTTTTGGAGGGGCATAACCAGGGCCTCAAGTAGGAGATGGCTCACCAAGCAGATTGAGTATAGTAGCTAGAGAGCAGTGGGTCAAGGAATGGTGAGCTTATGTGAAGGAACCACCAAAGTTATGTGAGGAAAGTATGGGAAAACTTGCTGTGCCTTTGGAATATTTCTTTATCTCCTCCCACCCCAGATTTATTAAGATATAATTTACATATGATATTGTGTAGTGTGATAATTTCATATACATACATATTGCAAAATGATGATCAAAATAGGGCCAGTTAACCCATCCTTTGCTCCCATAGTTACCATTTTTTCCAGGGTATTAGAACTTTTAGGATCTACTCTCCCCGTATACTTTCTTTTTTTTTTTTTTAAGATTTTATTTATTTATTTGAGAGAGCGGGAGAGAGAGAGCGAGCGAGAGAGCACAAGCGGGGGGGGGGGGTGCAGAGGGAGAGGGAGAAGCAGACTCCCCGCTGAGCAGGGAGCCCGACTTGGGACTCAATCCCAGGACCCCGGGACCATAACTTGAACTGAAGACAGACGCATATTCTTTAGGGAAGGATTTCAAGTCCATGCCGTTTCATTTTTCATGCAATTCAAAAGGCTAGAAAGTTATCTTTCTATATTGAACGCAAATCGGTCTGCCTGTGATGCCCTCCCATTAGACCTACCAAGTTTTGCCTCATGGAGCCTCCCAGAATAAGTTTAATAGATTCTGCTGTATCTGATACCTTCTGACAAGCCTTGATACATTTAAAAAGAGTTCTCCTGTCATTCTGAAATTAGCTCTTTTCATAAAACCCCCAGATGTTTCAGCTATTCCTCAGAGGACATAGCTTCCCCACACCATCACAGATTTGGATCTGTGGAGGTAGACATTGAACGGACTTCAGGGTGCAAGCCTTTTACTATGGATCAATGCTTGTGAAAGGATCGAGGAAAAATCGGATTGTGGGGAAGAAGAATTGGAACTACAATTCAGGCTTATCAGTCTCAGCTAATCAGGCAGGGAGCTCTGGAGAGAGCATTACCTGTCAGAATTGCCCAGTGGTGGGCTGAAATGGCTAGGCATTATGCCCCACCTCCCTCAGTCTCCGTATATGGGAAGTGTCGCCTTGGGTGAGGCAGTTCTCCACAGTTGAGGCTGTCTGCTGACTGCCCTATGCACAACTGGGCAACAAGTCCTTCCTTGGAGAAGGATATGGGTTAGCACATTCCCATATCTATCACAGTCTATGCATTGTATCGTGTTCAATCACTTCTCCACACAAACTCACCACCTGCCTTAACAGTTCTAGCATTTCAACTTCACTCAGTATGGGCCATCACTTTTTCCTTGCTTGTAGGAGCCATCCTATTATGGGGTTCACACCATCTCTTGGGGTCCTCGCCAGGGTGTTAAATCCTGCATCTCTGGAGAGTACTCACAAGTCAATAGGCTCTTCATATCTAATTTTATGATCCCTCCCCCCAATCAGGCAACCTCATATGTTATTCCCCGAGCTCCTATGGTACATGCTGGCCAGTTCTTGCAGCTTCTATGGGGGGATAAGTCCCTTTCCCCTGCCATAAGGTTTACCACCATCCCAGCCAGGTTATGCTGCAATTTAGCCCTAGTTACAGGTCTAGTTGTCAGGAGTGGGAGGGGGGGTTACTAAGGGAAGAACCTGTTGCCTTTTGGTTAGAGACTTTTGAGTCATCTTCCAGCAATGATATGGAGAACTTGTTCTTACTAGGTGGACCACTTCTGTAGGCTCACAAGGTTCAGAAGTAACTACTGTTTCCTCCATAAAAGCTTGATACATCTTGCCCACTAGTGCCTTCTTTTCCATGGAACTACCCTTTCGATTCTGGTGAAGGTTTCAACCCCTGGACCTCCACTTTGGGCTTGGAGCTGTTTGTGCTTTACCTATTACTAGTGAGGGCATCCTCCTCGCTGGCCAGGCTGTGTGTGATCCAGCTTCAAAGGCCTATCTTATTACCTGCTTCCTTGGACCACTCCTGGCCCCAGCTTCCTCACCCTGGGTTTCTTGGAAGCAGACACTAAGATGGAATTTAGAGTACAGCATATTTTTTAGGGACTGACACCTGTGAAAGGAAGCACGCTTGAAGTAGAGGAAGGAGTCCAAGTACAATGGAGGCCCGACAAAGCCTTGGCCAATCTAGCAAGGAGCTCTGGGTCAAGGGTTACCCTTCACAGTTGCCCTGTGACAGGCTGAAGTGGCCAGACCTTTTTATCCCCCAACGCTTCATCCGTTTGGCTGTTGCCAGATGATGATGGCAGCCTTGGGAAAGGCATTATACCCCAGGTCACTTGGGTCTCGGCAGGCATTACCTCAGGCGAGGCTGCTCTCTGCATCTGAGGCAGACCCTGAAGGAACGGACAGCTGGAGGCCGTGTGTGAGCACACTTCCCACAGGTGGGTAGCTAGTCCTTCCTTGAAGCAGGATCCGGACAGTGTGTTGGACACTGCCTATTGACAAATTGTACAGCATGACTCTTATATAGCATGCTTTCCACATTCTAAAAAGCACACTCTTTCTACTGCTACAAGTTTTTCTTCCACTCTTCCTTAGCCTTGTGCCAATGTTTGCTGGTAGCTTGGTGAATGGAATGCTGGGAGACTTGAGCGTGGCCCTTCCGAAGGGAATTGCCCCCAGAGCACCAGCACGCTCTATTTACCAAGCTCAGGTCTGTTGAAAACCTTCTAAGAAAACACTGATTTCAAGACACCCCAAGAGCCAGTTTGGGGCCCTTTGTTGTCCTTCCTCTCCTATGTCCTTAGAATCCTGAATACAGCAAAATGTTCTTTCTGGCCAGGTGGAACTAGGCCATAATTTGCCTTGCTCAGGGCTCTCAAATGTACAGGCAGCCCTGGATCTTCATCTTTCATCTTGAGACCAGGATCTCATGTGCTTTTGAAAGTGTGTAAAGCATGTTATATAATACTCATTTCAGTGTTGGCTCACAGCTGAGATTAAACCTTGACTGATGAATGAACCTTTCGTATCTAAAGGCAATAGCTAAGTATTAAAATCCTTGAACCGGCAGCAGTGCGATAGCGTACATGCTAGGAAAGTATAAGCAGCTTTAAAAACAAGCATCTCCTGCTAATTTTAGCTTTCCTACACTCTAAGAAGACTCACCAACTCCGTGGCTCCCTATTTCAGAAATAATGAGAACTGCTATGCTCTTACCCCTTATTCTTCATTTTCTCACACGAGTGGTAACTTTCTCTAGGCAACGACCATCAGACCATTACCTCACTATCTACAAATTATATCCATTACTGTCATCATTATTATAGAACGTGATCCTACCCTTGCCTGAATTCCCCTCCCCAGGCCTGTTTTCTTCAGGACCCTTGTCTAAACCACTTCAGAATTCTGTACTCTGACAGCCGTCATCAACATTCACTTGAAATGCAGTGATACTATGTTCTTTTGGTCTAGTGTATGCTTCTTCTGTTCTGACTCTACAAAAGAGAAAGTGTGTGTGGCACTCACCAGCAAATCCAGTTGCTACACCTTCAAAAAACATCCAGAATGTGATTGTGTGTATTCAATATTTTATATGTAATCTCTAGCCTGGACCACAGCCAAAGCCTCCTAACTGGTCTCTTTGGTCACTCTGAGTGATCACACTTGCTCCAGGAGCAGCCTGAATGATTCTTTAGTAGTGTAAATGACATCATGTCACTCTCCTGTGCAGAAGCCTCTGACCACTTGTGATTATATTTGGAATCATACCCAGACTTCTTGCCGTGTCCCACAAGGCCTGTCTGACCTCTTAAGCCTCATCTCACTCTCCTCCTTTCTGGATGAAATGAGATCAGGCGGATGTTATAGCACGATGGGACATTTCCCATAGTCCTGGAAATTTGGCTGAGGCTCAAAACCCAGAGCAATGGGCGTTAAGTAAATTAATAACAAAAGCTTGCAGTCATTCATCACTTACTATGTGCCAGGCATGTTCCTAAATGCTTTCACATGGGTTGACTCACTTAAACACAACCCCACAAAGCAGGTACTATTATCATTCTCAGTTTACAGATTAGGAAACTGAAGTACAGAGCTGATAGGTCCCTTGTCTGAAGTCACACAGTGAGTACCAGGTTCAAGAGTGGAACCTGGGTGGTCTGGTTCTGAGTCCAGGCTCTTCATGGCCACATTTCAGCTGCTCCCCACAGTGTTAAGGGATCAGCCAAGGAGCCACCAAACACACTTTTCCAATATTTGCAGAGGTGGCTAAACTACCCCTTTTGACCCTCCCTCCTTCCCCCATCCACCCCGGATAAGCAGAAGACTGGGGCTTTTAGAAGATAGGGTAGTCTTGGAAGAGAAGGAATTTGTATTAGTGAGGAAAGGGGGGCTTCCTTCCTCATAGGGAGCCAAAGACTCCTCAAGTTCAAGCCACGTGAGACTGAACTGCTGATGCGTCCTGGAGTATCAGTTGCACTGAGCTCTTTAATGGCAGGGGCTATGTCTTTTTGGGTCTGTGTATGCACAGTTCCTAGGACAGTGCCAGGTACAGGATAGGAGTTCGGTACCTGGAGTGAGGCACAGGTGCACCAGGGAATTTGTCGGTGGAGCACTTGCTTCAGCTGGCTGGGGGAACACCCAGGAAATGAGATGGATGGCTTGGGCCTTGAGCAGCTTATGATTAGACAGAGAGATGGAAAGCAGGGAGCAGATGCAAAAAAAAAAAAAAAAAAAAGAGAGAGAGAGAGAGACAAGTACAGAAAGACACAGAGAAAAGTCCAATTGCCAAGTATGAAAACTAAAGTAAATCAGCAAGGAGGGCTTAAAAAAGGTTGTAGTTATTGTAATCTTCATTTAGTAGATGTCAAAACAAGAGGCAGAAAGATGATGAAGGCCGTGGATTTATGCCCATAGTGTAATCAGACATACCATTACCAGGAAGATTGACTCACTCTGATTTGCTGGGTCTCACCTCCTAATTCCTGCGACTGAGGGGCCCCAAGGACATGGGGATGTTATTGCAGGAAAAAGCTTGGTAATGAAACTTCCTGGAAAATAATAACTGCATCTTACAGCTGCATCTGATTTCACTATGTCTGTGCCCATCACCTCGGTCAGCAGTACCAGAGTCACTTGAGGAATTGTAGCCAGAGTTAGGCAGCCAGCTGTGGCCCCCGCAGCAGGTGCTGGAGCTGGGAAATGGAGTAAGGAAGTGAGGGAGAGGGGTACACTTTCAACAAAAACCGTGGGCAAGGGGATCAGAGAGGTCTTTTCACAAATAGGTGGCAGGGTAGTATAGACTATCGCCTATGAGTTAGGGGCATTTCAACCACAGTGTCTGGCTTCAAATTCTGGCTCTGCTTTGTAACTGTGATTAACTTATGAATTCTGGCACCAGCATGTGACATGCTGATTAACTCCTATATGACTGTTTTCTCATCTGGAAAATGGAACTATTAACATTGCCTACCTCACTGGATTGTTATGAAAGTTAAATGACATAGTGTGTGTACAGTGCTTGGTACTTAGCTAGTGCTTAACAAATATTTGCTCTTTTTTAAATTTTATTATGTTATGTTAATCACCATACATTACATCATTAGTTTTGGATGTAGTGTTCCATGGTTCATTGTTTCCGTATAACACCCAGTGCTCCATTCAGTACGTGCCCTCTTTAATACCCATCACCAGGCTAACCCGTCCCCCCAACCCCTCCCCTCTAGAACTCTCAGTTTGTTTCTCAGAGTCCATTGTCTCTCATGGTTCGTCTCCCCCTCTGATTACCCCCCTTCATTTTTCCCTTCCTACTATCTTCTTTTTTTTTTTTTTTTTTTTAACATATAATGTATTATTTGTTTCAGAGGTACAGGTCTGTCATTCAACAGTCTTACACAATTCACAACACTCACCATAGCACATACCCTCCCCAGTGTCTATCACCAAGCCACCCCATCGCTCCCACCCCCCACCACCCCAGCAACCCTTGGTTTGTTTCCTGAGATTAAGAATTCCTCATATCAGTGAGATCATATGATACATATCTTTCTCTGATTGACTTATTTCCCTCAGCATAATACCCTCCAGTTCCATCCATGTCGTTGCAAATGGCAAGATTTCATTCCTTTTGATGGCTGCATAATATTCCGTTGTATATATATACCACATCTTTATCCATTCATCTGTCGATGGACATCTTGGCTCTTTCCATAGTTTGGCTATTGTGGACATTGCTGCTAGAAACATCAGGGTGCACGTACCCCTTCAGATCCCTACATTTGTATCTTTGGGGTAAATACCCAGTAGTGCAATTGCTGGGTCGTAGGGTAGCCCTATTTTCAACTTTTTGAGGAACCTCCATACTGTTTTCCAGAGTGGCTGCACCAGCTTGCATTCCCACCCAACAGTGTAGGAAGGATCCCCTTTCTCTGCATCCCCGCCAACATCTGTCGTTTCCTGACTTGTTAATTTTAGCCATTCTGACTGGTGTGAGGTGGTATCTCATTGAGGTTTTGATTTGGATTTCCCTGATGCCGAGTGCTGCTGAGTACTTTTTCATGTGTCTGTTGGCCATTTGGATGTCTTCTTTGGAAAAATGTCTGTTCATGTCTTCTGCCCATTTCTTGACTGGATCATTTGTTCTTTGGGTGTTGAGTTTGATAATATTTGCTCTTATTATTAACTCCTACCAGTATTTTTCACACTGTGGTTTCAATCCATTAACAGGTGAGACAAATCATTTAGGTAGTCATGACTTGGATATTTCATTAATAAAAATCTCATTAGGTGAAAAATAGGAGTGCCTTGAATGTTGCAAATATTGTTTCATGAAACTTGTTTCAGATATTTATGTGTGTGCATGTGTAACACACATGGACACATGTATTGCAAACACAAATATGTGGGCATACATGAAAATATGTACAGAATTATATGTGTAAATAGACATACACTTATACAGACACAAACCTAAAAACACATATTCACATGTACATACATAGTTGCACACATATTTATGGATATACAAACATATACAGACACAGACACATGTATACAGATACACATCCATACAAATATCTGCACGTATATACAAACATGCAATGCATGGATACATATAACCATGCTCATATAAACATACTCCTATAAACCCATACACACAACACATATACGCACATTAATGTACATATACACATACATACTTACATACAAACATACAAATGAACATACACGCAGTAGACACACATACACAGCATACATAGATACATGTTTACACACATGCTGCACACACAAGTGTATACATATGTATTCATACCACATGCACAGATACGAGCACACTCACACATACCTACACAATACACACACACACACACACACACACACACACACACACACACACAGAGCACTATTTTGTTGGCATGAGAACCAGATTCTAGATTTCAGATATGCCTTTGCTTCTGATTCATGTTCAGACTAGATCAGTCTTAAGACCCTAGAACACTTGGTACCAGTGGAGAAAAGTATCTGATCACACCAGAAGCATATTAAAACAATTATTTGCAGATTTCATTACTGCTTTTAAACCAATTATATTACCTACCAAAGCAAAGATTTTAAAAGTAGCTTTGACTGGAATTCATTTACAGATTTGCCTTTGGATCTTTAAAAGGAGAAACAAAAGGCATCAGTAGCTACCTCTTCAGCCAAGGAAGGACACTTTGTGGAGTTACTGAGGTTGGCCCATTACCACTCAGTAAAGACTGGTGACAGGGTGACTGGCTGGCTCAGTTAGAAGAGCATGGGGCTCTTGATCTTGGGGTCATCAGTTCAAGCCTCATGTTGGGGGTAGAGATTACTTAAATGAATAAACTTAAAAACAAAAAAAGACTGGTGAGGTCAGTCATTCCTGTTCAGATCCTTTAGCTTCTGGGAGATGTTTGGACTTGGGTTGTATCACCAAAGCTTGACTCCATGGAACAGACTAGTGCTGCTGGGAATTGTTTCAACTAATTCCAGAACGGCTGATCCCTCACTAGAATTCAAGGAGAAAGGGAACTTGCATGAACAACACATATCACAAAAACAGACAAACAGAGAAACCCCGAATTAGAAGACCTTTTATATTTATGCAATATAAAGGAATTTTAAAATAAGTGACTAGAGAATTACTGAACTGTACTTTCAAACTCTCTAAAAAATTGTATGGAGGAGAAGCTCACTATCTTCATTAGGTGGAAGAAAGGGGAACTACTGCAGGTATTTGAAAGCCAAGAATCCTGGATCCCTCTTCTGCGGTGATGGAAAAGGCTTGGGGAGCTCTAGGGTTCAGTCCATATATGAAGGGTGAAGGGAACATAATTATAAAGGTTGAGGATGGAGAGTACCAGGTAGAGAGACCCAGTAGAGATAGGTCACAAGAAAGAAGAATTTAAGATTCTCCTGGCACAATGCCAGCTTGACTTCTTTGTCCCCCATGAAGAAATCATCCCCGTGCTGAGTCTGAAGATACCGAAAGAACAGGAGACAGCCTCTGATCTCTAAGAGCTTAGAGTCTTACCCCACCCTTACTCTGCCCATTCCAAGCTTGTTACCCTAGAACCTAGATAGAAATGGCTAGCTGTCCAGTGAAATCCATGTTCCCTTCCCACCATATGGAGTGGTTGCTGGAAAGTGGCTGCACACCCAGGGACTTACAGTTTGATGGGGTCATGTGACTAGTTGTCGCCAATAGCATTAGAGAGAAGAGATGTGTATCACTTCTAGGCCAATCATGTTCATTTTCTGCATCCCATTTTCCCTTTTCACTGGCCTGATGCAGAGGAGCATGGTGATCTGGGAAGCCATGTGTTGAAGATAAAGGAGCCACAAGGTAGAAGGAGCCTGGATTCCTGAGTTGCTGCTTAGAAGAGAGCTACCTGCCTAGCAACACCCATTTGGGCTTTTAAATGAGAGAGAATTGAAGTTCCATTGTGTTTGAGCCTATCACATATTTGAGTCTGTTTTTTCTAACAGTTACCCTACTTTAATTAATACAAATACTTTCTGTGAGATGCATCTTTCTGGATTTATAATTTATATCAGAATATTCCTTGAGTTTGGTCATTGTCTTAGTCCGTCCTGGCTGCTGTAACAAAAATACCATAGACTCGGGGCTTTTAAGAAAACAAATTTATTTCTCATAGTTCTGAAGGCTGGGAAGTCCAAGGTCAAAGTGCTGGCAGATTCCATGTCTGGTGAGGGCCCACTTCCTGGTTCATAGACAACTGCTTTCTTACAGTGTCCTCACATGGTAGAAGGGGAGAGAGAGCTCTCTGGGGTCTCTTTTATGAGGGCACTGATCCCAGTATGCTGCTTCCACCCTCATGGCCTAATCACCTATCAAAGACCTCACTTCCTAATACCATCACACTGGAAGTGGGTTTCAACGTATGAATTTTGAGGGGACTGTTCTGTCTATGGCAGCCACGGATTCAAAGTAATGTGAGGCTATCTAAAACCCTCTCTGCTGATTTTGGCCGTTAGTCCTTGTGCTCTGCAAGTAGGTTGAAGATTTTTAATAAAGGAGACAAGCAGCTAAATTACTATTGACCTTCAGATACTTTGTTTAATAATTAAAAAAAACACTCTGCCAGGCACTGTTATAACTGCTTTATACATATTAACTTGTTCAATTTTCTCAACACTTCTGTGAGCCAGGCTCTATTAATGTCTCTGCTTTACATATGAAGAAACTGAGGTGCAGAGAGATTAAATAATTTACCCAAGATCACACAGCTAGTAAGTGGCAGAGTGGGGAGAAAAACCCAGGCTATCTGGTTCTAGAGCTCATGCTTTTATCCACCAGAGCAGATTGCCTCCATTAATGGATAAACTGTTTTTTCTGCTCTACTCTTAGTAGGAAGCAGATCTGATTCTTTCTCTTGACCCTAAAAGAGGTAGTGGTTTTTCAAGGAGTATTCAGGATCATAGTTTTGCTTTGAGCAGAAGACAGCCTCCAATCCCCAAACTCTTCCTGAATTAAAAAGTAGATGACTGCTGCCTACTGCCTCCATGACACCACTTTTGAGTGTTCTTGGAGGTTGCATGTGTGCACAGGGAGGGAGGGAGCCAGCCCCACATAGCTGCTTTGCTTGTGAGAATTAATAGGATCACAGCACACAGTGGTATGATTGCAAATAGAAATACTGCTCTGTTCAAACAAATCTGTTTCTTGCTTCATGCCAAGAACTACAGTGGGTAAACTTGCATTCAAATTGGCCTTGGTGCATGGAGTGTTGTTTCTTCTGTAACAAACCCTTGGCCTTGGCCAGATCTTGCTAGTCCACGGTCCCCATCAGCGAGTGCTCAGTAGGGCAGAAATGGACCATGGGTCTGAGTCATCAAGGGTCTGTCTGCCATGTCTTTGGGTGAGAGGGGTGCAGAGAGGCGAGTAGCCCACCACCCACAGTCCTCTCTTGTCATCATGAGACCTATTGAGGTTGGGTTGTTGACTCTTATACACTCCTTTCTGTACTCCCTACTTAGAAGTTCCTGTGGAAATTTTTTTTTAAAGATTTTATTTATTTATTTGACAGAGAGAGAGAGACAGCGAGAGAGGGAACACAAGCAGGGGGAGTGGCAGAGGGAGAAGCAGGCTTCCCGCTGAGCAGGGAGCCTGATGCGGGGCTCGATCCCAGGACCCTGGGATCATGACCCGAGCCGAAGGCAGATGCTTAACGACTGAGCCACCCAGGTGCCCCTCCTGTGGAAATTTTGTAACTCTTTTCTCTATCACTTTTTATTCCTAAAGGTTCAACTCATTACGACCTCCACTAACCCCATTATTGAGGCACTCCCTCATCCCTCTGCCTCTATCACTTCTTTAAAAATCTCAAGAATGTGGTGTTTCTACATGTTTATATCTCTATATATAAAATCATGAGAACTTAGAGAATCAGAGATGACCTTCTACCCTAACTCCTTTATTTTAAAAGCAAGGAGGTGAGGGGCGCCTGGGTGGCTCAGTCAGTTAAGTGTCCGACTCTTGGTTTTGGCTCACGTCATGATCTCATGGGTCGTGAGATCCAGCCCTGTGTTGGGCACTGCGCTCAGCGGGGGAGTCTTCTTGAAGATTCTCTCCCTCTGCCCCTCCCCCATGCACATAGACATGCTTGCTCTCTCTTGCTCTCTCTCTCTCTCTCTCAAATAAATAAATAAATCTTAAAAAAAAAATAAATGTGAGGATGTGAGGTCTGTGGGAGGCTGACCTGTTGCACGGATATATACCTGCAAGTGGAAGTGAGTAAAACCTATGTCCCTAAGTCAGGGCTGTTACACTAATGAGCCACATTTTCCCAGACAAAATATTGGTGTTCTATGGGGTTGGTCTCCTAACTAGTGTACTTGGCAGAGTCCTGGCTACTGTTCAGAAGGCCGCATGATTTAATGAGTGTTCTGGGCTGGTAAGCAAAAGTGGGACCCAGTGCAAAAATTTGAGTAATAGATGCAGACCTCAAATCCCCTACTCTAGCTCAGCTGTTGGGCTGTGTGCTTATGTTCTCAATTTTTGAGGCAACTAAGGGTTAACTATCACAGCTAGAGTATCTCATTTTGTCATCTCACTGAAATCTTCCAAGGTTGGTTTTATTATTTTACAGATGGGTAAACTGAGGCAAAGAATAACTTGCCAAAGGTCACATAGCAGGTAGTTGCAGACCGAGGATTCACACCTAGCTCTGTCTGGCTTCACAGTCTCCATGTTAAATACTGTGCCAAAGGGGGACTATGTGGCCACAATATGAGATACTCAGATGGTCCCAGAAGTATGTGTACATTTGCTTTCACTAGTCTGAGAGCTCTTTGCCTGTTTGCTTTGGAAGAATCAGTAGTAGCATCTCAGAGCCGTGTCTTGGCTGGTGACCAGGCCTTAACTTGGACCCCATTTTGTAGCGGGAGGAGTTTGGCTTTCACAGCCTGCTGGCCCCTAGTAGCTCATCATTTCCCCAGGTGACCCACTGCCAGGTGGCCTGCTGAAGTTGCTCTGTAAGTGACCTACACCATAAACTCCTTCACAGTAAGGTACTGGAAAGTTTATAGATTTGGTTTCTGAGGAATTACTGCATTTTGAAAGAGAAGGAGTTTACTTGTGGTGTCATTGTATTCCAGAGGGAGAGACCTGTAGTGTGCCTGGGGTACAGGCAATGGTGGGAGAGGACAAGAAGCATGGAGGGAGTGCTCGCTGGAGTAAAGCTGCGATTCCCTTCAGGGCCATCCTGGTCTTACCTGCTTCTGTCTTTAACCATATAGTGAAGGATAGAAATGATAAATCAGTTTGTGTCCTCTGAGTATGTTCTTGAATGAAGCCGTGTGTCCTTGTACTTGAAGAACTGGGCAGAATCCAGTGAAAATAGCTAATATTTATACAGCACTTAGTATATGTCCGATGCTGATTTAAGTGCTTTTATATATTCATTAATTCACTTAATCCTCCCAACGACCTTAGGAGGTTGCCACACTTTTATTATCATCATCACCATTTTATACGTTTAGAAACTGAGGCATAGAGAGGTAATGTAGCTCCCTCCAGATCACACACCTGGGAAGTGGAGAAGCCAGCCTTGTAAATCCAGGGGGTGTCTCCAGAGTGTGTGCACATGGTCATCACACCATCTTGTCTCAAGGAGAGAAAAAGTGGCTGAAGTGGGATCTGCCTATCTTTTGAGGACAGGCTACCTTTGCTATGACTCTAACTTGGTCTCAGTACTTGCCAGACCACTGATAAAGAGTGGAGTGTGATACACTGACCTTTATGACGTATGCATATTCATTTGCTTGTCTGCCATCCCTGCCCTGTGTGCCTCATGTCAGGGCTAGCAAGAGCAAGAATGGTCAACATCCGGGAAATAAAATCTCTGGATTTATCACCTTTCTTCTGCAAAACTGCAAATTGAGCCCTTTTTCCTACTCAATTGATTCTATTCTTGCTAACTCTTTAATGGACCAAATCAACCTTTTGTTGAAATGAGTGAAGATAAAACCAACACTCACCTTGTTAGGTCTTCTCCCTGGAGAAAAGTGAGCAAGCATGTTTATCAGTAGTGTAGTCAGTTAGACTACAGTTGTAGTTTGGACCCCAACTGGACAATTGGACTGGTAATTGTAGTGAACTGGACCAGTTCCATGATAACTTTCAGCTACAAAAGTGTATGATTCTGCCAGTGAAGATAGGAGTTCCAAGCATTTTTGTAATTTCTGTCAATTGCAAAAAAAAAAAAAAAAATTGAAGCCCAGCCTCAAGAAGAATTTCATAGTCCTGAACCTCACAGTTTCACTGCAAAGGAAGAGCAAGTGGTAAGGAAAATTTGATATTTGTTGCCCTACATTCAGAAAAACACAAGTGGTTTTAAATATCACAAACATTTTTAGAAGCCCCCAGCCTCTTACTCTAGGTTTAGAAGGCTGATCAAAAATAAGTCAGTAGGGGTGCCTGGGTGGCTCAGTTGGTTGAACATCCAACTCTTGATTTTGGCTCAGGTCATGATCTCAGGGTCGTGAGACAGAGCCCTGCGTCAGGTTCCACGCTCAGCTTGGTGTCTGCTTGAGGTTCTCTCTCTCTCTCTGTCCCTCCCCCTGCTCATGCTCTCTCTTTCTAAAATAAATAAATCTTGAAGACATAAATCAATAAGTAATAAATACATAAATAAACAGCTAGCTAGCAATGGTTTCTGCTTAAATTAGGTCTGTCTCAGTTTCCATGACATCCAATCTGTTAGCACCAATATTCTTGCCAAGATCTGTACTTAGCCTTTAGGATGGCAACATTTGCCTTAAGGTTTATAGGACATATTGTAGGTCAATGGATTCCATTATACTCAAGGAAAGAGAAGATTTGTGGAAGCCAACAGGTGATGCTGTATTTGATTCCTGGTATCAGTGTTTGGTGCTAGCCTTCACATGGCTCTGGGCAACTGGGATTTGATAGAATTACAGGTGATATATTTATGGTAAATGCTTGGCCTCCAGCTACAGTGTTCTGCAGCAACTACTGCAGGTAATATTCCTAGACTGACCCTAATGAAAGGGTACCCCAGGGAAATCATTCCAATGCAGAGAATGTGGAAACAACCGGGGTTTGAACAATGTGTAAATCTTAATTTTTCACTTCAATAAAGTTAACTGCAAGGCTCAAGAGAACATTTTCCTGTGTCAGTGGGTCCACACCAAATTTATTTCCTCAAACAAATAGACAAACAGGCAACCATGTAAATAGTACCTTTGGAGGCCTTCCTTGGTACTATTTATATGGTTGCCTGTTTGTCTTCAATGGGAAGAAAATATAATTATTTTATTTATTTTTTATAAGGGGGAGGGGCAGAGAGTCTTAAGCAGCTTCATGCCCAGTCTGATGTGGGGCTCGATCTCACAACCCTGAGATCGTGACCTGAGCCAAAATCAAGAGTTGGACAGTTAACCAACTGAGCCACAGAGGCATCTTGAGAAGAAAATATAATTAAACTTTTGTGTGCAATTTCCAAAGAAAGTAATAGGAAGGCAAGTGTGGACTTAATTGTTAAAGTACACATAACCGTGAAATAAAATAATGCATAATGAATTTACTAAGTGGAATGGTTTTAATTTTTCTCTGGACCTATCACTTAAAAGTAATATTCCATTTAGAAAATATAATGTACTCCTGATTCTCAAAGTTTATTCATAGTGTTTTTTATCAGGTGACATCTCTTAAACCTTGTCTTCAGTTTCTTTTTTAAGTTTTCTATTTTTTAATCAGATTGCAATTGGAACAAGATCATTGGAAAGATCAATTTAGATAGGCCCTTACTGTTAGCTTCATTGTCTTTAAAAGGAAAATGTTATATTAGAATACAGGTTCTTAGCTGGACTCCATGGATTTGGGCAGCATGAGGGGTCTCTAAGCCCCAGGAAAGTCTATACAAAATTGTGTGTGTGTGCGTGTGTGTGTGTGTGTGTGTGTGTGTGCAGTGTTTTGAGGAAAGAGTATGTGGTTTTCATTAGAGTCTCAGATGTTCATATAAACCCCAGAAAATTAAGAATTTCTGATTTAAGTGCTTTCTCGGTTCCTGTGTAACTCTAAAGTTCAAAGAGATTTGCTAAGCAGATTAATTACAGCTCTTCCTTGGTTGATAGGAAATGCAACAGGTGGCCCAGTGAAGTCTGTATCATATGTACCATAGTCAAGCATAAATGAAAATCTGTGTAATGAGATAATCTAATGTATGATTTAAAGTAATAAGAACCAATAATTTGCAAGCCCCAATAATTTTAAGTCAAGTTAGTAATATTAAAAGATTTCTTTAAACCCACTTTATTTTCAGTGTTCTTTATTATCATGCTAACTACCTACTTCTCATTTTTTTTTTTTTTTTGCACATCCACGGATATCCCATGGCCTTTTAGAGTAAGCTACCCAAATGCAGAATAAACATGTGAGTGAGACAAGATGAGAATGAAGCTGAGTATGATTGCAACTAGGTCAAATCTATTAATATGTGATATTTATGTCTCTGCATGGTTGAAGCTGCACATCCTTTTGCATAACATTTCCTCTTGCTTTGATAGAAAATTTCTCACTCAAAATACTTCAAAACCATCATTTAAATTTTTGTCACCCCTGAAAATTTCATTTTTAAATGGAGCACAATGTTATCATGCTGAAATAGATGTCGTTGGATTACATCACTTCACATGGTGTGATACTCTGTCTCTCTAGAGTGAATTTCACTGCTGCATATCAGAAATGTGCCTGTGAACTTGGGAGGGGGTTAGAGGACACAGCTAATGAGGGCAAGGTCACAGGTTCATTCTCTGTAAAAGTATTAACTCAGTTATGTTCTCTGACCACAGACTGTACCCCAACCCCAGCAAGAAGACACTTGGGGTCAAGAAAATCCAGGAAAGAGAAGAGATGACTCTGTAAACCCATTCCCCATGACTAGAGAGACAAAGAGCACCCATTTTGCAATCTCTCAATGTCAGTGTTGGAGAGAACCTCAGAGCTCTTCTTTTTCTTCCCCATCTGATGTGCACTAATTTTGTCAAAGGCTTATCCAGTCTCCTCTTGAATACCTCTAGTAACAGAGAGCTCATTGCTTCTCAGTGCCACTCATTCAATCTTGGAACAGTTCTGATAAATTCTTTCTTATGTGAATTACAACTGTCATTCTGCAAACTGTTCTGAGGCCTTCCCTGTGGGATCAACAGAGTACTCCAGGCCAGTCCTTTACAAGTTGGGAAACGGCAAAAGGGTTGAAGTAGGGGCTTCTGGCTTTACTCCACATTGCCATCCTTATTGGCTTATGTTAGCAGAGAGAGTCCTTGCTTAGAGAAGGAAGCATTTAAGCAGAGTTCTTTTTTTTCCTTTATATAAAGGACTTGGCGTATAGCATGTGGGAAGGGAATCTAAATTCCCTTCCAGGTCTTGAGGTCAGTTTCACATATAGCACACAGCTGGGTAATACAGAATGGATCACTAGGGAGACATCCATCAACCTCAGCCTGTAAGGAATATTGCAGTGGAACATTGCCTCCAGGCTGGGCATTTGGGACATTAATGGGTGGTCCATACCAGTCTGTTCTTGCTTCTCTAAAGTAGTAGGGAGACCTTTGAATGATAAGGTTGACTTTTAATCCCCCCAGATGATATGTATTCTTTCATTCGTCCATTCAAAAAGTGTTTATTGAGGGCCTTCTGTGCCCTAGCTGTTAGGGATACAGTGTTGAGGAAAACAGGGCCAACTGGGAGAGATAGACATTAAACAAATAATCATACAAAGTAATGTATAAGTCCAAACCATGATTTGTGAGAGAAATGAAAATTACAGATTATTTTCAGAGCCTACAACAGGTCTGACTTAGTTGAGCGTTTCAAGGAAGGCTTGCCTGATGTTTGAGTTAACATATGAAGGATGAATAGGAATTAACAGAAAAGGTGCAGAGATGGGGAAGGAGTCTAGACAGAGGCAATAGTCTCCTCAGAGAAACTGAATCCTCATTCATTGGTGGTGAGGATGTGAAAATGGTACAGTCACTTTGGAATCAGTTCATTAATTTCTTAACATAGGACTCAGCACTTCCACTCCTAGAAATCTGCCAGAGATAAATTGAAAACATGTTGCACACAAACATATGCATCAAATGTCTACACCACTTTATTCATAATGTGTCAAAACTGAAAGTTACCCAAACAACTATTAATACATATGTAATACAAAAATGAAATATGGCATGTTTATACAATGGAGTATTATTTTTCAATTAAAAGGAATGAATTATTGGTACATGAAACAAAATAACTGAACCTGAAAAATATTGTGATAAGTGAAAATCTAGGCACAAAAAAAATCCCTTCATTGTGTATGATTCCCCTTATTGAAATGCCATTAGAAGGCATATTTATAGAGACCTGAAACAAAGGTTGCCTTGGGGGTTGGGAGCATGGATTAATTGTAAAAGGATATGAGCAGACTGTTTGAGGTGATGGGAAGGTTTTAAACTGGATTGTGATTCTGGTTGTAAAACTATAACCTTCCAGGGGCACCTGGGTGGCTCAGTTGGTTAAGCGTCTGCGTTTGGCTCAGGTCGTGATCCTGGGTCCTGGGATAGAGCTCTGCATCAGGCTCCCTGCTCAGCCAGGAGCCTGCTTCTCCCTCTCCGTCTGCCTGACACTTCCCCTGCTTGTGCTCTCTCTGTCAAATAAATAAATAAATAAATCTTTAAAAAACCCTCTAAAACCTTACAAAAGTCATTTTTAAATGCTTACAATAGATGAATTTTGTATTATCTAAATTATACCTTAATACAAGTATTAAAACTAAAATAAACACTTTTATAAAGGCTGACAGAAGCCCAGCCTGGGAAGCACCTTTGTCTCAACAAGCCTGGAGGCTCTCTTTCTCTGCTGAGAGACACCAGTACAGATAGGAAGAACTGGAAAAAGGAACCTAGTCAACAGCAAGTATCCATATCTTGGAAACCTCTTTACCCTCACAGGTAAAAAAATGACTTACCTTTTCCCACCAGAGGCACCAGAGCAGTTGGAGGCATCAGTAAGAGCGTCCCAACACACCCTTCCGTTCTCCCACTGAGAACACCTTGCAGCCTGACCTTATGGTAACCCTTCTGTGCACCCCTTCATCAGTCAGCACTAGCAGGAAACACAGGGAGCCCCAGTGACACCAGATAAATGAGGTGGCCCAAAATAACACCACAAAGTCTCTGAAAGTAAGTTGCCATTGGAAACACAGCCCACAAAATTAGGCCAAGACCTGCATGCTAAACTAAAACAGGGTGATGGCCTGCTGAAATAAAAGAAGTAAATAGTTCTCAGAGTGTCCTAACATAATGAACAAAATGTCCAAGATAAACTTGAAAAGCCACCCATCATAACAACCAGAAAATCAAAACTTGAATGAGAAAAAAAAAAAATCCAGTCATGGCAACACTGAGATGAATCAAATGGTAGAATTATAATCTGACAAGGATTTCAAAGCAGCTACCATAAAAATGCTTCTGCAGTCAATTACAAATTCTCTTGAAACAAATGAAAAAAATAGAAAATCTCAGCAAAGAAAAAAAAAGAAATCATACAAAAGAACCAAATAGAAGTTAGAGAACTGAAAATTTCAACAACTGAAACAAACAGCATGCTGAATGGGCTTAATAATACATTGGAGATGACAGAGGACATAAACTTCAGGAGAGAATAATAGAAGCCACCCATTTTGGACAACAGAGAGAAAATAGACTGAAAGGAGACAGAGCCTCAGGGACCTATGAAATAATAAAATATTCCAACATTTGTATAATCAGTGCCTCAGAAGGATAGGAGACAGACAGTGAGGCTGAAAGAGTATTTGAATATGAAGAGATGATGCCTGAAAATTTCCAGTTTAGCAAAAGACACAAACCTACAGACCCCAGGAGCTGAGTGAACCACAAGTAAGAAAACTAAAGAAAAACGCTAAGACACATCCTAATTAAACTTTTGCAAAATAAAGCAAAAAATTTTTGAAAGCAGCCTGAGTGAAATGACATATTACCTAAAAGGGGATGCCATTTCAAAAGTATATTTCTGATCTGAAAACATAAAGGCCAGAAAGAAGTGACACAACGTTTTTCAAGTGCTGAAGGGAAAGAACTGTCAATAAATTCTATATCAGTTGAAACTGTCCTTCAAGAATTAAGAGAAAATAAAAACATTTTCAGGCAAAGGAAAACTAAGAGAATTTTTCACTAGCAGATGTACCATTAAATATTAACTAAAAGAAATTATTTCAACAGAAAGATAATGATAAAAGAACAAATTTTGAAGAATCAGGAAGGAAGAAGGAACAATGAAAAGAGCAGAAATATGGGTACTTACAATAGACTAGCCATTTTCTCATGAGTTTTATAAATCATATTTGATGATGAAAACAAATATTATAACACTACTACCCAAAACAATGATATTTAAAAGTGGGGAAGGTAAATAGACCTAAATAGAATTGAAGTTTCCACACTTGAAATGGTAGAAAACTGATACCAGTAAACTGTTTTAAAGCATTTATTTATGGTAGCCACCACTGGAACTTCTGCCACCGTAGCCACCACCACCGGAACTACTAGGAGTAAGGGTCAAATTTAGTTACCTCTAACACTGAAAAATGGATTAATGTTCTTGAAAAAGTATTGTCATGACTTTATCAACATGCTCAAGCACCTAATTACCAATGAAGACAGGTCTCAAACCAATAACCTAAGCCCCTTCCTCAAGAAACTAGAAGTGAAGAGCAAAATACAACCAAAGGAAGAAAAGGAAGGAAATTATAAGATCAGAAATCCATGAAATGGAAAATATGGAAACAGAGAAAATGAGTGAAGCAAAAAGCTGATTCTAAACAAATCAATAAAGTTGATAAACTGATCAATTGAAAATTGATCTCTAGCAAGACTGATGAAATTAAAGACAGATCATTAATATCAGGAATAAACTAGGGGATATCATTACAGATCCTACAACCACCAAAAAGATAATAAGGGAATACTAGAAACAACTTCATGACAATAAATTTGAAAACTTAGAAATGGACCAATTCCCTGAAAATCAAAACTCCAGAGACCTAAGGTGAAATAGATCATCTGGATGGGCCTATATCCATTACAGAAATTGAGTTCATAATTTAGAAACTCTTGAGGAAAGAATTTCTAGGTTTCACTGGGAATTCTACTGAACACTAAAAGAATTAATAACAATTTTATGTAATCCCCTCCAAAATAAAGAAAGTGAGGAAGTACTACCTAGTATGTTTTTTTTTTTTAAACAACAGACATTTATTTTTCGTAGTTCTGGAGTCTAGAAGTACAAGATCACGGTTCCAGCAGATTTGGTTCTTGGTAAGGGTTAACTTTCTGACTTGCAGATGACTGCCTTCTCATATCTTCACATGGTGGAGAGCGAGTGAGCTGTGGCCTCTTCCTCTTCTTACAAGGGCACTAGTATGATCATGATGGTCCCATCCCCATGACCTCATCTAAATCTAACCAGCACCCAGTGTCCCTACTTCCAAATACCATCACATTAGAGGTTAGGGCTTCAACATATGGATTTGGGGAGGGAGGGGAAATGCAAACATTCAGTTCATAACCTCCTTTAACAAGTTTTCATGGTAACAGCTTACAAGGAATCCACCAAAAACTCACATTTATTTGAAAAACTATTCAGTGATTTCACTCCTCTCCATATAATTGTTGGGCACCTGTTGAGGTATGCCTAGTGATGATGGCAGAGCTTCTCAGCACATTTTATGAGGACAATATTATCCTGATTCCAAAACCAGATAAAGACAGTACAAAAAGAAGAAAAAAAGAAGAAAGAAAATGATAGACGAATATATCTCATGAGTTTAGATGCCAAAAATACCAACAAAATATTAGCAAACTGAATTCAGCAATGTATAAAAAGAGTTTTAAACTGTGGCCAAATAGAATTTATTCCAAGTTGCAAGGCATGATTGACATTTGAGGAACAATCAATGTAATCTGCTATACCAAGAAGCTAAAGAAAGATAATCATATGATCATATCAACTTATACATAAAAAGCATTTGTCAAAATCCAACACTCATCAATGATAAAAAACTCTCAGGAAGTTAGAAATGGAGAAGAATTATCTCAAGTTTATAAAGAGCATCACCAATAAATTTACAGCTAACATATTTAATGATGAAAGAATGGTTTACTTTTTTATTTTTATTTTTTAGAGAGAGAGAGGGAGAGGGAAGGGTGGCGTGGAGGGACAGAGAATCTTAAGCAGGCTCCATGCTCAGCGTGGAGCCAATATGGCGCTCAGTCTCACAACCCTGAGAGATGATGACCTGAGTCGAAATCAAGAGTTGGACACTTAACCGACTGAGGCACCCAGGCACCCCAAGAATGGTTTACTCTTAATATCCGGGACAAATCAAGGGTATCTGCTCTTGCCACTCTTATTCCCATAGTACTATAAGTTGTAACCTCCGCATCAAGGCAAGAAAAATAAAAGACATACAAATTAGAAATGAAAAATCTCTTCCTGTTTTGAGGTGACTTGATTATATATGTAAAAATACAAGGAATCTGTAAGAAACTTTTAGAAATAATAAGTGAATTCAGCAAGGTTTCAGGCTATAAGAGCAAAGCACAAAAACCAATCACATTCTTATACTAACAGTGCACCTGTGGAAACAAAAACAAAATATCATTTACAATTGCTCCAAGTAAAGTGAAATCCTTAGGAGTACATGGAGCAAAACATGTACAGGAGCTATATGATTAAAATTACAAAATGCTGGTGAAAGAAATTAAAAAAAAAAACAAGTGGAGAAAGGTACCAAGTTTATGGAATGGATGACTCAACAAACTAAAGATATTACCTCTCCCCAAATTGATCAATGCATTTGATGTAAACACCATCAAGTGGTTTTTTTGGGGGAAGGGGTACAGATATAGACAAACTTATTCTAATTTATATGGAAAGGCACAGGCTCTGGGACAGATAAAAAATCTTTATAAAGAAGAATAAAGTGGGAGGAATTGCTTTATCTGATAATAAGGCTTACCATATAGCTACAGTAATCAAGATAGTATGAAGAGGTAGATACATTTGTCAGTGGAATAACATAATCTAGAAACGGACCCTCACAAAAATATGCTCAATTGTTTTAACAATTGTATGAGAGTAATCAATGGAAGGATAGCCTTCTTTTTTTTAAATTTTATTTTATTATGTTATGTTAATCACCATACAATACATCATTAGTTTTTGATGTGGTGATCCATGATTCATTGTTTTTGTATAACACCCAGTGCTCCATGCAGTATGTGCCCTCCTTAATACCCATCACCTGGCTAACCAATCCCCCCTCCCCTCTAAAACCCTCAGTTTGTTTCTCAGAGTCCATGGTCTCTCATGGTTCATCTCTCTCTCCGATTCCCCCCCCTTCGTTTTTCCCTTCCTTCTCCTAATGTCCTCCATGCTATTCCTTATGTTCCACAGTTAAGTGAAACCATATGATAATTGGCTTTCTCTGCTTAACTTATTTCACTTAGCATAATCTCCTCCAGTCCCATCCATGTTGATGGGAAAGTTGGGTATTCATCCTTTCTGATGGCTGAGTAATATTCCATTATAAATATGGACCACATCTTCTTTATCCATTCATCTGTTGAAGGGCATCTCAGCTCTTTCCAGTTTGGCTGTTGCAGACATTGCTGCTATGAACATTAGGGTGCATATGGCCCTTCTTTTCACTACATCTGTGTCTTTGAGGTAAATACCCAGGAGTGCAATTGCTGGGTCATAGGGTAGCTCTATGTTTAATTTTCTGAGGCACCTCCACACTGTTTTCAAAAGTGGATGTACCAACTTACATTCCCACCAACAGTGTAAGAGGGTTCCCCTTTCTCCACAACCTCTCCAACATTTGTTTCTTGCCTTGTCAATTTCTGCCATTCTAACTGGTGTAAGGTGGTATCTCAATGTGGTTTTGATGTGAATTTCCCTGATGGCTAGTGATGATGAACATTTTTTCATGTGTCTGTTAGCATTTGTATGTCATCTTCAGAGAAGTGTCTGTTCATGTCTTCTGCCCATTTTTTGACTTGATTATTTGTTTTTTGGGTGTTGAGTTTGAGAAGTTCTTTATAGATCTTGGATATCAGCCCTTTATCTATAGTGTCATTTGCAAATATCTTCTCCCATTCTGTGGGTTGCCTCTTTGTTTTGTTGACTGTTTCCTTTGCTGTGCAGAAGCTTTTTATCTTGATGAAGTCCCAAAAGTTCATTTTTGCTTTTGTTTCACTAGCTTTGGAGATGTATCTTGAAAGAAGTTGCTGTGGCTGATGTCCAAGAGGTTACTGCCTATGTTCTCCTCTAAGATTTGGATGGATTCCTGTCTCACATTGAGGTCTTTCATCCACTTTGAGTTTATCTTTGTGAATGGTGTTAGAGAATGGTCGAGTGTCATTCTTCTGCATGTGGTTGTCCAATTGTCCCAGCACCATTTATTGAAGAGACTGTCTTTTTTCCATTGCATGTTTTTTCCTGCTTTGTCAAAGATTATTTGACCATAGAGTTGAGGGTCCATATCTGGGTTCTCTATTCTGTTCCATTGGTCTATATGTCTGTTTTTGTGCCAGTACCATGCTGTCTTGGTGATCACAGCTTTGTAATATAGCTTGAAATCGGACAACGTGATGCCCCCAGCTTTGTTTTTCTTTTTCAACATCTCCTTGGCGATTCGGGGTCTTTTCTGATTCCATACAAATTTTAGGATTGTTTGTTCCAGCACTTTGAAAAACGTCATTGGAATTTTGATCGGGATGGCATTGAAGGTATAGATTGCTCTGGGTAGCACAGACATTTTAACAATGTTTATTCTTCCGATCCATGAGCATGGAATGTTTTTCCATCTTTTTGTGTCTTCTTCAATTTCTTTCATGAGCAGTCTGTAGTTCCTAGAGTATAGATCCTTTACCTCTTTGGTTAGGTTTATTCCGAGATATCTTATGGTTTTTGGTGCTATTGTAAATGGAATCGTTTCTCTAATTTCTCTTTCTACACTTGCATTGTTAATGTATAAGAAAGCCACTGATTTCTGTGCATTGATTTTGTATCCTGCCACAATACTGAATTGCTGTATGAGTTCTAGTAATTTGGGGGTGGAGTCTTTTGGGTTTTCCACATAAAGTATCATGTCATCTGCGAAAAGAGAGAGTTTGACTTCTTCTTTGCCAATTTGAATACCTTTTATTTCTTTTTGTTGTCTGATTGCTGTTGCTAGGACATCTAGTACTATGTTGAACAATAGTGGCAAGAGTGGGCATTCCTTATCGTGTTCCTGATCATAAGGGAAAGGCGCTCAGCTTTTCCCCATTGAGGATGATATTCGCTGTGGGTTTTTCATAGATGGCTTTTATGAACTTGAGGAATGTTCCCTCTATCCCTATACTCTGAAGAGTTTTAATCAGGAAAGGATGCTGTATTTTGTCAAATGCTTTTTCTGCATCAATTGAGAGGACCATGTGGTTCTTCTCTCTCCTCTTATTAATGTGTTGTATCACACTGATTGATTTGCGAATGTAGAACCACCCTTGCATCCCAGGGATAAATCCCACTTGGTCGTGGTGGATGATCCTTTTAATGTATTGTTGGATCCTATTAGCTAGGATTTTGTTGAGGATTTTGGAATCCATATTCATCAGGGATATCGGTCTGAAATTCTCCTTTTTGATGGGGTCTTTGCCTGGTTTGGGGATTAAGGTAATGCTGGCCTCATAGAATGAGTCTGGAAGCTTTCCTTCTGTTTCTATTTTTTGAAATAGGTTCAGTAGAATAGGTATTATTTCTTCTTTGAATGTTTGGTAGAATTCCCCAAGGAATCCATCAGGCCCTGGACTCTTGTTATTTTTTTTTTAAAAAATTTTATTTATTTATTTGACAGAGAGAGACACAGTGACAGAGGGAACACAAGCAGGGGGGGTGGGGGAGGGAGAAGCAGGCTTCCTGCGGAGCAGGGAGCCCGATGTGGGGCTCGATCCCAGGACCCTGGGATCATGACCTGAGCCGAAGGCAGACACTTAACGACTGAGCCACCTAGGCGCCCCTGGACTCTTGTTTTTTGGGAGGTTTTTGATCACTGCTTCAATCTCCTTACTGGTTATTGGCCTATTCAGGTTGTCAATTTCTTCCTGTTTCAGTCTTGGGAGTTTATAGGTTTCCAGGAAGGCCTCCATTTCATCCAGATTGCTCAGTTTATTGGCATATAGTTGTTGATAATAATTTCTAATAATTGTTTCTATTTCCTTGGTGTTAGTCATGATCTCTCCCCTTTCATTCATAATTTTATTAATTGGGGTCCTTTCTCTTTTCTTTTGGATAAGTCTGGCCAGTGGTTTATTGATCTTATTAATTCTTTCAAAGAACCAACTTCTAGTTTCATTGATCTGATCTACTGTGTTTCTGGTTCCTAATTCATTGATTTCTGCTCTAATCTTAATTATTTCTCTTCTAATGCGTGGCTTAGACATCGTTTGTTGCTTTTTCTCTAGTTCTTTAAGGTGTAGAGTTAGTTGGTGAATTCGGGATTTTTCTATTTTTTTGAGTGAGGCTTGGATGGCTATGTATTTCCCCCTTAGGACCGCCTTTGCAGTATCCCATAGATTTTGGACCAATGTGTTTTTGTTCTCATTGGTTTCCATGAATTGTTTAAGTTCTTCTTTGATTTCCTGGTTGACTGAAACATTCTTGAGCAGAGTGGTCTTTAGCTTCCAAGTGTTTGAATTTCTGCCAATTTTTTTCTTGTGATTGAGTTCCAGTTTTAAAGCATTATGGTCTGAGAATATGCAGGAATAATCTCAATCTTTTGTTATTGGTTGAGACCTGATTTGTGACCCAGTATGTGGTCTATTCTGGAGAAAGTTCCATGTGCGCTCGAGAAGAATGAGTATTCTGTTGTTTTAGGGTGGAATGTTCTGTAAATATCTATGAGGTCCATCTGGTCCAGTGTGTCATTCAAAGCTCTTGTTTCCTTGTTGATTTTCTGCTTAGATGATCTGTCCATTGCTGAGAGTGAAGTATTGAGGTCTCCTACAATTAACGTATTGTTATCAATATGACTCTTTATTTTGGTTAACAGTTGGCTTATGTAGATGGCTGCTCCCATGTTGGGGGCATAGATATTTACAATTGTTAGATCTTCTTGTTGGATAGACCCTTTAAGAATGATATAGTGTCCTTCCGTGTCTCTAACTACAGTCTTTAGTTTAAAATCTAATTTGTCTGATATAAGAATTGCTACCCCAGCTTTCTTTTGAGGTCTGCTGGCATGGAAGATGGATCTCCATCCCTTCACTTTCAGTCTGGATGTATCTTTAGGTTCAAAATGAGTCTCTTGTAGGCAGCATATGGATGGGTCCTGTCTTTTTATCCAATCTGCAACCCTGTGCGGTTTTATGGGAGCATTTAGGCCATTCACGTTGAGAGTGATTATTGAAAGATATGAATTAATTGTCATCATGTTGCCTGTGAAGACGTTGTTTTTATAGATTGTCCCCGTAAATTTCTGTTGTAGATCACTCTTGGGGTCTTTCTCCTTTTATAGAACCCCCCTTCATATTTCTTGCAGCGCCGGCTTAGTGGTCACATATTCTTTCAGTTTCTGCCGGTCGTGGAAGCTCTGCATCTCTCCATCCATTCTAAATGACAGCCTTGCCAGATAAAGTATTCTTGGCTGCATGTTCTTCTCTTTTAGTACCCTGAATATGTCTTGCCAGGCCTTTCTGGCTTGCCAGGTCTCTGTGGATAGGTCTGACGTTATTCTGATGTTCCTCCCTCTGTACGTAAGGAATCTCTTCCCCCTAACTACCCTTAAGATGGTTTCCGTGGTTCTAAGATTTGAGAGTTTTACTATTCCATGCCGGGGTGTTGGCCTGTTTTCCTTGATCTTGGGAGGGGTCCTCTCTGCCTCTAGGACACAAATGTTTGTTTCATTCCCCAGATTAGGGAAGTTCTCAGCTAGAATTTGCTCAAATATATCTTCTAGTCCTCTCTCTCTCTCCACTCCCTCCGGGATTCCAATATTTCTGACATTGGAACGTTTTATGGAGTCATATATTTCTCTGATTCTATTTTCATGGATTCTGAGTTGTTTTTCCCTGGCCTCCACTTTTCCCTTTTTATCTTTTAAATTGTCTTCTAGATCACTAATTTGTTCTTCTGCCTCACTTACCCTAGCTGTTAGATTATCTAGATTAGATTGGATCTCATTGACAGCATTTTTAAGTTATGCCAATTCAGCTTTCATTTCTGCCCTTAGAGACTCTGTGTTGCCATTAATCAATTTAGGTAGAATGGAGATTCTAGCTAATGTCTTCACAATTGCTAGCCTGAATTCCATCTCCAACATCTTGGTTATATCTGAATCCATTTGTAAATCTGTGGCATAAGTCATAATCTCTGAGTCTTTCCTATTTTGGGGTTTCCTCCTCCTAGTCATTCTCTTGAGGGGTGGTTGAGGGAATGTATAGAATCCAAATTATTGACAAGAACCCAAGCAAGATGCACCTGTTTTCTAGGGACCTTAGGGTTGCTGGCCCCTTGTTCTCCCAGCCTGTCTTCTGGGGGAGGGGCTTGCCACACTGTTACTCAGGCAACCCTCTTTGGGCAGAGTTGCCCTGCACCCTGTGGCGGGGGATGGACTCAGTGAAAACCGTTTTGGGGGGGCTTTTGTTCTCTGGTGGCTTTCCCTGGTGGTTTTCTGTGTCTCTTCCGAGAGTCAGAACAGAAGAGACCGTTTCCAACCCCTGCCTCAGAGCAGAGGGATCGCAGTCTGTTCTTCAGTGAGCTCTCCAGGCCACACTGTCTCCATTTCTGTCTGTGCTGCTATAAACCGCAGCATCCTGGGTTGTGCGCCCCTCTGCAGCGCTTCCAGTTCTCTCCTCCAGGTCGGGGCACGTCTTGCCCTTTGTGTTTCTAAAACCGCCAGCCACCCCCGTTCACAGGCTCGGCCCCACCGCTCTGGTTTCCATTCGGGGGGCTGTCCTAAAGTCCTTTCCCACTGCTACCGGTCTGCAAGTCTGTGCCCCGTCTCCAGCGTGGGAGGCTATCGCTCACCAGTGGTGTAGGATCCCCACAGCCAGGTTCCCTCCCGCCGCCGTTTATCCTCCAATATCTGCCCACGGAATCACGGCTCCCTGCTTCGAACCTTGAAACCAATTGCCTGTGATATTCTGTTTGTAGAGATCCAGATCTGTCTTCTTACATCTCAGGCTGATTTCATGGGTGTTCAGAGTGGTCTGGTAGATATCCAGCTCAATTCCAGGGACCTGTTGGAATAGCGTCCCCTACTCCTCTGCCATCTTTTCCCCCTCCTCAGAAGGATAGCCTTCTTAACAGACAGTGCTGGAGCAATTAGACATCCATAGGCAAAAAAAAAAAACAAAACAAAACAGAAACTTCCTCGTAAATCTCATACTCTAATACAAAAATTAGCTCAAAATGTGTCACAGACTTAAATGTAAAACATAAAAACTATAAAACTTTTAGAAAAATCATAGGAGACAATCTTTGGGAACTAGGGCTAGGCAAAGAGTTCTTAGACTTGATATCAAAGCATGATTCCTAAAAGGAAAAGTAGAAAAATTTAACCTCATCAAAATGAAAAATTTTTGTTCTGTGAGAGTCTATGTGAAGAGGATGAGAGATAAATTATGGGCTGGGAGAAGATATTTGCAGACAATGTATCTGACAAAGACTAGTACTAAGAATATATAAAGAGATCTCAAAACTCAGCAATAACAGAACAAATTATAAAATGATCAGGAGACCTGATGAAGAGACATTTCACCAAAGTGGATACATAGATGGCAAATAAGTCCATGAAAAGATGTTCAACATCATTAGCCATCAAAGAAATGCAAATTGAAACCAAAATGAAGTAGACTACATATCTATCAGAATGGCCAAAATAAAAAATAGTTACAGTACCAAATGTTGGTGAGGGTTCAGAGAAACTAGATCACTCATGCATTTCTGAGAAAATGTAAAATGTTACAGCCACTCTGGAAACTAATTTTGCAGAGTCTTAATGCAGTTATCATATGACCCAACAAGGGCATCTTAGGCCTTTATCCCAGAGAAACGGAAAATTTGTTTGTTTGTTTTTTTTTAAAGATTTTATTTATTTATTTGAGAGAGCAAGAAAGAGAGAGAACAGAGAGAAAGTGAGAGGGAGAAGCAGACTCCCCACTGAGCAGAGAGCCCAATGCAGGGCTTGATCCCAGGACCCTGAGATCATGACCTGAGCCAAAGAAGATGCTTAACTGACTGAGCCACCCAGGTGCCCCAGAAAATTTATGTTTATACAAAAATCCGTACACAAATGTTCATAGCTGCTTTGTTCTTCTATAATCAGATGTATTAATCTATTGCACAACTGGCCCACCACAGCTTTAGTCTTAATAGACAGAAACTGGAAACAGCCCAGATCTTCTTCAAAAAGTGAATGGTTAAAAAAAACTGGTATATCTATACCATGGAATACTGCTTCTCAACAATAAAAAGGAATCACCTATTGATACATGCAACAACTTGGATGAATCCCCAGGGAATTATGCTGAGTGAAAAAAAGCCAATCCCCAAAAGTTTAAAAAGCATGATTCCATTTATATAGCATTTTTGAAATAACAAAATGGAGGACTAATTAGTGGTTGCCAGTGATTAGGGTTGAGAGGGGGGGCAGCAGGAGGGAGGTGAGTGTGATTATAAAGGGAAACAGGAGGGATCATTATGTTGTTGGAACTGTTGAGTATGTTGACTTTTGTGATGGATACATGAACCTATACCAGAGGGAAAAATGTATAGAAGTAAATACAGAACACACACACACACACAAATGAGGATCAGTAAAACTGGGGTAATTTGGGTAAGATTGGTGGATTATATGAATGTCAATATCCTGGTTGTGATATTATACTATAGTCTGCAAAATGTTGCCATGTGGGTAAACTGGGCAAAGCGAGTAAGTGATCTCTCTGTATTATTTCTTACATCAGTGTAGGAATTTTCAATTATCTCAATAAGAAGTTCAATTAAATGTGCTGCTGCAGAAGTGTAGAGAAGAGATGAGGAAATTGGACTTGGGTGATAATGGAGGTCTCCTCAGTGAATCAGTCAGTGAAAAGAAACAAGGTACAGGATAGTTTGTGCAGTATATTCCCATTTATGATTTCAAAAGATGCATATATACATATTTGTATATCAATGTTGAAAATTACTGGAAGGAGATGTAGGAAACTGTTGTAATAATGGCCTCTGGGAAGTCTAGCATGGGGGCAGGGGAGACTGACTTTTCAAAATATGACCTTCTGTGGTACTTGATTTTTTTTTTTAACCCACGTGCATATATTGCTTTATATAATTTATACTAAAAAATACATAGGAACTAGGCAAAATATAAACCTCAGTGTTTTAAAATATGAATTTTTATATCAGTGCTATCATAATTATTATAAGAAGTAGAAGCCTCTATGGCTGTCTTGTAGGGGGCAAATAAATTTGCTGATTTTGTTGGAGAAGGAAGCTTTCATTGAAAAATGATTCCCATTGCTCTGATAACCCCAAACCCTGAGACTCTAGGCCAGAGCCAGTCACAGAGGAAGCTATCACAAGGGAGTGTGATGAGTTCTGATATCAGCTTCATGGTTAGTTTAAAAAAAAGTTGGGGGGGGTTCTTAGGGCCCTGTATTTTAATGTCAAACTGTATGGAAGAAATGAATTATTTGTGCTGGTATTTTGTCATTTATACTGTCTCACTGATCACATTTAAAATCTGTTCATGAAAACAGTCATAGATAATTTAAAAGCTTATATCCTCCTAATGCTTGGGTGTAAATATCAACAATATTGACAGCAGTTGGCGTCCAGTCTTTCCTACAGCCTACTAGCAGGGAAGAGACAACTGAAGTGCAGATTATATATATTAGCTGGGCCTCATTCTGGGTTCATCAGAACTCCTGAAAAGGCTGATCCATTATGATTAAATGAGGAACAGCTAGGGAACAGGTCTGCAGTACAATTAATTGATGTATAAATTCTCTGAGACCTTTTGAGCTAAATGTAAGTCTCAGCCATATGCAGAGGCAAGATAGCACAAACAAAGCAGTCTGTGTAAACAGCAATGGTGGTGGGTCACACTTATGTTACCTTGGGCCAAAGTGATTTTGAAAATGGGTCGAAGTGATTTTGAAAAAATTTTTTTTTAAATTGATGAAAGTTCTCCGATAAATCACTACTCCACAGCAACATTTTCATCATAAAACCTGTTTATCCCTTTATTTTTATTTTTATATCCTGCTTTATATTTTAGGAAGGAGTTGACAAGCCGCTGATTAAAACAGCTGAAACAGCTTTAAAAACAAATACTGTGGGCTTTTGGCTCCCTCTTCCACAGATCTTAGGGGTTGTAACATTCTTCCCCCTGCCTTGGTTTTGTCAAGTGATCACACTTATGTTTAATCCTCAGTGGCTAGTGTGCTCGGGCCTACTATCATTTGAGAGACCTTTGCAAATGGAGATGAAAACTCCTGGTCTTGGTTCAATTCACCTGCACAACATTTGGCTTGAGAAGAACGTGTCTAATGAGTTGGACTGTAACTGAAGCTAGTCTCTAGGTTGGCCCCAAGGGTTAAGGTAGAATTGCCACCCTCTACCCTGTTCTGATGTCTGGCTTGCAGAGGAACTCCTAATGGGTCTGGGTGAATGAATTGGGATTACAGATAATTTTTGACTGAACAAGTCTTGGCAACTGTGTGTTTGATGCTGTTTTATTTTTTTTTAAGATTTTATTTATTTATTAGAGAGAGAGAGAGAGAGAGAACGAGAGCACAAGCAGGGGGAGCAGCAGAGGGAGAGGGAGAAGCAGGCTCCCTGCTCAGCAGGGATGCGGGGCTCGATCTCAGGACCCTGGGATCATGACCTGAGCCGAAGGCAGCCGCTTAACCAACTGAGCCACCCAGGCATCCCTTGATGCTGTTTTCACAACACATTGCTCTGCTCTCAGTGTGTTGGCCAATCTATCAGGACAACTTGACTTGGAAGACTTGGAGGCATCTCAGACTTATCATATTCCAAAATGAACTCAGGACTTTCCTTCCAAAAGTTAAGTTTCATCCCTCACCTCCTCTAGTTTCAACTCTAACTTCTTATTCTCCAATCCCCTGTCCAATCAGTGAACAAGTCCTATTGATAATCTCTCCAAATGCCCATCAACTCTGCCCTTCCTTTCTATTCCCACTATCAGTGCCTTAAGTCAGGCCCATAGCATTACCCACCTAGATGACTTTAACAGATTCTTCTTTTTCCGCTCTCACTCTTCTAAGAAATAATGATATATACTTAATGCATACAGAGTTCTTATTATATACTGGGTATTTTCTAAGAGCTTCATATTCATTACCTTGTTTAATTCTCACAACTCTGTAAGGTAAGTGCTATTATCATTGCCGTATTACAGATGGAGGAAGCTGAGGGAGAGAGCAGTGGAGATACTTGTCCAGGTTTACACATCCAATAAGTGCCCCAGTTCATCCTGTATTGCAGTTATTCTCATGCTTTAGGGAACATAAAAATCACAAAAGGGGAGGATTATGCTAAATGCAGATTCCCAACCTCCACTTTTTGATAGTCTTCTGCAACAGGTCTGGAATTTGTCAATCTGCATTTCTACTAACCCCACTGATTCTGTTGCAGGTGGTCCAAGGAGTACACTTTGAGAAACACTGGTCCACAGCTTTAGAGTGAGCTTACTAAAACATAAATCTCATAATTTCATTCTTTTCAATGACTCCCTATTGCTTTAAGGATAAGTGCCAATCCTTTGGTATGGCATACAAAACCCTCTACAAAGTAGCTCTTGACAGCCTCTCCAGCTTAATCTTTAGCACCTTCTTCCTATACCAGACTTCTTATAATTGTTTAGCTATCCATTAATTCACTCATTCACCCCACCACCACTGACAAAGTTTTTACTTATGCTGTACTAGATGTGGAGATATAGCCAAAAAGATAGGGTACATTCTCTCAAGAAACTTAGGCTAGTGGAGGTTCATTTTAAAGGGCCAGGTACAAAACACAATGAAAGCAGAGTAGAAGAAGCACTTAACTCAGCCAGGGAGTCAAGGGAGTCATCACAGAGGAAGTAACAGCTGAGACTTAAAGGATCAATAGAAGTTTACCTGGTAGACAGTTTACCTGGTAGACAGATGGGAAGAACATTCCAGGTAGAGAGATGCAGCATGTACAGAAGTAGGGAAATACATATTCCAGAGTCTATACATAGTTCTGTAATTCTAGAGTGAAATTATAAGGGGATTACAGAGAGTTGTCCAAGCTAAAGCAAGGGCTAGGGACTTATATACTGCAATAGGCAGAAATCTAAGATGGTCCCCAAGATTCCCAGTGTTAACTGCTGTGGTTTTCCTGTTCAAATTTCCTTACCCCTTGAATGCAAGAGGCAGGACTTATGAATATGATGGGCTATCACTCCAGTGTGTAGGTTACTAATTCACTGACTTTGAGTTGATCAAAAAGGGAGTTGTATTGTGTGGGACTGACTCAATCAAGTGAGCTGTTACATCGGGATTAAAAAGTCAGAGACATGCACCTGTGATGGCCAGGAAGAAAGAAAGAAAAATTGTTGTGAACTGCCTGTGGGGAGCATGTGACAAGGAATTGCAGGTGGTCTCTAGCAGCTGAGAATGGTCTCTGGCGAACAGCTAGCAATAAAATAGGGCCATCAGTCCTACAAATGCAGGGAAGTGAACACTGCTGACAACCTGAATGAACTTGGAAAAGAACCCCAAGCCTCATATGAAAATTGTAGCCCTAGCCCACACCTCAGTTTCAGGGTGGTGAGACCCTGAGCAGAGGACCCAGTTAACCTATGCCTGGAAACTGTGAGATCATAAATTTGTATTGTTTTAAAGTGTTAAGTTTGTGGTCATTTGTTATTTGACAATAGAAAGCTAGGACATATTTCATGCAAAAGAATTTAGATTTTGTGCACATTTGATTGAGAAATATGGAAAAGAGTCTAAGCAGAGTAATGCCATTATGTACATGTTAGAAATAGAAATCTGACAGCAATACAGAGAATGAATGGTAGACACTGAAGGGAGAAATCCATGGTATTTCTCTCTCTCTCACTCTGTCTTTTTTGTTGTTGTTGTTCTTCTTTGGACACCATGTTTATCAGTGGCTGTGTTCCCTCTATGTTTCCTCATAGACCTTGCCTACATGATCTCAGCTCCTACCAGACAGTCCCTACCATGGTTCTAGTTCCCACTGGAAGGCTACAATTTTGGCCTGTGATAACACTAACTACACTTGTTGTTCTTTAATCCTTGGTGGGCAGATGGTGGCTAATCTCTGGGTTACCTTATGATCGCTGTTTGGCTTCCCAGCAATTTGTTCACCTATTTAACCAGTTCTCTCCTTTAAAATCCCCATGTTTGAAATTTCTGGAGTGGTTTCTCTTTCCTGACTAGAATTATCACTGATCCAGGTGGTAAATTGACAAGTGCGGGTGATTGATTATATGTAAGATGGAGTCAACAGTGAAGGATCTCAGATGACAAGGATTTGAACAACCAGCTGGATAATAATGCTGGTGAATTTTTACTGGTGAATTGAATAAAATATTTAAGGAAGAAATGCCACTAATCATACACAAACTTGTTCAGAAAATGGAAAAGGAGGTTCATTTCGTACATTTTTCTATGAAGCAGAAAAACCTTGATACCAAAATCTTGCAAAATGTTGCAGAAAAAGAACTATAAACAAATATACTTTGTGTACACAGATGCAAAAGTCCTTTATTAAATGTTAAGTTGAAACCAGCAATGTCTAAAAAGAATAAAAGGAAAAAAGTATGATCATTCCAACAGATGTAAGAAGATTCTGACAAAATCCAACACCTGTTCATGATACAAAACAAAACCTCAGCAGACTAGAAATGGAAGGAACCTTCCTCCATATGATAACTCACAGGTCTCATGATATTTAATGATCAAATACAAATACTTTCCCCTAAACTCAGAATTAGGCAAGGATACCCAGTCTCACTGCTTCTATTGAACATTGTTCTGGAGATCTTAGGAAATTCAATAAGTAAGATAAATCAAAGGCATAAATATTGGAAAGGAAAACTTAAAAGCATCTCTATTCATATACAATATGATTATTTTATGTAGAAAATTCTAGGGAATCTACAAAACAATTAGTCAATCTACTAAGTGAATCAACCAAGGTGATGTGACTCAATATATAAAAAAATAATAATAATGGTAGAGTTCCAATCCAAGATAATGATGTAGGAAGCCTCTAAACTCACCTCCTGCATGGAACACACCGAATTACACCTATGAATAGAATAGGTCCTCCTGAACAAGAACTGAGGATTGACCAAACAGCTACTGAACAACCAAAGATAGAATGGCAAGAGAACAGCAAAGAGACAGACACACACCACAGTTTAAAAAAATAACTAGCATGTACAGCTGCAGCTCCAGCCAGTCAACAAGTCACTAAGCACACATAGTCTGCATAGAGGACACCATACACAAGACCACTTCTTCAACTTTAGGAGTATCCATTCTGCCTAATCCATAGACCTCTCCTTCAACTTTAGGGGAAGTGGCCATTCTACTTGATCCATAGAAACAAACACAAGAAGTCAAGCAAAATGGGGAGGCAGAAATATGTTCCAGAAGAAAGAATAAGAAAAAAACCTCAGAAAAAGAACTAAATAAAACAGAGATAAGCAATATTCCTGGGAAAGGCCAGTGTCCCTGATGGACATAGATGCAAAAATCCTCAACAACATATTAGCAAGCTGTATACAATGATACATTAAAAAGATCATTCACCATGATCAGGTGGGATTTATTCCCAGGATGCAAGGATGGTTCAATATTTGCAAATCAATCAACGTTATATAGTACATCAACAAAACAAAGGATAAAAATCATATGGTCATCTCAAAAGATGTAGAAAAGCATTTGACAAAGTATAACATCCATCCATAGTGAAAACTATCAACAAAATGGGGTTAGACAGGATATACCTCAACATAATAAAGGCCATATATGAAAAAAACCACAGCTAATGTTATCCTCAGTGGTGAAAAACTGAGAGCTTTCTCTCTCAGGTCAAGAACAAGACAAGGATGTCCACTCTCACCACTTTTATTGAACATAGTACTAGAAAACTTAGCCACCACAACCAGATAAGAAAAAGAAATCAGAGGTATCCATATTGGTAAAGAAGAAGATAAACTGTCACCATTTGCAGACAACATCATACTATACGTAGAAAATCCTGAAGACTCCACCAAAAAACTACTAGAAGTAATAAGCGAATTCAGTAAAGTGGCAGGATACAAAATTAATTCTCAGAAATTGGTAGCATTTTTATACACTAACAACAAAGTCACAGAAAGAGAAATTTAAAAAATAATACCATTTATAATTATCCAGAAAAATAAAATACCTAGGAATAAACTTAACCAAAAAGGTGAAAGGCCTGTACTCTGAAAACTATAAAATGCTGATAAAAGAAATTGAAGATGACACAAACAAATGGAAAGATAGTCCATGCTCATGGTTTGGAAGAATTAATATTGTCAATATTTCCATATTACCCAAATCAATATATAGATTCAATGCATTCCCTATCAAAATGCTAACAGCATTTTCCCACAAAACTAGAACAAATAACAGGAAAATTTATGTGGAACCACAGAACCCCTGAATAGCCAAAGCAATCCTGAGAAACAAGAACAAAACTGGAGGTATCACAACTCCAGATTCCAAGATATACTACAAAGCTGTAATAATTAAAACAGTATGGTACTGGCACAAAAATAGACACGTAGATCAATGGATCAGGATAGAGACCCAGAAATAAACCCATCTTTATGTGGTCAATTAATCGATGACAGAGCAGGCAAGAATATACAATGGGGAAAAGACAGTCTTTTCAATTAATGGTGTTGGGAAAACTGGAGAGCTACATGTGAAAGAATGAAATGGGATTACTTTCCTACACCATACACAAAAATAAACTCAAAATGGATCAAAGACCTACTTGTGAGACTTGAAACAATAAAAATCCTAGAAGAGAGTACAGGCAGTAATTTCTCTGACATTGGCCATAGCAACATTTGTCTAGATGTCTCCCGAGGCAAGGGAAACAAAAGCAAAAATAAACTATTGGGACTACAACAAAATAAAAATCTTTTGCACAGTGAAGTAAACTATCAAGAAAACAAAAAGACAACCTACTGAATGGGAGAAGACATTTGCAAATGACATATCCAATAATGGGTTAATATCTAAAATATATAAAGAATTCATACAACTCAACACCAAAAAAAAAAAAAAGCTGATTTAAAAAATGAGCAGAGGATCTGAATAGACATTTTTCCAAATAAGACATCCAGATGGCCAACAGACACATGAAAAGATGCTCAACATCACTCACCATCAGGGAACTGCAAATCAAAATCACAATAAGATATCACCTCATGCCTTTTAGAATGCTAAAATCAAGAAGATAAGAAACAACAAATGTTGGCAAAGATGTGGAGAAAAATAAACACTTGTCTACTCTTGGTGGGACTGTAAATTGGTACAACTACTGTGGAAAACAGTGTGGAGGATCCTCAAAAAATTAAAAATAAAAATATAATAGCATAATCCAATAGTTTCACTACTGGGTATTTACCAAGGATAAATGAAAAGACTAACTCAAAAAGATATATACACCCCTCTGTTTATTGCAGCATTATTTACAATAGCCAAAACATGGAAGCAACCTATCAGTAGATGAATGTATAAGGAATGTGGTGTGTATGTACACACACACACACACACACACACACACACACACTGAAATAGTATATAGCCATTAAAAAGGATGAGATTGTGCCATTTTAGACAACATGGATGGACCTAGAGAGTATTAAGCTAAGTGAGATAAGTTAGATTGAGAAAGACAAATACCATATGATTCCACTCATAAATAGAATCTAAAAAAAATGAATAAACAAAAATCAGAATCTCTAAATACAGAGAACTGATGGTTGCCAGAGGGTAGGAGAATGGGGGTTAGGCAAAATGAGAGAAGGGGTGAGGGAGATACAGGCCTCCAGTTATAGAATAAGTCACAGGAAAAAAAAATCAGAGCATAAAGAGTACAGTCAATGATATCTTCTTTAAAGATCCCGATTTTTTTTAAAAAAAGATTTTATTTATTTTAGAGATAGAGTGCACAAGTAAGGGGACAGGCAAAGGGAATCTCAAGTGGACTCTGCACTGAGCACAGAGCCCAACGTGGGGCTCAATCTCATGACCCTGAGATCATGACCTGAGCTGAAATCATGAGTTGGACTCTTAACCAACTGAGCCACCCAGGTGCCCCACAGTCAATGATACTGTAATAGCAATGTAACGGACCAGATGGTAGCTGTATACTTGTGGTGAACATAGCCTAATGTATAAGCTTGTCAAATCACCAAGTTGTACACCTGAAACTCATGTAACATTGTGTGTCAACTATCTTCAAATTTTAAAAATAGTAATAATAAAATACTAAAAAAAAATCCAAAAAAAATAGTATATAGTTATAGTGGCACAAAACAATTGGAAAAAATTTGAGCCAACAATTCCGTTTACAATTGCATCAAAAACATAACATGATTTAGGGAAAAAATAACAGACATACATGAGATCTCCACATTGAAAAGCACAAAAATTGCTGGCTAAAGACTTGATATTATTAAGATGTTCATTCTCCCCAAATTAACTGCTAGATTCATGCAATGAAATAAAAATCCTGGAAGGTTCTTTTGTAAAAATTGAGAAGCGGTTTCTAAAATTTATGTAGAATTGCAAAGGACCTAGAATAGCCAAATTTCCTCCCCCATCTTTATTGGGGTGTAATTGACAAATAAAAATTAGGTATGTTTAAAGTTTAAGTCTTAATGTTTTGATACATGTGTACATTGTGAAGTAATAGCCACAAGCAAGATAATTAATATATCCATTACCTCACATACTGTTTCTTTTTTCTTCTTTTTTTGTCATGAGAATACTGAAGATCTTCCCTCTTAGCAAATTTCAAGTATACAATACAGTATTTTGGATTATATTCACATTGCTGTACATTAGATCTCCATAATTTATTCATCTTGCAAAACTGAGATTATGTACTTGTTGACTATCTCTCCCTAGCAACCCCACCACCAGCCTCTGGCAACCACAATTCGACTCTCTGCTTCTGTGAGTTTGACTATTTTAGATTCCACATATAAGTGAGATCATGCAGGGGTGCCTGGGTGGCTCAGTTGTTTAAGCATCCAACTCTTGGTCTTGGCTCAGGGCATGATCTCAGACTCTGTGCTGGGTGTGGAGCCTGCTTGAGATTCTCTCTCTCCCTCCCCCTGCCCATCCCCCCTTCTGTTCCCCTCTCTAAAAAAATAAGTGCAATCATTCAATATTTGTTTTTATGTGGCTGACTTATTTCACTTAGCTTAATGTCCTCCAGGTTCATTTATGTTGTCTTAAATGGCAGATTTTCCTTCTTTTTTAAGGGTGAATGATATTCTGTGGTATATGCATACCTATTTTCTTTATCCATTAATTTGTTGATGGACACTTAGGTTGTTTACATATCTTGGCTATTTTGAATAATGCTGCAATGAACATGGAATGCAGATATCTCTTTGAGACATAGATTTTTTTTGTTTTATTTGTCACGTTTATTTTATTTATTTTTAAATTTTATTTTATTATGTTAATCACCATACATGACATCATTAGTTTTTGATGTAGTGTTCCATGATTCATTGTTTGTGTATAACACCCAGTGCTCCATTCAATACGTGACCTCTTTAAAACCCATCACCAGGCTAACCCGTCCCCCCACCCCTCTCCCCTCTAGAACCCTTGGTTTGTTTCTCAGAGTCCATAGTCTCTCATGGTTCATCTCCCCCTGATTTTCCCCCCCTTCATTTTCCCTTCCTACTATCTTCTTTTTTTTCTTTTTAACATATAATGTATTATTTGTTTCAGAGGTACAGGTCTGTGATTCATCAGTCTTACACAATTCACAGAGCTCACCATGACATATACCCTCTCCAATGTCTATCACCCAGCCACCCCATCCCTCCCACCCACCCCCACTCCAGCAACCCTCACTTTGTTTCCTGAGATTAAGAATTCCTCATATTTCTCTGATTGACTTATTTCCCTCAGCATAATACCCTCCAGTTCCATCCACGTCGTTGCCAATGGCAAGATTTCGGGTTTTTTGATGGCTGCATAATATTCCATTGTGTATATATACCACATCTTCTTTATCCATTCATCTGTTGATGGACATCTTGGCTCTTTCCATAGTTTGGCTATTGTGGATATTGCTGCTATAAACATTGGTGTGCACATACCCCTTCGGATCACTACATTTGTATCTTTGGGGTAAATACCCAGTAGTGCAGGGGCGCCTAAGTGGCTCAGTCGTTAAGTGTCTGCCTTCGGCTCGGGTCATGATCCCAGGGTCCTGGGATTGAGCCCCACATCAGGCTCCCTGCTCCGCGGGAAGCCTGCTTCTCCCTCTCCCACTCCCTCTGCTTGTGTTCCCTCTTTCACTGTGTCTCTCTCTGTCAAATAAATAAATAAAATCTTAAAAAAAAATACCCAGTAGTGCAATTGCTGGGTCAGACGGTAGCTCTATTTTCAACTTTTTGAGGAACCTCCATACTGTTTTCCAGAGTGGCTACACCAGCTTGCATTCCTACCAACAGTGTAGGAGGGTTCCCCTTACTCTGCATCCTCGCCAACATCTGTCGTTTCCTGACTTGTTAATTTTAGCCATTCTGACTGGTGTGAGGTGGTATCTCACTGAGGTTTTGATTTGCATTTCCCTGATGCCGAGCGATGTTGAGCGCTTTTTCATGTGTCTGTTGGCCATTTGGATGTCTTCTTTGGAAAAATGTCTGTTCATGTCTTCTGCCCATTTCTTGATTGGATCATCTGTTCTTTGGGTGTTGAGTTTGATAAGTTCTTTATAGATTTTGGATACCAGCCCATTATCTGATATGTCATTTGCAAATATCTTCTCTCATTCTGTCGGTTGTCCTTTGGTTTTGTTGACTGTTTCCTTTGCTGTGCAAAAGCTTTTTATCTTGATGAAGTCCCAATAGTTCATTTTTGCCCTCGCTTCCCTTGCCTTTGGCGATGTTTCTAGAAAGAATTGCTGCGGCTGAGGTCGAAGAGGTTGCTGCCTGTGTTCTCCTCTGGGATTTTGATGGACTCCTGTCTCACATTTACATCTTTCATCCATTTTGAGTCTATTTTTGTGTGTGGTGTGAGGAAATGGTCCAGTTTCATTCTTCTGCATGTGGCTGTCCAATTTTCCCAACACCATTTGTTGAAGAGACTGTCTTTTTTCCACTGGACATTCTTTCCTGCTTTGTCGAAGATGAGTTGACCATGGAGTTGAGGGTCCATTTCTGGGCTCTCTGTTCTGTTCCATTGATCTATGTGTCTGTTTTTGTGCCAGTACCATACTGTCTTGATGATTACAGCTTTGTAATAGAGCTGGAAGTCTGGAATTGTGATGCCGCCAGCTTTGCTTTTCTTTTTCAACATTCCTCTGGCTATTCGGGGTCTTTTCTGGTTCCATACAAATTTTAGGATTATTTGCTCCATTTCTTTGAAAAAAGTTGATGGTATTTTGATAGGGATTGCATTAAATGTGTAGATTGCTCTAGGTAACATTGACATCTTCACAATAATTGTTCTTCCAATCCATGAGCATGGAACGTTTTTCCATTTCTTTGTGTCTTCCTCAATTTCTTTCATGAGTATTTTATAGTTTTCTGAGTACAGATTCTTTGCCTCTTTGGTTAGATTTATTCCAAGGTATCTTATTGTTTTGCGTTCAGTTGTAAATGGGATCGACTCCTTAATTTCTCTTTCTTCTGTCTTGTTGTTGGTGTATATAAATGCAACTGATTTCTGTGCATTGATTTTATATCCTGCCACTTCACTGAATTCCTATATGAGTTCTAGCAGTTTTGGGGTGGATTCTTTTGGGTTTTCCACATAAAGTATCATATCATCTGCAAAGAGTGAGAGTTTGACTTCTTTGCTGATTCGGATGCCTTTTATTTCTTTTTGTTGTCTGATTGCTGTGGCTAGGACTTCTAATACTATGTTGAATAGCACTGGAGATAGTGAAGATCCCTGCCGTGTTCCTGACCTTAGGGGGAAAGCTCTCAGTTTTTCCCCATTGAGAATGATATTCATTGTGGGTTTTTCATAGATGGCTTTTATGATATTGAGGTATGTACCCTCTATGCCTATACTCTGAAGAGTTTTAATCAAGAAAGGATGCCGTACTTTGTCAAATGCTTTTTCTGCATCTATTGAGAGGATCCTATGGTTCTTGTTCTTTCTTTTATTAATGTATTGTATCACATTGATTGATTTGCGGATGTTGAACCAACCTTTCGGCCCAGGGATAAATCCCACTTAGTCGTGGTGAATAATCCTTTTAATGTACTGTTGGATCTTATTGGCTAGTATTTTGGTGAGAATTTTTGCATCCATGTTCATCAGGGATATTGGTCTGTAATTGTCCTTTTTGGTGGGGTCTTTGTCTGATTTTGAGATCAAGGTAATGCTGGCCTCATAAAATGAGTTTGGAAGTTTTCCTTCCATTTCTATTTTTTGGAACAGTTTCAGAAGAATAGGTATTAATTCTTCTTTAAATGTTTGGTAGAATTCCCCTGAGAAGCCATCTGGCCCTGGACTCTTGTTTGTTGGGAGATTTTGGATTACTGCTTCAATTTCCTTAGTAGGTCTGTTCAGGTTTTCTATTTCTTCCTGGTTCAGTTTTGGTAGTTTATACATCTCTAGGAATGCATCCATTTCTTCCAGATTATCTAATTTGCTGACATATAGTTGCTCATAATATGTTCTTATAATTGTTTGTATTTCTTTGGTGTTGGTTGTGATCTCTTTCATTCATGATTTTATTTATTTGGGTCCTTTTTCTTTTTGATAAGTCTGGCCAGGGGTTTATCAATCTTATTAATTCTTTCAAAGATCCAGCTCCTAGTTTCGTTGATTTGTTCTACTGTTCTTTTGGTTTCTATTTCATTGATTTCTGCTCTGATCTTTATTATTTCCCTTCTCCTGCTGGGTTTAGGCTTTATTTGCTGTTCTTTCTCCAGCCCCTTTAGGTGTAGGGTTAGGTTGTGTATTTGAGACCTTTCTTGTTTCTTGAGAAAGGCTTGTATTGCTATATACTTTCCTCTTAGGACTGCCTTTGCTGCATTCCAAAGATTTTTAACAGTTATGTTTTCATTTTCATTTGTTTCCATGAATTTTTTTTAATTCTTCTTTAATTTCCTGGTTGACCCATTCATTCGTTAGTAGGATGCTCTTTAACCTCCATGTATTGAGTTCTTTCCGACTTTCCTCTTGTGACTGAGTTCTAGTTTCAAAGCATTGTGGTCTGAAAATATGCAGGAAATGATCCCAACCTTTTGGTACCAGTTGAGACCTGATTTGTGACCTAGGATGTGATCTATTCTGGAGAATGTTCCATGGGCACTAGAGAAGAATGTGTATTCTGTTGCTTTGGGATGGAATGTTCTGAATATATCTGTGAAGTCCATTTGGTCCAGTGTGTCATTTAAAGTGTTTATTTACTTGTTGATCTTTTGCTTAGACGATCTGTCCATTTCAATGAGGGGGGTGTTAAAGTCCCCTACTATTACTGTATTGTTGTCGATGTGTTTCTTTGCTTTTGTTATTAATTGGCTTATATAATTGGCTGCTCCCATGTTAGGGGCATAGATATTTACAATTGTTAGATCTTCTTGTTGGATAGACCCTTTCAGTATGATATAGTGTCCTTCCTCATCTCTTATTACAGTCTTTGGTTTAAAATCTAATTTGTCTGATACAAGGATTGCCATCCCAGCTTTCTTTTGATGTCCATTAGCATGGTAAATGGTTTTCCACCCCCTCACTTTCAATCTGGGGGTGTCTTTGGGTCTAAAATGAGTCTCTTGCAGACAGCATATTGATGGGTCTTGTTTTTTTATCCAATCTGATACCCTGTGTCTTTTGATTGGGGTATTTAGCCCATTTACATTCAGGGCAGCTATTGAAAGATATGAATTTAGTGCCATTGTATTGCCTGTAAGGTGACTGTTACTGTATATTGTCTGTGTTCCTTTCTGGTCTATGTTACTTTTAGGCTCTCTATGTTTAGAGGACCCCTTTCAATATTTCTTGTAGTGCTGGTTTCATGTTTGCAAATTCTTTTAGTTTTTGTTTGTCTTGGTAGATTTTTATCTCTCCTATTTTCAATGACAGCCTGGCTGGATATAGTATTCTTGGCTGCATATTTTTCTCGTTTAGTGCTCTGAATATATCATGCCAGTCCTTTCTGGCCTGCCAGGTCTCTGTGGATAGGTCTGTTGCCAATCTAATGTTTCTACCATTGTAGGTTACCAACCTCTTTTCCTGAGCTGCTTTCAGGATTTTCTCTTTGTCTCTGAGACTCGTAAGTTTTACTATTAGATGTCAGAGTGTTGACCTATTTTTATTGATTTTGAGGGGGGTTCTCTGTGCCTCTTGGATTTTGATGCCTGTTTCCTTCCCCAGATTAGGGAAGTTCTCTGCTATAATTTGCTCCAATATACCTTCTGCCCCTCTCTCTCTTTCTTCTTCTTCTGGGATCCCAATTATTCTAATATTTGCTTTGTCTTATGGTATCACTTATCTCTCAAATTCTGCCCTCGTGATCCAGTAGTTGTTTATCTCTCTTTTCCTCGCTTCTTTATTCTCCATCATTTGGTCTTCTATATCAGTAATTCTCTCTTCTGCCTCATTTATCATAGCAGTTAGAACCTCTATTTTTAATTGCACCTCATTAATAGCCTTTTTGATTTCGACTTGGTTAGATTTTAGTTCTTCTATTTCTCCAGAAAGGGATTCTCTAGTATCTCCCATGCTTTTTTCAAGCCCCTAGTATCTTTATAATCATCATTCTGAACTCTAGTTCGACATCTTACTAATGTCTGTATTGATTAGGTCCCTAGCGGTTGGTACTGCCTCTTGTTCTTTTTTTTGAGGTAAGTTTTTCCATCTTGTTATTTTGTCCAGAGGAGAATAGATGAATGAGAGAACAAAATGCTAACAGAATAACAATGACCCCAGAAAAATATACACTAAACAAATCAGAAGAGACCTGAAACTGAGGGAAAATAAAGGGAAAGAAAGGAAAAAAAAAAGAATATGATCACATATGATCAGGCTGGTGAATAGATTAGTGCCACACACTAGATTTTGGGCATATTTTGGTCTGTTAGAAGAAACTGCCTCCCAAAATTTTAAGGAAAGAAAAACTTATATATGTACAAAAATAAGGGTAAATACGATGAAGGGATGGAATATGACTGTAAAGATGAAAATTATAAAAGATTTTATCAAAGGAATTGATAAAAGAAGTTGGTTGAAAAAAGAAAGAAGAGAACTTTTAAAAAAAAGGGGAGAGAATGTGATCAGGCAGGAGACTAGAACAAAGCCATACACTAGAGATTTAGGGTATATTTTGGTCTGTTAGAAGAAACTGTATCCCAAAATTTTAAGGACAGAACAACTTATATATATATATACCAAAAATAAGGTTAACTACAATGAAGGGATAGAATATGACTCTAAAAATGAAAAATAAAAAAGAGTTTTGAAAAACGGATTGATAAGATGTTGGTTGAAAGAGGGAAAAAGAAGAATTTTAAAAAATAGAAAAAGAAAAAAAAGAAAATTAAAAAAATTAACTTTGAAAGACTAAAGAATCATGGGAAAAAAGCCATGAATTCTCTGTGCTGTATTCCCCTAGCGCTGGAGTTCTGCCATTCTCAGTGATCGGTAAACTTGGTCTTGGCTGGCTGTTCTCGCTGATCTTCTGGGGGAGGGGCCTGTTGCCGTGGTTCCCAAATGTCTTTGCTGGAGGCAGAATTGCCCCACCCTCGCGGGGGGCCGGGCTAAGTAATCTGCTCGGGTTTGCTCTCCGGAGCTTTTGTTCCCTGCAAGCTTTCCGTACAGCTTTGGAGGACGAGAGGGAAAATGGCGGCCTCCCAATCTCCGCCCCGGAGGAGCCGAGAACTCGGGGCTCCGCTCCTCAGTGCGCCCCCGAGAAAAGCCGTCAGTGACTCCCGTCTCCCTGGTCTCCGGCTGCACTCCGTGCTCGCCCGGCCTGTGACCGCGCGTTTCTATCTCTGGCACCCGACCCCATGTGGAGTCTCCAAACCCAGCAGATCCCTGCGGTGCACTCCCGCGCCACTCCTCCCGGGGGAAGAAGGTGAGTCTTCCCAGATCTGCCACTTGTTGGGTCCCTGCTGGAGGAGCAGTGGCCCGACTGAGCCACGGATCCCGGTTTATGGCAACCCCGAGCTGAGGGCCCGCATCTGGGCTCCGTCTCTGCAGCCGGCTTCCCTGCTCCGATACCTGGGAGCTCTGCCACACTCAGGCACCCCCGGTCCTTCTGTGACCCCGAGGGTCCTGAGACCACACTGTCCTGCAAGGGTTCCACCCCCCGCTTAGCCACTGGAGTGACGTCCCTCAGCGGAGCAGACTTCTAAAAGTTCTGATTTTGTGCTCTGCGGCTCTTTCACTTGCCAGAAGTGGCGGACGAAGGCCCCCACCCCCGCCGTCTATCCTCCCGAATATCGCCTCCGATTCACTTCTCCGCACGTCCTACCTTCCAGAAAGTGGTCGCTTTTTCTGTTCAGAGAGTTGTTGCTATTCTTTTCTTCGATCTCCTGTTGAGTTTGTAGGTGTTCAGAATGGTTTGATCCCTATCCAGCTGAATTCCTGGGACCAGACGAAATCCAGGTTTCCTACTCCTCCGCCATCTTGCTCCTCCCCTGAGATATAGATTTTAATTCCTTTGGATATATATCCAGAAGTGGGATTGCTGGATCACATGGTACTTCTATTTTTAATTTATTTTTATTTTTAATTTTTTGAGGAACCTCTATATTGCATGTTCATTTCCAGACCACTACAATAAGGTGAATATTGCAATAAAGAAAATTAAATGATTTTTTTGGCTTCCCAGTGCATATAAAACCTATGTTTACACCATACTGTAGTCTATTAAGTGTGTAATAGCATGTTTGAAACAATTACATACCTTAATTAAAAAATACTTTATTGCTAAAAAATTTTAATTCTAACTATCATCTGAGCTTTCAGCCAGTCATAATCACTGATCACAGATCAGCATAACAAATATGATAATAATCAAAAAGCTTGAAATATTGCAAGAATTACCAAAATGTGACATGAAGTGAGCAAATGCTCTTAAAGAAATCACACTGATATACTTGCTCGACACAGGGTTGCCACAAACCTCCAATTTGTAAAGAACACAGTATATGTGAAGTGCAATAAAGTGAAATGTAATAAAACAAGGTATGCCTGTACTGTTTTCTAATGGCTATACCCAGTTACTTGTCACCAGCAGTGCACCAAGTTTCCGTTTTCTCCACATCTTCACCAACACTTGTTACCTTTTCCCTTTTTGATGATAGACATCCTAACAAGTGTGAGGTGATCTCTCGTTGTGGTTTTGATTCACACTTCTCTGATGACGAATCATGTTGAGCAACTTCTCATATACCTGTTGCCCTTTTCAATGTCTTGTTTTGAAAAATGTGTATTCAAGTCCCTTGCCCATTTTTAAAATTAGGTTATTTGGAGGTTTTTTTGTTTGTTTTTGTTGTTGAGTTGTATGAGTTACTTATATAGTTTGAATATTAACCCACTTTTTGCTTGATGTATGGTTTTCAGATGTTTCTCCCCATTCTGTAGGTTGTCTCTTCACTTTGATGAATGTTTCTTTTGCCATGCAGCAGCTTTTTAGTCTGATGCAATCCCAGTTGTCTAGTTTTGCTTTTGTTGTTTCTATATTGAGGTCATATCTAAAACAATCATTGCCTGGATCAATGTGAAGAAGGTTTTTCTTTGTTTTCTTCTTGTAGTTTTATAGTTTCAGGTCTTATATTTTAGTCATTAATTCTTTATAAGTTGATTTTTGCATATGATGTGAGATATGGATCTAATTTCATTATTCTGCAAGTGGAGATCCAGTTTTCCCAAAATCACTTATTTTTTTTAAGTGGGCTTAAAAAAGCATTGGGCTTGAACTCACAACCCTGAGATCAAGAGTCAGACACTTAACCAAGACACCCAGGCACCCCCCAAAATCACTTATTGAAGAGAGTATCCTTCCCCAATTTTTTGTTCTTGCCATTCTTTCGAAGATCTGTTGACTGCAGATGTGTGGATTTCTTTTTGGGCTCATTATTATGTTCCATTGGTCTGTGTGTCTAATAGCATGCCAGTACCATACTATTTTTGATTACTGTCACTTTGTAATATATTTTGAGATCAGGAATTGTAATGCCTTCAGTATTTTTCTTTTTTTAGGTTTATTTATTTATTTTGGGGGAGAGAGAGAGCATGCATAAGCAGGGGGTGAGGCAGAGGGAAAGGGAGTGGGAGAGAATCTCCAGCAGACACCTTACTGAGCGTGGACCCCCCCCCCATGCAGCGCTTGATCTCACAACCCTGAAATCATGACCTGAGCCAAAACCAAGAGTCAATTGCTTAACTGACTGAGCCACCCAGGCACCCCTAGCTTTATTCTTCTTGCTCAAGATTGGTTTGGCTATTCTGGGTCTTTTGTGGTTTCATATACATTTTGGAATTTTGATAGGGGTTGCATTGAATCTGTAGACCATGTTGGTAAGTATGGACATTTTAATAGTATCCTTCCAATCCACGAACATGGGCTGTCTTTCCATTTACATATGTCTTCTCTAATTTTCTTCATCAATGTTTTATAATTTTTGGTATACAGGTTTTCCACCCCTTTGGTTAAGATTATTCCTAAATATTTTATTCCTTTTGTTACTATTGTGAATGGGATTGTTAGTTTCCTTCTCAGATAGTTTATTGAATGTAGAAATGCCATTGATTTTTGTATGTTCATTTTGTATCCTACAACTTTACTGAATTTGTCTTAGTTATAATAGTTTTTTTCAAAAAGATTTATTTATTTTAGAGAGAGAGTGTGTGTGCAAATTGGGGGGGCAGAGGGAGAGGGAGAGGGAGAGCATTTCAAGCAGACTCCCCATTGAGTGTGGAGCCTGATGCAGGGCTTTATCTCATGACCCTGAGGTCATGACCTGAGCCAAAATCAAGAGTTGGGCACTCAATCGACTGAGCCACCCAGGCGCCCCTCTAATAGTTTTTTTGTTGAATATTTAGTGTTTCCTTCATTTATGATCATGTCATCTGCAAACAGAGATAATTTTACTTCTTTCCTTTCTGTCTGGATGCCTTTATTTTTCCTTCTTGTCTAATTGCTCTAGCTAGGACTTCTACTGGTACTAGTACATGTTAAATAGAAGTGACAAGTATGGGCACCCTTGCCTTGTACTGGAACTTAGAGGGAAAGCTTTCACATTTTCCCAACTGACTATGATGTTAGCTGTGGGCTTTTCACATATTGCCTTTACTCTGTTGAAGTATAGAATAGCCAAATCTTGAAAACAACATTATAAACTCATATATATTAATTCCAGTGGTACTATAAAGTTTCAGTAATTAAGACAGTATGGTACTGGCATATGGTTAGAAAAATAGATCAGTGGAACAGAATAGGGATTCTAGAATTAAATTCAAACTTCTAATGTCAATTAATTTTTGACAGATGTGCCAAAGTAATTCAGTTGGGAAAGTAAAGTTTTTTCACTAGATGGTACTGGAACAACTGAATAACCATATAGGAGAAAAAAAATGAATCTTGACCCCGAACCTCACACTATACACAGAGTGTAACTCAAGGTGGATCATAGATATAAGTATAATGCTTAAACTACAATGCTTCTAAAAGGAACATAAGTGGGGAGCCTGGGTGGCTCAGTCGGTTAAGAGACTGCCTTCAGCTCAGGTCATGATCCCAGGGTCCTGGGATTGAGCGCTGCATCAGGCTCCCTGCTCAGCAGGGAAATGTGCTTCTCCTCCCTGCCCCGCCCCCTGCTCATGCTCTCTCTTTCAAATAAATAAAATAAAATCTTAAAAAAAAAAAAAAAGGAAACATAAGCAAGTGTATTTCCAGTTTGGGGATAGGCAATGTTTTTTGTAGGTAGAACACAGAAAGAAAGAAATATAGGGGCACCTGGGTGGCTCGGTCGATTAGGTGTCTGCCTTCAGCGCAGGTCATGATCCTGGAGTCCTGGGATCAAGCCCCATATTGGGCTCCCTGCTTAGCGGGGAGTCTGTTTCTCCCTCTGCCCCTCTCCCTGCTTGTGCTTTCTCTCAAATAAATAAATAAAATCTTAAAAAAGGAAAGAAATATAGAAGTAAATATCTTAAATCAGTTAGATTTCATGAGAATAAAGAATTTCTCTTTATCAAAAGATACCATTAAGAAAATGAATAGGCAAGCCAAATGCTTGGAGAAAATATTCATAAAACATATTAAGCATAATACAAAGGCAGAAAAACTGCTGTTTTCCCTCTATCATAATATCTAATTATTCAGTTGCTTGTACTTGTTTGTTATCTCTCCCACAGAAATGAAATCCCCATGAGAGTAAGGTCTTTTACCAGTTTCTAGCTCAGTGTACACAGTAGGTACTTATGAAATATTTGCTGAATAAATAAATAATAGTTGTTCATTCATTTAGTAGGGGCTGTGACTGTACATTTATTCACTGGGTGAGGGTTGACATCATCCAAAGAGCCAACTTGCCTGTGTGTGGGAGGCTGTAACTGTGTACCTCTCACAGCTTAGGGTGGATCTGCTTCATATTTCCTACTGTTGACTCCTGGAGATGTCTTTATACCATGCCTCTGCCTCAGAAAGTGAAATTTGATGTTTGTTAGTCACCAGGACACCGAACCAATCTTTTAGGCTTGTATTGTTCCATGAGTTATTCCTATGCTTAGCTAGCAACTAAATCGGAATGGTCCTAAGATAAATCTTTTGGTTTGGAGTATGGCAAACCCCAGAACTTTATCACAGTTTCAAAATTGTTTTCACATATTGATGAGGCTATCCAAGTTTTGCAAGCTCCAGATGGAAGCACTTAAACGAACTGCATATCATCTTAGTGCAGGAAGCATTGACTTTGGGGCTCATTAACAAATGGGACTCATCAACCTTATCTTATATCCCAAAATGCCAGCAAAGAGAGTGAACACTGAGAAAAAATTTGGCTATTGATTGTTTATATAGCAGCCAGTGTGAAAATTTTGCTTCCAAATTCTCAAAATCAATTTCCATTTATTTGCACACAAGTAAAGAGGGCAGGGTTTTGAACTCAAATTGGCACCTAAATAAATGCACGCAATAAATGCTTGCATTTGGCCAGCATTTCTAACCACCATCTGGAAGGGGCGAAGTGGGTAATTTGCAAAGCTGTGTTTACTCTGAATAAATTTGAGACATTCTATTTCAGTCCAATATATACTTAATAATAAAACATTGGATTAGATAAACTGAAGATTACCGTTAGAGGTACTTGTTACAGATTAGTTAGCCTCAGTCCTGATTTCAACAGTCAAAGGTAGAAGGGATAATAGCAGGCTGTGTGGTATGAGGAGAAAGCCAGTAAGCTACCTCTGAGAAGGGGGCTCTTGTGCGACTATTTGACATTCCAGTTGCCCATCACTGGAGAACTCTCTTGCTTACATCTCATTGCAACTGTACATTTCTTGGGCACTTTCTGTATGCCAGGCCCTAGGCTGCTACTTGATTTTTACCTTTACAAAACACTTGCATATGCATGTTCTCCGGTAGTGCCCATCAAAGTCTGCATCATTGGCCCCCATTTAACAGATGAAAAAACTGAGGTCCAGAGGGGATCAAGTGCTGCCACACCACCAGCGGGTGGAAGAGCAGGATTCTAATTCCTCTCTGTGACACTCCAGAGATTTGCCTTGTTTTTGTTTCTTCCCCATCACAGATATAATATCGACTAAAGGATGTGGCAGAATGAGACAGAGACTAAGATAGCAAGAGGGAGGCAAGAATCATGCAGGCTGGCTCTTCTGAGGCCCAGGGTTCTAGCACTTTTCTGGAACTATTATCAAAGGTGTGGACTCTTTGAGAATTGCCTCAGAGAGCCTACTAATTTCTCAGGGAGCCATGCAGAGTGATCCCTGGGTTCTCCTGAAACCTACTCCAATCTGGAGAAATACGTCCAAATCTCTGACTCCCCACCTGGGAAAGGAAGCCTTCAGAAATATGAAAGAGTGGTTCTACCTGTGCCTCTTTGAGTGGACTCTGTCTTTCCTCTGCTAGACTTCAGAGCATCTGGGCTACATATGACTTTGGGCTCTCTGGATGGAGGGAAGACCGGTGAAGACAGGTCCCATTCTTAGGGATTCAGTTGAGGTTTGTCCTGAAGAGTGAGTGGAGAGGACACACTTTCTCAGTATGTGCACAGAACTGGATGGTGTGGGCCTGGGGGATCTGTGGGGCTTCTGATCCCAGGCTCAGGAGATTTCAGACTAAGAGCAGATGCTGGCTGCTTTTAAGGATACTCACTGATTCCATCTCACTGAAGGACTTGGCTGAAGGCTGGGCCTCTCTAGTTTTGAATGAGACAATAGCCTGACACCTACAAATCAGAGAGACTGCCTGGAGTTTCAATATTTGGACCAGGATTCTGACTCTGCAAATGGTTCTAGAGCTCAGGATTCACTGAAGCCTGTCCCTAGGGCACTCATAAAGACCCAGGGCTACAGATCTGGGACCCTGGAGCCCAGAGATGTTATCAGCAGGAGGCTTTGATGCAAAGGGAGGCAATACTCTACAGCTAGAAGGGCCCAGGCTAAAGAGCCAGATAGGCATGGGTTAAAGCTCGGTTCTGCCACCATTTATCTGTGTGACCTTGCGAAAGCTGCCTAACCTCGCTGAGCTTTCATCTTCTCATCTGTAAAATGAGGTAATAATGATACCAATTTCAAGGGGCTATTGTGAGGTTAAGGGCACGTAGAGCTCTTAACTCATTGCCTGATACGTAGTAAGCATTCAACAAATGATGGTCAGTTTTATTATTGTGACCGATTAAACCATTCTTCTCTGAGGTCCTTCCTAGCTCTGCAAGTCTACCATTCTAGAATTCAGATCTTGCTCTCTAGGTCTGGATGGAGGACACCTTCTGAGTCTACTTCTGTCAGAAATCTACTTCTGCCTGTATACTCCACATACATGTGCCCCCTGAGGACAGGGACTGAGTCGTAGTCATCATGTGTCTAGTAGATAGCACATAGTGCTTGATAAATGTTTGAATATTTAATCTGTCAATCAGTAGATTCCCATGAACTCCCTTAGTGCTGTCTGACATTCCTGTTCCAAGTGCCTACGTGGTGACATCTGCTTCTCCCTCTCGAACAGTTTTGAAAGGCGTGGTTAGGAAAGTAGGCTTCAGAAAAGAGAATGTGGTAGTTACTCCACTGACTCAGTCAATTGTTATATTCATTAAGCATTGTTGGGAAAACAGCCTCACATGTGCATGCAGTCTTTTGACCCCTACTCAGCCGCATGAGAATGCGTCTTCAGCCTGGAACACTTCCTTGCCAGCCAATAGAGTCCTCATAGCTTGGGCTGGGCTTATCTCCTTGTACGGGGATCTTTCCCTGTTTCAGACTTCATGTGTACCCCTTTGTTCCACTTAAGCATGTGCATCGTATGGTACCTGGCCAATTCCACTGCTCTGTCCCCAGTGGGGAGGGCAGGGGGTTCTTTGTTTGCAGTGGGAGAGTGGTGGGTGCAGCCCTTCTCCCTGTGGGCCAAGACTTGCTGGCCATGAGGGACTGATGCCCACTACTGAAGCTGATCTGACTCTGTCTCTTCTCTGTGTGAGCCAAGTGTTGCTCCATCCAGTGCCTATGCAACTCATATCTTTCTTGGTGACCTCAAACGACGGTTGATAGAGTGGGCTGTTATTGCTGGTGGCAGGCATTTTTATCCTCTCTTCTATACTCCATACAGTGGGGCTCCTTCCCTGAAGGTGGTGACAGGCGTCACTTGCTTGACAGTTCAACCATCTAACAGTTTCCAGGCATCATGGAGGTGAAGTTCTAGAGAGATGTAAAAGTAATTGAAACCCGGTCTTTTCACTCCAAGAGGCTCATTATTTATGAGGGAATACAAGTACACAAAAATGGTAGTATCATTTACTAAATACCTACTATGTGCAGGGACTTCATTTGAACTAAAGCTCATTCTCATGACATTAAGCATAAAGTTACATATATCTTGGTTTCTTTGGGACAGTCCTGGTTTATTCTTATTCCAGTGAAATGATTAATAGCACATTTTTTACTCTCAAAAATGTCTTGATTTGAACCATAAATTATATGGTCAGTTTAACTAAGCCACCTGGGTTTCTCCAATATGCTGTTTTGGAAGTATAGTCAGAGTATTGTGTGAATCCTGAATAAGGAGCAATTAGGGTTTCCCTGGGGTTGGATGAGGGAAGACAGTCATGGAGACGGTTGAGTTTGAGAAGCATTAAATAGAAGTTTTGGCAGCACAGGTGGTGATTATTGATGTTTTTCCTTTTCTTTTGTTATGAATATTTTTGTACTTGGATGTCCATAGCCAGGATCCATGAGTCGTGATAAAAAAGCTTAGGGAAGGATGAAGGGGGGGAAATCGGAGGGGAGACGAACCATGAGAGACTATGGACTCTGAGAAACAAACTGAGGGTTCTAGAGGGGAGGGGGGTGGGGGGATGGGTTAGCCCGGTGATGGGTATTAAAGAGGGCATGTACTGCATGGAGCAGGGGGTGTTATACGCAAATAATGAATCATGGAACACTACATCAAAAACTAATGATGTATGGTAATTCACATAACATAATAATAAAAAAAATAAATGTTAAAAAAAAAGCTTGGGGATCTACCTCAAGTTCAGAAAAGTATATGATAAAAATTTAGAGATATCATTTATTGATGCACCAGGAACTATGCCAAAAATGTCATGTTTATCATCTCATTGGATGTTTACAGACCTATGTGGTAATGTCTACAAACTGTCATCCTCTTTCTATAGGAGAGGAAATGAATGCTACATGGGGTTAAATGACTTGTTCAAGGTCATACCCAATCTTTTTTTTTTTTTTTTAAAGATTTTATTTATTTATTTGACAGAGAGAGACACAGCGAGAGAGGGAACACAAGCAGGGGGAGTGGGAGAGGGAGAAGCAGGCTTCTGCCGAGCAGGGAGCCTGATGCGGGGCTCGATCCCAGGAGCCTGGGATCACGACCTGAGCCGAAGGCAGACGCTTAACGACTGAGCCACCCAGGCGCCCCAAGGTCACACCCAATCTTGATGGAGTCAAGATTCAGAGATCATTCTGATTTTAGAACTCACATTATTATTTTTAAAATTGAGATATAATTCACATATAACACCTAAGTTTAAGGTGTACAACATATTGATTTGAGACATGTGTATGTTGCAATATGATTACCACCATAACATTAGCTAACACCGCTATCACATCACCAAATTTTCATTTCTTTTCTGTGGTGAGTACATTTAATATCTAGTCTCTTAGTAACTTTGAATTACATAATGTAGTATTGTTGACTATGATCACAATGCTGTGCATTAGATATCCAAAACCCATTCATCGTTTTCCTGCAAATTTGTTTGCTTTGATCAACATCTCAATTCTACTACCTGCCTTCCCCAGCCCCTGGTAACTACTCTTCTCCTTTCTCTTTCTTTGAGTTTGGCTTTTTCAGATTCCACATATAAGTGAGATCATACAGCACTTCCAAGTTTATTGCAAAATTAATTACAATAGCCAAGATATGGAAACAAGCTAAGTGTCCATCAACAATTGAATGAATAAAGAAGATATTTTAGGGGTGCCCGGATGGCTCAGTTGGTTGAGCATCTGCCTTTGGCTCAGGTCATGATCTCAGGGTCCTGGGATGGAGCCCACGTCGGGCTCTGCACTCAGCATGGAGTTTGCTTGTTCCTCTCCCTCTGCCCCTCCCCCTGCTCATTCTCTCTCTCTCAGATAAATAAACTCTTTTATAAAATATATATATTTTGTATATCTCCTTTTATTTACTAATATATATAATCTAATTTTATACATTTTATTTATTTCTTTTATATATATCTTCCATATATATACAAATGGACTATCATTCAGGCATGAGAAAGAAGGAAATCCTGCGGTTTGTGACACCATGGATGGACCTTGAAGGAATTATACTATATGAGATAAATCAGACAGAACTCACATCCTTAAATCTTTCACTGTCCTACTTCCAGAAATTCCATAATCTGGAATCAGGATTCCACCATTGCGTGTGCATCTTTCAATTTCAGTTGATCATGATAACAGTCCTAGGGACCACCATGTACTGAGTATCCACGATATGCCAGGCACTTTACAAAACTTATTTTGATCTTCATGACAACTCTGCTAAATAGGTACTTCTCATTTTATGGAGAAGGAATCTGGGGTTCAAGAGATTAGGTCCCAACTCTTAACTGTAAACTTGCCATCTTTCAAGATGGAGAAGAATGGTAAGCATGATAATGCTTTTGGGGAGTACAAGGGCTGGACACTAATAAATTTCATTAGATACTTCTTGAGCTGGTAAGAAACAAACGCAAAACCTCCTGTTCTTTTTAATCAGGGGACCTCTGAGAAATAACAAAGGCAGTGGAATGTTATCTCTTTGCTTTCTCTGAGTCACTAGCCGTGGCATCCTGGCCAAATTCATCCTCTCTAGGAGTTTGTTTCTTCATCTGTACAGTGGAGATAACTCCTACCTCACAAAACTTGCCAGGAAGATTAAATGAGAAAGTGCATGCAAACTATCTAGCCCAGCATCTAACTGTTCATTACCCTTCCGTTCCCTGTAATTATGTATCTTGCCTTTCTGTGAATAGTTGGCAGGATTCTGTTTCGCCTTTGCAGTAAGTAGTCATGGATGAAATTCAGCTCAGTGCTTTTCACATGAGAAATACATAATTTTTTTACATTTCAATTTGGATAAATCAGGGAAATTAAGCTGGAGCAGTTCTGTACTTGATTTTTTCCCCCCTCTGTAAAATCCAAGAATTCTGTGCTCTGGTTGTTTACATGAAGATACCAACCTCTCAAAGAATGTACATCTTGGAGGATTCCATGATTTGACCCTTTTTCCCTTATATTTTTAGTAATGCATACACACAGGGGAAAGGCAAAAGCTTGTGAAGGTTACATACCAAAGGATAAATCATTCTTCCCCACCACCCTCAATCCCCCAGTCACTCTTCCTAGAAGTAATCACTGCAATTATTTTGTATGTCTCTCAAGAGATACTCTGTTCACATACAAGCATATTTGTATACTTTTATCTCCCTTTTCCCCACAAACATGATCTCGTATTCTACACACTGTTTTGAGCCTTGTTTTTATTATTTAAAAATGTGTCTTGACACTCTTTCCATTTAAGTATGAATTTAAGTATGAATTTCCCTCATTACTTTTAATGGCTGCATGGTATTCAAATATATGGATATCTTATAATTTATGTAAACAGCCCCGAAGTTGTTTATGCAAGTTTATTGCATAATTACTTTTGCTATTACAAATAATTTTGAAGGCGTTATCTTGATACACACATCATGGCTCACATGCACATCAAGTCATAAGAAAAATGGCCATTACTAGAATTCCTAGATCAAAGTGTATGTACATTTACAGCGTTGATAAATATTGTGGAATTGTACTCCAAACGGGGTGGTTTGGGTTAATTACCACCAACAGTGATCGAGGGTGTTTCTTCACATCCCGAAACACAGTATGGCTTTGTATCCTTTTCAATCCTAGTTGGAAGATGATCATTTAGTTTAATTTAGTATCTCTTTTACTCTGAGTAAGTTGATCATCTTTTCATATATTTAAAAGTCATTTGCATTTCTTTTTCTATATACATATTCTTTGCTCATTTTTCTTATGGATTATTAAATTTATTTTACTTGTGTGTAAAACTTCTTTATATATTAAAAGATTTAGATTCTTTACCATGTATGTTGAAAGCATTTTGTCTGCCACTTTTCTTCTGACTTCATGTTATTCATGGTATTTTGATTCATGGAATGTTTTAAATTTTATTTTATTTTATTTTTTGGGGGGTAAAGAAAAACCTTAATTTAATTTATTTTATTTTATTATGTTATGTTAGTCACCATACAGTACATCATTAGTTTTTGATGTAGTGTTCCATGATTCATTGTTTGCATATAATACCCAGTGCTCCATGCTTCTGTCTCTCGTTTAATGGCTTTTGGTATATGCATCATACTTAAAAACATTTCTGAGAATATAATAAATCAGTTTTCTTTATTTTTTTACTTTAGTGGTATTATTTTTAAGAAAACACTAATGCTTTTATCCATCTGGTGTTTATTTCAGTATAAGAAATGAGGCAGGTATCCAAACCTCATTTTTTTTTCAAATGCCTACCCAGTTGGCCCAATACTATTTATTGAATAATTAATTTCCTCTTGTTGATTCTAAATGCTTCCTTAATAATAACCCCCCCACACACACACACCAGATAATAAATTCTCTGTTCTGTTGCATTGACTTTCTATTCATTTACCAGCATCAAACTGTGTTAATTACACAAGTTTTATGATATTTTAATAGGTATTATTGCTAGACCCCTCTCACTACTCTTCTTTTTCAGAATTTTCCTTGGGTTTCTGACAAGTTATGTTTCCATTTGAACTTTAGAATAAGTGTGGCTGATTCAAAATAGAATTTTATTTGTATTTTACTGGGATTGTTGAAACTGATAAACATTCACAAGAGGATTGTTTCAGTAAGAGTCATTTCTGTTGCTACTTTAAATGGCTTATTTGATTACATTTTCTTTTTTTTTTTTAAAGATTTTTTATTTATTTGATAGAGAGAGACACAGCGAGAGAGGGAACACAAGCAGGGGGAGTGGGAGAGGGAGAAGCAGGCCCCCCGCCGAGCAGGGAGCCCGATGTGGGGCTCGATCCCAGGACCCTGGGATCATGACCTGAGCCGAAGGCAGACACTTAATGACTGAGCCACCCAGGCGCCCCTTTGATTACATTTTCTAACTATTTGTCATATATAGGAAAGTAAATGTTATTTTTACTAAAGAATTTCCTATGCAGTTATAAAAAGTGTGATGGGGAAGCATATGTGTTGAGTGTACGTGATGAGCCCTCTGGTTCCAATTTTGAAATATAGACATATATAAAGCCACCTAGAAAATACACTGATGGGACATGAGCCAAAATGTCAATCTTGATTATCTCTGAATGGTGGATGATGATATCAAATGATCTTTGTTGTCTTCTTTGTCTTGCTCTGTGTTTCCCCTATTTCTTGTAGTAAGCATGTATTACTCTTATGTCAGGAAGAAAAGAAATATTTTTAAAAGAGTGTTGACAATAGAGTTAAGAAATGTAACTTTGGAATATAATTGTAATGCTCCTTTGGGAGGAGGGGAACATGTTCAACTGTGTAATCAAGGTAGACTAACTGGTATAATAAATTAACAACAAAGATTCAGCAGCTGGAAGCAATAAAAGCTTATTTCTTTCTTACAGGCTCATGCAGGTCCACAGGGACTGGTGTCCGGAGGGGGGCAGCTGTTGCATATAGTAGGATTTAGAGGGCCAGCCCAGAATGGATAGGGTCACTTCCACTCCCTTTCCATTGGCTAGCACTTAGTCATAAAGCCATACCTAACTGGAAGTGTCCCTAGGAAGTGTAATCTGTGTGCTCAGGAGGAAGAGAACACAGATCCTGGTGAGCACTCACGGATTCTAGTTGGTCTAGTGAGCACTTATCCTTGTACACTAGTGGTTTTGCATCATTTTCCAGGGAAGTTGTTTGGGTTTGGGAGTGTTCTTCCTAGGGAGCTTTCTCAAAGTTGTTGAGCGTACCCAGAATAGTTGAACAAGCAGAGATGTGCTCTGCCCCCCAGGATTCCCATGCAAATATCTTGGTTTCTTGTTACCTTTGTCTATCATTGACCCATCTCCAATCTCAAGTTGAATTTTCAGACTCTGATTCCCCACCCCTCATCTGCTCTGGCTTGGTATCTTAATTTAATTCAGTATCTGACCTTTGTCTATGCTGGGTGCTGCTTTTTCTGTGTATGATCCTTTGGTGAACTGTCTGCATTTCCTTTCTTGTCTGAACTCAATTCATGTCCTGCTTCCTGACCTGACACTGGGTTGTGAGGCTGACATCTCAAAAGGATGCTTTGTTATCTTACCTAGGGCTGATTATTTCCTGGAGAAGGAGGGAATAAGTTTTCTTGCCCTGATTTCTAGCAAGTGATTGATGAACTGCTTACAGTTCAGTTCATGCAGTCACCTACCTGCCCCATGGCCTTTGGTACCCTGAGTTTGTGTAAGGAAGCTGATGGATGTGTGCAGTACATCCCAACATGGTTTATCTGGAAAGGATCACTGATGGACAACTGACACCATCACCTTCTCTCAAAATATCAAAATGCGTGATATATTGAAAATATTCTGTGTGTGCATAAAGGACAAACCCTCAATAAATATCATAGGAGGCCAGGGTCCTATTTTACCAGCTCTGTGCTCACACAGAAAGAAACTATTTGTTTCTATCCCATAGGGGTTTCAGGGTGTAACTCCTTTTTCACCCAGGACAAGTTTTCTGTGATGTCTTTTAAATGGGGCCTTTATTTAAGCAGTTTCTGTGCTCTGCTCATGTTTTGCTCTCCAACAAGCTACTAGGCAAGCAAAATGCCTGGGGCCTAAGACCAACCTTGATATTGAAGTCCAGAGCTATTTTTATTTTTTTATTTTTTATTTTTTATTTATTTATTTATTTGAGAGAGAGAGAGAGAGAGAGAGAGATCACGAGCAGGGGGGAAGGGTAGAGGGAGAAGCAGACTCCCCGCTGGGCAGGGAGCCCGAGGTGGGACTCGATCCCAGGACCTTGGGATCATGACCTGAGCTGAAGGCAGACACTTAACCGACTGAGCCACCCAGGCATCCCCCAGAGCTATTTTTAAAGTAACATTTTCTTTATGATTATAAATGCAAAGCATAACCACGACTTATGCTTTTGAGTACACACTAAGATCTCAGTACTGGGCACAGCGTTTTGTACGCAATGACTAATCTTCACAGCAACTTTCTGAGCTAAATATGATTTCCATTTAATTTAGAAGGAAACTCAGGTCCAAAGTCATCTAGTATCTTGTCGAGGTTCACACAGCTGGGAGGTGGTGTTGCTAGAATTAGAACTTGGCTTTTCTGACTGGTGCCTGCACACCTTACTGCCACCAAATCCTGCCTCTATACCGGACTATGACAACAAATTTGAAAGAGGTACAATATAATGAAGAAACCAGTAAGAATAAATATTACCATAATACCTTAACTTATTGTACTTGGTACATTTTTTCCAAGTCTTTACCCTGATAGATAAATTAATAGATTTTTTTTAATGAACCAGTTTTATTCATGGTTTTGTATTCTGCTTTTAACATTTAACCTCTTATTGTGAGCGTATTTTCAAGTCATTAAATTTTGTTGAAAGCCTTTTCACGGTTGCATGCCATTCAACTGTACCATAATTCATTTAACCAGTCCCTTATTACTGGACATTTTTCTGCTTTCGGTTTTTGCTTTTAGAAAACCAACTATAAATAATTCTACCATGAGTCCATTTGACTACATTTTGATTGATTATTTCCTTGTTGTAATGCATATGTTTAAGGCCCTTGACACATGTTGTCAAATATAACAGATTCTCAATAGTATCTGTGTCAGTCAGTCATAATTGACCTTAATATACTTCATAATTGATTCTAACCAGTATTAGAGGCATCTTTTTTATATGGCCATTTTATATGGCCAAAATATATGGCCAGCTATTTTGAATACAAAATAGATCTGGATTTTTTTAAAAAAAGATTTGGATTATTTTTAAGTGCCATATCTTTTTCCTTTTCTAAAGATCTGTGTCTTGAGAGTCCAGGCAGGATTGGGCTTCCACCCCATTGGCTCAGAAAGGGCCTGAGGACCTCAGGGTACCTGAGGTGGGCTGGGATGGCATCTAGAGCAGTGCCTGGCTACTATTTGGGAGGACCCACCAAACAGAGGCTGAGGGCATTCTGCCCGGTGTAAGGATTGTACACGGATACCACGTTTGCCACTACATTCCGTTTGTGAGATTGGCATTCTCGAATAAGGAAGAGAGGTAAAAATAACAGCACTTAGAGTCTCTTCCAGTTTAGAGACTGAATTAAAAATACTACCCATGTGAAGCTGTCATGACTTTTCCTATGTAATGCCCTTATAACTGCCCTATAAGGCACACAGATTAAGTACTACTATCTTCACTTTACAGAAGATAACAGCAATAACAGTGGAAATTGATCCAGCACATACTATGGGACAGGCACTGTGCTAATAATACTTAGCATGTATTATTCTCCTTAATGTGCAAAAGAACCCTATGAAATAGGTACTATATTTCCTGGATAAGGACAGTGAGGTACGATAATTTAAAAATAACTTATTTAAAGTCACTAATTTAGCAAGTGACAAAACTGGGATTCAAACCTACTTAGTCTGTCTCTAGAGAAATCTCAGAGAGATTAAGGGCCACATTCAAAATTCCCAGAGACTCTCCAGGTCTGTGTGTTCAGTGACCTTTCCTCTAACATCAAGCCTCCACTGTAGCCATTTGAATGTGGTTGGCAATGTCAGCCCTCATTGGAAGTGCCCAACACTGTTAAGAATCTCTCAAGCCCAGACCAACTTTGCTCACAGAAGCACGGTGGCAAATCACTGGTTTTGTTCCCTGACATCTGTGTATGCCCCCTGTGCGTTTTTACCTGTGGGGACCTGAAAGTTCCCACAGGCACCATTTACCAATGAGTAGGTAGAGGAACTGAGAGGTAAAATAATGTGTCCAAGGTCACATAGCTGGTAATGAAAGCAGAGATCGTAAAAGCCATCTCTCAGAGTTGTTGAGAACATTCTATGCAGATTGGAAAGTGCTTATCACAAAGTAAGCATTTAGTAAATAATAGCAAATATTAATAACAATGATGATGATAACAGTTATCCTGTTCCTATGATAGGGTAATGAGTTCTTCTGCTTCATTAATCCTGTCCTCAACTAAGGACCATTGGAGTCATTCATTGTCTTACTGGACGGAACACTACCTGAGAGATTTGACAATTCTGATTCTACTTTGTATGAAGAATGCCTCTCAGGGAGTTGCTGATAAGCTCGGAGAAGCTGGCTAACCCCGAGACCCTCAGATTTGTACCAAAACTACAGAGGCTTCTAAGCAGAGGCATTACGTCCAATGTGTCAACTTCACACATATCTTTGATAAGCAGGGGCACTTCTACTTTTTCACACTGTACTTGGACAAGAGTCTGCCTCAGCATGCTAGGAAGCAACCAGCTCCCCAGTCCCTGCTATTTGAAGTATTGAATAGCAAAATTCTGTGGCAGTCTAGGAAACTTACCTCTACAGAATGTGCTGACATAGTGGAATGGAATTAAGTGGGACCTCATACCTAGTGTATTTCACCACCAGCATGTTTTATTCATCCTTGCTTACTGTATGAATGGGCAATTTTCCTTCCAGATGAAGAGGCACCCTAGGAACAGAACTATAATTTTCTAAGGAGAATTACTGGGCCCCTGTTCTAAAGGAAGAGGTCATCTTGGCCAAGAGAAATGAATAGTTTTCTGGTATAGCATTCTCTTTACCACTAAAATATATGCCGTGTAGATTCTAGCTTGAATTTTCCTATGAGCTGTGAATGCAAACAGTGAGAGGCTCTAGTCCCCTGGTATCAAAGCCATATATTCTAGTGAGGCTAGATCTTGACATGGCTCTTGGTTGGAGTTCTGGCTATAATTATACTAGGGAACACTTCACTGCCGTGTGCCTTAGATTAGTCTTCTCACTGGGAAATGGGAAAGCAGAGCAAGCAATGGCTCTCAAAGAGGCATCGTGAAGAAAGTGGGTTTGTATCATTAGCCCTCCTCAAACCACCCAGGGTTTTATGTTGCCATGCCCAGGCCAGCCATTACCATGGGAGCAGGCAAGGGAGCTATGGCAAATATGCTAAACCCCATTCCCACTAGCAAAATAAATTGTTAAACTAATGGAAGACTTGATTTTTATTGAGCAATGACTATGTAAAAGAATATGTACGTGTCTTACTAACATGTCTTACTAACAGTATTGCCAAACCTCAAAACAATCATGTAGGATAGATACTATATTACTGTCATACCCATTTTAAAGATAAGGAAACCAAGGCTCATTGAAATTAACTTTCCAAGGACAGCCTGTAAGAGACAAAGCTGAGGTTGAACCTAAGTAGTTTTATTCCAGAGCCTGTGTTCTTAACCACTAAGCCCTGTTACTGAAAAACAGGTGCATTGCTATAGATACCACGGCAATACAGAAATTTTACAGTGTACTCATTAGAATACTTGTGTCCAGTTCTGTGTGGAGCACTTCATAAAAAGTAACCTCACAGCAGCCTTAAATGTTAAGTACTATTATCATCTCCACATACAGATAAGGAAACTGAGGCATACAATAACTTCCCCAAGGTCATCTACTTGTACAGAGCTGAGACTGAAACTCTAGGTTTTCTGACTCGAAACCATCAGCTTACAAGGAGGCTACAAAGAAGAATAAAACAGGGCCCTTCCCCGTTACGAATACGTGTTCTAACAAGTGGGGAATGACTTTGAACCTGAATCACTGTGATGCAAAGTCCAGGGTAAGTTCCGTACGAGTAATGAAAATAAAGAAAGAGGAGGAGGAGAGAGGGAAGTGGAAGGAGGTGGAGAAGAAGTAATTTCTGGTAGAAGAGGGAGATCTCAAGTCTGTTCAGGAATGGCTCCATGGAAGAGGAGGTATTATGTGCATCCTTGAGGGATGGATGAGACTTGAATAGACAGAGCCTCCTTTTATTTAGAGCATGCTAGATGCCAGGCATTGCACTAGGAACTTAATCCATTAAGACTGGGTCTCACAAGAATAGTATCATTATTTCCAGTTTGTAGATGAGGAAACAGAGGCTACGCAAGAAGATGTTGCCAGACGTGGGTGACTGGCATGAACAAAGTCCTGGCCCAGGGACCATGAATAGAGGTGTCATTGGAACAGAGAATTCACAGTAGTATTAGAAAGGTCCACTGGGTCCAGATGACATGAGTTCTGGCCCTCTATCCTATTGACAATGGAGCGTTAGTCACATTATCTGAGAAGGCAGAAGGGAAATAATGGGAGCAGGTTTTTAGGAAGATTCTCAGGCATTGGTGTGCAAAAATGAATTGAATGGTACTAACTAGAGTGGGTAAAGATACTACTTCTATGCTCCAAACTTAGGGTAATAGGCACGGCCCCCAGAGGGCTAAGTCTGAAGTGAAGCTGTGTCCTTGATTGGCTGTGTGTTCTCAGGCAAGGCATTCTATCTCTCTGGACCCTCAGTTGTCTCAGCTGTAGATGAAGATGATAATAGAATGTACTTGTCTCACAGGGATGCTGTGAAGAGTAAACAAGACCAAATATGTGAATTGCTGTGCCCAGCGCTTGACCCATCATAATCATAGGCTAAGCGAGAGCTCCTATTTTTTTTTTCTCACGAAAAACACTGAGGCCAGCTTGAAAGCTTCAAGGCTGTTATTGTAACGCTTGCATGAGGTGATGAGAGTCCAGCCTGAGGTGGTGGAAAGAGAGGATGGGAAGAGAAGAAATAATGATGTTAAGTGTAAGACAGCAACTCCTCCTTGCATGGCTGGGTTGTTGAGGAAAATAAAATCTTACTTTAGCCAGAATATTCTGCTGTGAAATGCAAAATGTATTTGAAAATGAAAATTATCTATCATGTGCAGTGTAGTATTCATTGGGCTTTTGTTAGACTATAAGACACTGACTCCGATTTTGTATTCTTTTTGATTCTTTAAGCATTCAGCATGTTGATTTCCTATCTCCTGAAGACTTTCCATTTTGCAACTATGGAAATGAAAGGTTTTAAGATAAAGTAAGGGGTTGGAGAATATATGAAAATGAGTCCGGAAATGGAAGAATGAGTTTCATGTTTACAACCTTTTATTCTGTGATTCAGAAAGACTTGCATTTGCATCATTTCCATTATGTTTTCTGAACTGGCATTAATGTTGTAGATAGTAAGTCTGATATTTAATTAAAGGGAGGTTGTATGTTCCTGCTATTGCTGTCCAGGGCTATTAGTCACTTGTCTTAGGTGTCTAGAGCTGAACGTTTCTACCACAAACCCATGTCGGCTATTTGATACATAAATCAGGTCCTGGAAAGAATGAGTTTAGGAATTCAAAAATGTCAGGCATACCTTTGATTTCAATATTCAGCCCACAATAAAAAAATCCTAGAATGTCAACCTCCAGTCCTTTCTTAAAAATGAGTTTATTAGCTGGTCATTAAATATACCGTATATGCCACATAATTAATTTTACAGTAAGTTGGCTGAAGCCTAGATAAATGGACGATTAGCTTCTCTTCTGAGAGCAGATTGATTATCATAATCACTAATGAAAACAAAATTCACATGCATATGTAAGACAAAAATGGCCCCTCCCTCTCTCTTAGGTATTTGTTATAGAAGCCAAAAGCTCAGTTGGTACTATCTAGTAGGAGTAATTCATTTCATTTTTTTTTCTTTCCCTTACAGTGATAATCATGTTTTCTTATGGAGCTCTCCTATTTAATTCTCTAGCTTCTCTTATTTGAAATCTAAAGCTTGTGTTTAACACTGGAGTATTATTAACTGGATTTCAAATACCTAGACAAAATAAAGAGAGAGCATGTAAATTTCATTAGGAGGCTTTAAAATCATAATTAATGGATCAATTATTTATAATGTGTCTTTACATTTATAGCTTAAATATGAGTGAAAAATAAGAAAAATGACACATATGTTGAGATGGCACATACTTTGATAATTGCTGTAGACGATAGTATGGATGAATAAAATATAGAAAAGATAAAAATGCACAGCTGAGCTTAGAGAGAAGGCAGGCTTCTACATGGATCAGACACGGAAAGAAAAAGCCCAAGTATGAGCAGGGTTGAATGTTGTTGGGCTCCTGCTCTAGTAATAGACAATGACAGCCAAGAATTTAGGTACTTTTGAATAAGGTGGCTAACATGCTTCACGTGTGAAGGAGTGTAGGGCTCACTCAATGCTTAAAATCAAGAACTGGAAATAAGGGCCAGAACACTTCACCTTGTCTCATGAAAGGAAGCTATGAAAATGTTACCTGAGACCATACCCCTGGCAAGATAGAGGCCTTAGGAAATAGGAGGACACAGAAACAGCCTCATGACACTGGAATGAATCAAGTTGTCCATTTGTTCAGGAAAAGGATCTGCCAAGTCCCCAGTATTACCACTGGACAGAAATTCCAAAATGACACTGTAAGACCTGGTTCTAAAATAGGGACCTGTAGGGCTGGGTGGAGACCAGTATAAAAATCTAGATGGGGGGGCGCCTGGGTGGCTCAGTTGGTTAAGCGACTGCCTTCAGCTCAGGTCATGATCCTGGAGTCCCGGGATGGAGTCCCACATCGGGCTCCCTGCTTAGCGGAGAGTCTGCTTCTCCCTCTGACCCTCCCCGCTCTCATACTTTCTCACTCTCTCATTCTCTCTATCAAATAAATAAATAAAATCTTTAAAAAAAAAAGTCTAGATGGGAAGGGATGAAAGTAGAAACAGATAGAAAAAACAGGCCCTAGGCATGTTGCTTTTTTTTTTTAGGATTTTATTAATTTATTTATTGAGAGAGAGAGAGTGCGAGCTGGGGCAGGGGCAGAGGGCAAGGGGCAGAATCTCCAGCAGACTCCACGTGGAGCCTGTGGCGGGGCTCGATCCCAGGACCCTGAGATCGTGACCGGAGCCAAAACCAAGAGACAAAGAGTCCAAGAGTCAGACACTTAACCGGCTGATCCTCCCAGGTGCCCCTCGGCACGTCACTTTTTTTTTTTTTTAATTTTTTTATTGTTATGTCAATCACCATACATTACATAATTAGTTTTTGATGTAGTGTTCCATGATTCATTGTTTGTGCATATCACCCAGTGCTCCATGCAGAACGTGCCCTCTTTAATACCCATCACCAGGCTAACCCATCCTCCCACCCCCCTCCCCTCTAGAACCCTCAGTTTGTTTCTCAGAGTCCATAGTCTCTCATGGTTCGTCTCCCCCTCCGATTTCCCCCCCTTCATCCTTCCTTCCTGCTATCTTCTTCTTTTTTTTTTTCTTAACATATATTGCATTAACATTTTCTTAACATATATCTTAACATATATTATTTGTTTCAGAGGTACAGATCTGTGATTCAACAGTCTTACACAATTCACAGCACTCACCATAGCACATACCCTCCCCAGTGTCTATCACCCAGCCACCCCATCCCTCCCACCCCACCCTTGGCACGTCACTTTTAAGAAAGCACTTACATAACACTGAGAGTAAATGCCTCCTTCATTTTTGTGCCCCAGCTGCCTAGCTCTCCTTCACTAGGCCCTGCTGAGAATCTATGAGTCCATACAAATATAAATAAAGCATAGAGTTAGTGAGAGTGCTTTCTTACAAAAAAATGTTAGTAAAGGTAGAAAGAATAATAGAAAATCACCATTTGGTAATAATTGTCAATGGACGATAAAACTATTGGGTTATGTTTTGATGAGGACTGGCATATTTACATGTTTTGAAAGGGTCTCCTCTATAAGGTACTTCTTAATAACAAAGTGGCAAATGGTAACTTTACAGTGGAGAAATGTAGAAGACACCACCATAACTAAGTGATCAAATTTAGCATCCCCAAGTAATGGGACACATAGATATTGTGTGTATCTTGGTCAGATGCAAGGAGAAGGGCACATCCTTTTTGAACTACCTCTGCCAAAAGTATATAACCTGAATTTAGTCATGAGGAAAAATCAAACCTTAATTAATGGACATTCTACAAAATAAATGACCTGTACTCTTCAAAATTGTCAAGTTCATGAAAGACAAAGAAATGCTGAGGGACTGTTCCATATTAAAGGACACTAAAGAAACATGACAGCTAAATATAACCTACAATCCTGGATTGGATCCTTCTGTTATAAAGCACATTAGTGAGACAACTGGTGAAGTAGAAATGAGATCTGTAGATTATAAAACTGTATCTGTGCTAATTTACTGATATTTGATTATCGTACCAGAATTGTGTAAAAGAATGACCTTGTTTCTAGAAAATATACACTGAATTATGAGGGATGTAGAGGCTTTATGTCAGCAATTTTCAAACAAAGCAGTTAAGAAAAATGTAATAGATACAATTATGTGTGTTTATGTATATATGTATACAAGACGTTAACATTTGTGAAATTTGGGGTGTAGAACATAAGGATTTTTTTTACTGCTTTTCTGTCAGTCTTAAGTTCTTTGAAAATGAAAAAAATCTATATGACAATGAAAGTACTATACGACCAAGACTAGTGTTATCTTGCTAAAATGATAATTAAAGGTAATTTTGTAATCTTTACTACATTTAATAGGAAAACTAAAAATAAATGAATTAAGTACTCAACTTAAGAAAACAGAAAAAAAAGTAAACCAGAAAGATAAAAATTCTAAAGAGCAAAAATTAATGAGTTTGATAGAAGACAAAGAAAATGAGAGGATCAATAGAATAGAAAATTGGTTCTTTGGGGAAAAAAAGTATAATGAGAAAATATCAACAGTGGTAAAGAAAAGACAATATTAGGGGAAAAAAGCATACAATTGTATAGATAAATTAGAGATTTCAATGATCATAAGATATAATCAACTTTGGGGCATCTGCCTTCGGCTCAGGTCATGATCCCAGGACCCTGGGATTGAGCTCCGCATTGGGCTCCCTGTTCAGCAGGAAGCCTGCTTCTCCTTCTCCCTCTCCCCCTGCTTTGTGTTCCCTCTCTCGCTGTGTCTCTCTCTGTCAAATAAATAAAGCCTTTTTATAAAAAGAGAATTATATGAAATGATGCATGTGAAGTGTTTTGCACAGTGTGTGGTACATAGTAAGTACTGAATGCATTCTGGCTTTTGTATCATTTTCAAGAAATCTCCCAAATTTAGATATTTTTTGGCCACATTTTGTTGTTTTGATAATGTTTCATTTTGAAATAATTTCACACTTATAGAAATAGTTGCAAAGAATTCCCATTTACTCTTCACCTAGATTTTACTGCAATCATTCTTATTGTATTGTTTGGATCAAAAAATCTTCTTGAATGGGAAACCAAACCATCATATAGCCTATGCTATGGTAAAACTGGACTATGTGGAAGGCAGTATGTAACCATGGTTAAGAATGTAGGCATTGGAGGGAGGCGGGGAAAGATGGCGGAGGAGTAGGGGACCCTATTTCAACTGGTCCCCGGAATTGAGCTGGATATCTCCCAGACCACTCTGAGCACCCATGAAACCAGCCTGAGATGTAAGAAGATCTGGATCTCTACAAACAGAATATCACAGGCGGTTGGTTTTGAGGTACGAAGCGGAGAGCCATGATTCTGCGGGCAGATATCGGAGGATAAACGGCGGCGGGAGGGTGCCTGGCCGTGGGGATCCTACACCGCCGGTGAGTGACAGCCTCGCGCGCTGCGGACGGGCACAGACTCGCAGACCGGTAGCGTCGGGAAAGGACTTTAGGGCAGCCCCCGGGGCGGAAAACCAGAGCGATGGGGTCCCGCGCACGCGAACTGCAGCCTCCGAGTCGGAAACCCGGTGTGCCGGTGTTGCGCCAGTGAACTGCAACCCCCGGGGGTGGAAACCCCGAGCGGCGGAGTCGCGCGCACACGAACTGCAACCCCCGGGACAGGACCCCAAGCGGCGGAGTCGTGCGCGTGAACTGGGAGCGGCTGGCGGTTTTAGAAGCACAAAGGGCAGAGACGTGCCCCGACCTGGACGCAGGACTGGGGGCGCTGCGGAGGGGCGGACAACCCAGGATGCTGCAGTTTATAGCAGCACAGACAGAAACGGAGACGGTGTGGCCTGGAGAGCTCACTGAAGAACAGACTGCGGTCTCTCTGCTCTGAGGGAGAGGGTTGGAAACGGTCTCTTCTGCTCTGACTCGCGGAAGAGACGCGGAAAGCCGCCAGGGAAAGGCACCAGAGAACAAAAGCCCCAAAGACTGAGTCCCACTGAGCCCATCCCCCGCCACAGGGGGCAGGGCAACTCCGCCCAAACAGGGTTGCCTGAGTAACAGCGCGGCAGGCCCCTCCGGCAGAAGACAGGCTGGGAAAACAAGAGGCCAGCAACCCTAAGGTCCCAAGAAAACAGGTGCATCTTGCTTGGGTTCTGGTCAATAATTTCGACTCTATACATTCCCTCAAACACCCATCAACAGAATGACTAGGAGGAGGAGCCCCAAAACACAAAAGACTCAGAGATTATGACTTATGCTGCAGATTTACAAATGGATGCAGATATAACCAAGATGTCGGAGATGGAATTCAGGCTAGCAATTGTGAAGACAATGGCTAGAATGGAGAAATCAATTAATGGCAACATAGAGTCTCTAAGGGCAGAAATAAAAGGTGATTTGGCAGAACTTAAAAATGCTATCAATGAGATCCAATCCAATCTAGATAATCTAACAGCTAGGGTAACTGAGGCAGAAGAGAGAATAAGCGAACTGGAAGACAGTATAATAGATAAAAAGGGAAAAGAGGAGGCCAGGGAAAAACAACTCAGAATCCATGAAAATAGAATCAGAGAAATAAGTGACACCATGAGGTGTTCCAATGTCAGAATAATTGGAATCCCGGAGGGAGTGGAGAGAGAGAGAGAAGACTAGAAGATGTATTTGAGCAAATCGTAGCTGAGAACTTCCCTAATCTGGGGAATGAAACAAACATTCGAGTCCTAGAGGCAGAGAGGACCCCTCCCAAGATCAAGGAAAACAGGCCACCACCCGGCATGTAATAGTAAAACTTGCAAATCTTAGAACCAAGGAAACCATCTTAAGGGCAGTTAGGGGGAAGAGAGTCCTTACGTACAGAGGGAGGAACATCAGAATAACGTCAGACCTATCCACAGAGACCTGGCAAGCCAGAAAGGCCTGGCAAGACATATTCAGGGTACTAAAAGAGAAGAACATGCAGCCAAGAATACTTTATCCGGCAAGGCTTTCATTTAGAGTGGATGGAGAGATGCAGAGCTTCCAAGACCGGCAGAAGTTGAAAGAATATGTGATCACTAAGCCGGCCCTGCAAGAAATATTAAGGGGGGTTCTATAAAAGGAGAAAGACCCCAAGAGTGATATACAACAGAAATTTACAGGGACAATCTATAAAAACAACGTCTTCACAGGCAACATGATGACAATTAATTCATATCTTTCAATAATCACTCTCAACGTGAATGGCCTAAACGCTCCCATAAAACGTAACAGGGTTGGAGATTAGATAAAAAGACAGGAACCATCCATAAGCTGTCTACAAGAGACTCATTTTGAACCTAAAGATACATCCAGACTGAAAGTGAAGGGATGGAGATCCATCTTCCATGCCAGCGGACCTCAAAAGAAAGCTGGGGTGGCAATTCTTATATCAGACAAATTAGATTTTAAACTAAAGACTGTAGTTAGAGACACGGAAGGACACTATATCATTCTTAAAGGGTCTATCCAACAAGAAGATCTAACAATTGTAAATATCTATGCCCCCAACATGGGAGCAGCCATCTACATAAGCCAACTGTTAACCAAAATAAAGAGTCATATTGATAACAATACGTTAATTGTAGGAGACCTCAATACTTCACTCTCAGCAATGGACAGATCATCTAAGCAGAAAATCAACAAGGAAACAAGAGCTTTGAATGATACATTGGACCAGATGGACCTCATAGATATTTACAGAACATTCCACCCTAAACAACAGAATACTCATTCTTCTCGAGCGCACATGGAACTTTCTCCAGAATAGACCACATACTGGGTCACAAATCAAGTCTCAACCAATACCAAACGATTGAGATTATTCCCTGCATATTCTCAGACCACAATGCTCTAAAACTGGAACTCAATCACAAGAAAAAAATTGGCAGAAATTCAAACACTTGGAAGCTAAAGACCACTCTGCTCAAGAATGTTTGGGTCAACCAAGAAATCAAAGAAGAACTTAAACAATTCATGGAAATCAATGAGAACGAAAACACATCGGTCCAAAACCTATGGGATACTGCAAAGGCAGTCCTAAGGGGGAAATACATAGCCATCCAAGCCTCACTCAAAAAAATAGAAAAATCCCAAATTCACCAACTAACTCTACACCTTAAAGAACTAGAGAAAAAGCAACAAAAGACACCTAAGCCACGCATTAGAAGAGAAATAATTAAGATTAGAGCAGAAATCAATGAATTAGAAACCAGAAACACAGTAGATCAGATCAATGAAACTAGAAGTTGGTTCTTTGAAAGAATTAATAAGATCGATAAACCACTGGCCACACTTATCCAAAAGAAGAGAGAAAGGGCCCAAATTAATAAAATTATGAATGAAAGGGGAGAGATCACGACTAACACCAAGGAAATAGAAACAATTATTAGAAATTATTATCAACAACTATATGCCAATAAACTGAGCAATCTGGATGAAATGGAGGCCTTCCTGGAAACCTATAAGCTGCCAAGACTGAAACAGGAAGAAACTGACAACCTGAATAGGCCAATAACCAGTAACGAGATTGAAGCAGTGATCAAAAACCTCCCAAAAAACAAGAGTCCAGGGCCTGATGGATTCGCTGGGGAATTCTACCAAACATTCAAAGAAGAAATAATACCTATTCTACTGAAGCTGTTTCAAAAAATAGAAACAGAAGGAAAACTTCCAGACTCATTCTATGAGGCCAGCATTACCTTAATCCCCAAACCAGGCAAAGACCCCATCAAAAAGGAGAATTTCAGACTGATATCCCTGATGAATATGGATTCCAAAATCCTCAACAAAATCCTAGCTAATAGGATCCAACAATACATTAAAAGGATCATCCACCACGACCAAGTGGGATTTATCCCCGGGATGCAAGGGTGGTTCAACATTCGCAAATCAATCAATGTGATAGAACACATTAATAAGAGGAGGGAGAAGAACCATATGGTCCTCTCAATTGATGCAGAAAAAGCATTTGACAAAATACAACATCCTTTCCTGATTAAAACTCTCCAGAGTATAGGGATAGAGGGAACATTCCTCAAGTTCATAAAATCCATCTATGAAAAACCCACAGCGAATATCATCCTCAATGGGGAAAAGCTGAGAGCCTTTCCCTTAAGATCAGGAACACGTCAAGGGTGCCCACTCTCACCACTGTTGTTCAACATAGTACTAGAAGTCCTAGCAACAGCAATCAGACAACAAAAAGAAATAAAAGGTATTCAAATTGGCAAAGAAGAAGTCAAACTCTCTCTTTTCGCAGACTACATGATACTTTATGTGGAAAACCCAAAAGACTCCACCCCCAAATTACTAGAACTCATCCAGCAATTCAGTATTGTGGCAGGATACAAAATCAATGCACAGAAATCAGTGGCTTTCTTATACACTAACAACGCAACTGTAGAAAGAGAAATTAGAGAAACGATTCCATTTACAATAGCATCAAAAACCATAAGATACCTCGGAATAAACCTAACCAAAGAGGTAAAGGATCTATACTCTAGGAACTACAAAACACTCATGAAAGGAATTGAAGAAGACACAAAAAGATGGAAAAATATTCCATGTTCATGGATCGGAAGAATAAACATTGTTAAAATGTCTATGCTACCCAGAGCAATCTATACCTTCAATGCCATCCCGATCAAAATTCCAATGACATTTTTCAAAGTGCTGGAACAAACAATCCTAAAATTTGTATGGAATCAGAAAAGACCCCGAAACGCCAAGGAAATGTTGAAAAAGAAAAACAAAGCTGGGGGCATCACGTTGTCCGATTTCAAGCTATATTACAAAGCTGTGATCACCAAGACAGCATGGTACTGGCACAAAAACAGACATACAGACCAATGGAACAGAATAGAGAGCCCAGATATGGACCCTCAACTCTATGGTCAAATAATCTTTGACAAAGCAGGAAAAAACATGCAATGGAAAAAAGACAGTCTCTTCAATAAATGGTGCTGGGACAATTGGACAGCCACATGCAGAAGAATGAAACTCGACCATTCTCTAACACCATTCACAAAGATAAACTCAAAGTGGATGAAAGACCTCAATGTGAGACAGGAATCCATCCAAATCCTAGAGGAGAACATAGGCAGTAACCTCTTGGACATCGACCACAGCAACTTCTTTCAAGATACATCTCCAAAAGCTAGTGAAACAAAAGCAAAAATGAACTTTTGGGACTTCGTCAAGATAAAAAGCTTCTGCACAGCAAAGGAAACAGTCAACAAAACAAAGAGGCAACCCACAGAATGGGAGAAGATATTTGCAATTGACACTACAGATAAAGGGCTGGAATCCAAAATCTATAAAGAACTTCTCAAACTCAACACCCAAAAAACAAATAATCAAGTCAAAAAGTGGGCAGAAGAGATGAACAGACACTTCTCTGAAGATGACATACAAATGGCTAACAGACACATGAAAAAATGTTCATCATCATTAGCCATCAGGGAAATCCAAATCAAAACCACATTGAGATACCACCTTACACCAGTTAGAATGGCCAAAATGGACAGGGAAAGAAACAACAAATGTTGGAGAGGTTGTGGAGAAAGGGGAACCCTCTTACACTGTTGGTGGGAATGCAAGCTGGTACAGCCACTTTGGAAAACAGTGTGGAGGTGCCTCAAAAATTTAAAAATAGAGCTACCCTATGACCCAGCAATTGCACTCCTGGGTATTTACCCCAAAGACACAGATGTAGTGAAAAGAAGGGCCATATGCACCCCAATGTTCATAGCAGCAATGTCCGCAATAGCCAAACTGTGGAAAGAGCCAAGATGCCCTTCAACAGATGAATGGATAAAGAAGATGTGGTCCATATATACAATGGAATATTACTCAGCCATCAGAAAGGATGCATACCCAACTTTCCCATCAACATGGATGGGACTGGAGGAGATTATGCTAAGTGAAATAAGTCAAGCAGAGAAAGTCAATTATCATAAGGTTTCACTTATTTGTGGAACATAAGGAATAACATGGAGGACATTAGGAGAAGGAAGGGAAAAATGGTGGGGGGGAATTGCAGGGAGATACGAACCATGAGAGACTATGGACCTGAGAAACAAACTGAGGGTTCTAGAGGGGAGGGGGGAGGGGGGATTGGTTAGCCCGGTGATGGGTATTAAGGAGGGCACGTACTGCATGGAGCACTGGGTGTTATACGAAAACAATGGATCGTGGATCACTACCTCAAAAACTAATGATGTATTGTATGGTGACTAACATAACATAATAAAATTTAAAACTACAAAAAAAAATTAATTAAGAAAAAAAAAGAATGTAGGCATTTTATGGGGCGCCTGGGTGGCTCAGTCGTTTAAGCATCTGCCTTCGGCTCAGGTCATGATCCGGGGTTCCTGGGATGGAGCCCCGCATCGGGCTCCCTGCTCGGCAGGAAGCCTGCTTCTCCCTCTGCCTGCCGCTCCCCCTGCTTGTGTTCCCTCTCTCGCTGTGTCTCTCTCTGTCAAATAAAATCTTTTTTTAAAAAAAAGAATGTAGGCATTGCATTTTGACAGTCATCAGTGGGATCTCAGCTCTCCTACTGAACAACATGGGACTGGGTAAGTCGCCCAACTTCTCTATGTCTTTGAGAGAAAAAGTTAGCACAGTGTGGTAATAGTGGCCAGTGGTCCAACCTCTGAATCAATAAGTAGCCCCTACATTTCGGAGCTGGGCTTATTTTCATGGCATTTGCTGAAATGCTTAGAGAGGCTTACTCTGATGTGTGGAGCGATCTGGGATATGGCATTTTTCTCTGTGAGCCAGAATCACATGAATGAGACTCAGCTTCAGACGCCTGAGGCCAAATTTCAAATTTGCTGGATTCTTCTTTTGGAATGTGTGTGTGTGCATGAGTACACATGTCCTCTTGATCAGTGTGATTTTTTTTCCAAGCCATCGAACCCAGCTTCCTTTGCCACCTTATTCTCCTTCTTGTTCTCTGCTGAGGCTTTTAGATATGGCTGTTCTTCTCTTGGACGGGAGAAGGCATAATGGCATCATCGTTGATGGGTTTCTGGCTGAAGTAGCAGTGTGCAAACCTGGCAGAAGGGATCACCCAGTTAGGGTGACTTAAGGGGAGACAGAAGAAAGTTTTGGTGCTGTAGGGCATTGAATCCCCAGAGTGGGTCTGAGGGACTTTTCTCATCTTTGATAGTGTTTCCCATGTCTGTATCTAAGTGAGAAAAATAGACAAGGTAGTGCATTTTTTATGAAGCTTTTTTTTAAAGGAATAAACATAATGACATGTCCTCTGTTTTGAGATTATGGCCTTCCAACACTTTTGGTGATAAAACGTCTTTTCTTTTTTGAAATTATCAGGGTAGATTTTTTTCTTTTTAAAGTAGGATCCACGCCCAGCATGGAGCCCAACACAGGGCTTGAACTCACGACCCTGAGATCAAGACCCGAGCTGAGATCAAGAGTCAGGTGCTTAATGGACTGAGCCACCCAGGTGCCCCTGTCAGGGTAGGTTTTTAAAATGCCCTCATTTGGTGATCAAACTTTGTAAATCTTACATAGGTGCCCAGTATATTCGTGGGAAATGTTGTTGGTCCATGAAATCAAGAAATCTGGGGACCATTGATTCAGATTGCCGAAGATGAAAACTTTCTTTGAAATTAAATTCCAATCTCAGTTTTACAGATAAGTCAACTGAGGAACTTAAACTCACATAGCAAGTTTGTAGCAGAACTGGGACTAAAACCACATCGCCTGATATTTGGGCTGCTGAACCTTCCTCTCCCCTGCCTTGCTGATCCAAAAGGAAAGAAGCACTGAAGAAAACCTCCCTTGACCTCACTATATAGCAAGTTTTACCATGCACAGTTTATTTCCTGTTTTGTTTTAAGTTCAGGAACTAAAAGAACAGCCAAAATCCCAATGGGAAATGATAATGCCTAAGTTCCCCGCCTCATAATCGTTAACCCTGTTGGAGTGGAGGCGGGCAATAAAATGGTCACTTGAAGTTTTTGCTGACTTGTTCACTGTTGAGTCAGAAGAAGTGCCTACTCAGAGCATTAATTTCTGATTAGCTCTTAATCCAGCCAGGTTAGAAAATAGGATGGAGAAGAGTAAGAATTCACATATCCTTTTCAGATCGTTAACGAGCAATGGCTTGTAGAAGTGGGTCAGTGCTATTACAGAGAGGAAAACTGGAGGTTTCTGAGTGCTACCTAAAGCAAGGACAATCAGCTTCTGGCCTAGGGTAGCTGATGGGTGTGGAAATGGTTCAAAATTGGGCCATTTGAGTAGCTCACACCTAGAATTTTAACTGCATTGCCAGTATTATAGGGGCCCTGGAATCATGGAAGGGCATTGCTCTGGGAAAACATCTGTCTACATATACCTAGGTTAAAGGAGACCTGGCCTTTGATTAGAAGGGCCTCCAAACATCAGAGTGTTTAAACTAGTGTATTCATTTCCTATACCTGTTGTAGCAAATCACCACAAACTTAGTGGTTTAAAATAACACAAATTTATTATCTTACAGTTCTGGTGGTCAAAAGCCCAAAATGAATCTCACTGGGCTAATATCCAGGTGTCAGCAGGGCTGTGGTCCTTCTGGAGGCTCTAAGGGAGAATCCATTCCTTTCCTATTCTGGCTTCTAGAAGGTGCCCATATTCCTGTCCCGTGGGGAATCACTTAAACTTCTGCTTCTGTTGGCACATTGCCTTCTGTCTTTCTGACTCTAACCTTCCTGGCTTCTTATGAGGACGCTTGTAATTACATTGGTCCTACTGGGATAATCTAGGATAATCTACCCTTCTCAAGATCCTTAATTTAAAACACACCTGCCAAACCCTTTTGCCAAGCAGGGTAACATTCACGGTTTCCAGGAATTGAGATGTGGATCTCCTGGGTGGGGTGATGGTGGTGGTGGCAGCATTATTTGGCCTACCACAACTAGTAAAACTATTTTTTCAAGTGAAATCATGTGAGGAACCCCAATACATAAATTGCACCAAAGCAAAGCAGTTATAGTTAAAATCTTACCCCATCAGTTCCTACTGCTTACTACCTGTGACAATCCCAGAAGCACCCAGTGGAACCTTGTGGCTCTAGGGCCAGTTTGAATACAGCCAGTTTATACCTGAAGAGAGGACACCATTTGGAAATACCCCAGCTACCACACCCTCACTGTTCATTATATTCTTCAGTGAAGCCAGATACCTCTTAATGCTTATCAGTGAGATCCACAGGATGAGAGACCTTGCTCATTTAGCCCTACATCACCAGACTCTGAGGTGCTCGATGTTTGTTGAATGAGTGAATAATCAGTTAGTGGTGAATGGAAAATCCTTAGGCAGCATCCGTTTCCTGTTTCCCTGCTCACAATTATTCATGAGTCAGACCTATAAATCAGCATTGTTGGAAAAAGATAAAAATGGAACTGTGCCACCTTGCACTCCCTCACTATCTCCGGCCCCAAACCATTCATATATATGCATACACACTGAATTTAACTGCTTATCATAAGTCTTCATAGACTGTATTGTTTCAAATCTTGATCATGGACATCTTATTTACACATCATGGAAATACAGTGGTATTGTAATATCTTTCTCTTCTGTTTCCCAGAAACTCATTCCTGAGGGCAAGATTAGAAATGGGAAAGAGAATGTTAGAGATGAAGGTGCTTTACAGGCAAGAATGTTAGAGATGAGGATACTCAGGCCTAAAGAAGAGTAGGGATTTACCCGATACCATAGAGCACATTTTATAAGAACTAAACTAGAACCCAGGTGTTCTGCTCCTGAATAGTGTTCTTTCCATTGTTCCACAGTTGTGCAAAGCTGAACAATTCTATCAAGAAGAAGTTTAGCCATAGAGATCATAAAACCTGAAGTTTTAAGGATGGTACAATAATCTCTTATCTCAGTAGACCTAAATTTGGCAATCTGGTGGCTCTAAGACAAATACAACCTACAGATCTGTTTAACTTTTCCCAGTTTTTTAAAAAAATTGAATCAGTATGTCTTTAAATAGAGTAGGCACACTCCAGCTCACCAACATCCCACCGCTCCCTCTTGTCTTACATTTACCCCATTTCACTCACATATATTTGACCTTGTAGACATTTGAGTTTTTAGCCCCTGACATAAACAATGAAAATGTACAAGACCTGTCAATGTTTGGGGTCACAAACTCTATTTCCAACTGTCTTTCATACTGTAAGTGGTATAAACATTTGTTTGACAGACCATATGTCTTAAAGACTGATGGTTCAGAAAATAATCACCACAGTTAACCCATGTTTCAGTCAGTGCATGAAAAGGGAGAGATGATAAAGCAGACCATATCTCCTCTTTCCTCCAAACCAGTCATCACTAACTTCTCACCCAGATCTTTCCTCACCAAACCCTTTGCAATCTTTGGGTCTGACTCTAATTGAAATTAGTCCTACATCACATGTAACTGTGACTTTGGTGGTCTAACCTTACAGCATATGCAAAAGATGATTGTGAATCTATTTATCATGTGAATTCTTGAGCATGAGAAAAATGTTAATAGTGGCGGCAGAACAGAGCTCCAGTCCAGTGGGGAAGTGAATAATAATTAGAAACTATTGTTGGACCCATACAATGAGGTTTGGAGTGGAGGCTGTATTTCGGTTGGGATATGAGTGCCCAAAGTCTCCTCTTAGATACACCAGAGAACAGGTTCCAGGTAGTAGGACTTAGACTAACCCTACCCCTGATTGACACTGGGCTTTTGGTATCCTATTTTACATATATTTTATAGCTTTTTTGTACTGAAAGCTGGGCCGAGCTGGGGCAAGCAAGGGTTGACATTTACCACACTTCTGGGTACATCATTGGCATCCAGTCAAAGCATGTTAATTGAAATGACTTATTGGAGGCAATCCCACATCTGCTCAGTAGAAATATAATTGGTTCCAAGTTGTGGTTCCAGACTTGCACACCGAAAAACATTGAAACAGCCTCAGAACTTAAGTATGGTGCGCCACAGAGAATATTTTTGGGAACTCTGGTTTGATTTGGAAAATTATATCTGATATTTGGTCAAGGTTTAAAGTTTCCTGGGCTTTGAAGTAATTCTGGCTCCTAAACAGTGAGCCTTCAAAAGCTTTGACTCTGCCACAGGGCATTGATGTGATCTATAAATGAGAAGAGAACAGTATGTGAAAAGGAAAAAAAAAGTGCTAAGTTTTGACAGTAGATACAATAGGCAGGATTCCTTCTCTACTTCAGCAAGAGTCCTATCCCTTAGGAACTCAAGTCCAAGCAAAGTTTAGGAAAAGGCGTGAGCAAGAAAAGAGGGCACAACATTTACCTGGCTCTGTCAATGACGTCCTATGGCTGGGGCGGGGGGGGGGGGCACTGTGTGCCTACTCCATGGAGATAGCATGCTGCCCAAGTGATGGTGAGAGATAAGGCAGTTCACTCCAGAAATGTCACCTGGAAGACTTCAATATATAAGCTCCATGAAGACAAGAACTCTGTTCATGACACTGTTTTATCCCTGTGACTTGGACTGTGTGCCTGGCGCACAGTTGGTCCTTATGGAGGCCTCCACAGGCCTGAAAAGAGTGTTCCATTTCATCATCCAGATTCTAAACAAGTTGAGACATATACAAAACAGGAAATACCACTTCATTACTGATGGAGGCCAGGCTAGAACACCTAGTTTAATGAGCAAGCAAAGTGCGTCTGTTAAATGAATTGTAAAAATGAGGCAGACTTGCCCACTTAAATAGAAGCAGCATGGGACCAGGGCAGGCTGCCTACCAGTAGAACACCTGCTCCCATGAGTATAATTGCTCCCAATAGAAAAGAGGGCTGAACTGAATTGAGCATGTCCAGTAATCTACTCGAATTTACCAATCAAATAAATGTTCCCTTGCTCGTGATGCTCAATAAATACTTGAGGAAGGCATGCATGAATGGTACCTGTGGCAAGTGGAAAGTGAACTTGAACTACAAAAGGTCAGAAACACCACCTGGGGTCATTAGTGTAGCGCCAAGACTGGCATTCATGTTTGCTTGAATAGAACTGGGATCGCCCAATTGGGGTTCTTGTGTAAAGAGCTCCTCAGAGCCCACAGTAAGTTTCTATAGCACCAGACTTCAGATCCTCTCACATGTAAATAAAGGACTTCTGGGGAAGGAGATAGGAAAACATCTTTAACCCTGAGGTCAGGTGAATTCAACTGGGGGTCAGGGCAAAGGATTACTGATGTAGCTCGAATAAGAGGTACCAGCTTATATTTTCTCTGATACCGAACTGGACAAAGAAAAAGAGATTCAGTAAGCCAAAGCAAGTTTCATGCTTTGTTGTGCTTTGTAGAACACCTGTTAATGTCACTCTATTTCTAGATATGCTTCTTTTTTTTCCCCCAAAGATTTTATTTATTTATTTGATAGAGAGACAGCGAGAAAGGGAACACAAGCAGAGGGAGTGGGAGAGGGAGAAGCAGACTCCCTGCTCAGCAGGGAGCCTGACACGGGGCTTGATCCCAGAACACTGGGATCATGACCTGAGCTGAAGGCAGACGTTTAACCGACTGAGCCACCCAGTCACCCCTAGATATGTTTCTCCTTGAACTAATCCAAGACAACAAAAAGAAGAGCCAAGGGGCCTAATGCTGCCAGAAGGAGATCCTTGGAAGGGGGCTACCTTGTTTCTGAAGACCTCTATGATTAAGAGCCACAGGCTAGAAGGGGAAAACATTTGAATCTTCATTTCCTAAAAGTACCAAGTTCAGTAGTTGACAGTGATTGGAAAGGGTTGTCATTGTGGGTACTACACTTTTTAAAAAAATTTTATTTATTTATTTGTCAGAGAGAGCACAAGCAGGGGGAGTGACAGGCAGAGCAGGCTCCCCGCTGAGCGAGGAGCCCGATATGGGACTCGATCCCGGAACCCTGGGATCATGACCTGAGCTGAAGGCAGACGCTTCACCAACTGAGCCACCCAGGCATCCCTGGGTACCACACTTTGAACGTTAATGAGGCTAGCAGGTTCTGCACTGGCACTGTTTTTCCTTTCAGGGAAGTTGTAGGCAAAGAAATCACACTATCACCATATGCCCTGGTGTGTGCGCTAACATACTGGGCTTAACTATGGCAGAGTAGAGTTGACAATCTTGCCATCCATTAAAGGTAATCCTCCACATTTAATCTAAGTCTGTTTTTGCTCACAGACTTTGCCTAGACCATCCTTGTTAACTTACTCTAAATGATATCTGAGAATCAAATCTTTCTTGGGTCTAGGATTTGCCTCAAAGGCCTAATGACCTGTCTAGTTTTCTTTATGTCACAACTGTCTGTCTTCTCTCGATCCTGCTTAAGCTTTAGAAAGAATTAAATTCATTTTGATATTTATAGGTGGTCATTATTTCAACATTTATCGTGTGCCTCCTCTGTGAGGTTTAAGCCCTTTGCATACACTATCTCATTTAACACTCACAACAGCCCTGCAAGATTTATAGTATTCTCCCAATTTCCCAGATGAGGAATCATCTCATTAAAGAGATGAACTCACTTGCCGAAGTTCCACAGAGAAAAAATGGTGGAGCTGGGATTCACACCCAGGTCTGTTGAGCTGCCAAGCTCCATAGGCTCTTTTTAATAATATGCTCGGCTGCTTCCAGCTGCCTTTCTAGCTCATCTCCTGATCAGGGGAACCCGTCCTGTTCATGGGATGTTTACTTTGTTTCTTCTCCCAGTTGAAATAGAAAGAGAAGCTGCCCCCCATCACAGTAGGATGGGATCCTTAAAGGTAAAAGTTGCTTACTAATTTTCTCTTTGGGGAAGAATAGAACGGTCCTCTTTTTATGTCATTTGCTGCTTTCTCTGGAAACTACCCTGTATGAAGAAATATAACATTAAAATATGTTTTAGAGTTTCCTCCAGTAACTGCTGGAACTAACAAATAGCCTTCTTTGGCAGAGCTTCCAGTCACAAGGTGAGGCTTCGTACCACAACAGAACCTTTGTAGATATTTTAATCTAATCATCAATAAAGTTTTTAAATGGAGACTTAAAGCAGTTTCATCCAAGCCTCCAGGTCGGCAGGGCTAGAGAGCCCCGTTAAGGTCAAGGCACATGGGTCTGGCAAGTCCTGACCACCAAACTTGCCCATCCCAATCTTGGAGGTCAAAAGACAGGGGAGGAAGAGCATGTGACTCTTCGTGTCTGGGTTGTGAGTTTGAGTCCCATGTTGGGTGTTAGGAATTACTTATAAATAAACTTTAACAAAAGGGGGGGATGGTGGGAGAGTAGGGGTGTTATGATTCTTCAATCTCTGAATCGAAATGTCCCAGAAAATTGTTTTCTTAGGATACTCTTCCACAGATGTGCACTCAGGAAACAGATAAAGAGAGTGGGGCATCTAGGAAATAGGAACTTTAGAATTATTCAGTGGATTCCAGGGTCCTGGTGGAGTCAGCCAGCGTGTTCCCAAGTGTAGCCTTCCTCCCATCTGACCCAAGATACATCATCTGATAGAGGGTGGATCTCATATTACCCACTGGAGAGTTCCTGTAGCTCTGGTACAAATTGGTGTTTTTATTTTAGAAACAGAAATCTTGTACAAATGCGCTCTCATTAAAGAAGCCTTGTTGGTGAATCCTTTTGTAAACTGAAAAGACCTTTTATGATGCAAATAAGCTCCCTCTAATCTATCCATATTGTTTCTGAGTTTGTGTGTAGGATTTTCTTAAAGAGGATGTATTAGTAATGTCCCAAATCACAAATATATTGTTTATTTATAAGCTACTTATTTTACAACACAGCCCACCTAGAAATTCATATCCCATTGTTTCTCTGTACTGTTAATGAGTCTTGCAAAATGCCGACTTTTAGAGCCACTTCACCTTGCAACATCAAGCTTTGGACACGTTACGGGAGATTTCCAAAACAAAACAAAAATCAAGCCGATCTTGAAATAAAACAGAAGCCAGGTATCAAATATCAGGATGATGACCCTAAGATCTTTGTTTTTGCTTTTCCTTGTAAGATAAAGTAGGTGGCCCTGTGTCTTTCAAATAGTAGCAGAAAGAATTTTCCCTTTTTTGGTTCTTAAACTGGAGTTAGGGCACTGAAATCTTTAAAAAGCAAGCAAGCAAGCGGTCAAAACCAGGAAGTTTTGCCTTTTTTTTTTTTTTTTTTTTAGATCTCAAACCTCTGATGGGTGTTGTGACCTCTTTCTTAGTTGACTAATTTGCATGTTGTGCTCCTGTGGTTCCCTCTGGATAGCTTGAGGCAGAAACAAGAGACTAGAAAAGGCTTTTGAGATTTAGGATATAGTCTTCTGAAAAAAAAGTACCAATTTTTAAGTGGGATTGGAAGAAAAATAAGTTTGGGCCACAGCATTTGTCACTCTGACTAGAGATCTATTTCACTGATCACCAGCAATAGCAGCATAAGAAGGACTTTAGAAAGAAAGAGGTACTTTTTTTTCCTGAGGAGACCTTACACGTGGGCTGGTGATCCCAGTGTGGGTGGCCTCTTTCTTAGAGGAGGGAGCTTTCTAGAAGATAACTAAAAGCAACAGGGACACAAACCAGCAAACCTCAGGAGAACCTGGGAGACCAGACAGTAAGAAGGAAGACTTCTAGAAGCAGATCCTTATCTGAGTTCAGAGGCTGAATGGAGACCCAAGTCCATTGTTGTGAGGGTGGTGTCAAAAGTAAGTGGTTTTTCATGAGGGACTATGGACTCTGAGAAACAAACTGACGGTTCTAGAGGGGAGGGGATTGGGGGGAAGGGTTAGCCTGGTGATGGGTGTTAAAGAGGGCACGTACTGAATGGAGCACTGGGTGTTATACGCAAACAATGAATCATGGAACGCTACATCAAAAACTAATGATGTACTGTATGGTGACTAACATAACATAATAAAATTAAATTTAAAAAAAAGTAAGTGGTTTTTAAAGTTATTTGTGAATTCAAGGGCGCCTGGGTGACTCAGTCAGTTGAGCATCTGCCTTCAACTCAGGTCATGATCGGGGGGTTCTGGGATTGAGTCCTGCATCAGGCTCCCTGCTGGTCAGGGGAGTCTGCTTCTCCCTCTGCCTCTGGCCTGCCCCAACTCATGCATGTTCTCTCTCTCTCTCAAATAAATAAATAAAATCTTTAAAAAAATAATAAAGTTATTTGTAAATTCGGCTAAAGAGTTGTTGGTAGAAAGTGCCCAGCTAATGGAGAGGGTCTATTCCCCATGTTCGTGGGTGGGCCCTGTAGCCCAGAACAATGGGCAAAATTCCCAGAAGGATCCTCCGGACTCCAGTGCCCCAGGTGAACAATACAGGAATATGCACGTATCACATTTTGTCTTATCTTCCTTACCCATAACTATATGGCATTTTTGAGATGCCAAGCTGGGTAGATGATACTCAATTATATTCCTAACAAATTCAAACACAACTAGAGAGTAAGAGGAAAACATTTTGTCTAAATGTTAGGTAGTCACTAATGACATCTTTGAAACTAAACTTGATGAGAATCCTCAAAGGAGATGATAATGGATGAATTTGTTCAGTATGAAGTAAATTCACCTGCAATTATGCTCTGCTTTCCTATATAAGGAAACACCTAATTTTGAAACAAACTGAATCGTGATCTTGCATTTGGTTTATTTAATTATGAATTTATGTGGCCTTAGATAACTGCCCATTTCTCAGTGACATCAGCATCATCAAATTTCCTACCTAAGATAGACCTGAAAATTTTTGTCTGCCACTATGGTAACCCAGCCCTGTGCTTTAATTTTTCTGTATTCATACAGGGGTGAGGAAGGTAGTTGATTGGTACCTGAAAAGGAAGGTATCTGGAGTATTAAAGAGTGAGATGGGCTTCTTGGAGTCTAATAGCATTTTGCTTTGGAGAATTTGCTCATTTATTTATTTATATAATTATGTAATTACAGCCTCAGAAAGCCACATTTTATAGTATAGGATTGAAAATACTATCATTGCTGAGCCCTTCAAAAGTAATTGTCAGAATAAATTATAGCTAATGCCTAACTATTAGCCCTCAATAAAAGGCAAATGACATGAAGTCAGCATGAGGACCAAACTCGGGAGAAGTGGCAGTTACATAAGTGATGCCCAGAACACCAGTTGTTCTGTAGTTACCCAGAGACCTGAAGGGACCCGATGAGCTGTACTGAAGGGGTTCCTGCTCAGCCACCGGAGTTCTGCTCGGCACATGGTGGGCCTGGGCAAAGGGCAAAGGGACACGTGAAAAATTGAGGTTGCCTTCTGCAATGTAGTGCCAGTCACCTAAAGAATACCTCTCAGCTAAAGGGGAGAATGGGAGGAGCAGGGCTGGTTCTTCATCCTGTCCAGCTACCTCCATGTCACTAAGTCTGATGGGTCTTTTTCAGTCCTCCTCGTACTTGACATCTGTCCCAGCAGCTACTGTTGATCACTCTCTCCTCGAAACTCTCATTTTCCTGGCTACCATTCTGGCTGGTTCTTCTCAGGCTCCTTCGTTTCTCCTCTAGCCGCCCTGTAACTCTTGGAGCTCATTAGACTTGTCTTCAATCCTCTTTTGTGCTCACTTTCCACAACCCCCAGGTGGACTCATTCACCCCTTGGCTTCAGTTACCACCTCTGGACTGAGCTGAGAGAATTCAGATTTCGATCTCTTTCCCTCTGAGCTCCAGACTCATATATATGCAACTGCCCACCGCCATGCCCCCAGGGCACCTCTGTTCAGCACATCTCAAGATGGACTCATGTCCTTTCCACCCGCTGCACACCTGCTCTTTCTGCTGTGTTTCCCACGTAAGTGAGCAACTCCCACTGTCTCCCCCCACCCTCCGCCCTCAGTGACCAAGCCTGAAAATGAGGAGTCCTTCCCCACCCCTCCCTCTGCCTCACACTCTACATCCAGTTCATCAAGTCTTTTCAGTATAACTCTGACCTCTCTCAAAGCAACCCACTTTTCTCATTCCCTCTTACCACTGTCCTCTTCTAAGCTACCATCATCTCTCACTGGACATCCTTCTGCTCTGCCTTCCCACAGTCCATTCTCCTCACAGTCGCTAGATCTTTCGAAAATATAATTCAGATCATGCCACTTTCTGGTTGAAAATCCATCAACAGCCACACACACACCCCCTTAGAAAGAGAGTCTAAACTTCTTATCATGGACAAAAGGCCTTGTGTGACCTGTGTCCGTGAAACTCATCACTGCATTTTGCACCATTCTTCCCTTTGCTGATTATCCCCAGACCCACCCTAGAGTTGGTAGTGTTTCAACTCCTTAAACTTGGCATGTGTTTTCCTTTCTTGGGGCCTTCCCTAATGTTTCCTCTGCTTCTAATGGTTTCTCCCACCCACCACCCTGTATCCTACTGCCTTTGCCTAGATAACTCTGCATCCTTCAGAGCGCAGACCAAATGTTACTTCCTCAGGGAAACTTCTGTGATCATCCAAGCTGGGTCAGGCCCCCATTATCTGCTCTATTAGCAACCTGTTCTTTTTCTTTCCATCACCTAGAATCAAGCAAGTAATTACAACAAGAAGTATATAATTACAATTATACAGTCCCCTCCAGTATTTTATAAGCACCATATGGCCAGGGACGGTGTCTGCTTTTGAATCACCAACATATTTCTAACACTGAGCACAGGACTTGACACAAAATATGTGCTCAAACGATTATGCAGGAAAATTCTGAAAAAGAAATGTAAAGAGCGGAGATAGCCCTATCAAATATTTACATGTATTCTAAATTTATTTTACAGCTAAAATAATTAAAACTATGGTACATTAATAGGTATACAATGTAGAGATTATAAAAAGTCACCCAATATATATAGGAAGTTACTATGTGATCAAGTTGGCATTTTAGAAACAGGAGTTTTATCCATATTTGGTATGGATCAATTGACTACCCATCTGTAAAAGAAATTAATTTAGATCTTCACATATTATACCAAAATAAATCCCACATGAATCAAAGATTTAAATGAAATCCTTAAAGTACCAGAAGAAAATGGGATATGGGAACAATCATCTGTTGAACCTATACTCTAGCTCAGTGCCTGGTGATAGTGAGCAGTCCCAACTTGTGGACTGTTGTCTGAATGATGGCTTTATTGTCAAGTTCTGTACTAGATGCCATAGAGGGGCTGCCAATAGGAAGGACTGGACTAGATTTGCTGCATGTAATTTGTTGGTTCTACCAGTGTTAAAACTGTATTGGTTTTGATCTAATATTTCAAAACTGGGAGACTTTACATAAAAATCTGGATTTCAGACATTCCCTGAAATGTCTTTTTATAAAAAGTGCTGAATTCATGGTGGTTAAATAAGTCAGTGAATCACTCTAATCACTTTTTATTGTTATCTCTTGCCCAATCGAGTGTTGTTTCCGATCACTGAGGGCAGAGACTGTGTCCCTCTTGCTTACCACCATAGTGGATCTGGTTCAGGTGTAGACACTAGCCTTAGCTTAGGGTTACTGAAGGAGGCGGCTGTAGGAGCCTGCTACTGAATGCTAAGCCTGTGGGAGGCCCACTTGGTATTCTCAGCAGGAAAAGCCATAGCTGGTAAGGAAGACTTGCCCAGAGGGGACTCCTAGAGCTAATCCTTCTGGGACTCAGCTGTCCCAAAGGGGCTTTCAGAGGAGGAACACTGAAATAGGCCCTCCATTTTCCAGAGTCCCACAGAGGTAGACACCTCACCAGTGTGAGCATTAATAGTGAGGGCCTAAATGTCATAGGTAATGGGTGTGAGCAATAGGCAATGAGCCAAGCTTTGAAGGATGGCTCAGGGGCAGCAGGGATGAAGGACAGCAAAGATAATTATGGCAGCGAGTCAAGTTCCAGAGAATTTGGGAAAGGTAAGTAGGAGCGTCTCTGTATTGAATGCTTAGCAGGTGCCATGCACTGTGCTAAGGGTTTTCACAGGCATTCTCTCATTTAATCCTTGAAAAACTCCATGAAGTAGGTGCTTCTTTATCGATGAGGAAATTGAGGCATAAAGAGATTCAGTAGTTTTGTCAGGGTCGTGCAGCTAGTAAGGTAGCAGAGTCAGCTCGAACTCTGGGATAGAGGCTTTCTCTCTGGACATATAATAAAATAGACTTACACTCACGAGGCCTTGGTATCTCCACGTGAAAATTGCAGAGGTTGGACAAGATTGCCATCAAGGGCCTTTCTTCGTGTTTTCATCTGGCGGTGACAGCTTATCTTTCTGGAAGAAGTGGCTGAGGCCCCTTTCAGAGCCCAGCTCTCACCTCCCTGGTCTCATTGTTCTGTGCTGTCATCCTGGACCTAGAAGACCTGCCCCAGTGCCTTCCAGGAAGCCTCTGTTCCACTTCTGTTAGTGCTCGGCCGCCGCAGCCCCTCATGCTCAGGGCGCCTTTCCTGCCTCCCAGTCGGGGTTGCAAGCGAGGTAGTTGAGGCACAGAGGGGGCGAGCTTTCTGGCGATGGGATGCCCAGTTTCATGTTTCCCAGGCTCATGGTATGACTTGCTTCCCTGCATTGGCATGGCGTCCGCGCCAGGCTCTGTGCTCGTGTTACGGCTTGTGATCCTTGCCACAACCCTAAGGCAGACATAGTCATGCCCATTTTATGTGTGAGCAAACCAAAGCTTGGGGAAATTACATTGAAGAGCTCACATCTAGACGATGGCCATTGATGGAATGCAAAGGCCAATCCTTTTCCTCCCACACAGCTTTCCTGTCCCTCTCTGTGCGGGTTTGGGCAAGGGACCCAGCCTTTTTGAGCCTCAGCTCCCTCATCTGTGAAATGAAGATGATAATAATGTCTCGCTCCTAGGGTTGCTGTGAAACTCTGAAAACATAATGTGTGTACCTAGCCCATAGCGAGTGCTCCGGCCACTGTAGGAATACGAGTGGTTGTGTTTACACTGGCTGTTCTTACTGGCATGGTACCATCACCACTGTGAGCTCTTCCAGCCATCCTTCTCCCCGCACAGCCAGGGATCCGGGGTAGAAGCGCAAAGCCTCTTGGTGGCAGGGGAGCATGGTGACATTTTGTCTCTCAATAGTCAACTTCCCCTTTTCCATCCCTCTTCCCTGGGAGAGTCAGCTTCGGAGTCCCGCTCTGCCCAGGAGACGGTAATAATGAGGTGTCTACATAATAGGCCACTGAGTTGCTCATGCCTCAGAAAAAAGTGACATTCCTGAGGCTAGGCAGCCAGTGTCTTTAAATATAAAACTGAAATCAAATGAAAGAAGAGATCTTCACAGTTGTTTAAATCATTGCCTCTTGCACCTGCAGAAGGGAATATGTGGAGCTCACATGTTGAAATCTAATACGCGGGCTCCTAATCTCTTAGAACTGATTAATGAATTTTAAAGATAGAGCTTTAATTAAAACAGGTCTCTGTGGACAGAAAGTGTGCTATTTTGTGAGCTCTGTAAATATTGCCTTTTAAACTAATAAGTTCAGTTACCAGAAATACTACTGCATATAAACAGTTGGCTTTTTTTCTTCGTGTGGGCTGTGGAAACATAACTCGGTATTGAAGAGAGGCTGCCTGCCTTTCAAAGCCTGACGTTTGGCTTTTGAAATAATAGCGACGTCAATGGGCAGGGCATCTTTTTCCTCTGGCACACAAAGAACTTTCCAGGCATGATCTCATTCTGTCTTCAGACATGGCCCTATGAGGCTGGCCTGAGGAAGACAGCATTCATCGTGGCAGCATGGCCAGGCTTTTTTGGCTCGCCCCAAGACCTCCATTGCACCCCTGTCTCCTTCTTCACGCCACTGAGAAAACTGAGGCCTGCCAAAGGGATGCCATGATTTCTTTCCCCTTTCCATCACTCAGCCAGTACCACTTCCCTCTTGTTCGGGAGAACGAGGAGTATGAGTGCTCTTCACAGTAATGCCGATGCCTGGGTGCCAGGCCCTGGGCTAAGCGTGGGCATATTATTTTATTTAACCCTCCAAATAACCCTGTGAAGTAAGTACTAATACTTACCCTACCGGAGGTTCCTCCACTCACTCAGAATAACAGCCCGAGCCTTTGCAGTGGGCTGCAAGTCCCTGGTAGCTCTCCGATCTCATTGCCTCCTATCTCCCCTTTGCCTGGCTGGATATCTGAGAGACAGGCTAGAGCAGCAGGCCTCATGTGTGGAAATTATCCTGCCAGTATTTTAAAAAGGAGACCCTCTATTGGGCATCTTCTCTATGCCAAGTTTCATACCAGTCATTTTTTTGAAATGAATTTTTTGAAATAAATTTTATTTATTCGAGAGACAAAGAGAGCAAGAGAGAGAGAGAGCACAGGGAGGAGCAGAGGGAGAGCGACAAGCAGGCTCTGTGCCAAGCATGGAGCCCAAAGCGGGGCTCAGTCTCACAACCCTGAGATCAGGACCTGAGCTGAAACCAAGAGCTGGATGCTTAACTGACTGAGCCACCCAGGTGCCTCCCATGCCAATAATTTTTACATAAACTACCCTTCCTAGAAGCTCTGTGAGAAAGCTATGATTATTATACCCATTTTCTTTTATTTTTTTAAAAGATTTTATTTATTTATTTATTTATTTGAGAGAGAAAGAGAGAGAGAACAAGCAAGCAGAGGGGGAGAGGAAGAGGGAGAAACAGACTCACTGCTGAGCAGGGAGCCCTATGCGGGGCTCAATCCCAGAACCCTGGAATGATGTCCTAAGCCGAAGGCAGACGCCTAACCGACTGAGCCACCCAGGTGCCCCTATTATACCCATTTTAATAATGAGAAAACCAAGGCTTGGGCCAAGTTCTTTTCCCAAGGCCACAGATTTGGTCAATAGCAGGGCCAGGGTTTAAAACCAAAGTGTCTACCTTCAGAATCTGCTCTATTTCCATTAAACCCACTGCCTCCCAAAGTCTTAGTGATTTGCATTCCTAACTGAAAATCAAACAATGGAGGACTTGACCTTGGAGGATGTGGCAGAGACCCTTAGCACTCACCAGTATTCGTGTTCTACTCTTCTTAGGCACATAGTTCACTATATTCCCAGGCTCCCCGGCAATAAGGTGTGGCCATGTGACTATTCTACATAAAATATAAGTGGAAATGATGTGGACTTTGTCCAGACTCAGCCCTTAACAACTCTATGTGATCCTCACTCCCTTTTTTATATATCAGACTGTTGGGGAGAACTTTGAAGAGTTGAGGAGCCTAGGTCCAGGATGACAGTGAGGGAGCCGCTCAACCAAGAAAACTTACATTGGATTGTGAAATGAGCAACAAACAACCCTATTTTTGTTAAGCCAACAAAGTTTGAGTTATAAAGGCTAGCTTTACTTACCCTCACTAATACAGAGGGCAACAGTAATTTCTGGGTGTCCGTAATATAAACGGAAAGGATGGAAATATAACAAGCCAAGGAAAGTAGAATTCCCAATGAGGAGAAATCTGACATATGGTAAATGAATAACCTTCTTTCTCCATTTTCATGTATCCTTCCTTTTATTTCTCTCTTCTCTGTCCTCCACAGAAATCAGTTGAACTATGCATGCAAGTGGGGGCAGGGGGAAGGAGCAGAGGGAGGGAGAGAATCCCAAGCAGGCTCCACGCCCAGCAGAGCCCAACGCAGAGCTCCATCCCATGACCCTGAGCCAAAATCAAGAGTCGGACACTTAACTGGTTGAGCCACCAGGTGCCCCAAGAATCAGTAGAACTGGTGGCGCCTGGGTGGCTCAGTCGTTAAGCGTCTGCCTTCGGCTCAGGTCATGATCCCGGGTCCTGGGATCGAGCCCCGCATCAGGCTCCCTGCTCCGCGGGAAGCCTGCTTCTCCCTCTCCCACTCCCCCTGCTTGTGTTCCCTCTCTCGCTGTGTCTCTCTCTGTCAAATAAATAAATAAAATCTTTAAAAAAAAAAAAAAAGAATCAGTAGAACTTTGAATGAGACCATTTCCTCCCTCTGTACAGCTGATTAAAAGCAGTAGACACCAATGGGTAAATAACTTCTATGTATATGCAAACTCATTGATCAACCCCAATGTCTCTCAAATTGGTGGAATATGGGGGAGATATTTTTGAGGAGGAATCTTATGTGTAGAAGTCACTACTGACCAGACAGGGGTCTTCCTTCCTCAATACCATTCCTAATGAGACTTTCTGGAGATCAGCCTGTCCTCCCAGTCCTTTAGCAGTGACTCTGACCCATGAGAGTCAACACAAGCAGAATCATTCCATTGGGTGAAGGGAGTTCTGCACGTTCAATACCAGAAACCCTAATGGAAACAGGGCTTTGGGCGGGAATCCAAAAGTCTTCTATATTTTCCACAGGTGACACAGAGGCTTATTGTAGCTATCATCCACCTATGGAGTCATTACCCTTAGATTCAGGGGAGGTTTTGATAGATTGTACAGATGGAGACGTGGAAACCTCGGGTGGGAGGACATGACGGGTTCAGCGTCCTACGGCTGGTCAGTGCCAGAGTGAGAACTAGATTAAGGTTGACTGCTCCAGGTCCTTTCAAAGCAGACTTGGGTTTAATCATTTCATAAAGATGAGAAGTAATTTTAATTTAATAAATCTTTTACAGTGTGCTAGGCTTGGAGGCATATCTTCCCCCAAACTCAGGGGAAGTTGTAGAAATATAGCTGAGTGAGTAATCTCTTTGTGTATATATTTATTTGAAAATATCAGAATGTTGTAAATGAAGTGTTTCTTTCTGAAATATTAATTTGGAGATTTGCCTGAAATCATGCAGTTTTTGCCTCGGCTGTGTTATGTAAAAATTTGTTTCTTAATGAGTGACTAATTAGATGCATATCTACTTATCATTATTCAGTCATTAAACATTTAGAGAACACTTACTGGGGAACTGTGCTAGGTGTTGCTTGGAAGCATATGTGGCTACATGGGCCAGAGACAGTGCCTTGCTCTGGGGTTCAGGCCCTTAAACTCTTGGGACCCATCTGCTGTATTCCTCCACAGGAGCCTTCCAGAAAGCCAAAGCAGCTTTGACCATGCAACAAAGTTCTGCCTTCCCCTGGTCAGCACTCCTTTGTCCAGGATCCATCTTTTCAGCTTCATGAATTCATTCTTACTGTTTTCCCTGCTACTGAGCCTCTTCTGCTTTAAGTGGTCCATCTTGCTTTTTATTTAGCATTAAACTTTTTAAATTTCCAAAAAATACATAATCTTGGTATAAGATATACAACATATAGACAAACAAATGGAGGAAAAAAGTACTAACTCCACCAACAACAGGAAGCCACTGTTGACATTTAGTGAACATACTTCCAGTCTTTTTTCCTATGCATAGAGATACATATATTTTTAATTTATACACATGGAATTAAATTTCACACACTGTTTTATAACACGCGTTTTGATCAATTGTGAAAAATTTTCCATGACCACAGATACATTCTTCATTTTAATTTTTACTTTTAGTGGCTGTGTAACATTTCACTGTAAAGGGGAGCTATCATCTATTTAATCATGTTGAACATTAGATTATTTCCACTTCTTCACTGTAATGCATAAGTATTTCTGTATTCATCCATATATATGTTTTTGTATACCTAATCTTATTAGTAATATATAATAAATAAAAAGGTTTATGTAATTTATATTTTGTATACAATATATTTTAAAATATGATATATAATAATAATCTTATAAATTCCTAGAACTGAATTTCTACATCAAAGGTTATATACTTTTTCAAGGTTCTTAATCCCTATCTGTTTGGCATTTGATACAGTTCTCCTAAAAATATTGCCTCCCAGATTGCTCCATTTTTGGCTGCAGAAACCTCAGACCAAATGTTGCCCCACCAACGAAGACCTCAGTTCACACAGCCAGGTAACTGTTGTCAGGGCTGAGGCTAAAACCTGCATCTCCTGACCCAGTTGACTTATAAACATTTGGGTTGCCACTGAGGTTTAACAAAGGCTGCTGTCAGCTCATTCCTTCTCACCAACAGTGATCTGGCTGGTGCCTGGAAGGAGAACCTGGTGGTCTGTAACAATGGCTTATCTTAGCATTTTTACTTTTGTCCAAATGGAAACCACATTACTAGAAATACAAACATGATTTATTGATTTTAAAAATGTATAGCTGTCTCCATCTGACTGCTCATTAAGGTGGGCAGAATCCCTTTAGAATGATTTGAAAAATGATATACAAATAAATGTGAAACTGAGAGTGAAGGGATAAAGGAGAAGCACCCTGGTCTAGTAGAGAACAGTAGACCATGGTTCTAACTCTCACTTTGCCACTAAATCTCTGTGACCTTGAGAAGTACTTTTGCCAAGCTGGGACTCAATGTCCCATTGTGCATGAAGAGGGGGTTGGGCATTGCTCTCTAGGATTCCTGCCAGTTTTAATGACCTAGGATTAAAGATCAATAGATTGAAATTTACTCCCTTTTCTAGACTATGAAGTTTATAGAGAAGGTGGGCATTTGAGGAAATCTAACAATAGACCCTTGGTCCAGGGCTTGCAGAGAAGGAATAGGATATTATCTGGTCACCCTTATCAAAAGGCTTAAATCAGCTCACTATGAATTTAATGTGCCTTAAAGCCTCCTGAATTGGTCTAATTTAATGTACCTTATATAAAATCTAAAATGCCATTTTTTTAAGATGTTCTCTTAGGTACCATTAAGAATTCTTTTTAAATGCTGAAAATTAAACTATGAAACAATTCTGTCTTACACATCAATTATGCATTCCAATATCAGTGATGTTAAAATTGAAAAAATAAGTATACCTTAGAATAAGTGAAACAGAGTATTAATATATTTCATGATGAAAAATTAAACTGCACTGACTGTAAGAAAAATGATCTTGAGAATATCCAGCCTCCACACCCATGGACCTTTCTGTGTTATACAGAGGAAGAGAGCCCAGAGAAGTAATGAGAGTAACCCAAAGTCACAGAAACAGTATGGGACTAGAACCAAAAAGCATTAAAAGAGGACAAACACTTGCAGAATGGAGGAGTAATGACCTCCAAAATTATACTCCTCCATAAAAGCAAGGAAAACCATAGCAAATTGTCAAAATTAATTTTTCTGCAACTCTGGTAATTAACTGAAGACTTGCAAAAATCCATGGAGCATTTTATTCAAGAAAAAAACTATATCTTGATAACAACAGAGGCCTCTCTTGTGTATTAACTTTCTGTATTCACATCCTCCTCTTCCCAACTCAATGGCAGCCTTGAAAAGCAGTAGCCTAGTAGCTACTGGAAGGAGAACAACAGAGCATCAAACTGTGTAAGGCAAAAACATTAGAATTGCAAAGAGAAATAGATGAATCTACTATCATAGTTGAAGACTTCAACATCCCTCTATCAGAAAAGGATAGATCCAACTTAACAATGTCATCAATCAACTGGATATAATTGACATCTATAGACTATTTCATCCAATGACAGCAGGATACACATTCTTCTCAAGCTTACATGGAACATTCACCAAGATAGACCACATTCTGGGCCATAAAACACACTTTCACAAATGTAAAAGAATACAAATCACACAATGTCTGCTCTCACACAACAATGGAATTAAACTGGAAATCACTAACAGAAAGATAACTGGAAAATGCCAAAATACATGGAGATTAGACAACATACTTTAAGATTTTTTTTATTTGACAGAGAGATAGCGAAAGCAGGAACACAAGCAGGGGGAGTGGGAGAGGGAGAAGCAGGCTTCCCGCTGAGCAGGGAGCCTGATGTGGGGCTCCATCCCAGGACCCTGGGATCATGACCCAAGCCGAAGGCAGACGCTTAACCAACTGAGCCACCCAGGCACCCCTAGACAACATACTTTAAATAACATGGATCAGAAAAGAAATCTCAAGAGAAACTTAAAAATATTCTGAACTAGGGGCGCCTGGGTGGCTCAGTCGGTTAAGCGTCTGCCTTCGGTTCAGGTTATGATCACAGAGTCCTGAGATCGAGTTCTGCATCAGGCTCCTCGCTCGTCGAGGAGCCTGCTTCTCCCTCTGCCTGCCACTCCCCCTGTTTGTGCTCTCTCTCTCTCTCTCTGACAAATAAATAAAATCTTTTTAAAAAATTCTGAACTAAATGAAAATGAAAACACAACTAATCAAAATTGGTGGGATGCAGCAAAATCAGTTCTTACAGGAAAATGGATAGCATTGAATATATGTACTAGAAAAGAAGAAAGATCTAAAATCAATTATTAAAGTTTCCACTTAGGAAACTAGGGGGAAAAAAAGAGTAAATTAAATCCAAAGGACTCAGAACAAAAGAAGTAATGAGAATTAGAGCTGAAGTGAATTTAAAACAGGAAGTTAATATAGAAAATCAATTAAACCAAAAGCTGGGTCTTTGAAAAGATCAGTAAAATCTAGGCAGACTACATAAGAAAAACAGTAGACACAAATTACTGATATCAGAAATGAAAGATGAGACATAACTATAGATCCTACAGGCATTAAAATGATGGAGAGCACAAGGATAATTAGAAAATACTTTGAAGTGGATGAAAATGAAAATACATTATACCAAAACTTAATAGATGCAGTGAAAGCAGTGCTCAGAGGGACAGGTATAGCTGTAAACTCCTACAAGGAAGAATAAAGATTTTATCCTTTTTTTTAAAGATTTATTTTCCTATTAGAGCACATGAGCGAGTGGGGGAAGAGCAGAGGAAGAGAAACCTCAAGTAGACTCCCCATTGAGTGCAGAGCCCGTCCTGGGGCTCTATCCCCCAACCCATGAAACCACCACCTGAGCCTAAACCAAGAGCCAGACACTCAACTGACCAAGCCCACCAGACCCCTCCTTTTAAAAACACTCTTTTTAAAGATTTATTAAGAAAGATGGTAAATGAATAACCTGTTTATACCTTAAAGAACTAGAAAAATAAGAGCAAACCTAACCCTACAGTAGCAGAAGGAAGGAAATAATAGTTTAGAGGAGAAATTAAAGAATAGAATTTGGGGTGCCTGACTGGCTCAGTCAGTAGAGCCTGTGACTCTCAATCTTGGGGTTGTGGGTTTGAGCCCCATGTTGGGTGTAGAGATTGCTTAAAAATAAGATCTTTAGGGGCGCCTGGGTGGCTCAGTCGTTAAGTGTCTGCCTTCGGCTCAGGTCATGATCCCAGGGTCCTGGGATCGAGCCCCGCATCGGGCTCCCTGCTCGGCGGGAAGCCTGCTTCTCCCTCTCCCACTCCCCTTGCTTGTGTTCCTTCTCTCGCTGTATCTCTCTCTGTCAAATAAATAAATAAAATCTTAAAAAAAAAATAAGATCTTTAAAAAGAAAGAAATTAAAGCATAGAATTAAGAATAGAAAAACAATAAAATCAACAGAACCAAAAAATTGGCTCTTCAAAAAGATCAACAAAGGTGGCAAACCTCTAGCTAGACTGACCATAAAAAAGATTCAAATTACTAAAATCAGAAATGACGTTGAGGACATTACTACTGATCTATAGAAATAAAAAGTATAATAAGACAATACTATGGGGTGCCTGGGTGGCTCAGATGGTTAAGTGTCTGCCTTCAGCTCAGGTCATGATCCTAGGGTCTTGGGATCGAGTCCCACATCGGGCTCCCTACTCCTTGGGAGCCTGCTTCTCCCTCTGCTTCCCTTTCTCTCTCTCTCTCTGTCTCTCATGAATAAATAAATAAAATCTTTTTTTAAAAAAAGACAATACTATGAACAGTTGCATGGCAACAAATTAGATATCCTAGATGAAATAGACAAATTTCTAGAAACATTCAAACTAGCAAACCTGAGTCAAGAACAAATAGAAAAATCTAAGTAGATCCATAACTGAGGTTGAATTGGTAATTAAAAACCTCCCATCAAAGAAAAGCCCAGGACCAGATGGGCTCACTGATGAATTTTATCAAGCATTTACAGAAGAATTCACAGCAATCTTTCTCAAACTCTTCCAAAACATGAGAGGAGTGAATACTTCATAACTCATTCTTTGAATCCAGCATTACCCTATCAGAGCCAGCCGAAGACATCACAAGCAAGGAAAACTACAGATTGATATCCATCATGAATATAGATGTAAAAATTCTCAACAAAATACTAGCAAACAGAATCCAGCAGTATATTAAAATGTTTATAAGCCATGAACAATTGAGATTTGTCTAAGGAATACAAGGGACTCAACATTTTTAAAAAAGCAGTCAAAGTGGTTAAGTCTGCTTGGGCTGCCATAGTAGAATACCACAGATTGGGTGGTCTAAACAAACTATTTTCTCACAGTTATGGAGGCTGCAAGTCCAAGATCAAGGTGCCACCAGGAGAATGGGCAATGGGGAAAGGGTAGTCTTTTAACAAGTGGTCCTGCAAAAACTTGATATTCACATGTAAAAGAATGAAGTTGTGGGCGGCACCTGGATGGCTCGGTAGGTTAGGTGTCCGACTCTTGATCTCAGCTCAGGTCTTGATCTCACACACGCTGGGTGTGGAGCCTACTTAAAAAAAAAAAAAAAAAAAGAATGAATTTGGATCCTTACCTTATATCATATACAAAAATTGACTCAAAGGAGATTAAGGACCTACACATGATAGCTAAAATTATAAGACTCTCAGAACAAAACAGGAGAAAAGCTTCATGAAAATGGATTTGGCAATGATCTCTTGTATATGACACCAAAAGCACAGGAAACAAAAGAAAAAATAAATTAGACTTCATCAAAATTAAAAACTTTCGTGCAACAAAGAAATGCTATGAATAGAGTAAAAATGCAACCCACAAAATGGGAAAAATATTTGCAAATCATATATTTAATAAGGGATTAATATCCAAATATATAAAAAAAAACCTACAACTCTACAACAACAAAACAACTTAATTAAAAATTGGCAAAGGACTTGAATAGAGAGTTCTCCAAAGAAAATACAAAAATGGGCAACAAGCATATAAAAGATGCTCAACATCACTATGATTAGGGTAATGAAAATCAAAACCACAATGAGATACCACTTCATACCCACTAGGTTAGCTGTTGTTAAAATAATACGTATTGGTGATGTTGTGGAGAAATTGGAACCCTTGTGCACTCCTGGTGGGAATGTAAAATGGTGAAAAATATATGGAAAACAGTTTGATGGTTTCTAAAAAAAATTACAGACACAATTACCATATGATATAGCAATTCCACTTCTGGGTGTATGGCCAAATAAATGGAAAGCAGGGTCTTGAACAGATATTTGTACACCCATATTTATAGTGGTATTATTCACAATAGCCAAAGGATGGACATAATCCCAGTATCCTCAATGGATGAAGGCATAAACAAATGTGGTCCACTCATACAATGGAATGTTATTCAGCCTTAAAAAGGAAGGCAATTCTGACACATGTTACAACCTTGAAGACATTATGCTAAGTGAAATAAGCCAGTTCCAAAAGGATAATACTGGATTAGTCCATGTACCTTTACAAGGTACCTAGAGTAGGCAAATTCATAGAGACTGAAACTAGATGGTGGTTATCGGAGGCTGGGGGGAGTGGGAAACGGGGAGTTTTTAATGAGTACAGAGTTTCTGTTTGGGAATGATGAGGAAGTTCCAGAGATGGATAGTGGTGATGGCTGCACAACAATGTGAACGTACTTAATTCTACTGAATTGTACACTTACTTACAAAGTTAAGATGGTAAACTTCATGTTCTACATATTTTACCCCAATAAAAAAATGGCATTGTTCGTAAGAAATACACATTGTAATATTTAAGAGTTGTGTGGCACAATGTTTCCATCTTACAGTGGTTCAGAAAAAGAAATTAGATGTGCGCGCGTGTGCGTGCGTGTGTGTGTGTGTGTATACACACAAATACATAGTTGACCCATGAACAACATGGGTTTGAATTGCTCAGGTCCACTTATACACGGATTTTTTTCAATAAATATAGCACAGTACTTTTGTAAAGGTATTTTCTCTTCCTTACGATTTTCTTAATAACATTTTCTTTTCCCTGGGTTACTTTATTATAAGAATACAGTATATGATACGTATACCATGTAAAATATGTGTTAATCAACTGTTATGTTATTGGTAAAGTTTCCAGTGAATAATAGGCTATTTATTAGTAGTTAAGTTTGGGGGGTGTCAAAAGTTATACGCAGATTTTTTTACTGCACGGGGGTGGGTGTCCTTAACCCGTGCATTGTTCAAGGGTCAAATGTATACATAGTATGGGGGGGGGAACTGAACGGGGAGAAATCAGAGAGGGAGATGAACCATGAGAGACTCTGGACTCCAGGAAAAAATCTGAGGGTTTCAGAGGGGAAGGAGGTGGGGGGAATGGGGCAGCTGGGTGCTGGGCACGTGTTGTGATGAACACTGGATGTTATACGCAATTAAAGAATCATTGAACACTACCTCAAAAACTAATAATACAGTGGCTAACTGAAAATAATAATAATAATAATAATAATAATAAAATAATAATAATAAAAAAATAAATGTTTGGTAGAATTCCCCTGGGGCGGGAATGTATACATAGTATATATATGGAGAGAGAGCAAGAGAATGAGAATGAATGATAAAATGATGAAACAAATAAAAATGTAAACAATTGGCAAATCTAGGTAAAGGAATACAGAAATTCCTTGCACTATTCTTACAAATTTTTGTGAGTTAGAAAGCATATAAAAAGAAACAAATTAGATAAATAATCTGTATAAAGTGGTTAGCATGGTGCTTAGCCAAGCTCAACCTTATTCTCCCTTCTCTTACTTTCTTTAGCAGTGCCTGGAAAGAAAAAGAGAAAAGAGAATTTTTTCCAAATTAGTCAGTCTTTCTTCTTACTCCATTGCTGGTGCACAGGCCGCCTCCAGGGTTGTTATCCTGAGGGTTTCTGGATCTTATGGGCAGGTGGCTCAATGGGTAGGCTGACAGTATGGCTAGTAGCTAAGCCATCCCAGGATACACTCAGCCCTGTCAGGGTCATTTCTCAGTTTGGAAAGCAGCTTTCTGGAATGGCATCAGGAGTACAAGGGACAGGTTTTGGCCACTCTTTCTTATGCCCCCTTTGAACTGCTACCCTGAGCCATGGCAGTTAGAGTATCTCTCTCTCCAGGAAAGTCTGCTGAAATGATCATAATCGAGACACCAAGGATGACTGCTGTACTTACTTTACACCAAACGGCTAAGGGAAAGGGTAGTCCACAGAAGAAACATAAAGCACGGCCCTTGCCTTCAAGGAGTTTACCATCTAGTAGGAGAGACCAGGCTCACCAATGCTGTGCTCAGTGCTGGAGGAGAAGTAGAAGTAGACCTAACTGTCCCTGTCCTGGAAGGGCTGTCCAGACCAGAGAGGACACAGAGAACTTCTAAAAGAGATCAAGGTCCCAGTGGAGTCTTTCTTGAAGGTACTAAAAGGGAGTTTTGCCTGCTACCAGACCGTGAGACATTTCAGTGGGGACAAGAATGTAGGTGGAGGTGTAAATCCGCACTTCTCAATCTATGATGTGCACAGGAAACACCTGGGCATCTTGTAAAAATGCAAATTCTGATGCAGTAGGTCTGGGGTGGGGCTTGAGATTATTCATTTTTAACAAGCTCTCAGCCCTGATGTTGCTGGTCTCTGCAGAACATACTTCAAAAAGCAAGAATATAAAGGAACGATTATCCACCTTGGTTGTCAAAAAACCATTCAGTGGTTTTTTGAGGACACAGCTGTAATAGAAACCCATGTAGGCATGGTTTGCTGGTAATAGGGTTTTGAATAAAACTGGGTGTGTACTTGTATAAAATAACTAACACTGAGTGTTTACTATGTGCCAGGAACAATGCTAAAGCCTTACACTGATTATCCCTTTTTTAATCCTTATAACAATCCTGTGAGTAAGACACTTGTCCTTTAGTCTTGATGGCTTAAAAACAGTGGAAATTTATTCATCACAGTTCTAGAGTCTGGGAAGTCCAAGATCAAGGTACTGGCAGATTCAGTGTCTGGTGAGGATATACTTCCTGGTTCATAGACCGCTGGCTTCTTGCTGTGTCCTTATGAGGTGGAAGAGGCTAGGAAGCTCTCTGGGGTCTCCTTTATAAGGGCACTGATCCCAATGAAGAAGGTTCCACTCTTATGACCTAATCACCTCCCTAAGGCCCCACCTCCTAATATCATCACATTAGAGATTAGGTTTCAACATATGAATTTTATGACACAAACATTCAGTCTAGAGCAGTAGTATTACAGTTGAGGGACTTAGCACAGAGAGCTAAAGTGATTTTGTCTATGTTTTACATCTAGAAAGTGGCAGAGGCAGGAATTGTACCCAGACAGAAACCAGAGCTCTTTAACCAGTGTACTATCTCAAGCGTGCATATGATTGTCCACCCAGAACTCTCCACTGCCCAAATCCAGGTATCATCCATTTAATCTTCTCTACCCCCAATACCTAAAATGGTGTGAGAATGTCTTTTAGAAAATGACAAAATGAAAGAAACATGTTTTGAATGAGTGTGTCCTCCAGGCTAGTCTTGACCAGGACCTATTACATAAAAGCCTCTTGTTTAACCCTCACAACAGTCTTTTCAGATAGGGGTTATAACCCCCAGTTTATATAGAGCGAAATGAAGGCGTCGATTAAGCAATGTGTTTAAGAGCATTAAGCTGGCATGTGGTAGGAGAACCAGAATATGAACTCATGTCATCTGACTCCTCAGTCTGTAGTTTTTCTCACCTAACAGGCTGCTTTTGCAATGATCTTTATAAGGCCTTGGTGCTGAACTACCCAGTGAACACTACTTGACTTTGGTCATCTAACGTGTGTGCTCGAGCTTAGTATTTACTGTCTATGTCACCTCCTTCGGGCTAAGTAGTTTCAGAGTCATACCATTCCCTGTCCAAACCCCATCAGTTCATAGGCTAGATATCCTGGTTATCAAAACTTGGTTATAATTCTGTTCTCAAGGATCCCTCTGCACAGTGCATTTTCAGAATGTATGGATGTGGGTGTGGTGGGTGGGGATGGAGAGCTGGTGGAGGCTAGTTACACATACATCCACGTAATCCATATCTGGGGCTTTCAACTTGGGGCTTGTCCAACATGGACAAACCTCCATGCTCTCTACATGCTCTTCAGTGGATTTTAAATGGTTATTTTAAAAAGCACGTCTTGAACTTCACTGTGAAATCTGAGAAATCAAAGCAGCTAAATGCTACAATGGAAACAGATGTGCTACACATTGTGTGGGGCTTGTACTATGACTTGAACAAAATGTTCTCATTGGGTGTTTTTAACCATTGTCAAGTTGGAATGAGTTATGTTAAATGAGATAATTTAAGATTCACAAAAAGTAGAGAGAATACCAGAAGACACTCACCTATATACTCACATCCAAAATTAACAAATGTTAGCATTTTTGCTTTAGGTTTTTCTCATATTTTAATAAAAAATTATGTCACACAAACTTCCAGTTTTAAGATGGTACAATAAAGCAGTAATTTTTGAGTTTGGGTGAATATACTCCTGGGAATACATAGGCAATCTGTACCATTTCCATATCCTCTCCATATGTATTATCTCCTGAAATTGATTGGCCTAAGAAGAGATGTCAGGAGGACTTAATAGGCTTGCCCACTGATAGATCATTAAATATAGTTTTTGATGAAATATGACTAAGTGATTTAGGCATATAATCAGAAAGTGTTTAGGGAATTGAGTGACTTCGCTATACTAAACTCCTTCTAGTAGTTGTTTATGGGAACAAAGTTTCTTAGTCCTTACATATACAAAAACATAAAAGAGGGATAGAATTGATGGTGTACTCTATCTCATTCTGCCAAAACGTGGTATTAATTCAGAGATACATCAGTTAATCAAGAGCCTATCCTCATCCAATACATTAAGAGATGAATTTGCAATACAATTTTATTTTTAGGTTTAATAATTTTTATCAAAACATTTAATATTAATATTGTCTTAAACAATTATATAATGGTGATAATCGTAATTGTAAATCAATTCAGAAAAAAAATAACAGAGTAATGTGTTCATAGGAAATTTTTTAAAATTAATTTTAATTTATGTATATGTTTTTCTGTGACTTAATTATAGATACTCAAGTATAAAAATATGTTATAAAAATCTTGGCAACTGAATGATGTATGATGGCAAGGAAGAATAGGAACTGTGTATATTTAAAGTAGATAATGGTGAGTAGTAAATAATGATTTAATAGTTTTATTCACAGTATGTGGGAAATTTTATTCCTTAGACTTACTTACACATATGACCAAAAAAGTCTTTTTTTTTTTTTGCTCATTTTGAAATCAACAAAGAGGTACATAGTTCTTAGAAATTCTTTTGGGAAAAAAGAATTTAAAAACACTTGAAGACCCCTGAAGACTTCACTGCCTTCTCTCAGAAACAATCTCAAATCAGCCAGGAAGAAAAGAAATCAACATGCGATCTGCTTATTTTGAGCTTAGGTTTGTTTGACTACTAATTCAGTTTCTCGGGGCCTTTTAGTCTATACTCTTGATCAGTTTAAGCAAATTTTTTTTTTAAAGATTTTATTTATTTGACAGAGAGAGACACAGTGAGAGAGGGAACACAAGCAGGGGGAGTGGGAGAGGGGGAAGCAGGCTTCCCAAGGAGCAGGGAGCCCGATGCGGGGCTCAATCCCAGGCCCCTGGGACCATGACCTGAGCCGAAGGCAGACGCTTAACGACTGAGCCACCCAGGCGCCCCAGTTTAAGCAAATTCTTAAAAACATAATTAATTTGTCTGATTTTCAAATTTATTGGCACCTACTGTTCATAGTATCACTTTATTATCTTTACATTTCTACAGTATCTTATTAACGCCCTCTTTTTCATTTCCAATATTTATTTGTCTTTTCAGATAACCAACTTACGATGTTGTTGATCATTTCTATTGTTTTTATTGATATTTCATTTTGAGTTTTATTTCTATCATTCCCTTCTTTTTGCTTTGTGTTTATTTTTATTTTTTCTTACCTCTTGATTGGAACTTTTATCTCATTAATTTCAATCTTTTCCATTCCCTAAATATGTACTTAAAACTCTAAAATTTGGGCGCCTGGGTGGCTCAGTGGTTAAGCAACTGCCTTCAGCTCAGGTCATGATCCCGGAGTCCCGGGATCGAGTCCCACATCGGGCTCCCTGCTCAGCGGGGAGTCTGCTTCTCCCTCTGACCCTCTCCCCTCTCATGCTTTCTCTCTCTCTCAAATAAATAAATAAAATCTTTAAAAAAAAAAAAAAAAAAAAAAAAAAACTCTAAAATTTTCCTTTAGACCATCTCAGTCCATCCAGGAATCACTTTTTAGAGCAGGAGAGCTTTATAGTACAGCAAGAGATCACAATACTTATTTTAAAGATGAGGATCTTCACTGAAACCAAGAACAGAGAATTGAATTGCTATCACAAGTAGCAGAGAACCATGCAAAGAACATAAAATGGAGAATTAGGCAGCTTTGTGATGTGGGACAATGTATTTATGATCATCTGTTCTAGTAGCAGTAATAACTGCTAAGAATTCTTGATTTTTTTTTTATGTGCCATTGTAACTGAACTAATGTGAGCTCATTCCTTAGTGAGTTACAGGTAGAGACTACACCAGGTGGAGTTGTCACACAAAGGAAAACTTTATTTGCTGCAAATAAGGAGATCACGGGGAATAGCTTCCAAACTGTGACTCCCTGAGCAAGGGTGAGTGGGTTCCTTTTAGTTAGTATTAGGACGAATATTCAGATAGGGGAGTTTTGTCATCATATGTAGAGGTGGGCATAAGGTTGCACAAGCTTCTTAAGGTTGTATGTTATGTTAATGAGGTTTGTGCTTCCACTTGATTGGGGGAGAGAGTTTAACATTATAATGAGGTAGAGGTAACTGTGGGCCATTCCCTGGTCCTTCTGCCCAGGTGTGAGTAGGGCTCTAGGCCAGGGGAGCCCTTTCTGTTGTTTGCCTCTAAAACAAAGTTAGTATTCCTGTGAAGAAGGGGTTCGGTGGGCGGTCTTGCTAGTGACAGTTTTAACCTTATTAACCCTATGGAGCACAGTTTCTTTCTTTTTTTTTTTTTAAAGATTTTATTTATTTGACAGAGAGACAGCGAGAGAGGGAACACAAGCAGGGGAGTGGGAGAGGGAGAAGCAGGCTTCCCGCTGAGCAGGGAACCCGATGTGGGGCTCGATCCCAGGACCCTGGGATCATGACCTGAGCCGAAGGCAGATGCTTAACGACTGAGCCACCCAGGTACCCCATGGAGCACAGTTTCAATCCTGCAAAAACAACTCAAGAATGTGTGTTGGGTCAATTTTTACTTTTGAAACAGCACTGGGAGTTTTACCATTGACTTGTTGTCTCTGATATGGTCAGGCTATTTCCTGGCCTGGTAGAGACTGTTAGCTTTTGTATCCCTTTGTTCCCTTAAAATCTTTAACTACCAACGTTTTTGCATTTCTTTGTTCTAACACCTTCCTAGGAAGTTCTGCAAGAAGTGTGCTTGGGCAAATAGAGCCAGTGAGGCACAGATCAGCGAGAATAGCCAGGGGCCTAAGATGGTTTCTCTTGTGTCACAGAAGCTGTGTTTCATCTTTCTCTGGGGACCCCTAACTCTTTCTGCTGACACTAAGACCTTAATATGCAGTAGCTCATTTAATCCTCGCAGTAATTCCATGACGTAGGCCTTTTGTGCTTGAAGTCCTCCTTCCTTTAGATATGGGGAAACTGAAGCTTTCAATGTTTAAATGATCTGCCCCAGATCATGTAGCTAATAAGTAGGAAAGCCATGATTAAAACCCTGGAAATCTGATTCTTGATCTGAACTCTTACCACTATGTTGTGCTGCTTATGAAATGGAGATGCTAACACTTATTCCATATGATTATTGGAAGATCACACTAATCCAGGTAATGCTACAGCAATTTGCACAGGTATATGATACTCAGTACGTAAGTTACGTAAGTTACGTGAATGTTGCTATATTTTGCCAGTCATGTAGCTGTCATTAGATCAATTAGGGTCTTTCAATGCCATGTTCATTTCATCTAGATCCTGAACCCACCTTACCCCAAACCACCAGTTTATTAAATAAAAATAGATAATATTTATTGAGTGCCAGGCACCATTCTAAGCACTTCACATGTAGTGACTTCATTAATCTTCATACCATCACTCTGAGGAAGGTACTGGCCTTACCCCAGTTTTACAAAGGAGGAAACAGAGGCCGAGAGAGATAAAGTAACTTCTCCAAGATCCCCGGCCAGTAAGCCAGGATTTGGAACCCAAGCACTCTGTTCTCTTAAATGCTGCACATGCATCATGGTTAACTCTGTTACCAGGGTTTTTACTCAATTCCATAATTAATATGCTAGAGTTCATATTATGGGCCAGAGTTCTCTTTCAAATCCAGGGACTGACCAGTGTGTACTCATTTCCATAATCCTTCCATAATAGAGAGGGTAGAATAGGTGACTTGCAAAAAAAAATCAGGCAAAAGACTTTGTTGACAATTCAGGATCTGATTTCTGCCGAGGAACATTTTAACATAATAATTCAAGATGTAAATTAGTGATTTTTTTCCAATGCAGACAGTACAAGTAAAACAGAAATTAGGTTCCTCAGCAGTATCTGAATTAAATATACACATGATGGGAATACTTAAATGATATTTTTAAATGCAAATAGAAATGTGATCATTTAAACTATTGTTTGATTAAAACTAATCTTGGAATTAGTGATGTGTCATATTATCACACCAAATGCGGTAGGGGTAAAATAAAGGAAATTCAAAAATGAAAAATTGCACATAAATGTCAAAATATCAGTGTATCTCAAAGTATTTTAAGGAAATAGAAAATGTAATTAAGATTAAGATTCTAGAATGTTGAAAAATATGAAGGTCGAATTGAACTATCCAGATCTCAGTACAGTTACATGATAAGGTTGGGGCCACATTTATCTAGAGAGCTACTCTGATGAAGATGGGAAGGATAAAGAGAAATTCACAAAGATGATACATGTATATCACCCTGTAACATTCTTTCTTAACCACACAAGAGTGCTGATAGAGACCAGATTTAATGTATAAAAATATTTATTACTATTATTACATTAGCTATACATGTTCATGTATACAAATAAGGAAAAGCAGATAAGTAGTTGTAAAAATTTAAACATTCAATCTGTCACTCAGAGGTATTTGTTATTTAAATCTTGATGTTTATCACAGCTCATATTTATGCACACATGTGTATAGTTTCAAAGAAAATATTACTTCAGATACTGTTTTCAACTTTTGAAACACAAATCTTTAAAACACATTTTGATAAATAATAATCTACAGTGTCTTTTTAAGCGATTGAACAGCGTTCCTTTATTTGAAAGAACCACACATTGTTCATCCAGTCCTCTGTTACTGGCATTTTATCTAGTTTGTGGTTTATATCTATCAAAAACAATATTACAGTGAAGATATATTTTCAACATACAGATCTTGCATGTACTTTGTTAGATTATACATAATTATTTTATGCTTTTGGTGGTATCGTAAAAGGCAGTGCTTCATTTTAATTTTCAGTTCCAATTGTTCATTGCCGATATAGAGAAATACAATTGATTTTCGTATATAGACCTTATATCCTATGACTTTGATAAGCTCATTTGTTCTAGAAGCTTTATAGTAGATTGTTTGACATTTTTCACAGAAACAATCATGTCTTCTAAGAATAAGGATGGTGTTATTTCTTCCTTTCAAATCTCTCTTGATTTGAGAGTAGGAAAAAGTATGTGCTTCTATTTTATTTGTAGCTAGGTCCTCCAGTACAATGTTGAATAAGGGAGGTAAGAGTGGACATCTCTGTATTATTCCTGATCATAGGGGAAAAACATTAACTCTTACCATTTGAGTATGATAGAGCAATTGTTTTTGGAGAATATCTGCTGGCTGTAGTTTTTTGTAAATGTTTTTTATCAGTATTAGAAATTTCTCTTTTATTCTTGTTTCTGGAGAGTTTTTAACATGAGTGGGTGTTGAATCTTGTCAAATATTTTTGTGGCATGGAGTGAGATGATTTTTAAAAATGTTAAATTTATTGTTATAATGAATTACATTATTGGTCTTTTGAGTTTTAAACCAACCTTACATTCTTGGGTTAAACTCTACTTGGGCATGTTATATTAGTCTTTTTATATGCTGTTAAATTAAATATACTAATATCTTGTAAAGGTTTTTTCATATCTATATTCAGGAGGGATATTGTTCCCTAGTTTTTTTTTCTTGTAGTGTCTTTGGTTTGGTATCAGGATATAAAGATGGCCTCATAAACTGAGTTGTTAACTATTCGTTCCTCTTCTGGCTGAATAGTTTTCCTTGGGGAGGTTTTTAACCTGGGATTGGGGCTTTGTTTGGGGGAATGTTTTGACTACAAATTCTATATCTTTAATAGCCATAAGGATATCCAGGTGATCTCCTTTTCCTGAATAACTTGAGTGGTTTTGTTTTTCGGTGAATATCTCAGTTCCATCAGATTACCAAATTTATTGGCACAAAGTTGTTCATAATATAGCCTTATTATCTTTTAAAGCTATAGTTATAATACTAGTCTCATTTGGGATCTTGATAATTCATGTCTTCTCTTTTTTCCTGAGCAGATTTGCTAGAGATATATCAGTTTTACTGATCTTTTCAAAGAAACAGAATTTAGTTTCATTGATTTTTTGGTGTTTCTGTTTTTTTATTTTTATCTTCTCTTGATTCTTTCCTTCATTTTGTTTGTTTTGGGTTTAATTTCCTGTACTCTTTCTAGTTTTTGAGGTAGCAGCTTAGATTATTGATTTAAGACTTAACTCTTTTTTCTAATTTATGCATTGACTGCTGTAAAATTTCCCTGTCCACACTGGTTTAGCTGAATGCAACAGAGTTTGGCTAAAATATGTTTGTATTTTTATTCAACTCAAAAAAAATTTTTTTTTAAATTTTATTATCATTGAGAGAGAGAGAGAGAGTGTGCGTGCACACACAAGCAGGGGGAGCGGCAGGCAGAGGGAGAAGCAGGTTCATTCTCTGCTGAGCAGGGAGTCCGATGTAGGACTCAATCCCAGGACCTTGGGGTCATGACCTGAGCCAAAGGCAGGCACTTAACCGACTGAGCCACCCAGGTGTCCCTCAACTCAATTTTTTTTCTAATTCTTCTTGTGACTTCTCTATTGTTTCATAAGTTATTTAGGAGTATATCTCTTAATTTCCAAATATTTGGGGATACTCCAGACATCTTTCTGTTATTGATTTCTAGTTTAATTCTTTTTTATCCAGAGAACATACTTTGTATGATTTTAATTCTTTAAATATTTTTGGAGGACTTACACTTCAAAAAAGATGAAGTAGACATACTTTATCCTATCTTTACTCCCAAGTACAACTAAAACCCATGGAAGTTATATATACAACAAATATAAAAAGACTTTGAAACATGGAGAAGAATACAAACCATCTATGCACCTCAAAATCTGAGTTCCCTGGGTTTTCTTTTTCCTCGTATGTCCCAGACTTGGAGGTGGAGAAGTCAGCAACACAGAAGCATCAATGGGCACATACACACCCCCCCCCAAAAAGGAAGAAGAAGAAGCAGCCCTAATGAAAGTACATTCTCTCTAGCCAAAGGACTAGGAAAGAGGCAGCCTAACAGAACCGAATCTTTAAGATAGTACTGCTATACTTCATCCAAACACCATAGAAAAAACTAGTACCAGTAAAGACAGAACTCATACCAGTAAAGACAGAACAGGGAGCCTAGAGTTCTACCCTTGTGGATTATGATAAGGTGACCCAGTACTGCCACCAAGTCAGTGTCAGAGAAGTCCAAGTAGGGAATAACTTTCATTCCTGGAAGCTAGACATGAGCTCACTACCTCATGGTGTTAGTGAAGGTCATTTGGGTGCAATAGCAAGGAAGTCCTACCCCTTCAAGCCAGGAATGTAGTAATTGAGGCCTAATAGAAACCAGAACTCCCACTCACCACTTAACAGTAATGAGGTGCCTCCTCTTGACTGTCAACGGAGGCCAAGTGGGAAACTTGGATTTCTAACCCCACTTGTCAGCAATGAGTATATTTCACCCTCCCCCTGCCATAGTAGTGTCAGAGAAAGATAAGTGAGGTTTAAATAAATTAGATTCAGAGTTTCATAACACAATATGAAATTCTCAACATTTCAATAGAAAATTACCAAAAGCCAGGAGGATCTCAAACTGAATGAAAAAAGATAATCAAGAGATGCTAACACCAAGATGACATAGGTGTGAGAATTATCTGACAAAGATTTAATGGCAACCATCATAAAAATTATATGAAGGGACAATTGCCCCCGAATACACTTGAAAAAAGTGAAAAGATAAAAAGACACCGCAAAGAAATAGAATGTCTTAACAAAGGTATAGAGGATGCAAAGAAGAACAAGATGTAACTTTTATAACTGAAAACACAACTGAAATAGAAAGCTCTGCATAGGTTTAACAACAAAATGGCGGCAGGGGGTGACAAAGGAAAGAATCAGCAAACTGGAACAATAACAAAAAAGAAAATATACTAAAAACATTTTTGAATAGAGCTTCAGGAACCTGTGGAGCTATAACAAAATATTTAAGGTTAATATAATAAGAGTCCTGGAGTAGATAAAAAAAGAGAACAGAGCCAAAAAAGTACTTAAAGAATAATGGCTGAAAACTCCCCAAATGTAGCAAGGACATAAACATATTCAAGAATCTGAACAAACTGCAAAAGGATAATCCCAAAGAAATCCATGCCAAGACACATTATGATCAAACTTTTGCAAAATAAACGCAATGAAAAAATCTTTAAAGCAGTAAGAGAAAACCAACACCTTGCTTATAGGGAGAAAAAATTGCGGTGAGAGATTCCTCATCAGAGGCCATGGAGGCAAGAAGAAAATGGCACCAGATTTGGGGAGTTTTTAGTCATAATTTCTTCAAATATTTTTTTCAGCACTGTACTCTCTCTCTCTTCCTTCTGTGATTTCAGTGACATAACTGTTAGACCTTTGATTTTGTTTCTGCATGCCTGAGCCTCTGTTTTTGAATTTATTTTTTCTCTTTGTTTTTCGGATTAGATCATTTCTATTGATTTACCTTCAATTTCACTGATTTGTTCTCTGTTCTCCCCATTCTGCTGCTGAGCCCATCCAGTCTGCTTTTTATTTTAGTTATTGTGTTTTTCAGTTCTAAAATTTACATTTTTGTGTATATGTTTTATTTTTTCCCAAGACATTCTATCTTTCTAGTTATTCTACTCTTGTTGTGGCATTTTTATAACAGCTTCTTTAAACAGATAATTTTTTTTTTTATTTGTTGTGCTGTTTTTTTTTTTTTTTTTTAAAGATTTTATTTATTTATTTATTTATTTGACAGAGAGAGACACAGCGAGAGAGGGAACACAGGCAGGGGGAGTGGGAGAGGGAGAAGCAGGCTTCCCGCCGAGCAGGGAGCCCGATGCGGGGCTCGATCCCAGGACCCTGGGATCATGACCTGAGCCGAAGGCAGACGCTTAACGACTGAGCCACCCAGGTGCCCCAACAGATAATTTTTAAGTAGCTGCTTTGTCAGATAATTCTAGCATCTGTGTCATCTTTGTATTGATGTCTATTGATTATTTTTTTCCATGCAAATTTACGTTTTCCTGGTTCTTCATATGTTTAGTAATTTTAGATTTTTATTGGGTGTTTTAAATAGCATATTATGAGATTCTGGGTCTTGTTTAAATCAAATGGAGGATGTCGATATTTTAGCTTTTGCAGGCAATCAACACTGTCTTGTTCAGGGCACAATTTCCAACCAGCCTTCTATGGGTTGTGGTTTCAGTGTTCCACTTTGAAAGCCTTTGTAGTGATTTTGGTATCTACATTAACTAGTGGCTAGTCTGGGACCTGAGTGATGGGCTATCCTTTCTTCCAATTCTCAAAGTCTATATTATGCTGTTTAGGGTCAGATTCACATTCACATTCACATAATTTCATAAACAACTTCATGGGTTTGATATACCCATCTACTCTCTCTGTGTAATCTCATGGATACTTAGTTTTGGATCCCTAGGCCTCCCCATTTTGGATCCCTAGGCCTCCCCATTTTGGTTTAATAGCTGAGTCTATATTTACCCCATGTTGTTATGTACTTCCCATGTACACATTTGGCACAATTTGTGGGAGAACAGAGGAGGAAAAAAAGCAATGCAGATTCAGCCTACCCATTCTGGATTTAAGCTCTTTTGATTGGAGAGGCCGGTTCTTCTCCTTCAGAGTGTTTGGCTCTTACTAGACCCCGTTGCTGCTTTCGTTATTGCTACTTCCTCTGATACAGGATTTCTTGAAGGCTGGAGTGTGAGAGAATGGAAAAAAAGTTTTAAATGTGGATTTCCTCCACTCTGCACATTAGCAAGTTACTCTCCTACTCAATGGGCAATTACTATAGGGTATCTCCCGAAGCTCTCTCTGTCCATGCCAATTCCCACTTCCAGGTTTTACGCTGCATTAAGTCTAGGCTGGAAGATAGCAGAGGGGGTAGAAAATGATAAACTCACTGCACACTTGGTAATATTTTGAATTATGATCTATTGTTTCAATCTACCTGCTATTTACTTTTCAGAGTCCTCAAATAGAAGCTCATATATTCTATCAAGATTTTATAACTGATCTCAGTGGGAGAGAGCATGGACTGTGCTTTCTCCAAGTTACTCAGAATTTGAACTTATCAATTGTCTTTTAGACAATTAAAATGTGAAAGTAATATATCTTATGTTTACTTTAATTTTTACCATTTATTCCACTCTTAGTTATTTACATATACTGAAATTTCCATCTAGTATCATACTCCTTCTGACTTTAACATATTAATAATATTTATTTTAAAGTCCCTGTTTAAAAAAATAATAATGGGGGCTCCTGGGTGGCTCAGTTGGTTGGGCAACTGCCTTCGTCTCAGGTCAAGATCCTGGAGTCCCTCGATCAAGTCCCGCATCGGGCTCCCTGCTCGGCAGGGAGTCTGCTTCTCCCTCTGACCCTAACCCCTCTCATGTGCTCTCTCTCATTCTCTCTCTCACAAATAAATAAATAAATAAAATTTAAAAATAAATAAATAAATAAATAAATAAATAAATAAATAATAATGGCCCTGTTTAAAAATTCTAACAAATGGGTTATCTTTGAGTCTGGTTGTGTTGATTATGTCATCTCTTGACTCTGTGTGTGTGTGTGTGTGTGTGTGTGTGTGTGTGTGTGTTTAACTTTTTTGTGTGTGTTTCTTGTAATTTTTTATTGATTTCTGGGCATTATGGGTAGAAGAACATTGGGAATAGGGGTAAACAGTATTTAGTTTAGCAATAAGTACACCTCTTATGTTAGGCCATTAGTCTTAGGGATTGAGTCAATCTAGTCAGTCATTTCATAGGGTTTGGCTTTTGTTGTTGCTATCTTTACTTTAAATATGCTACCGTCTTCAAGTTCCTCCAGATATTTGGTGCTGTTACCTTATTCATATAATGGGACTGGGGTGCTGATGGGTTTTCCTCTATGTTTCTATTATCCCTTTTGGTAAATTAACAGTTCTTATACACATGCCCTACGGAGGTTGACTCTCTACATTCTTGCTAAACTGCTATTGCTTGTTAACTCATTGCTACACTCATGGTAGGAGATGGAAGGGTTTTCTTTTGTTTTGGCTCAGCTTCTTTCTTAGGCAAGTGCTGTTTACTTGGGTCTCAAGGGTAGGACTTTCTCCATGTTCTTTCCCTTCCTCTCTGTAGCAGCCAAACTTTGCCTTGCTTTTGCAGTTGATCTGGTATGAGAGTTCCTCTCCCTTCTCCTAGATGATATGGATCATTGCTTGGTATCTTTGCAGGATCCTGAGCCCAGGATGGAATCCTGCCCCTCCTGTAGGGACAGAAGTTTCTTGCTTCTATCTCTTGTCCTAAGGCAATAGATTTCTGCTTGGAACATGAGCAAAAGGATTTTCTGTCATTACCCCAGTGACTTAAAGCTTTTGTTTCATAAAATAGAAGGTTTAGGGAAGCAGGTGAGACTTTATACTTGTTCCCCAGCAGCAGGCTACTTATCTCCTACATGCCTATGTTACCAAAGGTAGTTCTTTCCAGTCTCCTGCCTTCCCTTCAGTCTTTTTAGTAAACACTCAGTGGAGGTCTGTGCAAGTGACTCTCCTAGTGTCTGTGGTTCTTAGCTATTCCAAACGTAGTTATTCCAAATATGCTAACCCATACTTGGCCTTTAAGAATTCATTAAAATGGGGATGCCTGGCTGGCTTAGTCGCTAGAACATGCAACTATTGATCTCTGGGTCATGAGTTCAAGCCCCATGTTGGGCGTGGAGCCTACTTAAAAAAAAAAAAAGAATTCATTAAAATGTTAGTTGATACCACTTGTGTGGCAGCCTCATTTTTCCCTCTGCTGGCCAAAGATGAAATAGATCATGTGTCTTGCTTCTAAGAGGGTTTAGTCGCCCTGGAGCTCATTCTACTTGCATTCCTTGTGACTTCAGATATCTGTTGGGCTCAAGATATGTTCTGTTTTTATAAATTACCCAGTGTTTTCTCATTGTTAGAGTGGAAGTGACATTCTCTTGCACCTTGCTACATTCTGAGTGGAAATACAGTCTTGTGCATTTATCTTGAATTATTTTTTTACTATAAATTCCTAGAAGTGCAATTGATACAAAGGATATGCATAAACACATTTTTAAGCCTTCTTTGTACATATGGCTAAATTGCTGTAGGGAGAATTTTGAACACATGCTTCCTTCAGCTACTGCTATAATAGTCCAACATTATAATTTCCATATCAAAAAAGCTATCCATTTACTAAGATGTGTATGTATTTAATTAAAAAGCTTTGTCTTGGGGTGCCTGGGTGGCTCAGTCAGTTAAGCGTTCAACTCTTGGTTTTGGCTCAGGTTATGATTTCATGGGTTGTGGGATCGAGCTGCATTAGGCTCCATGCTCAGCAAGGGGTCTACTTGGGGATTCTCTCCCTTTGCCCCTCCACTGACTTGCTCTCATGCACTCTCATAAATAAATAAATCTTAAAAAAAAAAGAAAAAAAGCTTTGTCTTTTGAACCAAGTAAAGATATCTTTAAAAAACTGGTATATAGTTCTAAACTAATGGGAAGGACAATAGGCTAGTATCGTAATCATTAAAACATTTGCTAATGAGATTATTTGGGGACTTTCAATAATCAAACCTTCTGAGAGAATGTATAGAGATCACCTTTCATGAACTTCTGCCTTATGGGCAAAAGTGTTTCTTTGAAATGCCAACATAACTGAGATGAGCTAATGCCTCAAAACGTAACTGGAAAGATAGGGGAAAATAACAGAAATAACTAATTGATAGTGGAGGTAGAAGAAAGCTCAGCTGGTCCCTGGATGTTACAGTTTGGCTAGATATCCAAATCTACTAATGTTCAAGCCATTTCCTCTTACTACTCTATATTCTGGAAGTTGTTGAAATCATTTCCAAACACATTAATAGCTGGGGCTCTGGCTCCAGATCCCTATGTGACTGGTCCTCCTCTGGTGAGCTGGTCTGGATGACCTCAAGTCCTTTTGGCCAGACCAGAAGGAGGCTAAGCAAACTGCTCCTTTTCTTCTTTTTGCTTAGAGCCGCTCTGGTTCTTTCTTTGCCATCTGAGGGCAGAGGCACTCCCTATCCTCTGATCAAGACATATTCTGGGGCCAGTAGGGAAATATACCTCCACCCTACCACACCTTGCTAACACCAAGGGCAGTATGGAATGATTAGAAAGATGCTGCCTAACACACTCTCCTAGCGCTTGTTGCTTTGGGATAGTGCTTAACAGCCCCCCTGAGGGGGCTGCACAGTCAGAGCGAGGAGGATACAGAACAATCTGCAGGGCCCAGGGCAATAAAATATCAGAGGGGGACGTGGGCACTTCAGCAGTGGATGCAGCAATGCCCACTCAGCCTGGACAGACCCAGATGATTGGGCACCCCACTGTAGTCCCTCTCACCCTTTTATTTACGGAGCTTACTGTCTCTTTCTTCACCCTTCATGCTGTCCTTGTAATTCAGCTTAGGGGGGAGAAGTGGGATGTCATTTGCCAAAGGACTACAAAGAACAGGCAGGCCAAATTGCATGGCCAGTACGTGCCAGCTTAGAACTAAGATGGCTCAAAGATAAGGAGCAGGTCACAGATACCTGGAGCCTGTGAAACGTCCCCCTGCCTACCTGGCATGAAGAAGGAAATAAAACAGGGGAGAGAAAATATCCTGCATTTTCTAAGTATTCACTCAAAAGAGGCTGAAGAATAGGAAATCACTCAGAAATGACTGAGTTTACTTTGAACTGGTAAGGTTAAGTTTTCTGTCTTTAGTAGAAGTAGGAGATCTAGAGCTAAGTTTAATATTTACACATTTGTATTTGTTTCTGAAATTCACATCTACAACACAATACTGAGAGTTTTCTTCTCTCTCCACACATACTGCAATCCATCTAACTGCCGACCAAAGATTTTTCTTTGGTTTCTGGGACAGTTGCAGACCATGACATCACCTTGAAGTTTTAATGCATCTGGATTCTAAACATGAGTGTTGCATTTGAATTTAGTTTTATATCTTCTCCCCTGCAGCCCAAGAAGAAGTTTAAACCCCTCAAAGGAGGGAACCCTATTCTGCTATTTCCCTTTGTTGATGAGCTAGTGTGAGAAAAACCCAAGCCTGGGATTCCTGAAATATTCAAGTACGATTGATTATCTTTTGTGGATGTGTGCGCTTTGCACTCCCATGGATGACCCCAGGTCAGCAGGTTACTGGGTGACTGATTTTCTCTTGTCTGTCCAACCATGCTTATCCACAAAGATCAGAGCTTATTTATAAGACGAACAGGCAGCCTCAGGCTTACTTCATAGGCCCATCATACCAAGCAAGGCACAGAACAAAGGAAAAAAAAAAAGTCTACAAAACTAGCCAGAAGGGAACCCCCAGGGAGGAAAAGGAAATGCGTGGTATCTTTTCTTCCCCTCTGAAAATACAACTTCCTACTCACGTGCATGTTTCCTGCCCACATAAGAGCTCCTCTAAATCTCCCTATCCCTCTCCTCTTCCACGCTTTTCCTCTTCCTTTTGGGAGATGCGGAAAGGTGGGGGAGCTGGAGGTTATACCATGTGTCTCTAAAAGTGCCCACAGTTGCAATGATAATGGCTAACTTTCTGTAAGCAATGATAATGTTCCAGAACCACACCAAGAACATGAACTCTCCTGAGAATACAGTATGTTTGGGAAGGGGCAGGGATAATGGAGTGCCTGAACTTGAAATGTGAGGGGGGCAGAAGAAAGAGGCTGGATGTTTGGGTGACCAGCCCTCCCTGTTTGCCTGGGACTGTCCAGATTTTTGCACTGAAATTCCTGCGTCCTGAGCAAGCTCTCAGCCTGGGCAATCCGGGACGATCGGTCACCCTACCGTGTTCCTTCTTGCCCTTCTATTTGCAGAGCTTACTATCTATCTCTTTTCTCACCATTCATGTTGTCCTTGTGATTCAGCTTAGGGGGGGAAAGTGGGATGTCCTTTCCAAAGGATGGCATCCTAACACTCTAGCCCTGTGATCATAGCCTTTCTCTGCTCTACACATGATGGATGACCTTCAGAGGCATGACATGCGCCACAGACAACTACACTGTTCTCGAGGGCAGCACAACCAGGGGTGAGTGTCCTTAGCGATCAGCTTTTCCAAGATGCCAGAAGATGCCATGTTCTTTCTTTGAAGCCCCAACTTCTCCTCTCCATCCTCCTGGACCTGGGTGGGAGCCATGCTGGGAGGAACCCAGATGCCGCTGCTCTAGGTGAGCCATGAAGCCAGCTAGACCCCAAGCTGTGCTTGGTGGGAGTGCTGGGCCTGGGCCACTCTGAAAGCACACCAGGCTATCCCCCCTCCAGTTCCCTTAACACAGCTTTCCAGACATCACTCAATGCCTCTAGGGCCGGTAACTACCTGGGGAGCAGGTGATGCCTTCAGAAGAGGCGCCAGCCCCCACCTCCCTCAACACTCTTCCAAGGGCAGCCCCTCCAGTCCTTATAGGGTCACCCATGTGGAGAGATGGCATTCTCTTGCCCTTCCCTGGGGCATGGAGTGTCAAGTGTGGTCCCCCTGGTCTCCTCTAACTCTGTATGGTTGTATAAATCAATGAGATTTTAATGGATAAAAGAGAGAGATGATATGGTCTCTGAGTCTATACTCAGTTCCTGGTAAATTTGCTGTAATTGCGTCTTTCTCTCATACTACACAAGTACTCAAAGCCTATTTAAATGGGGAAAGTAAGGAATCGTCCCTAAGTTGTTCTTAGAGAAAGTAATTAGTTCTAAATTATCTGTGACACCTCACAATTGTCCATGGCCACGCCACCACAACTGAGAACTGTTTTTCTAGTTCTTTTCCACTCAAGGGGTGTGTAGTCCATGGTGCAACATGGGCATTGCCAGGGAGCTTACAAGAAATACAGAATCTTGGGCATCACCCAGGCCTGCTGCATCAGAATCCACCTTTTTTTTTAAAAAAAAGATTTTATTTATTTTTTTGACAGAAAGAGACACAGCAAGAGAGGGAACACAAGCAGGGGGAGTGGGAGAGGGAGAAGCAGGCTTCCCGCGGAGCAGGGAGCCCGACGCGGGGCTCGATCCCAGGACCCTGGGATCATGACCTGAGCCGAAGGCAGACGCTTAATGACTGAGCTATTCAGGCGCCCCCAGAATCCACCTTTTAACAAAGACTGCGGGTGATTCATACTCAGGTTAAAGTTTAAGAAACCCTCTAGGACAGTGGTGGGCAAAGTGCAGTGCCTGGGCCGGCAGCATCAACATTGCCTGAGAAATTGTGAGTGATGCGAATTCCTAGGCTTCACCCTAAATCTAATGTATCGGAAACTCTTGGAGTGGGGCCCAGCAATCTGTGTTTTAACAAACCCCCCGCCAGGTGCTTCTGATGGGAGTTCAAAGTTTGAGAACAATGCTCTATAGGATAGTCAGAGATGTGTGCTCAGGGCAGGCATTGCTAATCAGTCATGCCCCTGTGTCTGACTGAACCTGGCCATGGCCTCAGAGTCTTTCTCTAGGGGCGCTCTCTAGTCGCTCTCTAGGGGCGCCTGGGTGGCTCAGTTGGTTAAGTGTCCAACTCTTGATTTTGGCTCAGGTCATGATCTCAGGGTCATGAGATGGAGCCCTGGGTCAGGCTCTGCCCCCTCTCCGTCTGTCCCTCCCCTAACCACCCCCTCACGTGTGCGCATGCACACGCACTCTCTCTCTCTCAAAAAAAAAAAAAAAAAAAAAACAAAAAGAACCCCCAAAAAAGCAGTCACTACCACCCACTGTAATGGAGGTGACCGACTTGTCAGGCCAACTTAAGTGGCTATAGGACGGCCTCCACGGTAACCTGTGTGTACATCTTAACAAAGGAGAGAGGCATTCTTCTGGACTGGGGGCTAAAAGAGCCTCTGTGTAACATTTATGAAGATGCTAATAGCCACAAGGATGAGGATTAGATCCCTTCATTTTCAGTCTCATAAAGCAATACCATGATAAATTCATGTTTTCAGTGGCAGTGTTCAGAATGTACTCCTGCCATGCTTGTTCAGCACACTAACTCTGTCCCAGCCCTTGCCCAGCCATCTAATCCCTGGGGCTGCCTCACATGCATGACGGGGTAGGAGAGCTGTGGCCGTGGGCTTGCTGGTATAGAAACTCCCTACCCATTTGTAATACTCCATGACCTTCTCGATGTCTTTAAAATTAGTATCTGTCCTATCTGTTCCGTGAGCACAGAAATCACATTTACATTGTTTGTATTAATTTCCTAGGGCTGCCATAACAAATTATCACAGGTTGGGCGGCTTGAAACAACAGAAATGCATTCTGTCACATTTCTAGAGGTCAGAAGTCTAAAATCAGTATCACTGGGCCAGAATTAAGGTGTCTGCGGGGCCATACTCCCTCTAGAGGCTGTAGGAGAGAATCTGTTTGTTACCTCTTTAAGGTTTTAGTGGCTTCCATGGGGCGCCCGGGTGGCTCAATCAGTTGAGCATCTGCCTTCAGCTCAGGTTATGATCCCGGGGTTCCAGGATCGAGCCCCATGTGGGGCTCCCTGCTCAGGCCGGGAGTCTGCTTCTCCCTCTTCCCCTGCCTGTCCCGCCCCCTCCTCCTGCTCCCTCTCTCTCTCTCTCTCTCTCTCTCTCTCTCTCAAATAAATAAATAAATAAAATCTTAAAAAAAAAAAAGCTTCTAGTGGCTTCCAGATTTCCTTGGCTTGTGGCTGCATCAGTCTAATCTCTGCTTCTGTCATCACATCTCTCTCTGACTTGGATCCCCCTGCCTTCTTCCCATAAGGACACTTGAGATGATAGTGAACTCACCTGGATAATTCAGGCTACCTTCCTCTCAAGAGCCTTAATTGAATCGCCTCTTTTGCCATATAAGGGGGTATTGACAGGTTCTGGGATTAGAATGAGGCTATATCTTTGGGGCCGTCCTTTAGCCCACTGCACTGCTGAATCCCCATCAGTGCCTGGCTCATGGTAGCCGCTTAGTGAAACTATGGGAAACAAGTAGAATGCAAGACTAAAGAAATGAAGAGGCAAGAGTAGGTAGGATCACCTAGGAAGAGTCATGAGAGAGAAGAGAACTTGCGAAGGCAGCCTGGCATACTGCTTAAGAGTACGGCCTACGGGGCCAGACTGCCTGGCTCTGTATCCCGGCTCCGCCATTCACTAGCTGTGTGACCTTGGCAAGTTGCTTAGCTTTTCTGGGCCTCTGTTTCTTCATCTATAAGATGGGCGTGACAAGACCTACTTTGTAGAGTTATTGTAAGACTTATGTGAGCTGTCGTGCATAAAATCCTTAGAATAGTGCCTGTCATGTTATCTAATATAATTTACTATCTCTAGCACATAGCAGAGGGCCAATCATGCAGAAGGCGCTGAATAATGTATGTTGAATGAAATCAGGAAAGAAGGCACAGACCTTGTTTTCCTGACACTCTTGGCTTGGTAAAGATTTTGAGAAAAATCTCAGAATTGCTATAATATCCCAAAGAATGTGAAAAGTGGCCTAAAAAGGGAGAATGAAAGCAACAGTCTCCAAGATGGGCCTTAAGGAACCAGATGGATTTCCACAGTGGGCACAGGGGCAGTTCAGATGGAGGATCTGCTGGAGCACAGGGATGCACGGCACATGTCTGGTATAGTGGGAACCTCAACAGCAAGTAACAAGAGGAAGGGAGAGAAACATACAGACATTGATTAGGCCCATGCTGTGAACAGCCTTGAATGCCAGGCTAAGAAGTTAATTGAATAGGCAATGGGAAGCCCTCAAAGATTTTTTAGCTGGATAAATTACATAAGCAGTATGCTTTAGGAATACTAACTGGGCAATAATGGATTGGAGATAGGGAGAAGCAGGGGGACTAGTTAGGGTGCTTTGCACTATGCTAGGCAAGGGGTAAAGCAGCCTTTGCAGGAGGCAGATGGCAGAGGGGACAGAAGAAAGGACGACTGCGACTTCTGTAACTGGGATGAAGTTAATAATTTTTAGTAGCAAGGGATAGGGGAGAGCACAGATTCTGGGCTTTCCTGCTGACTGGCTGTGGGACTTAGGACAATTAAGTCCTCAGTTGCTCAGCTTCCTCATCTGTAAAATGGGGCTGGCAGCCTCAGAGAAATGCTCTAAGGCACCCAATGACATGGACTACACAGAATAATTGTGACTCTCGTTGGCATGTGCAGGGTATAAGAACTGTTTCACTGAAAGTAAACGAAACACAATTCAGGTGAACTTAAACCAAAAAGGAGAGGAATGCAGGGGTGCCGGGCTGGCTCAGTCGGTGGAACATGAGACTCTTGATCTCGGGGTTGTGAGTTTGAGCCCCACGATGGGTGTGGAGATGACTTAGAATAAGATCTTCAGAGAGAGAGAGAGAGAGGAGTGTATTGGTTCCTGTGCTGAAGCCAGGGGCTGGCCTTGGGTACAGCTGACAATCAGGAAGGAGAAAGCTCTTAGGCCTGTGCTCTCCTCCCCTCTCCTCTCTTCATGGGTCAGCTTCATTCTTTCCCCTGGACGCTGGCATTCTCCATGCGGGGAGAAACCTGACCACAGGGCGATCTCAAGCTCAAGTCCTTCCAGGCCACTGACCCAAGAACAAAGAATGTCCTTATCTCCAGCTCCAATTTGAAAAATGCCAGAAGAGGATGTAGATTGGCCAAGCTTCTATCTTAGGAGCACAGTTTGACCTCTGTCTACAGCGTCAGTGGGGATGCGAGGTAGGGTACTTCCTAGAGTCAAATAGTCACAGTGTGGAGGAACATTTTCTCGAGAGAGGTGGGGCGGGGCGCCTGGGTGGCTCAGTCGGTTGAACATCCCGACTCATGCTTTCGGTTTGGGTCATGATCTCAAGGGTTGTGAGATCAAGCCACGTGGGGCTCTGCTCTCAGCGGGGAGTCTGCTTTTCTCCTTCTCCCTCTCTCCCCCCCCCACCCATGCACAGGCGCACTCTCTCTCTCTCTCTCTCTCTCTCTCTCTCTCTCTCGCAAATAAATAAATAAATAAATAAACCTTAAAAAAGAGAGAGAGAGAGAGAAAGGGGGGACCCCAGGCAGAGCAGCTGAGGAGACTTCTGGGACCTGGACAACTACCATAATGCAGGGCCCACAGGAGTTGAGGGTGAAGAAGGGGTGAAGGTGGGCTAACAGTTCAGGCCCGATGGTATCATTCAAAATGAAACACTGGGGATTCAGGAGAGAGCTGGTGTGTTGGGGAACATGCCCTGTGTGGTTGCATCCCTGCTGTCCCTTGACCTCTAGCATATATAAGGAAACTGCATTCCTGATGACATCAACTCTAGCCTCCCTTCAATCCCCAGCCCTGCCCAGCCTTGTTAATACCTGGGCCCACCTTGAGAAGCCCTTGGCCCTTGGTGAGGTGTGGCTCTGTTGAGCTTCCCTGTTCTACTTTCCCAGTTCTTTGTGTACGTAGGGGGTGAGTGGCTCTGTCTTGACCCTCTTTTCAGCCATTGCCAGGAGGCATACATTTGATGGTTAATTAGACACTCCAAGCGTGACTACAATGTGACCGAACTGTGTGCTTCATGCCAACTCCTCCTTCTTTCCTCAGGCTATGTAATTTTTTCTCAAAAATGTTAGGACCAGATCAGGGCTATGCAAGCATTGGTGACCCTGGCCTTGGACTTTTCCGGTTGAGCAAGTGCGAGAGTACTTTGATAGTGATGACAACAGCAGTTAGGATGAGTTGGAGGAGGAGGAGTCCTATGTGGATAATTGTCCCAGTCACACCCATCATCTCCCTAGATCCCCGCCCCCCCCCCATGACTCTGGGAGGCAGTGAGGGCTAAGTGGAAGGAACACAGCTGGCCACTTGCAAAGACCTGGTTTATATCAAACTTCATGGGCAGGTCATTTCATGCCTTTGAGCCTCAGTTTCCCTTCTGTAAAACAGAATAAGATCTGTATTGCAAGTTTTCATGGAGGACTCCATGTGCAAAAACACATAGTGCCTGGCATAGTGGACGTTCAGTAAATCTCCATTCCAAATCTTACAGATGAAGGACATCCAGGGTCATGGGAGTTTAGCTATATTACCTTGGACCAGTTACTAAATCTCTCTGTGCCTTCGGTTCCTCATCCACAGAGAGGGGAAGGGCTGCTAATAATGTATTTAACTTGTAAGGTGATTATGAATGTTAGATGTGTGTTGATTTGCAAAGCACATAGAACGGTGCTTTGCCCAGGGTCAGCACTCAATAAAGTCCGTTTCAGAATCAGGTAGAGACGAGTCTGAACGCAACTTCACTACATACTAGCTGTTTGACCTGGGGCTAATTACTGAAGTACTCTCAGCCTCATTTGCAAAATAAAGATGATTATATCATCTGCCTCCTACAAAGGCTTGTGAAGATGAAGTGAGTTAATGCATATACAACCCCCAGCACTATGTCTGGCACCAATTTGTGACTGATGTATTTTTCCCCTGACTCAAAGGTAGTGACATTATTAAAAAAAAAAAAACCCAACACCATATCAGCAGGCTCGTAAAAGCTGGACTGTGTTCAGAATAAGACCCGTAGTGGTGGACTGAATGGTGGACCCCCAAAATAATGTCCATGTCTTAATTCCTAGATGCTGGGAATGTGATCTTTTTTAGAAAAAGGGTCTTTGCATATGTAATTATGTTGAGGATCTTGAGATAAGATCGTCCTGGATTGTCTGGATGGGCCCTAAATACAACGGTAAGTGTCCTCTTACAGAAAGGAGAGAGAGATTTGACACCGAGTCGCACAGGGAGGGGAAGAGAAGATGACAGCAGAGATTGGGGTGCTGCTGTATGAGCCAATGAATGCTAAGGCTTGCAGGCAACTTCCAGAAGCTAGGAGAGAGAGGCAGTGAATGGATTCTTCCTCAGAACCTCCGGAAGGAACCATCCCTTCTGGTTTACAGAACCGTGAGAGAATACATTTCTGTTGTTGTATGCCCCCCGGTTTGTGGTACTTTCTTACAGCAGCCCTGGGAAATTGATACAGACCCTAGAAGTCAAGCTAAGAGATGAGTTGGGGTGGTGGAGGTATTTTCCTGCAGGCCTGACACAGCACCTCCATCCCTTGTTAAAGTCCTTTCAGGTAGAAAAGAAGATTCCCCAAGGGCAGTTCTTGCCCTAAGCAGGGATCACATCTCTATGGTACGGTACCCAAAGGGGCTCCAAATAATCTAAGGCGTTGGCTATAAAAAGCCAGTTGGGAAATGAGGCCAGACAGACTAACCTGTGTGACAGAAGAGGCAAAAAAGAGAGAGAGAGAGAAAGAGAGACTCCACAGGAATCAAGAAAAGATCAATTTACCCTCTTGGCTGTGTTGTCATCTCATTGCTTTTGAAAATTAAATTCCACTTAGGGAAAGGAAAGGGAACTCTGACTTATTGATTGCCACATCTCTGCAAGTGCTTTACACACAATTTTGCATTTGCTTGTCACAGCTACCCTGAGAGGCAGATAAGTACTATTGTTCCTCTCATTTAATCAATGAGGTAACTGAGGCCCCAGGTCTCATGACTAGTGAGTGACAGAGCTGAATTTTAAACTCACTTGTGAAAAGGGGAAATGTGTGTATGCCCTTATCTAGAAAGATCATTTTCATCATATTTTCCAAGGGTATTATGACCCCAGAAGCTGAAGAACTCTTCTTGCTGGGGAATCCTACTGTTATTTTCCTAGTGCCCTCTGAGGTGTTCTGAGGTGTTACTTTCTTGGGCAGGTCTTCCTTAGTACTTCCCTCTAAAAATAATGAAGTGAACAGAATCATCAAAGTGATGACTGTACCACCATGGTTTCTGTGCAGGTTCATACTTATTCCTCTTCTTTCCACACTGTGAACAACCCAAGGACAGGTAGTGTGTTCTCATCATCTCTTCATCACTGGCACCAAACATAGGGCTTGGTGTATGGGATGAGCTTGACATTATGTTGGATGGATGGAAGGGTGGGTGTCTGGGTGTGTGGAAGGATGGTTCGATGGATGGATGGATGGATGGATGGATGGATGACTGGATGGGCCAGGGTCTTTTCATGGTCAATACCCAGGCCTCTTTCAGTGTTTGAAGCTTGTTGATATATTAAGAAAAGAAGTAATACCAAAACAGGGTTATAACACTTGTGCTATGTTTACAGTATTATTAATATATTAACAATTTTGACATGTGCTTAAAATACCACTGTAGTCTAACTTTATTTGGATTAAATGAGTTATTATCTACAAAGAGCTCAGAACAGGGCCTGGCATGTACCAAGTACTGTGTGTTCACTGCTGTTGTTACCATTTGAAGATGATGTCAAAGTTGAACTTCGAGGCCTTCTATGAATATGTGGCTTAAGCCCAGGGGCCTCCTTCTCTCACACCCCCCATTCCAAATAATCTGCCCTGGTTGGATGAATAGTAGGGTGACTTCTTTGAGGAACAGTCCTCATTTAATCCCTTTGTCTCATTTCTGAAAACCCTTCTTGTAGATCCATGTTGAAAGATGTTAGTTTAGCTAATAAAGTATGTTATACTTTATGAAAATGAAAAAAGCTTATAATCAGCTGTGGGCAATAGAAAGAGCACTGGCCTTTCAGTCCTAATGTCTATTCCTGACTCTGTCCCTAAGATACTGTGTGACTTTGAGCCAACTCCTTCCCCACTCTGGGTCTCAGTTGCCTTATCTGTAAAATGGGGGAGAGAATTAGCCAGATAACTTCTAAGGCTCACCTGAGTTTTGAAAATACTATGAATCTCTCACTCCACTGGTAGAGTAGGATGGGCAGAACGGGCCGACTAATAACATCTTCAGATTCTTGGGTAAGGCAAGATATGACTATTTCCACCCCCTCACAAAATAAGAGGGAACAGGCCATCAGGAAGTTCCCAGTGATTTCGAGGGGTGAGGAGGGCCAGAGGGATAGGATGGATTAGTTCTGTTTTCAGGCTATGTATTTCAGACTGTGGTTCAGTTGGCTAGTTAACAGATGCTTTTAGGAAAATATGTTGGCTGGAATTATCTTGGAGCATAGAGGGGTAGAACAAAAGAAGAAATAGCCATTTCTGAGAGTCTGCCATGAACCAAGTAGGATGCTAGGTGTTTCCAAATACATTATTTTCTGCATTTTTTTTTAGAGAGGCAGAGAAAGAGTGGGGGAGGGGCAGAGGGAGAGAGATTCTTAAGCAGGCTCCATGCCCAGTGCAGAGCCCGACACAGAGCTTGATCCCATGACCCTGACATCATGACCTGAGCCAAAATCAAGAGTGGGATGCTTAACTGACTGAGCCACCCAGGTGCCCCTGCATTTTACAGATAAGGAAACTAAAGCTCCAAGATGGAGTGCCCTCATCAGGCTGATAGATTTTCAGTTTCTTGTTCCCACTCTCTCTCCTACTTCCCTGGTAATCGGAGGAGCCAGACTATGGCTGGTAGTACAAGAGTCCATTCCTGGTATGCCTGGCACCAGGACCGCTGTTGGACGGTATTGATCATGTTAGCCTTCATAGTAGCTGAGATCTGTGAAGGAGGTTGGACCAGAGTGATTTGACAGAAGAACCAAGGAAACACCAAACAACCAAAAAGAAAGCATTTGCTTGGCCCAAGTACATGTGTTTTGCCGCTCCCCAACACGTGACCAGGTTGAGGCCCTCCTTGTTCAGTTAGACCAGCAGAAGAGCATTTTTCATCAGTCCTGTGAAGAATTCTGTCACTGTCCCAAGCACAAGACAAAGATTTCTGAAGACCATCCCAGTAGTTTCAAGAAGTGCCCTTGTCTCCACTGACGTCCCTTCCCCATCCTCATCCAGTGTTGTTTCCTCATCTGCCTCGGCTCATTCCCCTCGAAGGTTTTTGACCCTTGAACAATGCTGGGGTGAGGTGCACTGATCCCCCACCCCATGCAGTCAAAAATCCGTGTATAACTTTTGACACCCCCGAAACTTAACTACTGATAACTTACTGTTGACCAAAAGCCTACTGATAGCATAAACATTCAATTAACACATACAGTCATACAGTCGACCTTTGAACAACATGTGTTTGAACTGTGCAGGTCCACTTATACATGGATTTTTTTCCGATAAATATAGCACAGTACTGCAAATGTATTTTCTTTATGATATTCTCTTTTTTAAGATTTTATTTATTTATTTGAGAGAGAGAGTGTGAGAGAATGTGTGAGAGAAAGCACAAGCAGGGGGGAGGGGTAGAGGGAGAGGGTGAAGCAGGCTCCCCGCTGAGCAGGGATCCCGATGTGGGGCTCCATCCCAGGACCCTGAGATCATGATTTGAGCCAAAAGCACATGCTTAACTGACTGAGCCACCAGGCACCCCTCTTTATGATATCCTTAATGACATTTTCTTTTCTCTAGCTTACTTTGTTGTAATAATACAGTATATCATACATAGAGCATACAAAATATGTGCTAATGGAAAAGAGATCTCTTCACTAAGCTTATATCTTGGAGGTTATCAGAGAGGGACTAGCCTAACGGAGGAGGGGATTAGCCCTGTTTCAGGTGGGTTTCAATCATTTGCAATGAAAAGTCCTAACTGATATATTCAGGGAAACCCCTCTCTGCCTTTCTCCCTCAGCTTTTAAACCAGAAATCCACTGGTCTCTTGGTAAGATTGCCCTAACCTTTTGCACACTGCAGCCTGAGGGACCTATATAGCTCTAGAGCTCAGATCTGTGCTTTCTGCCTCTATGGATCTCCCCACCAAGGAAACTGTTTTCCTCTTTAACCTAGCTTCCCTGTCTCCAGCACTTGCCTATTCTGTTGCCATCCTCGTAGGACATTTCTGACCCCAGGCTCCTGGGATGAAGGCCTTCTGCTTCCCTTGCAAATTTCATTTTCCCAGATGACAGTCTCTGTGCCTATTGAAGGCAATTTCCTTGATTAAATTCTTTTTAATGATGGATCATATGGCTTCTGGAAGGCTAGGTTCCACCATTTACTTTACCTGACATTTTGAAATGTTTTAGATATGTAACAAATGACAGCAAATAAAAAGCAGTACCCACCCCCCAACTCATTACCTATTTTGTATTTCTGGGAAGGGTGTCCAGATAGCTTTAGATAGGAACCTCACATAGTGTCTAGACAGCTTTAGGAAGATACTGCTGTTTCCCGTGCTTAAGAGGAACGATAACATTTTATATCTTTCACCAAGTGCTGCTCACTGTGTCTCTTTTCTGTGCCAAGCCATGTGCTTGGTGCTGAGGCACGGTGGGGGAGGGGGGAGAAACTGAGAGAGAGAGAGAGATGGACAAAGAAGTCACAGTCCCTGTCAGCAAAGCACACAAATGACCTTATTCTAGATAATCCACATCTGTCAGATATTTCATCTTCTGCCTTTGTCATGGTGCTGCTTATGAAGAACAAAGGCTCATGGCTGCGAAAGCACCTCAAGAGTCTCCCAGGTGGGAGGTGGATGTGTTCTTGTGGTCAGTCTTAGTACTTCCAGGCTGATCCAGAGTCTCCTTTTCTTTGACTCTGCCTATGCCATCTGACCTAGGGGCTGGACCCATCCATGTGAAGTCCCAGAAAAGAAGCATCTAGAAGAACAGAGATCACAAAGAGCACAGACCCAACATAGTTGCCTCAAAAATGCTCACAGGGCCAATAATGAGGAGTGGGGCACCATGACACCCCAAGTTGCTCATGGATTGCTCTGAGTGAAAGGATGTTAGCCAAACTTAGCCCTCGGCCTGGTAAAGCCACTACACCTTTGCTGAACTGCTCAGCAAGCACTGGACACCAAATCCAAATCTGATCTCACGATCTTCACTGTCTCCTAACATTGCTCACCCCACCCTCATCCCCACCCCTGCCATCTAGCTGCTCTGCACAAAATCTTCGGAGTCATCCCTGACTCCTCCCACTCCTTCTTTCTCATTTCCAAATAGACACAGAATTCTGTTGATTCTGTTTCCTAAATTCTGATCCCAATCTGTCTGCTTCTCTCTCACCTCCCTATTCCAGAATGGGCCACCATTGTCTCTCACCTGGTCCTCTGTAATAGTCAACTAGTTGGTCCCACGCTTGTACTCCTATCTCCACCAATAAATTTCCCACAGTGTTGCCATGGGGTATTTAAAAAATGCAAATCAGAACATGTCAACCCCTTTCTTAGAATGTTTATTGGCTTCCCATTGCTTTCAGGAGAAAGTCTCCACTCCTTACCATGACCTGTAAGGCCCTGTGTGTAATCTGTTCCCTCTCCACCTCTCTAACTTCATCTCATACCAAGCTCTCCTTAGGTCTGTGTGCTGCAACCTCATTGGCCTTCTTGCAAGGTTTATCCCATTCCAGAGTCTTCCTTTTACTCGAGAAGCTTCCCTCTCAGTCCTACCCTTTCGCCACCAATTTTCTTTGCTTTCTGGTCTCTGAGTACTAAGACTGGGTTGACCTTCCTCTCATACCTCCTCAATACTCCATATATTTTCTTCTTCACGTTTCTCAAAGTGGAATGAGATGAGTATGCAACTGGCGGTTGTATGTGGCTCTCATCTTCCCATCTCGAGCTCCATGAGGGTAGTGGCCATGGCTTTGCTTACCCCTGGGTCTGCAGACCCTGGCCAGGGCCTAGTACAAGCGTGGTACAAAGCAGGAGCACTCTGACTCATCCAAGTTTGGTTAGTTTTCTAAACCAGATGACTTCCAATCTCTCTGCTTGCTGTAGCCCTGAACCTGAACCATTAATAAATCCATTTTGAGCTACATTCTCTGCCTCAAACCCCTTTACTCTGTCTCTGTCCTACTCGAGGCCCCATCATCTGTCTCATCTATACTTCTACAGCTGCCTTTCTGTCTGGATACCTTTCAGCTTTTTCTCTGCAGACTCTTTTTCACTCACCTTAGACTCTAATAGAAAGAACTACTAACTGTTCCCAGCAGAGTTCCTTTTTTATGTCACTGTCATGTCTGTGCTTATGCTGTTTTTTTTCCACTGGGAATGTTCTTTCCTGATATTTCAGTTTGTCCAAATTGTACCCATTCTTTAGGACATACTTTAATTGATACACTTTGAATTTAGTTTTCTCTTATTCTCTCCTTCTCTTAGCTGAAAGACGTCCTCCTCTTCTTCTGAACACCAATGGTATTTTATCAGTGCTTCCTTCATGGTTGTGCTGACTTTCTGCCCTGTATTAGGGTTGTGAGTGAACAAGATAAATTCTGGCTACGACTTACCTGGGCACTGGGAGCAAAAGGTCAACTTTATATCCCCCTTGGTATCTGGCACAGTGCCCGCCACATCAGAGGGCCCCAATACATGTTTGTAGAATGAATCCCTTCTCCATTAACCCTCCTTCAGTCTCTTCCTCCCCTACTCACCTGACTACACAGATATGCTGTATTTGTTTCCTACAGCTGCCATAACAAAGTACCAACACTGGGTGGCTTAAAGAGCAGAAATGCATTGTCTCTCTGTTTCAGAGTCTTGAAGTCCAAAATCAAGGTGTTGGCAGCGTTGGTCCCTTCTGAGGGCTGAGGGAAGGATCTGTTCCAGACCTCTCTCCTTGGCTGCTGGTTGCCTGTCTTTTCCTTATGTCTCTTTTACATTGTCTTCCCTCTATGCATGTCTGTCGTTGTGTCCAAATTTCCCCTTTTTATAAGGATATCAGTCATATTGGTTTAAGGTCCATCACCCTAATGACCTTATCTATTAACTAATTATATCTGCAATGACCCTATCTCCAGATATGGTCACATTCTTTTTTTAAGATTGATTTATTAATTTGAGAGAGAGTGAGAGTGAGCATGGTGGGGGGAGGGGCAGATGGAGATGGAGAGAGAGTCTTAAGCGGACTCCGTGTTGAGCTCGACACCTGACACAGGGCTGATCTCACAACCCTGAGATCACAACCTGAGCTGAAACCAAGAGTCGGACGCTTAACCGACTGCACCACCCAGGCGCCCCTAAATATGATCACATTCTAAGGTACTCTGGTTAGGACTGCAACATGTAAATTTCATGGGGGACCTAATACAATCTACAACTTACTCCAAATCAAGACCAAAAAAAATTGCTCTTCAGGACCCGTGAACCTTAATTAATTCCAACTCTAGTCCAGTGCTTACTGTATGGGGAGTTGCTGGAGTGAGGGCAGTATAATGAAAGAAATACATATTTCTCTGCCTATTTGGCTCTGAGGGTGGGATGACAGTGTAATAGTTCCTAGCATGGTTCCTAGAACATAGCAGGCATCCTATAAATGTTTAAAGAATACAGTGCTGCTGTGGGAGTCAGTGGCCCCCGAGTTTAGACAGCCAGTTTTGCCACTTATTTGCCACATAGCATTGGGAAGCCACTTCCAGCCTCTCAGACTTAGTTACCCCACTTGAGGACCTTAGGGTCTGTCCAGGTCGAACAGCCTGGTGAATCGCTGGTGGAACGTCATGGAGAAGAATGAAATCAGGACCCACATCAGTCAGGGCTGCTCTTGTCCTGCCTTGCCAGTGGTACAGCCACCTTGTTTCTGGACCTGTGGCCCCATGTTGGAGCCCCATGTTCCTGCTGCTACAGCACAGGAGAGGTTGTGCTTTGCTCCAGTGGCTGGCAGGAAGTCTCTCTAGGTGATTCATACTCTTGGAGTTCCTTGAGAGCAGGTACCATGACTTCTGTTTAAAAATTATTTTTATTCCTCTAGTATGGAAAATTTCAAGCAGATATGAAACTTCAAGAGAAACGTACAACAAGCTACCCTTAGCAGTTACCCAGCTGCAACAATCATCAACTCAAGGGCATTCTTTTTTATTTTAAGATTTATTTATTTATTTGAAAGGGTGGGGGGACAGCAATTGCACTACTGGGTATTTACCCCAAAGACACAGATGTAGTGAAAAGAAGGGCCATATGCACCCCAATGTTCATAGCAGCAATGTCCGCAATAGCCAAACTGTGCAAAGAGCCGAGATGCCCTTCAACAGATGAATGGATAAAGAAGATGTGGTCCATATATACAATGGAATATTACTCAGCCATCAGAAAGGAGGAATACCCAACTTTCCCATCAACATGGATGGGACTGGAGGAGATTATGCTAAGTGAAATAAGTCAAGCAGAGAAAGTCAATTATCATACGGTTTCACTTATTTGTGGAGCATAAGGAATAACATGGAGGACATTAGGAGAAGGAAGGGAAAAATGGTGGGGGGGAATTGCAGGGAGATACGAACCATGAGAGACTATGGACCTGAGAAACAAACTGAGGGTTCTAGAGGGGAGGGGGGAGGGGGGATTGGTTAGCCCGGTGATGGGTATTAAGGACGGCACATACTGCATGGAGCACTGGGTGTTATACGAAAACAATGGATCGTGGATCACTACATCAAAAACTAATGATGTATTGTATGGTGACTAACATAACATAATAAAATTTAAAAAAAAAAGGGTAGGGGGAGAGAGAGAGAGCATGAGCGGGGGTCAGGGAGGGGGAGAGGGAGAGGGAGAGGGAGAGAATCAGACTCCCCACTGAGCGGGGAGCCCGACATGGGGCTCGATCTCAAGACCCTGAGATCATGGGGCGCCTGGGTGGCTCAGTCGTTAAGCGTCTGCCTTCGGCTCAGGTCATGATTCCAGGTCCTGGGATTGAGCCCCGCATCGGGCTCCCTGCTCGGTGGGAAGACTGCTTCTCCCTCTCCCACTCCCACTGCTTGTATTCCCTCTCTTGCTGTGTCTCTCTCTGTCAAATAAATAAATAAAATCTTAAAAAAAAAAAAAAGACCCTGAGATCATGACCTGAGCCGAAACCAAGAGTCAGACGCTTAACTGACTGAGCCACCAACCAGCCACCATGAGGCGCCCCAACTTGAAGGCATTCTTGTTTCATCTATATCCCTGCCTGTTTTCTCCTATCAATTATGTATTGTTTGAAGCCATTCTCAAATATCAGATCATTTCATCAATAAATGCTTCAATATATGTCTCTAAATAGTAAGGTAATCACCATATCACATCTAAAAAATTAACAATTCCTTAACTATCAAATACCCACATTAAAATTCCCCCAGCTGTTTCACAAATGTGTTCTTACATTTGGTATGTTTGACTCAGGGTCCAAACAAGGTCCATACGTTGTCTCTCAAATATCCTTCAGTCATGAAGTTCCCCCTTCTTTTTTGTCTCCTTGTAATTTATTCACTGAAGGAAACAGGAGACCATAAACTCATTCTTCTCTGTTTCCCTGGTGCCTCGTGTGGTGCAAAAAAAAAAAAAAAAAAATCAGAACTTAACTGATGTTGGGAGAATGAATTAACAGGTAAGTAAAGGCCCATAGTCTCATCAGCCTGGTGCCTTGCTTGGATGGGCTTTCCACTTCTCAGCTGCCTTTGCCTGTTGTCCATCCTTGGACTAGTCTCTCTTCGTTGAGCCTCAGTTTCCTGGTCTGCAGAGTGGAGCTGCTGATCCCTGCCTTCTGCTCCAGCTCCCGGGAGGTTGTGACAAAGGCTGGGATTTTAAAAATAAAGCCTAAAACAGCTTTGAGCAATTGGTGCTATAAATACCAGAGGAGGAATTCTATTATTAAATGTCCTTTGTTCGTAGAAGCTTCAGGCAGAGTGGTAAGGTTGAGAAGTAGAACCCCTTTTTCTTTTTGGTGCTTTTAGGAGTGTGGTGACTAGAACAGGCAGGGCTAGGCGTACGTCCCAGGGGTGGGGAGTCTAGTCAGCACTGCTCTGGCTGGGGCAGGCCTGCAATATCCTATTGCATGCTGGCAAAAATAGAATAGCCAGGAGAATGTGGGGACGGGGACAACTGTTCCTGTTTTGAAAAGCGTCGGAAGGATGTAGCTACAGGTGGGGGTGAAGGTCTGCCCCTAAGAGCAAAGCCCAGCCAGGAAGTCGCGGGGCCCCCCAGGATGGAGAGCCGAGATTTGGGCTGGACTCCTGACAGCACCTGTGGCCCCAGTGTCTGGTCCTGTCCCTGGTGACAATGAAGAACTTCTTCCTTGGAAATGCTGCATGTGTTTGTGAGTCAATTCGTTTTCATTCCAAACAAAGAGATCAGAGAAACTCTGATGAGTGGCCAAGCACTGCTACAGAGAAGTGAATAGCCAGTTAGGTCAAGTTTCAGCCTTCCCTGGTTTGGAGAGAATTCCACGCCAGCAACCAGGAAACAATAGAGGGCCTCCCCTTTTGGGCATTTTTGACCTAAAGTGCACTCCAGTGGGAGGCTGTATTTGGTATTTTCCCCCCTTCTTCCCCCGCTCTACTCACTAGGTGGCACTTGTTGAGACGGTACCTCTGGTCTAGAACATAACTGGGCATGCCTGCAGGGCGTGCACTATGGGGATTACAGAAATGACCACAGGACATGGGAGTTTGCAAAAGGAGCAAATCACTAGGAATGTAAAAAGTAAATTTAAAAGTAATGAGGACCTAAATGTACCCATATGTGAAGTGGGAAGTTTTAAAGTTTCAGCCTTTTCTGAGCTTTCTGTGTGCCCAAAAGAGGAGCTTATTTTGGAAGTGGAAGAAGTAGGATTTTTTTTTTCCTCATCAACTCAAAAGTGGTTGAACCAATTTAGCTCAAACTATAAAAAGACAAAACCAAATGCGCTCTGGTACAAGATTGCTGTGTGGAATTAGAGTGGAAGCAACTAGAGGGGTAAGAGCATGGAGACGCGGTACCTGGCAATTCCTCTTCTGCCAGATGATTTTTCCAGATGCCCATCAGAGGTCTTAAGGGTGGGTTTAGGGCCTGGGGTTCCGAATCAAATAGGCAACTAATTCAAAATAAAATCCTCTTTTTAATTGGAGGTTACTGGAAGTTTCCTGGAGTCTGAAATTATTTTGCTAAACATTCTCATTTTTATATAAAGCTACCAGCAGAGCCAGGATTATCTGTATGTGTTTAATGAATGAATTTAACAATGTATTCACGAATTAGAGAGGGAAGTCGTCTAGAGCTGTTAAGAACACAAACTGTGGAGACAGGTACACCTAGGTTCATACCCCAGCTCTTACCCTTATCCCCCTTTCTAGCCGCTGGAACTTGATACCAAGCCTACCGCTTCTTCGGTAGAACCCAGATGAATTTACCTTGGGCTTTGATAAGCATTAAATAAGATGATAAACACGAAACACTTAGACTAGCGCCCGACGCATTATGAAGCCCCAAAACAGTGGTTACAGTAGTCATCGTAGTAGTGGTAGTTACAAAATTGGGGATGGCCCGAGGGCTTGTGTTCATGTGCTTTTCTAGCAAGTCATCTAGATCAGTGTTTTTCAAAAAAGGAAAAATTTTCTGGTGACCAGCAGTAAGAAATATATTTTAGGTGGCAATCGAGTACACATAAACATGGAAGAAACAAAAGTTTCCCAGAACGATGCTCACCCTTACTGTGTGCAAAGCATGCTATTCTAGTCTAGTCTACTTTTTTTTTTCCATGCAAAAAGGTGGTTTTATTAAAGCACAGGGAGAGGACCTGGGGACAGAATGAGCTGACCAATTGTGTGGAGCAATTGATGATACACTTTGGAGTTGGGGGAGGTAAAGACAAGGGAGGTTTCCAAAGTGATTTTCTTTCTTTTTTTTTTCTTTTTTTAATTTAATTTTATTATGTTATGTTAGTCACCATACAATACATCATTTAATGTATTTGTATGTGGTGATCCACGATCCATTGGGTGCGTATAATACCCAGTGCTCCATGCAGTACATGCCCTCCTTAATACCCATCACTGGGCTAACCCATCCCCCCAGCCCCCCTCCCTCTACTTTATTGTATTCAATTCTGTTCTAGTCTACTCTACTTATTTTATTTCTCTTGCTCTTTAAATGTTGATACAGCCCACTCTATAGATTTCACTACTATCTAATGGGTCACGGTGCACTGGTTGTTAAATCCTTCCCTAGATGAATCTGGGGGAAGGCACTTAGCACTCTCAGGATCCCAGGGAGCTGTCTTCTGAATTATCACCTCTGGCGACGGTTTGAAGCCAAAATAAATGTTCCCCGAATTTTCTTCCCCGTTAAAACTACCTGTTGGGACAATGAATGACAGCTGCAAAGTGATTGGACCTCAGCCCTCCTCATACTTTCACCACTGTTCTGGCTCCTGGATGAGGACATTCTTTTCAAGACTCTTCTAGCAAGTCAGGCCAGCATGTGGGTTTGGCTGCAGAACCTGGCACAGACATGCAAGTGCATGTGTGCATGCATGCATGCATATGAGAGAGAAAGAGGGACAGAGAATAACAGAGAGAGAGAGAGCAAGAGAGACAGAGTGTGTGTGTGTTAGGAATTGGGGAAAACAGGGAAAAGGACTGCCAACTTCTCAGTTTTTCTCTCTCGTATCTAGCTATCAAGCTTCTGCCAGATTGGAGGGGAATGCCCACTCCCCTGGGCAGTAACACTTTCCAGAAGGATCCTCCTTCTCTGGAGGTGTCGGACCCTGTGGAAGAGAGCCAAAGCACCAAGAGGCACTAGCTCTTTGCCCCACCTCCCTGGTTTGGTCCCTTCGCCTTGACAGAGCCTTGGGCCAGTAAGATGATCTGCCCCCAGCTGGTCTCCTACACTTAGAACAAGTTGGAAGCAAGAGAACTTGGGGAAGGCATTTGGTTTCACTAAAAATAGCTGCAGTATAGACCCTGTGACTTACCACTCCTCAGAACAGTCTGATGTGAACCGCCCAGGGTCCACTGACCCCTGCAATTACTTTGGACTGTTTGCTTTCCCTGCCTGGAGCCCTCGAAACCAGGAGGAGCCTAGGGAGTTGAGGGTGCTTTGTTTGGCTCAGATGCAGACTCTTGCAGATCTCAGAAACGCACAATGACGATCTGACCAAGAAGCTTCCTCCTGCTGGGAGCGCGTGACTGTTGGCACTAATAACGACAGGTCCCTTTAAGATTGTAGTCCATGGTGGGATCTTGTTTGCTCCTCACTGCCAGGCCCATTGCGTCTCCACTTCTAAGGTAGGTGAAAGCAAACTAACCGGGGAAACGCGACAGGAATTGTGATCCTCTTGGGTAACCCCTGCCTGGGTTTCCTCGGCCGAGGGCAGGGGGCAAATGTCAGGGCAGGACATAGCTTATAAATAAAAGTGTAAGTCCATGCTCCCAACACACTGATCAAGCCACAGTAATGTTTGGGAAGAAATTCCTTTCCTCGTTCAAGCCACGGTAATGTTTGGGGATTATTTCCCTTTCTTGCACCCTCCTGCCAAAAAACAAGGTAGTACCTAGCAGGAAAGCACCTCAAATGTTAAAATGAACCCTTTCTCAGCTTCTCTACCTAGAGCTGCTTTCTTGTAGGTGCCTTGTCCTTCCTGTTCTGCCGGTAACTCTGAGAATGTGAATTTGGCTCAGGGCCTTGGTTATCTTGGTTATCTGTGTTTGCCTCTTCTGCCTACAGCAGGGACTCCTATAATTCAGGCAGTCCCCGTGAAAGAGGGAATCCAGTCCAGGTACACAAAAGATTTTCTTGGATTCCGTTTCCTTCCTGAAATACTGCTGTCAGGACTCATCTCTGATTTCTAGCCTGTTTATAGCAGTGGGCCTTGGGAAAGGGCTTGGAATTGAAGGGGAGCTGAAAACTTCTGGGGGTAAGGTTAGGAGCCCTCGGACAGCAAAAGAAGCTGCCTCAGTTGCTGGAACGTTAAACACTAGCAATTTCTTGCTTAAAGTTGACTTTAGAGCACTGTGCTAAGAAAACTACGATGCCAGCATTCCAGCTTGCCAAACTAAGGTGTTTTCATGTAAGTGAAGAGACACTTCAGTAACAGATATGCGTACTTTAAGTGAAAGTCATAATGTTAAAATATTGCATGGCTGGAAGAAACAAATCTTCCGATGCAGGATCACCAGTCTCTGTGCATTTTGTAGAAGAATGGATTATATTAACTGATTCTTGGGCATGATATCCCCTCCCCACTTTGTTTTCTTTCATCTGTCTTCAAGGTAGATGAGTGTCCAAAGAGCATAAACTTAAAATCTTAAACCCAGAAGAAACATTTTAGAAGTCATATGATGCCTAATTCTTATTGGAGCCTAAGTTGGGATGAGCAAGTCTCTGGTTTTATCCTTAGATTGTTGCCTCAACTTTCCCTGTGACCCCAAAATGGATACAGGGTGGTTTTTCCATCTTGAAGCCATAGCTCTATTGGCATCCCATCCTACTGGCACTTTCTCCTTTCCAATATTATTACTTTAAGGTTCATTCATGTTGCTGCAAAGCGAGATGAAACATTTGGAATTATTTTCCCCGTGTTGCATTTGTGCAGCCATATGGCATCATCAATACCACGTGCTGGTCTTAGCACCCAAACGCGTTGTCACATCTTATTGAAAATTGTCAGGGGTTTTGCATTCAAACTGGGGATGTGTTTTATTGAAACATCCTAGAGAAATTGAGTCGCTGAAGGTTGCCTCTGAGTAGCACACTTGCCTAGCACTTTGAACAAGTGATTCCACGGATAAAATCTCTACGAACAAGCAGCTTTTCAGGAATGCATACGTTAGTAAAGCAGTGATTCCTAAACCCCATTTCGTGAACCGGTGCCAGGCTGGGTGCCCAGGAATCACCCGGAAAGATTATTTAAGAATATAATTTCTGGGCCACATCCCTGGAAATGCAGACTGAAAAGGTCTGGGAGTGGAGCCCTGGAAGCAGGACGTGTAGCAAGCAATCCTGGTCATTCTGATGCATGGCCAGATGTGGGAAGCACTGTACAAGTCAAGGTCCTCCTGTTTTTGTCTGTCTGTCTCAAATCTCTCAACGATTTCCTTTTGCCCTTAGAATAAAGTTCACACTTTTTCACCTGGCATTCCCCAGGCCCTCATGATCTAGCCCTAACCCAGCTTTTGAATCTTATTCCTCATTATTCCTCTTCACCAACACCCCCCCCCCAGTCAAGTCGAATTGAACACGATCCCATTTTGCTTTCATGCCTGTGCACTTTAGTAATGCTATTGCCTTTGACTACTGTGTCCTTCCTCACTTTTCTGCACACCCCAATCTGCCCCATTTTTCTTGGTCTATATGTTAGTGTGCATAAGAAGGACTTGGAGGGTTTTTTTAAAACACTGCTCCTGGGACTCACTTCTGGGGATTCTGATTCAGCAGGTCTGGAGCACCTCAGAGGATGTGATGCTGACCATGCTTTCAGAAACAGTACATCTAGCTCAAATGTCATCCCTCTCTCTCTCTTTCTAAGTAGGCTCCATGCCCAGCGTGGGGCTTGAACTCATGACCCCCAGATCAAGAGTCACATGCTCTACTGAGGGAGCCAGCCAGGCGCCCCTCCAATGTCATCTCTTTATAAAACCATCTCTTGAAGCATTCATGCTTCCCCATGCCAACTCCCATAGCATTTAGTTTAGAGCTCTGTAATTTAAAACTTCACTCTCTTTTTATTTGAATGACGCTATACGTCATCGTTTCCCTCACGCGACAAACATTCAGTGAGTACCTAATATAAAAGGTCTAGCTTTCCTTCAAGACCCCAAGCTGCTTAGGAGACAGGATCTCTGTCCATTGATCTCAGGAAACAACTTGGGCATGAGTGTTGAGTGTCAGTGGGCATGGCAAACCTTAAATCATTCTGCGGTAGATGAGGCAAGGAAATCACCTGTTCGAAGATGAAGCTTTATTTCAAGCTAAGAGATGTGGATACGAGGCAGATCCTTTCTGTCTCCATGTCCCCAATCTGAGATTTATGCAAAAGAGTGGGATCTGAGAAGGCTTCTGGGGTTGGGCAATCTCAGAGCACAGCGGTGACTGGATTCCAGGGAGTCTCTTGGCTTAGGTAGGATGGGAAAGCACCCGGCATTTCTAAATACAGTAGTTCCATCATAAGGGAGGGATGAACACAGTGCCAAGGGGGGCAGAGGAGGGGCAGGAGACATTGGGTGATGGGGATCTGCAGGGTCTTCACTTGGGACAGGCTTCCCTTCGTTGCTTCACCTCGTGCAGCACTGCAGCTCCTCTGGGATTGTCTGTTATTGAAAGGCTGTGGCTCTTTCATGGTTTTTAATTTACTTATATACATATGATATATAATTATATAAAACGTGTAATAACCCATATTACTAACCTAGTATGTATCCTTCCATGTTTTTATTCTCGTATAATTATGTGAAGCATGCATGTGTACACATATATACATGCATATGTCTTTTAAATTATAGATTATTTTATGGAAATTGGATCATGTTACACTTTTCTGTATTTTATACGTCTTGCCATTTACGAGCTGTGTGACCTTAGGGCTTCAGTTTCCTCATCTAGAAAATGGGGATGGTAATACTACCTATCTCATAGGATTGCTGCGAGGATTCAATGAGTCAAAATACGTAGAACACTTAAGACAGTGCTCTATGTGAGTGTTTGCTATTAGCATCATTACGGCCATTCACGTGAATTCAACAAAACCTACACATTGGCCGCACTTGCTTGATTTCATTCCTTTTAATGCGGCATAGGATTTTGTGATATAGATGGAGACCAACTGATCCAACCATTTGACTTTTGACAATTCAGTATGCTTCCATTTTTTTTGGTCACTAAAGAGCAACATTGCAATAAACATCTTTGTATATATACCCTTACGTGCACTTGCTTTTCTTATGCTGGGAAAGATTTCCGGGAATGGAATAGCTGGGTTGAAGAGTGTATATATGTTGTTTTAAATTTCACTAAATATTGCAATACTGCTTTTTAAAAAGCATGTAACAAATGCACAACTCCACCAGTAATGTATGGGTGTATAGCTTTTCCTGTGATCCCAACAGTTGATTTTATTACTCTTTTTAAAATTTGAACAGTCCTATGGGTGAAAAGTGTCATCTCATTGTTACTTGAAAGTTGAGTTTCTCTGGCTACTCATGAATGTGAGCATTTTTTGAAAAACAAAAAAGCAAAAAAAAAGCTGTTGACCATTTGGATTTGCTTCATCTGTGAAGTGGTTCTTCATGTGCTCTGCCTATTTTTGGAAGGGGTTGTTTTTCCTTGTCAATTTGTAAAAACTCCTAGTACATTATAGCTATAAGCCCCTCATCTGTTCTTTGCAAGCAGCTATGTTTCCAATTTCTTGTTTTATTTTAGCTATTGTGTCTTGTGCCAAAATTTAGAAAAATTGTATGTAGTCAAATTTTGTTTCTAACTTCTGGGTTTTAAGGATTGGTTAACAGGGGTGTGGTGCATATAGTTTCCCAGGTTTTCTTGCAGGACTTCTACTGTTTCTATATGCAAATACGTCTTTATCTAGAAACTGTATTGATTTTTGGCATAAAATACAGGTTCAATTACATATTCTTTCAAATTAATAGCCAGTTGCATCCGTACTGTTCACTAACAATCCATCTTTTTCCCACTGAAATGAAATACCATTTTGGCCGTGTATTAAATGCTTATGTATGGGATTCAATTCCACATTCACTATTTTATTCTCTGATCTAATTGCCTATTATTCCTATGCCACTACTAAGTTTTGACTTGATTATGGTGACTTTAGGGTATATTCTGTTATCTGGCCTGAGATGTGTCTCTCTCATTATCCTTATTTCTCATGGCTATTCGAAGGGTTTTATTCTTCTGTATAAGTATTATGTCTATAAATAAATGCCCTCTTTTTCTCTTGAAAAATGTTGGGAATTTTAATTGGATTAAAAATATTGATTTGGAGAAAATTAAAATTTTATGATATAAAGTCTTACGATTTTTTCATTTATTCCTTTTTTCAGATTTTGTTTTATGTCCTTCAGTAAGCTATTGCTATTTTCTTCACACTGGTCTGATGGTTGTTAGATTTAGTCCTGTGTAGTATATAGGCTTTTTTCATTATTCTGAATGCCATTTTTTCCTATTTTCATTCTGTGGTGTTGATCCTTGAATAGTAAACACTGTTTTGTATAGTAACCTTGTATTTCTTTACTGTACCACATGCTCTAAATAAGTCTCATAGATTTTACTCTAGTGCTTTGTTTGTCTAGCAGTACAAATATACCATTAGCAGGCAAGGAAATCTTGGGCTTTTCTGATGTTTATATTAGTTCTTTCTTTTTGGTGGGGAGGGTTGGGTCTTTTTTTTATAAGCTAGACTCTCCAAGACAATATTGAATAATAATAGGGATGGGGGAATTCTTGTCTACTTCAGTATTTTAACAGGTGAGTGTTTTGCCATTTGAAATAGTATTTTGCAACTGTTTTTGGTAAACTGTATTATTTTAAGAAATTTCCTTCTAATCCTGTTTATTTTCAAAATGTATTAGGAATGCAGCTGAATTTATCAATTGACTTTTAAGCCTTTCTTGATATCATTATTCATATGGTTTTCCTCTTTAATTTATTGACGTAATGAGTTATGCTGATAGATCTGCTGATACTGAACTTCCTTTGCATTTCCAAATGTAGTCCTATATGTCAGTTAATAATTTCTGTAAAACAAACCAGCCAAAGCCTCAGTGGCTTCAAAAACAACAAACATTTGTTTTTGATCATGTTGTCTTCAGGTTAGTTGGGGTCTGGCTGATCTAGTCTGGGCTTGGCTTGGTGGCTCCGCTTGTCAGTATAGGTCTGTTGGTCTTTTGAGGCTGCTTTGCTTCAGGTTGTTGTGGCTGGAGCAGCTCTGGCCCAGGTAACACTTATCCTCCTGCCAGGGCAAGTAGGATAGCCAGGCTAGTCTCAGAGTGATTGCAGAAGCACAAGAAGGAAAGAAGGTGGAGATGCATGAAGCCTCTTAAGGCATAAGCTGGGTAGTGGCACACTTCTACCTCATTTTATTTGCCCAAAGTCATCTGGCTTATTCCAAAGTTAAGGGGCAGTGAAATGTATACCATATTGATGGCAGGAACTCCAAAATCACTTATATCAGTAAGATGTTTTAAGTAAACCTCAGGGTAACCACAAAACAAAAACCTATAGCAGATACACACAAGAGAGGGAAATCAAAAGATACCACTATAGAAAAGCATCAATTCACAAGGGAAGACAGCAAGAGAGGAAGAAAGGAACAAAGGAATTATACAAGAGCCAGAAAACAATTAACAAGAGTGCAATAGTAAGTCCTTACCTATCAGTAACTACTTGAAATGAAAATGAATTCAATTCTCTAATCAAAAGGCGTAGAGTGGATGGATGAATGGACAAAAAATCAAGACCCACATATATGTTGCCTACAAGTGACTCACTTCAGTTTTAGGACACTCACAGGCTCAAAGTGAAGGGTTGGAAAAGGACATTCCAAGAGAGAGAATGGTTAGTTATACTTACATCAGACAAAATAGACTTTAAGTTAAAAACTGTAACAGGAGGCAAAGAAAGTCATGATTTAATGATACGGGGGTCAATTCATTTAAAGGATATAACAATTTTAAATATATATGCACCCAGGGGCGCCTGGGTGGCTCAGTCATTAAGCATCTGCCTTCGGCTCAGGTCATGATCCCAGGGTCCTGGGATCGAGCCCCGCACCGGGCTCCCTGCTCTGCGGGAAGCCTGCTTCTCCCTCTCCCACTCCCCCTGCTTGTGTTCCCTCTCTCGCTGTGTCTCTCTCTGTCAAATAAATAAATAAAATCTTTAAAAAAAAATATATATATATATATATATATATATGCACCCAACATCAGAGTACCTAAATTTATTAAGCAAATTCTAACAGATCTGAAGGGTGTTATGGACAACAATACAGTAATAGTAGGGGACTTCAGTATCCCACTTTCAGCAGAGAATAGATCATCCAGACAGAAAATCAATAAGGAAACATTGGATTTGAACTATACTTTATACCAAATGGACCTAAAAGACACATACAGAACATTTTATCCAACAGCAGCAGAATACATATTTTTGTCAAGTGGCACAAGGAACATTATTCAGGATAGATCATGTGTTATGCCACAAAACAAGTCTTGGCAAATTTAAAAAGAATGAAATCATACCAAGTATCATTTCCAACCAAAATGGCATGAGACTAGAAATCAATGATAGGAGGAAAATTGGAAAATACACAAATGTGGAAATTAACCAACATACTCTTGAACAACCAGTAGAGCCAAGGGTGAATTCAAAAGGGAAATAAAAAAAAAAAAAATCTGGAAATAAATGTGAAAATGCAAATACAGTATACCAAAATGTATGAGATGTGGCAAAAGCTGTGCTAAGAGGGAAGTGAATAGTGATAAATAGTTAAGAAAAAAGAAAGATCTCAAACAACCTAACTTTATACCTCAAGGAACTACGGAAACAAGAGCAAACTAAGCCCAAAGTTAGCAGAAGGAAGGAGGTAACAAAGATGAAAGCAGAAATAAATGAAATAGAGAATAGAAAAACAATTAAAAATATCAATGAAACTAAGAGTTGTTTTTTGAAAAGGTAAAAAAATGGACAAACTTTTAGCTGGACTTACCAAGAAAAAAAGAGAGAGGACTCAAGTAAATAAACTTGTAAATGAAAGAGGAGGCATTACAACCAATACCACAGAAATACAAAGGATCATGAGAGACTACTATGAGCAATTTTATGGCAACAAATTGGGCAACCTGTAAGAAATGGATAAATTCCTAGCAACATACAACCTACCAAGTCTGAATCATGAAGAATTAGAAAATCTAACCAGACCAATAACAAGTAAGAAGATTGAATCAGTAATCAAAAACCCCCCAACACAGAAAAGCTCTGCACAAGATAGCCTCACAGGTGAATTCTATCAAACATTTAAAGAATTAATGACAATTCATTTCAAACTCTTCCAAAAAATAGAAGAGGAAGGAATACTCCCAAACTCATTTTTATGAGACCAGAATTACCCTGATACCAAAGCCAAATAAGGGTATTACAAGAAAAGAAAACTACAGGCCAATATCCTTGATGAATATAGATGCAAAATTTCTCAATGAAATACTAGCAAACTGAATTCCACAGGACCTTAAAAGGCTCATATATGATGGTCAAGTGGGATTTATCTCTGGGATACAAGGATGGCTCAACACACACAAATCAATTAACAGAATGAAAGACAAAAATCATACGATTATCTCAATAGATGCAGAAAAAAACATTTGACAAAATTCAGCATCCTTCCATGATTTAAAAAAAAAAAAAGCCTCTCAAAAGTTTGTGTATAGAAGCAATATACCTCAACATAATAAAGGCCACATATGACACACCTACCGCTAACATCATACTCAAAGGTGAAAGGTTGAAAATTTTTTCTCTAAGATCAGGAATACAGCAAGTGTGCCCACTCTTACTACTTCTATTCAACTTAGTACTGGAAATCCTGGCCAGAGCAATTAAGCAAGAAAACAGAAATAAAGGGCATCCAAACTAGAAAAGAAGGAATATAATTCTCTCTATTTGCTGATGACATGATCTTATATTTAGAAAATCCTAATGATTCCACCAAAATCTCTTAGAACTAATAAGTGAATTCAGTAAATTTTCAGGATACAAAATCAACATTTAAAAATCACTTATATTTCTATACACTAGCAATGAACTATGTGAAAAAGAAATAAAGAAAAGAATAAAGATGCTCTACAAAAGCATCAAAAAGAATAAAATACTTAGGACTAAATTTAACCCAGGAAGTGAAAAACCTGTACACTGGCAACTATAAGACACTGATGAAAGAAATTGAAAATGACACAAGTAAATAGAAAGCTATCCTATGTTGATGGATCAGAGGAGTTCCTATTATTTAAAATGTACATACTAGGGGCACCTGGGTGGCTCAGTCGTTAAGCGTCTGCCTTCGGCTCAGGTCATGATCCCAGGGTCCTGGGATCGAGCCCCGCATTGGGCTCCCTGCTCAGCGGGAAGCCTGCTTCCCCCTCTCCCACTCCCCCTGCTTGTGTTCCCTCTCTTGCTGTGTCTCTCTCTGTCAAATAAATAAATAAAATCTTTAAAAAAAATTAAAAAAATAAAATGTACATACCATCCAAAACTATCTATAAATTCAGTGTTTTACCTCTCAAATAATTCCAATGGCATTTTTCCTAGAAAAGGAAAAACAATCCTAAAATTCATATGGAGCCACAAAAGACCCCACGTAGCCAAAGAAATCTTAAGAAAGAAGAAAGCTGGAGGCCTCACACTCCCTTATTTCAAACTGTATTACAGATCTATAGTGGTCAAAACAGTTTGGTATTGGCATAAGAACAGACACACAGACCAATGGAACAAAATCAAGAGACTAAAAAGTAGGCAAGAATACTTAGTGGAGAAAGGATAGTCTCTTCAATAAATGGTATTGGGAAAACTGGATACCCATATGCAAAAAAAAAATGCAATTGACCCCCTATCTTACACCACTCACAAAAATTAACTTGAAATGGATTAGGTAAGGCCTGAAACTATAAAACTTGAAAAAGCTCCAAGACATCAGTCTTGGCAATGAGTTTTTTTGGATATGACACCAAAGCACAGGCAAAAAAAGGTGAAAATTAACAAGTGGGACCACATTAAACACTTCTGCACAGCAAAAGAAACAATCAACAAAATGAAAAAGCACCCTAAAGAATGGGAGAAAATATTTCCAAACTGTATATCTGATAAGGGGTTAATATCTAACATGTCTAAAGAAAACTCATACACCCCCAACAGCAAAAAAGAAAAAACTCCAATTAAAAAATGGGTAAAGGACCCAAAAGGACATTTTTTGCAAGAAGACCTACATATGTGGCCAAGAGAAGGCGCCTGGTGGGCTCAGTAGGTAGAGCGTACGACTCTTGATCTCGGGCTCCTGAGTTCGAGCCCCATGTTGGATGTAGAGATGACTTAAAAAATAAAATAAAATCTTTAAAAATGACAATAAACAAATGTGGCCAAGAGGTATGTGAAAAGGTGCTCAACATCAATAATAATCATGGAAATACAAGCTAAAACCACAATGAGATATCACCTCACATCTGTTAGAGTGGGTGTTACCAAAAAGATAAGAGATAACAAGTGCTGGGGAGGATGTAGAGAAAAGGGACCACTCGTGCACTGTTGGTGGGAATGTGTATTGGTACAGGCACTGTGGAAAACAGTACGGAGATTCCTTTAAAAAGTAAAAACGTAAGTACCATATGCTCCAGCAATCCCACTTCTGGGTATATACCTGAAGGAGATGAAATCACTATCTTTTTTTTTTTTAATTTTATTATGTTATATTAGTCTCCATACAATGCATCATTAGTTTTTGATGTAGTGATCCACGATCCATTGTTTTTGTATAACACCCAGTGCTCCATGCGGTACGTGCCCTCCTTAATACCCATCACCGGGCTAACCCATCCCCCCTCCCCCCTCCCCTCTAAAACCCTGTTTGTTTCTCAGAGTCCATAGTCTCTCATGGTTCATCTCTCCCTCCGATTTCCCTCCCTTCATTTTTCCCTTCCTTCTCCTAATGTCCTCCATGCTATGAAATCACTATCTTGAAGCCATACCTACATTCTCATGTTCATTGCAGCATTATTCACAATAGGCAAGACATGGAAACAACCTAGGTGTCCATCAATGAATGACCGGAAAAGGAAGATATGGTATAAATATATACAATGGAATATTATTGAGCCATAAAAAGAAGGAAATCCTGCCTTTTGTGACAACAGGGATGGATGTTTACGGCATTATACTAAGTGAAGTAAGTCAGACATAGAAAGACAAATACTGTATGATCACATTTGTATGCAGAATCTAAAAACATTGAACTCATGGGAACAGAGAGAAGAATGGTTGTTACCACTGGCTAAGGACTGGTAGAAACAATTAGATGTTGGTCAAAGAGTTCTTTCAGTTATAAGATGGACATGTTCCAGAAATTTAATGTACAGCATGATGACTGTAGTTAACAATACTGTTTTATATATTTTAAAATTGCAATAAGAGCAGATCCTTAATGTTCTCATTATAACAACAACAACAAAAAGGTAATTGTGTGAGGTGAAGAATGGGTTAACTAGCCTTAGTTTGGTAAACATTTCATAATATATAGGTTTCAAATCATCTCATTGTACACCTTAAATGTACACAATGTTATGTGCCAATTATATCCTACTAAAGCTGGGGAAAAAAGGAATTAAGGAGCTTTTCTTCTTTTTTTATGGCCTGGAATAGTTTAAATGATATTGGAACTACTTGTTTTAAAAAATAAGTTGAATTAAAACAGATGAACCACGTTGTTATGACGACTTTTATTTTTTTATTTTATTTTTTAAAAGATTTTATTTATTTGAGGGAGAGAGCGAGCAAGTAGGGGAGGGGCAGAGGGAGAGGGAGAGAATCTCAAGCAGACTCCCCACTGAGTGTGGAGCCCAACATGGGGCTCAGTCCCACCATCCTGAGATCATGACCTGAGCCGAGACCAAGAGGCAGATGCTCAAATGACTGAGCCACCCAGGTGCCCCAGAAAGTGTTCTTTTTAATTGCTTTCGAGATAGTTTGTAATTTTACTTTGGTCCAACAAGTATTCTAGGAGCGTATTTCTTAGTTTCCAAGCAGTAACTTTTTGCATTTTAAAAATTATTTATTCAAATTTTATATTTATTTTATATTTTATTTTTTTAAAGATTATTTATTTATTTGAGCGAGAGAGAGAGTGAGAGAGAGCACAAGCTGGAGATGGAGAAACAGACTCCCCAGTGAGCAGGGAGCCTGATGTGGGCTTTAGCCCAGGTCCCCAGGATCATGACCTGAGCCAAAGGCAGACCCACTGAGCCACCAGGTGCCCCTATTTTTTATTTTAAATATTTAACATTTAAATATAAAATGTATATTCAAATTTATTATATGTTATGCTCAGAAAAGCTCTTTTTTTATCTTTTAAAACAAATACCGCCTTCCCTCTGTCTCTTCCCTCTTCTCCTTCTGGAAGACTTTTTCAGGATCTCTGCATCTCTTACATTTTCCTTCATGATTTCCTTCGCATGGTATTTTTGGCTTTGTGCTCTGTGATTCTTCTACTTTATCTTCCAGGTTACTCTTTGGGGTCTCAGCAGTGATCATCCCCTCCTTCTGTTCATCTACTGAACTGTCTATTTAGCATTCATGTTGTGTAGTTCCAGAAAGTCTGTCTTTATGCTGCACTCGAATCTCTCTATATGTTCCTATTTTGTTATTCTCGTTGTTGTTCAAGTGATCGTTTGTGTCTCTTCCTGCCAGTCTATCTCTTTAGGCATGTGTTGCTTAGTCAACCTTTTTCTGGGTGCTAGTTGATTGCTGGACCCACAGAGATGGTTATAAAGTATTTTGTTGTCAACCCATAGGGGTCAGCTGAGGCTGGAAGGGATCTCCCAGAGTTTTCCAAGTGCTAGTAGGCCCTCAAGTGGTGGGAAGCCACCTTCTTCCCAGGCCTCTTCACGTGGTCCCTCTCTACACTGACCTGGTCTGTTACTTAACTTTATTTTTTCTTGGCCCCTTGGAGGCCTAAGAGACAGGGGATATAGGTCTGATATTGGTTTCCCAATCTCCTGGTTTCCTTGTGCTGGGCCTTTCTGGCAATGGATTCAGGCTTTGCTCAGCAGTCATGGAAGAAAGCCTGACAACACTTCTTTGCGTGAGATTCCCACAATGTCTAGGTCTTCCCATCCAGCTCTTCTCCAGAGACCCCGATAGCCATTTGGCTGAGAAGAAGCAGGCAGCTTGGAGTTGGAAATGAGAAATAACCCATGCTTAGTTCACCATCTTTCCAGAGCCTGCTGTGGTTTCTTACAAGAAAAGAAAGAAGGGCTTTAAATATGACTGGACCTTGGTTCTATTACTTCCCAGGGGATTGCTTTTTAATAACACATGGCCAATGGCGAAGTTCAGGGTGAAATCGGTATCGGTGTCTGGGTGAAAATAGAGCTACTAAAATATTGCAATAAGGGGTTAAGTAAATAGACAGATAAATAGATACGCACACACACGCACATACACACAAACACACAGTGGCAGTGGGAGGAGCTTAGGAGACTGAGGGTCCAGAAGGTTCATGCCAGAGGATCAGACAAATGTCTGTAATGACTTTAACTAGAAGCACTGAAGAAGTGAGGAGGCCAGCACTCACTGGAATTCCAAGAAGTCACCAGGAAGTGGAAGCTCATAGAGTGATCTGTGAAGCCACACTGTGTGACTTGCCACAGGCTCTTGAGAACAGCGACTTCTGCTTCATTCCCACCTTCCAAGTCTCCCAGTGAGTTTCTCTCAGGGGCAAACGCTACCCTGGAACTACACAGGGAAGGGGCCTCTGGGTAACCTGGTCCTGGCCTTGGTCAGGAGAAGCAGTGGTAGCTGAGCTGAAAACTGACAAAGTAGCACAGTACCCCAGACGAAGACCAAAGAATAGCAGGGGAGGGGTGTGGATGCGGCCAAAGAAGCCTCTGGGGAGGACTTTCCTCCCTTTAGTCTCAGTGCCATACCTCTCTTGACGGGCATGCTTTGTTCTAGCTCTCAGAGATGTCCACTAACACCAAAGCTAGAGTGTTACTCACTAGTCACAGGTACCTGAGCCTTCTTGACCATGTCAGCAAAGACCTGGGATCAAATGCTGCCCGTGCAACTCACTAGCTGTGGGAACCTGAACAGGTAAATTGCTCTTTCTCAGTTCTTTTGTTGTTGTTGTTGTTGTTGTTTTTAATTTAAATTCAATTAGCCAACTTACAGTACATCATTAGTTTCAGATGTAATGTTCAGTGATTCATCAGTTGCGTATAACACCCTGTGCTCATCCCACCGTGTACCCTCCTTCATGCCCATGCTAGACACGTCTCCAAAGGCAAGGGCAACAAAAGTAAAAATGAACTATTGGGGCTTCATCTCAGTCCCTTTCATTATTTGTAAATAAAGGGTGACAATATCTAGCTTTGGAGACAGGTACAAGGATGAAATGACAGTTTATATAAAGTACAGTCTCTTAGTTGCCTCCTGTTTTTGGTCATCAGTCTGGTGCGGGGACCCTCAAAGGGACTCCTCTTTCCCTGGCCTGGTGGCAGTGGGGCAGATCTCCCATCACTGATCTGAGATGCTCTCTCTGGAAGTGCACAGTAGCAAATGCTTGTAGGCTGGGTGATGTGGGGAGGAGGGAGGCTTTATGTCACAAAGGGGAATAAATATGGGGGGAAAGTAACAGGGAACAGTGGTGCTAGACCCTGGCGTCGGGGGAGGGGATGAGAACGTGACAAGGAAAATGACACGGGAGGCTGCGCTGGTAGAAGTGGAATGGGGAAGCGTAAAGAATTCCAGAAGTGGGAAACTGAGTAGGAGAGTCCCTGAGAGAAGGACATGTCCATTCTGTGCCGGGTCAAATCACACCAACTGGGTTACACATACTTTCAAGGGAAGGAAAGTGCAGGTACACGTGTCTCATCGGTAGAAACTCAGCTTGGCATTTGTTAACCATTTGCAAGTTGCTCCTTTTTTTCCCTAAAACGTAACAGCTATTTACGGTACCAGCTGGGGATCAGTGCTCTGTGGGGAGGTAGAAAGCCAAGCCCCAAGCCCTGGAGCTCCAAAGAAGGCTCCAGGCAACTTCCCAAGAAGACAGCGAAGTTGGAGGCGACTTAAACTGGCAGAGGAAGAGGACGATGCTCAGAATCTCTCCTTGTCAAAAGCCTGGGCGAAAAGACAGGGTTGGAGAGCAAAAGAGACGAGTCACAGGCTGGGATCTTTGAAAGGAGATGACGTTTGTGATGGAAAATATTCATTAGGGATCCATGGCTGTGAAAGGAAGGGGGGGAGGAGGCAGGACTGGGTAGAGGGTAAAGTTGAAGTGCAGAGCAGGCCCAACAAAGCCTTGGCCAGGCAAACGGGGAGCTCTGGAGTGAGTACTGTCCGTCAGAGAACTTGTGTTGATCCCAAATGGCCAGGCCTCTCTTAGTCACTGGATGTGGCCTGCCCCAGGAAGGGCGTGACCTCAGGTGAGGTCAGGATTCTGGCGCTGAGGCAGATTCTGAAGGAGCTGACATCTAGAGGCGGCTCACCGACCACGCTGCCCACAGGCGGGCAGCAAGCCCCTCCTGGACGGGGAAGCTGGACAGCATGCATCCGTGTCTACTGCACGGAGGGGCAGGTGTTGCTAGAAAGTGAAAGAAAGCCCCATAAGCCCTGAGTGAGGTCTCTTGCTCTTGCTCCAATGCTTGGCTTTATCTTTGGAGAAGTTTTAGAGGCACGAATTATTCCATAACATTTACAAAATAGGCAGTGTCATGTAGTGGAACGAGGTGGGGCTTTGGAAGCAGAAGGTGCTACTTGAGTGTCAATCCTGCGTGTACCGTTTTCCTGTAATCTTCACCTCTCTGAGCTTGTTTCCTCATCTGGAAAATGGAGATAATCATAGTCACTAATTCGGGGTCGCCTTGAATATATAAAGTTGCATGATTTGGATAAATACTACTACGGAGCAAGAAACCCAGTATAGTGAGTAAATGATGTTATGATGATGAGGCTATTTACCATGCTTTGATGTCTTCTGTGCTATGTAACCATGGGGTGGGCATGGGGGACGGTTAGTTTGAGCAGAGTTTAACCCAGTCCTTGTCATCCAGGAGCATACAATCTCAAGGATTCTAGATGCGGGCAAATCAAAGTATGCTAAGTACTTACTACCATATCCAAGAAGTTTTCAACAAGTACAATTGTTCTGTCTGAAATCTTTTCCATTGGTATCGTCACTGTAACCACTAGAAGGGAGGCAAGAGCAGGATTTGAAAACCTTCTGGAAACTGACCTGGGCCAAAGTCTTTTGTGTATTATTTACTGGGCAAAATGATGGCTAGGTCCCCTGTTTCTGATGTAGAGAAAAACAGGAGCTTGCTGTGAGGAAAAGGCCACCTTTGATTATCTATTCCTCTTGACACAGGAGATTCTTGAATGCTGTGGAATGATAGGGATTCTGGGTGGAAAACCGGTGCTGCCCAGTGATGTCCCTTGTTTGGGAGCGAGACTGAATCCTTGAACAAGCCGTAGCTCATTATTTCCTTCTTTGCTGGACACGAAAGTGATAAAACATTTAAAGATGTTCATTCTCTCTCTCTTTTTTAAAGTTTGTTTACTTTTTTTAGTAGTCTCTACATCCAGTGTGGGGCTCGAACTCACAACCCTGAAATCGAGAGTTGCACGCTCTTCTGACTGAGACAGCCAGGCGTCCCTAAAGATGTCCATTCTTGACTGGCATCCCAACAACACGTTATAATGTTCCAAATGTTCAATTTCAAGAGAGGCAGAAAATCCCATTTAAGTAGATTGGAAAGGTCTTCGTATTAAGCTGTTTTGGAATAAATCACTGATATCTCTCTGTCATAACTGGCACCCACTCTAAAAACCCATTCTGGTCTGTAACAAGGCCAAGGAACGGAGACCACTGGGTCCCAAAATGGTTCTAGAACTTGCATTTCAGTCATCTCTTGCCGTGTGTAACAGTTTACCCCAAAATGGACTGGCTTAAAACAACCATTTTGCACATAAATCTGTGGGTTGGGAATTTGGGCAGGGTGCAGCAAGACTGGCTCTTCGCTCCATGAAGTCTGGGGCCTGTCACCTCAAAAGGCTGGAAGCTGGCTGGGACAGCTTGACTGGGGTCCTCTGTCTGGCGTTTTGTTCTTGCCATCAGCTGGGTTCCTCACAACACATGTCTCAGGGTGTCTGCCTTCTTATATGGTACCTGGCTCCCTCCAGGGACAAAACGAAGCTGCCAAATCCCTTAAGGGCTAGGCCTTGAACTGGCACAGCATCATTTTGGCCACATTCTATTGGTAAAAACAAGTCATGAGGCCAGCCTGGATTCAAGGGGACTTTACCTCTAGAGGGTGGAGTGGCGTATGCCTATAGGATTAGGAGAAATTTTTGGTCACTATTCTACTTACCATTTCTGCATAGCTTATTGCCCTAAAACTTAGCAGCTGAAAACATCCATTTAATTTGGCTCAGAATTTTACAGGCTAGGGATTTGAGAAGGGCTCCCCCGAATGGTTCTCCACTGAGGGGTCTCTCGCCAGGTTGCGGTCAGATGTCATGTGGTGGTTTGGGCTAGACACCCAAGACGGGTCTCTTGCTTGGCCGGCAATCAACGATGGCTGTTGGTTGGGAGCCCAGCTAACAGTGTCAGCCAGAGAGTCTAGAGGTGAACTCGCCAGCATGCCTTTCTCAGAGTAGGCAGATTTCATGCATGCGGCTGGCTGGCTTACCCCAGAGCAGACATCCCAAGAGGGCCAGGCAGAAGCTGCATGGCCTTTTCTAACCTAGCCTGAGAGTAATAGAGCATCACTGCTGCCATACTCTATAGATTGAAACAGTTACAAGCTTACCCAGCATCAAGGGGGAGAGGTCAGAGTGCCCAGTGGCCATGTTTTAAAACTGCCACAGTGACCATCTTTGGAGATGATCTTACCTAACTCTTTCATCACAGAAATCCACAACTCAAGATTCCGATCGAAAGCAATCTTAACGGGTGATGGAGATGAACACTGTAGAGTTTGAATCAGAAATGAATGCCTTTCAGAGCTCTAGCATTTGGATCTCAAAGTTCAGATTGCTAAGATGTGAGCTTAAAAAATGAAAGTGATTTCCAACTCCTAGATCTTGGCCCAGTGGGCCTTTCTTTATCTCAAGTACCCTGGCTTCAAGTGTGGCTTTTGCCAGGCTGCCTCCTTTTGACCAGCTTTCTGCTGTGAAGTGTTTTTGCAAATGAAAAACACATTTGGTCCAGTGAGAAGAAGTCTTGTCACTAAAACATCTAATTTGGTGGTGCCTGATGACAATGGCTTTACACTCAGCCAGTCCAAACCTGCCAGGAAAGAGCCCTAAGTGTATCTGCCCTCCGTGCCCTGATTCACCCCAACCTTACCCTCTAGCACAGACAGTGGAAGCATGTGGCATCTTGCCCAGAAACACTGCTCAGAGCTGCCGGGGGGATGAGCAAACCTGGAATCCAGAGGCTGGTGTCTTGAGGCATTGGGGGACTGGCATGAAACAGACACCAGAAAGATGATAGGGCCAAGAGAACGAAACTCTCAGGACTTTTCCCACTTTCCTTCCAAAGACTCAAGCCTCCGCCCCTTCCTCTGGAAAACCCCCAGACCTCTGTAGAGGTGTGGCCATGCAGCATTTTGCCTTAGCCTATTGCTTTCATTCCAGGACCAAGCCACTCAACTCCACCAGACACCCCCCGTGCCCCATGTTTTATCAGATATATGGAGCTCTCTCTCATAGGATGGGCAGAGACAGGATGGACAGGACCATGTTACCATAGTGACAAGGCAGCGAGAAGTGAAGGGATCAGGTAGTGTCAATTGCTAGGCTTTGAAAAGTGAAGGCACTTCTACCTTGGTGGGAAGGGGCAGAAGGATCCGGGTGGGAAAGAGGAAGTGCTCCAGACTAAGCCGGGGCTTCACTGAGATGCTTCGAGACTACTCCATTTGGTTGTGGGGGAAAGACTACCTCCTGAATGGCCTCATGCAGATGGCAGATCCTCTTCCAGCTGACCATCCCGAGTTACCAAGTAGCGCGGGGCACTGGCGCATGCCTTTTTCTGAGACAATACCAACAACATTCTGTTCATATTAAACACAGGGCTTTGAAAAGGGGAAAGCCCCATGGTTTCTACAAAAGAGGCTGCCCATGACCTCCCTAGTAGGGTCTTCAGCTTTATTTAGGTGAGACTGCCTATCCTGGCACTTCATAATCCTTGGTCTCTGGCACAAATGCACGCACTTAGGATGTCACTGATTTGCCCCCGTATGGACACATGTCACTGTATTGTTCTTGCCTGCGGTGTCTGTTTTCTTTATCTTCTGATCATTTCTTTTGCGGGGTGGTTTATGGTGAAAGAAACACACTTTACCTATTTGTGTTCATGGATAGACAGATTCCACTAATACTCTCAAATAGACATCTCCACTCGTCTGAATCATATTAACTAACCCAGGTTTACTCATATGTTAATGAACTAGTGTTCTTCAAGGAACAGGGTGATATCTGGCTTCCAGGAAAGTTACCTTTGCTGGAGGTGGCCATTGGTAACAGGGTTTGGAGGGGAAGGGGAAAGTCTTATCTGCGCTGAGAACTTTCCTGGAAATCTGGAAATGTTAATGTGGCAGGAAAGCTGAGGTACTCACGACAGACATAAGTATCATGCTTATTATTTCCCAAGATAGAGACTGACCCTTTTCCTAAAAGAAGGTCTTGTCGCTTATTGGGGGTATGTGGACAAAGAAAATGTTCTGTGTACGCAAGAGGGGTGTGTGTGTGTGTGTGTGTGTGTGTGTGTGTGTGTGTGTACACATACATGTGTGTTTGAATGTGCTGAGTTAAGGGAGTTTGAAAAGTTTTAGGGGTTTAGGACCAGCAGATAGATCCAGTAAAAATGTTCTCCCCCCCACCTTTCAAGAGGCTGATAGGAGGGTTGAGAGACCATGTGGTCTAATAGAGGAGCACTGTCTAAAATGACAGACTCAACTCGTGTCCTATCCTGGCTCTCCTAGTTTTTTTTTTGTCCAGGCTTCTTCACTTACCAGCTGTGTGACCTCCAGGCAACTTACTTAACCTCTCTGAGCTGCAATTTTCTCTCACTTGTACAATGGAAATAGCGATACCAACACTTCCTAGGGCTGTTGTAAAGATGAAATAAGATAATGATGTAAAGATTTTAGTGTGCTGCTTGATGGAAGGTGGGCACTAAATCCAAGGTAACCGATTATTGGGTGTACACTATCTAAGGACTCTACCATCTTCCTCTCCAGCTTTCCTCTAAACTCATCCAAGTCTCCACCCCCCCCCCTTTGATTTCCCGTCATTTGAAGAGAAATTCCTTCTTTCCCAAAGTACTGGTATTAATTAATGGTCTAACCTTGGGTTGGGTAATCACATTGTGTCATCAGCCTCCCGATTATTAGATATAATTTACAGGAAAAACAGACCTGAAATTCCTCCCAGCCCGAGGACGGAGGCTGCAAATTGAGTTTAGAGGGATGCTGACCTTTAGACCCCGGCTGGCTTGGGAGGCAGCCCATTCTCCTGGTCTTGAAAGCCACAGCAGGCTCTTGTAATTGAGTTACCGCCTGGGATTCAGTGGGACTAATCCATCTATATGATTTCTTTGCCTGGTTTAATGCCATTAACGAAACCGAATTAAGGAGCGGGTGGAGTTGGGTGGGACGAGAGGAAACGGATTTTCTGCGTGGGAGTCGCTGCCGAGTCTCCACCGCCAGGCTGGAGCCTCTGGTCTGATTAATGGACGGCTCTGAGGACCAAGTCATGTTAGCGTCCAGGTCACCCCCGCCCCTCAACCGTGCGCCGAGCTTCCGGGTACCCGCGCGGCCAAAAAGGGGCCCTCACGGAAAGGGTTTCCCGGATCGCCCCAGGGTTGATTCCTGAGTACTCTGTCCCCCATCCCCCCTCCTTGGCCCTTTCTCTCTCCTCAGTCGCCCCCTTTTGTACAATTTTCGAGCAGTTTTCCTTCCAGTTCAAATCTTCAGGGACCTTCCCTGTGTTTTGTCACTAGCGTGCCCCAGGCGACATGCCGATCCCACTTATCCCTCCCTCTCCAGCACTCGCCCCCCCCCACCCCCGCCCAGTGCCACCTCACTCCGTTTGCTTGGGGTTGGCTATCCTGGATGGTGGGCACTCTTCGCGCCCAGTTTGCCAACCAGAGCGATCAGCCCTAGGAGGAGGGGCCTGCGTGAGGGGGTGGGGGTGGGAGGTGGCAGCCGCCGCGGTCAGTTTCACTGTCTGCCCTAGTGACACCCAGATCCCAGCGCGCCCTTCTCCCTGCCGGGAGAGCCCGGCTGTCTCAACTTGGGCAGCTGGCGGGAGGCGAGGAGGCGCCGACTTCCCGGACTGAGATTCCACCGTTCGGTGCAGGCAGTTGCCAACAGCGGAGTCCCCAAAGCGTAGGTGACGACGAGCGCGGGCCCGGGCAGCGCTGCGGGGACGACAGGTGCTGGGAGCAGAGGGGCTAACCGGGACGGGCTGGGGGGTGCGACGGGCTTCGATCTCGGCGGCCGACGGTGCGAGCCCGCTCCGGCGGCGCCCGCGGGCCCGGCCTGCCCAGGAGGGGCCGGGGAGTAGGGGGACGCCCGGCCGCCACGCTTGCCCGCTCTCCGCTGGGCTCGCCGGGGTTTTGCCAACCGGCGGCTGACGTCGGCGCGCCCCTGCCGAGCTCTCCTTTTACTACAGCCGGCAGGCGGCTCCGTGCGGGCCCCGCCCTCGCCGGCCCCCGCCCCCCGCGTGCCCACACCTTGCCGTTTATATAGAATGCGCCGCGGGCTGAATTCGCGGCTCTCTGGGACCGGAGAGTTCTTGGGAAGGAGAGCGCGAGCGAGGGAGCGGGCGAGCTCCGAGGGGGTGTGGGTGTAGGGAGAGAGCAGGTAAGGGCCATCGGTTCCCGCTCCTCCGCTCGCGAGCCACTCGGGCCCCCCTTTTGGCAAAATAACAGCAACCTGAAAATTGATTAAACAGAAAGAAAGAGGCGACCCTCCCCTCTCGATTCTCCACGGGCAAGGAGCTGCGCGGCTCTGCGGTGTAACAGGCTCACACGTTGCTCATCACATGTTCAAACATTTCCCTTTCGGGGAGGCTCGTTATTTTTAAGTGAATATTTTCGTCTTTGTTTTGATTTTTTTTCAGCCTTCCTCGGGTTTTTATTTTGATTGAGTTGGCGGCCCGCAGCGGATTGAGAGAGGCGGGGGGAAAGCAGCCCGCCGGTGCGCGGGCAGCCCACCCAGGCAATTCCCCGCGCGGCCCGCGCCGGCCCGGCGAGCGGCCCGCGCGGAGCCCGGGGAGGCCGGCGGCGGAGCCGGGAGCCCCGGCCGCACCTCTCGGCGGCCCCGGGGGTGGCGAGCGCGGCCCTGGGCGGGCGGGCGGGCGCGGAGGGAGCGCCGCGCCGCTTTGTCTCTTCACTTCTTGAGCAAGGCGAGCGGCTCCTCCCGCGGCCGGCCGCTCGGGCTCGCGGCGGCGGCGACGGCGGCGGCGGCGGCTCCTCCTTCACCCCTCTCCTTTCCTCCCCACTCTCTCGTAGGCAGCGGCGGCGGCGGCAGCGGTGGGGAAAAGCGGATCCCGCCCCGAGCCACACCGAGGGGAGCTCGCGGTCGCGACTTGCCGCCCTAAGCACTCTCCGAAGTCCGGCCCGCTCGGCGAGGACTTCTGTCTCCTGGGCGACCCTTGTCAAGCAAGCTGGGATCTATGAGTGGAAAGGTGACCAAGCCCAAAGAGGAGAAAGATGCTTCTAAGGGTAAGCCCGCCCGCCCAGTCCGCCGGCTTCCCTTCCCTTGGTTTCCCTCGCCCCCTCGCGTGCGCGCCGCCCTTCGGCGGCTCCCTGCCTCCCTGCCGGAGCCTAAGCTGCCCGTGACCTCTGCGACCCCGGGCGAGAAAGGAGGGGGGGGGCGGGCCGCTGGGGGGGGGGGGGCTGGGGTTGCACCACTTTCCCTCCTTCCTCGTGGAATTGTCGCCCCGCGAGTGCCTCCAGCCTCTTCCACTCCCCCTCTGGACGCACCGTGGTGGCGCTGCGGGCGACCCGAGCTGCTGCAGCCCGGAGCGCCAGGAACAGCGCTGCCTGCTACGGGCCGGCCGCCTGTCTGTGCGAGTGCATGTGTGTGCGTGTGCGCGAGTGTGCATATGTGTGCTGCGCGGGTGCAACATGGTGACATACTCAGGAATCTGCCCCACTCTCAGAAACCCAAGCTCGAATCCACCTTCAACCCCCTCTCCCCGCCCCCAATGCAAACAAAGAGCCTGGCCGAGACGCAAAACCCCTCCCCCCACGCTCCTTTCCCCCTCACACCCCCTATTCCCCAACTCTCTACCCCCTCCCCAGAAGGCAGGAGCTTGCAACCTTCGACACGCCGCGTGCAAAAGTGAGCAATCCTGGTGCCCCGGCGCCGCCCGCGCTGCGCCTCGGCAGCGCAGCCTCGCCAAGCCCCCGGAGAACAAAGGCTGTTGTCCCCTTGCCACTAGTGCCCAGCGGGAGCGGGCCTCCGCGGGAGGGGACAGTCCCCTCCCTCCGCTTTCTGGGGTTCAGCCACCTGGCCCGGGGCACCCGGCCGCCGGTCCCCCGGAGTGTGCATCTCGGCCTGGGGCCTCCCACCGGCGGGTTGGGGAGGCGCAGCAGAGCAGGGCTCACACCCGGGAGAACTCAGAAGAAGGAAGGGGGGGTCCTCCTGACCCCCGCCAGCACTAGCCTTTGCCTTGCTAAGGACCCGGCTTAGCTCTGGAATGTAAGCTGGAGACGAGCATCCTTGGAGCTCCGGGTGCAGGGAGAGGCGCAGAGAGGGGTGTGGTAAGAGCAGTTGGGAAACGGCAGGTGCCTTAGAAGCAAGTGTCCGGAATGGTTACAGAGCAGACGCCGGAGTGGGCTGGACCGGTTCTGAGGGCCCCAGGAGCGCTGATCCGCAGCGACCCACACCGAGTCCACGCTGCAGAAATGGGACTGCAGGGAGGGAGCCCCAGCTTTCGTTCACGGGGCCCTAATTCCTCCCTGCACCCTGGGGCCCCCTTCCCTCCCACTCCTGTCCCTATTCCTTTTTCTCATCTCCTCCTTCTCGCCTCTCCCCATCTCAGAGCTTTCTCTCCCCGGGAGATTCTAGGGCAGCACCAGCCCTCCCCCGCTGAAAGTTGTCAAAAGTCTTCAGCTCAGGGCCTTTATCCTTGTTTCTAAATGGAGTCGATCTCTTCCAATTAGGCAAAGCCTTGAGGAAAGGCTGGCAAGTTTGTGTGTCTGTGTCCGGGGGTATAGGTCTGTTGTCCTAAGGGTCAGTGTTGCCACTGGCCTGGCTTCAGGCCAGAGTTCAGCCCCTCCGGACCCACTTCATAGGTGCTGGCTGTTTGAGGTGCGCAGATGAATTGAAACAGTCACTTAGAAAGTAGAACTCTGGGTGTACATTTCCAGAGCTTTCCTCATTGTGGTTTGTCTTAAACAGGCATTCATAGGTTTAAGAGAAAATGACTTCAGATTCGTTAAAAGGTTTTGTTTTGCCATGAGGGCCCAGAGAGGTAACAGCAATGGAAGATTGTAGCACCAAACTGATCTAGTCCAGTGATTCCCCTTCTGAATCTGGGAGTACTTCGGGTTTGTTTCTAGAACTTTGGTTCCTGATTTCCAGCAGGTGGTTACCTAAGGTTTATTTCAGGCTGCCTTTGGGAGGGCCCTGAATCCAAATTCATTCATGGAAAGTGAGTTGCTCTTTTAGGAATATAATTTGCAATTGTCCAGAATGGAGTAACAAGTCTGGAAACATTAGGACAGGTCTCTGTAACTCAATGATGAAAATTTTTACTAGGCGCATGTCGTAACATTTTCTCATGTTGACTCACCACACTTGAAACCGAATACCTCTCTGTAGGAATTATGTAATTAGCACTTGGAATTATGGTTGAAATTAGAAGAAATTAAAGTAATTTTATAAGACAACTTTTAAGAAAGGAGTTTACTTTCCCGAGGAGATGGGAATCTTATGGATGCTGAGAGCGGAGTTCCATTTCTGCCTCTGTTGGTTGTTGAATTTAGAGCATTTTGAAAATAGTCAATGCGTAATAGTTAGCTTTTTATCCTTTCAAGTATGTTAAAAGCCTTATGTGACCAACTTTGAAAGACTACTTTTTATGTTAGAGATGAAAGATAGCAGGTCTTATTTCTATTTTAACCAATAAAGTTTTCCGACCATATTCATGAAGAGGTTTGGTTATTCACAAATTTCCTATGTATGGGTCATTTTTGAATTTTTTTTTTAAGCTTAAGGGACTCATGAGCACACTCTTTGCAACATGGCAAGACACAGGATTGAACATTTAATAGATACTTTGAATATACACACATTTGATTTTGAACAACAGTGTGACAATGATTGAATCAAGTCAATTATTTGAATGAATTTCATAATCTGTTTCAGAGCCTACTGTTTATTTAAATTCAGCCTCCCACCCCATCATCTGGGGTTCATGCCCACAGCCTGGAAGACTATAATATAGTGTTTCTAGAGTTCTTAAAGCACAGATAGTAGGTAATCAGTAAGTTATTTCATGCTGCTGAATGAAATTTGGCTTTCAGACACACAAATTGCCGATTGTCTTTAAATGACATTTTCTTCATCTCATTGAGGGTAAGACCAGTCTCAGTGATGGGCAGTGATCTTTTTGATAATCTTTTCAATAACGTAGTGAGATGAGATAGTCTGTCCTCTTTGTTGGGGGGGAGGGTGGGAATCTTGATTTTGTTTGAAACTATGAAAATGGCCTCTTGTGTAGCAAATCACCTTTTGTGCATTTCTTTAGGCTTTACATAAACTTTTAATTTGGCAGATATGTATATAGTTAGCAGCACTCAGCTTCTGAACAGGAGGACCTATTTCCATTTCAGGGAAGAAGAAAGCATAACATTTGTTTGTTCAAGTCGATATTCACTTAGCTTTGACTCACTCTTCTCTACCTTGTCACATACAATCTTCTCGGCAGTTCTCTGTTGGAAAAGCACTCAGTTAAGGCTGGGTCTGGTTTCCTGCAACTGTGTTATGTGGCATTCAGAAAACGTGTAGCCTGCTCCAGATAAAACCAAATGCATCCCTGGACTGAGTAAAAGGGCTAGCCAGTTCTTGATTTCAAAGCTGCCATTTGGCTTGTAGCTACCTGTTTGGAGTTGGGTATGTGTTTTCAACCACCTTTTCCCCTTGTGCTTATGGAGAGCCATCTCAACCAGGCAAGTTTCAAGGCCCCGTGATGTGGGCTGTGGGTTCTCTTGGAGAGACAGTCGGTAATAGCGGTCAGGCTGGGCTTCTGCTGGCTGCTGGGCATGGAGGACAATTCCACGCATAGTGCAGGAAACCAGCCACTTGCACAGCTATTGCTGTACTTGGTTGTGGTGCCAGCATGCTTTTATGGGTACGGCTCATTTTCTGCTCCTTTCCTGGCCGTTCCCAATAGCCTGTCTAACCATACCTAAGGATGGGGCATTGTGGTCAGGCAGCCAGCATATCAAGTACTGAACCCCGAATGCCATTCCCAAAGATCATCTTGGTCTTGGTGGTTTGCTGTAATAGCTTCCGTCAAGTGTCTTTCTCGGATTTGGGCCAGGCAAAGCAGGTGCTTGGAGGTATTTTACCCACAAGAAATCATGACGTTGGTGACTTCTTACTAAAAACTAACAGTCATAATCTACCTATTACTCATGTAGGGACTTGATTTTTTTCACCTTGTGGATAAATCCTCATGGACCAGTGGTTTTATGGAGTGTCATAAACCCCATGTTTTCTTCTATGCTGAGGATAGTGGTCACCGCCTTGGTGAGGGTGTGTGGCCAAGGAGATCTCGAATCAGAAATGTCAGTCTGTTCTTGGGGATAGGTGCAGAAGAGGAGTGCACAGTGCCCACCCCCCCAGTCCTCTTCATTATGATTTCTAGTGGTGTGCAGCTTCCTTATTGGCAGAGGCCGAAGCGAAAAGGAGGAGCACATTGGGACGTGGGTTAGGGGTGCTGTATCTTCTTACTGAGTGTTCCTTCCTCTAAGTCTCTTTCTGGTACAGTTCAGATCCTTAAAGGGGCTTAGGGCGCATCCTCAGGGTGGAGATGTGGGTGAGGTTGGAGTGGGAATGGACTTGGGGTTGGGGCCGGGGTGAGAAGCAGAAAGTGAGCTGTGGGGCGAAGGGGAAAGGGTTGAGGCCCATGCCCAGGGCAGGGAAATGTATGGTGGCCCTGAGAACAGGCTCAGAACAGGGAAGGGAATGGGGATCAGGGTTTTTGGGTGGTAAGCTGGAGGGCCGAGTTGTGTGGCAGCGAGTAGGGAGATGAAACTGTTAACATTCCAGGTCTCTTTGCAGCTGTGCTGTTTTATGTTCAAATCAACTCCTCATTCTGGGAATTACAATCAACATAGAACAACCAGAATGTGTTGCAGCTCTTCAAATGTATCCAATAAAAAGGCTTTCTAGTGTCTGCTTCATTATGGCTTATATTTTTGGAGTTGAGAAATTTGAAAGGAATACAAAATAATTGCCACGATTAAACAATTCAAGGAGAAAAATTCCCATGAATTAAAATACGGCGGGTGGAGGGGATCCCACATGTCTATTACTTTGCCAAGCTTAACATGCTCTTTGAAATGTAAAGCTTAGGCACATACTATGGTTTTAACATTTAGTAGAGAAGACAAACATCCGCATAAATCGTTGTTTGCAGTCACCAATTTCTGTTTGTCTCTCCAGAAGACACATTAGCCCCAGGATTTCTCAGCACGGGCTGAGGAATGGACTTCAGGTTCACTGTACTGAGAAACATGATTTATCTTAGTCCTCACCAACTTGAAATGTAGCTTATCTGTTTGTGATATCCTGGTTCTACAAACTCACTTGAATCAGATTTCTGACTTTTTTTTTTTTTTTTTTACTGTGGCATTTTTGTCACTTTGGTGAATGCCATATCTTGATGAAACATTCATTAGGGATGTGGATTTCTGGGTAAATGCATTAATTTCCTAGAGAAGGTGAAATAGTATATAGTGATCATTATGACCACTCCAGCCTGCTGGTCTAATTTCTCCTTGAATTGGAGGGCCATTTATTTTTTCTCTAAAGCAGTGTTTTCCAGGGTATTGACCCTGAAAATGGCAGTTTCATATTAGCAAAGAGATAAATTCTTGGTTCTTGGGGCACAATGGAAATGGGGACTATTTTATTAAGAATCTGGGTTTGTAAGAGACAAGAAACCCAAATTACAATTACTGTAGGTTGAGATCACTGTAAGTAAAGGCAGTCCTCATACCCTACTCATGCCTCTGCTCTTTGAAATTACTTTTAGCATTGATTTTCAAATGGAAGTGGTCTTAGCGTCACTGGCTAATGACCTTCTCCAGAGGCGGGGGGCAGAGGGTAGTAGGTGTCCTTGTTGATTCTTTTAAACTCTTTCAGCACCCTTGGCTTCAGTTGGTGTAAGGTTTGAGTTGACATTCTAGGAGGTGTAGTAGGGCTGGCATGAGCTGGGTTGCTTGCTTGGGCTTCCTACTCTCACCCTTCTGCAGAGACCTCAGATTTAGTTTGGACAGTCACTATTTGGCCTAAAGGAATTCTTGGGTGTACATGTCTGTTCTTTCTGGATCCTGGCAGGAGGGCCTGGGAAGAAAGAACAAAAAATCTGGTGAAAGGCAGGCCTGATCAGAGGCCAAATTAGAAAATAGTTCATTTTTTTAAAGATTTTATTTATTTATTCGAGAGAGAGAGTGAGAGTAAGAGAGCACAAGGGGCGGGGAGCAGCAGAGGGAGAGGGAGAAGCAGATTCCCCGCTGACCAGGGAGCCCGATGCGGGGCTCCATCCCAGGACCCTGGGATCAGGACCTGAGCTGAAGGCAGACACTTAACCAACTGAGCCATCCAGGCGCCCTGAAAACAGTTAATTAAAAAAAAAAAAAGGAACCCAATTTCCTTTTGTGTAATTGAAGATTATACACAGTAACTTACACAAATCTGAAATGTGCCTCTTGATTAATTTTGACAAATGTTTACACCCATGTAATCAGTATCAAAATCAAGTTATAGAATATTTTCATCACCCCAGGGAGTTCTCTAATGTTCCTTTCTTGTCATTCCCTCTTCAGAGGCAGCTTCTCTTTTGATTTTGGTCATCATACTTTGCCTGTTATTGAATTTAATTATCAATGGAATCATGCAGTATGCATTCTCTGTTTCTGACACCTAGTCACCTCTCCTTTCAGGAAGCTTCCTTTCTCACTTGACACCCTTTCTCTGGTTTCTTGGGCACCCCTCCCCCCCCACATACTAGGGCACTCAACAGGGTCTTGTACTTGTCAGGCCCATAAGGAGTATTTGTTGAATATTCTCGGCAAGGTAAGGAATTTCTTTAAGCAGGGGTATGTTTGATCATCATTTAATAACAATGACAATAATCATCATACTTATCATTAGTATAGTAGCTTCTAAATTATTGAGTACTTATTTAGTAAGCATATATTATTTTTACATATATCTCATTTAATCCTCCTGATGGCCAAAGTAGCGATTAGTGTTTATGGGCTTTAGAGATGAGAAAATTCAAGTTTACAGATCGAATGAGGTCACATAGATAGTGGATTGCACCTAGCACAGTGATTGGCATTGTAGTAATTAATGAGTAATTGTAGAATGCATGTAGCAAAACTCATTGGTCCTGTGCTATGTTCATTTCCAGTTTGTTGTCATATCAGAAAGCTGTGTGTAACAGAATGGCTCTGTCACTGTTTCACTTTGGTGTAATCTGATAGATGGCTGGGGATATTTCCATTTTAACTAAGGATTGCCAGAGGCTGAGCTTTAACCCCAAGGAATTAATGTCTAGTTGACTTTCTAGCATCTCGGTTGGTTGAAGAATAATTTTGGTTAGGGTCTTAATAGTTTTATTAAACACTAAGGGATTTGACATGAAATATCTCCTGAAATCTTCCTAACAGTCTATCAAGGATAGATACACATACTATTATTATTCCCATTTGATGGATGAAAAAACCGAGTCTCAGAGACTAAGGCCAGTCTGAGGTCACTCAGCTAGCAAGACGGTGGAGTTTGAGCCAAGTTTGACTGACTTCAAATCCACCTCTTTTTTTTTTTTTAGAGGGGGGAGGGGCAGAGGGAGAGATAGACTCTTAAGCGGGCCCCATGCCCAGTGAGGAGCCTGAGCTCACGACCTGAGCCGAAATCAAGTCAGACACTTAACCAACTGAGCCACCCAGGCGCCCCTCAAATCCACCTCTTAACCGCTGTCATAGTGCCTCCCCACGCAACACGGGGGATGCTTTATCTAATCTCGGTTTGCACAAAGACAAAATTATTTCCTGTTTACCAATGTGGACATGGTTAGGAAGAGCGTGCCCAGGCATACATGCATGACTGCTCCAGGGCTGTGGTCCTCGTGCGGCTGAATGAGTCTCTGAACATTTGTCTGAGTGACTCTTCCCAGCCTGGGTGCACAGAGATGAAAGAAACTCAGTCCTACCTTACGGTTGCCCTTCCTTTCCCTTTGGCCTTGGACATTCTGACTTTTTACTTTTCATTGTGTATCTTCCCTCAACTGGCCATGACTGTGACTTGTAAGATTTAAGCATCTGTCAGTTTGAAAATAATGGTGCTTTTCTCCAGAACTGTGTCTGGGAATTTGTTTCACCTGTGTTCTAAAGATTACACTTCCTCTTAATTCACTGCTGGGTAAAACTCCCAATTGTTTATTTTTTTCCCTATTACATGGCATATGCTTTCAGTCTGCCTCTCATCAGAATCATCTGTCTCATTTCCTTCTCTTTCTCAACCCTACCCCATTTTCTCTCCCTCCCTCTCTAGAACTCCCTCTCTCCTTTTCTCTCCCCCCTCCTTTCCTTGTCAACAGATGTAAGTGGTCATTAGCTGAATGGGGTTCCTTCGGGTATACTGGGCTCAGTGGAGGATTCTCATTTCTGCATTTTCTCCCCTGATAGCTATATTAACTTGAGTGAAGAAATCCACCCCTTAAAGTGCAGCTCCACAGAAGAGGCTTTTCACTACTTATTATATAACTCATTTTAAATGGAAAAATAAAAAAGTGCGAGCTTTATTTATTTATTTTTACTATTTATGCTGCCTTCAGTTAGATAATATTTCCAAAAATATATCTTGTTAATGGAGACACAGCCTTGAACGAGCATATTAATTATAGTTCTCAAAGTTAGGAATCATGTAGTTCTCTGTGCTGCAGAACCTATGTTTAACAGCTGTAATTAACAGTGATGGGTGTATTGCATGGTTATAGGTAAGTTTAATAACAAACATGAAACCCAGTTCTCAAAAATCCCTCCAAATTATGGAGGTAGCATTTCTACTGCTCTTGAACTGGGGGTTAGTAAACAGATCGAGTTCTTAAAATATTTAGCTTGCTGTTAAAAGTGGAAGTAAACAACCTAAAGAAGGCAGGCTGAGTGCAGTTCTTGAATATGCCTATAGATATTTTCAGAATCTTCTTTCAAGCCTGACTTGGAAAGTATTGTGACTTGACCTGCTTCTTTTGCCTTTGGCTTGGATTCTCTGTGTGTAAGCCTGCCTCTCCCCTTGGGGGAGGGGGTGGTTTTTCTGAACACTAAGACTTCCAAGAGCTTGGATCTGCGCGTGGTTTTCAGAGCGCTGAGGACGAGGTGAGCCTTTCTCCTGGAAACAGGGCCGGACGCTCGTCGATGCGGTCAGTCCAGGGAGTATTTGTTTTCCGACTAAGCTGGGAACCGGACGGTAGCGCTGAACGTTCTGGTGACCAGCGTCCGTCAGTCGCCGTGGATCTGGCAGGCGGGTTTATTACAAACCTCGGTGTGCTCATTAGCCTCGTGATGTGGCGGCTGCCTAAAAAAGAAACACGGAAAAGTTGTGTCACCGAAGGTGAAACTTGGCGAAGCGCTGCTCGGCGCCCGGCATGACAAAGCTCCTTGCAGGCGGCGGGCAGCGGACGGCTTTGCCCACTTGCCCGGGTGCCCACGGCCCGGCCCGCCGGCGTGGGGACGCCGCCGCACAGTGAGCCGCGGCGCGGGCGGCCGCAGGCGGGGGAAGGGTTCGGTGCTCGCTCGGCGCAGCCCTCGGCCTCGCTCGCGATCTGGCGGCGGGCGCTTTGCCGCCGGTGGGGGGCGGCGTTAAGATGGTGGCGGCCGGGCGGGGCCGGAGGGAGCGTGGTGTGTGGCCCCCTCCAGGCCTCCGGGCGTCCGCGCTCGCGCTGCGCCTGACCCACCCGCTGGACGCCCCAAAGGCCGGCACGGGACGCAGAGTCCAATCCAAGCCTGGAAGTCGGGGCTTGGCCAAGACGAGAGCGTTGCTTTCTCTGTCTAATGGTCAATGCTAATTCGGTTTTAGCTCTTCAGAAACCTAGGATGAATCTTGAAGCAGAACATTCAGGGCCGATTTGAATTCATCGGGGCGCTTTTCCCTTGCTTATGTTTCATCGCATCGATTTTTTTTTTTTTTTCAGATTACAAAATAATGCATGTTGAGCGGGGACAATTTGGAAAATCTTACAAGCATAGATAAGAAAATACCACCCAAGGGTTCCACTCCTAGGTTAATTTGTTGCGATTTTCCTTCCAGTGTTTTTTTTCCTCTGAGTTTTAGAATACATGCATATACGTGGGTTATTATCTTTGAGAATGTGTGGGATCACGCAGTATATACTATAACCTGCTCTTTTCACTCAACAACATAATAGAATGTTTTTCTATGTTATCAAATAATCTTCCACACCATCTTTTTTAGTATGTGCACTCTGGGTGTGGACTTGGGGGTGATGAAGGAGAGATGGTGATTTTTGTGCCTGTGGGTGTGAACAGTTCTGTACCGCCTCGAGATCCATCTCACTGAGCTCCACAAACATTATTAGTATTTTATAAATGTACATTTATGAATATCCGTATATAAAGATCTATATATGCATGAGTAGATCTGTAAATATAAAATTAAATACATGTAGACAAACATGCATATGTCTACATAAATAGACATACAATATACTTAGAATAAATCCTCAAAGAAAAGACACCAAAAGGAATCTCTCGGTGGTTGCTTATAGAATATTTATAGCTTTTTTTTTTTAATTTGTATCTTCTATTTTCTCTACAGTGGATATATATAATGATATTAATCATATAATAAAAAATAATATAGACAAAATATTGCTCATGGATTGTCTTCAAACTGCCTTTTCTGCTCCAGCTCCCACCATTTCTTGATCTAGAATGTTCTACCTATTCTTTCTACATTTTATGATTCTCCTCTTCTTCCTCCAGGAAACAAGCCTCTCTTCCACCCTCCCCGCAGGAACTGCTTACTCCTGACACTGGGCTTCTGGCAGTTCCCATGGGCTACTGTGGATAACTCTATGATGAACTTTTCACCTGCTTAGGTTTTAGCTCCCCAACTAGATTGTAACCTCCTCAAGGGCCCTTTTCACAAAACACATGTTCAGTAAATGTGTTACTTAACTGCAGCGCTCAGCATCCTTCTTCGGTTTCTTTAAATGTTCCTGTACTTTGAAACTCCCAAACTGTACCAAAAGCCCTTAGACTCACAGCAACATTCCATCTGGATTTAATATTGCTAATTTAATTTGGGGTATAATTCCTATTTTACAGTATGTCATCTTCCATATAAAAGTGGCTACATGGTTAAAAGCATGGATTTGAGAGACTTGGGTCCACATCTAAGTTCCTGTACTTATTCGCTGTGTGATCTTGGGCAAATAATCTTTCTAAGCCTCCCCAAAATGGGAGATAGTTACATTTTTCTTACATGCCTGTTTTAAAGGTGGAATGAGATAATGTATGGAAAACATCAAAGACAGTGCCAGCTACATAGGGCTTGGTCCATGGTGATATTGATAATACACTACTAAAACAGTAGTGATTTTCATATGGATTATTTGAGTTAGAGGGTTCCTTTTAGCAGGCTTGTTGGCTGTAGAAACAAATCTATAGATTCACACATTTGACAGTCATAGTCCAATTTTAATGGATTTTAGTTCTACTAATTCATCCATTAATTTGCTTAATATTTATAGAACTTTCTATGTGCTGTAGACACTGAGAATGCAGCCGTGAGCAGAACAGATAACCATCTGTGCCTTCGTGGAGCTGATACTTTGCAAGTTTACTTTGAAGAACCAAACTATCGTTGCACAAAGCACTCTGCTCCATGTTGGCGGTATGTCAGTGAATGACCTGGTGCCCATCATGGCCATTCTTATCCTCAGGCGAGTTGGAAAAACATTGTCCTGGAGACAACACAGGACCCCTGGAAATTAGGTGTAAACGTGCAATTTTTCTGGTCAGTGGGGTCCATAGCTTTCAACTCCTCAAAGGGCTCAGTGTCTCCACAACTATTAGGTGAGTTGGAGCCCTGAGGTCTCCACCCAGCACTGTTAATGAGCTATGTGCTGTGGGTCCTTGTTTTCTCCTGGGTTGAATTAACCTTACACATGCAGATGCTTTGGTTGGGAGCCTCCTTTCTCTTGTGTGCTCCTCTTCTCTCTCCTCCATAGCATCACCTCCAGTTCTTCTTCTCACTGTCTTCTCTGTAGGAGAAACTAAGGAAGGAAGAAAATTTCTCAGTCTGGTTCCCCCCCCCCGAGAGGGCAGGGTTGGCGGGGAGCTGGGGGGGGCGCTATCAGAATGGCTCAAATAGTTTGACCATTCTGGTGGCTTGAACCTCAGTGGTTCTTTATGTGGTGGGCTCCAGGGGGTGAGAGTGGGACTTCTCAGATATCCTTCTGCCCGTCTGGAGCAGGTGGGCAAGGGAACTCCCCTTCTTGGGTACCATTTTCCTGTCTATATTTGTCTGGCAAGAGGTGGGGGCGGGTAGGAGTGTGTGGGTTAGGTCAGGCCTAGATACACCCCAAGCTCTTCTCGTCCTCTAGGTCCCAAGCAGTGTCCCTCTAATTTGTTTATGACCGATCAAGTGCATTGACCTACTACTGCTAGTTACTTTGAGTTATAAATGGTTTTTTTATTTCTCCTATGGAATCGGGGGTTCAGGCTGTATAGAATGACCTGGTTTGTATCACAAGAGCCTTTGGGACTTTGACAGATTTCACCACTTAAAAAACACACAGCTTTCTCCCTCCGCCCCACTGGACATAAAAGCAACCTTTGAATTCACAGAACAAAGAGCATGTCTTTAAAGGGCAGCATGCACAGAAAGGGAGGAAAGGAAGTAAGATAGTCCATCCTCTTTTCTGAGGCCATTGTCTCCAGACAAGTGACAAAACCGAATACCTTGGAAAATCTTGTATTGATTTTTAGTGCAGAGGATATCTCCCTAGGATCTGAAAACCCTGGCAGAAGATAATAAACTTGTTCCTCTGCCTTTGAGCCAGAAGTTGAGTTGCTTAGTTTCCATGGCTGGAGGAAACGAGAGTAATTGCCCTACGAGAGTGAGATTTTGGCTAGGGTGCATGGCTCTTGACCATATTGTAATATAGGTGAGGCTCAGTTCACGAAAGCTTTACCTATGCAGATTGGACTCAGATGGGTGAATGGGAGGTAGTTACAGTATGAATGGAGTTACTTTCTATGAAAAATCTTTCTTTTAGTAGCATCATCTCCGGTGTATCTGAATGTTTCTTTGGGGATCAAGGATCACTTGAGTAAAAATAAAGAAATAAAAGCCAAGCCTAGAGGCCTCTTGTTGAAGCGTTTGGGTTTCCTGCAATTCTGTTACTGCTCAGAGTGGCTGTTTTTGCTTCCCAGGTTTTTGAAAAATTTTGCTTATTTTATTTTTGTCAAAAGATTTATTTATTTATTATTTTATTTTATTTTTAGATTTTATTTATTTATTTGACACAGAGAGAGGCAGCAGGAGAGGGAACACAAGCAGGGGGAGTGGGAGAGGGAGAAGCAGGCTTCCCACCCAGCAGAGAGCCTGATGTGGGGCTTGATCCCAGGACCCTGGGATCATGACCTGAGCCGAAGGCAGACGCTTAATGACTGAGCCACCCAGGCACCCCTATTTATTTATTTTAGAAGGGAGGAGAGAGGGAGAGAGAATCTTAAGCAGACTCCGCGCTGAGCACGGAGCCCAATGTGGGGCTCGATCCCACAACCCATGAGATCTTGACCTGAGCCGAAACCAAGAGTTGGATGCTCAACCAACTGTTACCACCCTGGTGCCCCCCCCAAATGTATTTATTTTTAATTTTTTTATTGTGGTAAAAGAGACAATATAAAATGTACCATTTTAATGATTTTTAAGTGTGCGGTTCAGTGGCATTATGCACACCGACATTGTTCTACAACCTTCACTGCTGTGCTTCACAGGTTCTTAATCAGAGATTATAGCGGTTGGAAGGGACCGTAAAAACCATCTGATCCAAGTTTCCCATTGGGGAGAAGAGGGAATCAGGCCCACGGAGAGGCAGTGACCTGCCCAGGGTCCTAGAGCAGGTTAGTGGCAGGGGCCGGGCTTAGTGCATTTCCTCGTACCCACACTGATAGACTGAGGCAGGTGACCTCCTTTACCTTACGGATAGCAGAATCAAGGATTGGCATATTTAGGATGCTTCCCTGATTTTTTTTAATCAAGTAAGCAATCAATTGTTACGATTTAGAGCCAGAAGGCCCTTCAGACACCATCTAGTCCAAATTCCTAATTTAAAATATTGGCTCTATTTGTTCTTTCTAAATCCAAATTGAACCTCAAAGAGATGCTAACATTCTAATTTTTAAAATCTGGACAAATTCTCTCTAAATTCCCTCTTCCAATGACTCCATGGCATTCCATGGTTGAAACCAGGTCCTTTGTGGGTGGCTGTTATTAATAAGCTTTCTTTGGGATGTTTACAGTAACTGCTATGACCTAAATAAGATTGCTTGTATTGTTTTTTCCCCCACAAAGGCAAGAACATTTTTAAAAAGTGTGTTCATCTCCTTTCATTGTACTTACCCATGACTGAAAGAACTGAAGCATTGCATTTTTTCCTATCTGTGCATTAAATTAAATTTCATTAGAAGGAGTAGAGCATTTCTACACGAGTTAAACATTTGGGGCCTTTGTGTACCATAACCAGTTTTTCTTAGAGGTTCATGACACTGTACCATGTATCATTACAGCATGTTCCTTTTTAAAATTTTTCTTTTGTTTCTAATTGTGGTAAAATACACGTAACATAAAATTTACCGTCTTAACAACCATTTTTAAGCATATGGTTCAGTGCTGTTAAGTGTATTCACATTGTTGTGAAATCTCTCTCTGGAACTTTTTATCTTGCAAAACTGAAACTCTATACCGATTAAACAACAACCCCTCCCCCACCCCCCCTCCCCCCAGCCCCAGGCAGCCACCGCTCTACTTTGTGGTTCTAAGAGTTTGGATGCCTCGTATGAGTGGAATCATACAGTATTTGTCTTTTTGTGACTGGCTTATTTCACTTGACATAATGTCCTCCAGGTTCATCCGTGTCATAGCATGTATCAGAATTTCCTTCCTTTTAAAGGCTGAATATTTTGTTGCATGTCGTTTTGGGGTTCTCCAGAGAAACAGAATATACCTATTGATGTCTATATCGATATCGATATAGACCCGTAAGAGGATATTTATTCCAGGAATTGGCTCACATGGTTATTGAGCCTGAGAAGTCCCATGCTCTGATGCTATCCCTCAGTGCAATCATGAAGGTATGAGAACCAGGGCAGCTGATGGTGTAACTCCTAGTCTGGGCCTACTCTGAGGGAGGCGGCTGGTGTAAGTCCCAGAGTTTGAAGGCCCAGGAACCTGGAGGTCCGGTGTCTGAGGTGAGAGGACAACATCCCAGTTCAAGAAGAGATAGAAATTGCCCTCCCCCGACCTTTTTGTTCTATGGGGGCCCTCAATGGAGTGGATGATGCCTGCACATGTTAGTGAGGGCCATCTTCTTTACTCAGTCTATTGACTCAAACGCTAATCCCTTCCAGAAATACCCTCATAGACACACCCAGAAATAATGTTTTCTCAGCTTTCTGGGCATCCCTTAGCCCAGTCGAGGTGATACACAAAAGTAACCGTCACATATGTATATACCAGGTTTTCTTTATCCATTCATCTGTTGATGGGCATTTGGGTCGTTTCCAGCTTTTGGTTTTGTGAATGATGCTGCTGTGAACATGGGTGTTGATTCTTTATTTTTTCAATTGATGGGAGAAGTTGTTTTAACACACTCAGTTTGTCTCCTCAATCTTTAGTCCTAGGTGATCAGAATAGCATGGTGAATATAGTGAAGGAAGAGCCCAAACCCTCAGGAACCCGGAGAATTGAGGTCTTAATCCAATGACTTGCAAGTTGGAGCACCATGAGAGGAGTGATAGGGCTTTACTTGGTCCTCTTAGGTCTATTTATTGTTTCTTGTCCGGTGATTTTCCTGGTAGAAACAATTTAGTTCCTCTGTGATAACCTCCAGACCCTTCATTCCTGCATTTGGAGTGGATCGTGCCTTCCTGTGCCCTTTGCAATGTATTTCCATTTCCCTTTTGCTTTGTACGTCTCTCCTACCATACTGTAAACTTCTGATGCTGTCGTTCAGCTCTGGATTCCCAGTCCCTAGGACAGAGCCTGGCCCACCAAGCAAATGCAGTAAATGCTGGTTTGAATAGAAATTTGACTCATTCTGTCATTTGGAAAATTTAAACTTCCTAGTTAGTCTTGGAACAATTTGACATTTTTATTTGTTTTTTCTGCTGCTTTTATGTGTGAGACATGGCTTCTGTTCAGGAGCACAAATTAGGTTTAAATATGTGGCAATTACGTTTTTTTCTCAATGCTTTGCGGGGAATGGGAGAAACGTTTGCTGAGTTCTTGGCATCAAAAAGGGGAAATGGCCAAGCCTGGACTTCAGCTTTGATTTGTGTAGATTCGTGTAGCCCCCTCTGATCTTTGTCACCGTGCAGTCACCTCTCAGCCGCCTCCAAAGCCGGTGTGAGCCTTCATGTTGTGCAGCTAGCGCTCTGAGCACCGGGTGTGTATCGGCGCCCAGATGCCCCACTCCGTGTCTTGGCTCCCAAGCCTTGTTTTTCATGCCCCCTGCCATCTTCTGAACCCTCCCTAACACCTTTGTATGCTCCCAGAAATACAAATCTCCCAAAGTGGGCTCCGGTTTCTAATAAAGCCCCTCACAGTGCTTAATATGTTCTGTTTCCCATCGGTGGGCAGAGAGTGCGCAGATGCGTTTGTCTCAGGTGAGAGACACCACTTTAGAAACACACGCCTGGGAATCTGGACACCATTCCTTCAGAGAGCACCAGCCATATGGCAGGCTCAGTGCCAGGCCCCGGGGAAACTGAAGAGGGAGAGAGCCCCTGCTCTGCTTGCACGGAGCTGACTGTGGGAGAAGGAGACAAGGCTTGGGAAGCTCACAAAAAAAGGGAGCTAACCTAGTTGGGTGGTAGTAGTAGTGGGAACCTGAAGCCAGCCCCTGAAGATGGGTAAGGGTCTGCTAGTTGATGAGAAGGCAGAGACGTGTCCTGGACAGCGGGAACAGTACGCGCAGAGCGGGCAGCTTACCTATCCAACCAAAGGAGGTTGAGTGTTCGAGAGGAGCAAGTCACCGTCGTCCATGGACAGCCCTTGCATGTGCTGAATTCTGCCGCTCTCAGCTCCGTGGACTTTCCATTGATTCCAGTATATCAAAACTACCATTTCTCCGTGCATTACCAAGCAGGTTCCCTGATAGGAAGGGATGGATGAAGAGGCAAGTGACTCGGAATTCAAGCAGGCTCAGTGATAACTTAATAATGTACACGTTTAAATGCCAACTGTGAACAAAACCGTGGGATACCATCTTTTTCAATGAATAAAACACGTTCGATTTTAAGTGGAATCCTGTTTCTTGTTATTGTCTATTTTTTGCTGCTAGTGTCAGAAGCGTTGGAGTTCTGTCAGTTTTAGGCTCCATGATCAGAATCCATATATGTGTTTGCAGTGTGACTTTTTTTTAAATTGATAACCAGAGTGAGAGGTAACCTTTTAGCTATCGAGAATATGGATTGTTTAGCGGGCAGACCCTCCCAGTGCAGAAGGCAGCTTAATCAACTTTATTCAGACAAAGGTACATAGTTACATGGCCAGTATTAGTAGATCATGAATCTTTATTAAGTCAAAAAGACCATTGATATTTACAGATAATATCATTCTTGAGAGTTGGGGTTATAGTCAGGACACAACTGATTTCTGACTCCAAGTTACATCCGTTGGCTTTCAGCTTTGACTTTAGCAGTGGCACGAAAGTTAAGTTGCCAGACGTTGCCACATAGGACTTCAAGATGGTTCCATTCATATCATTTGTTCATCCACCAAACATGTATTGGGAACCAGCTCCATGTCAGGCTTGATTCTAGGTGCCGATGACACAGAGGCAAGCAAGCTATAGCTCGTCCCTGCTCTCATGGGGCTCACAGTCGGGTGGGCAAGACAGACAAGGAAATAGCCAATTGGGATAAGCACAGCAAGAGCAATGGTGTCATGGAAGCCTAGGACACTGTGCGAGCCCAGAGGAGGGCAGCTGACTCAGCTCTGAAGGGTCAGGGGAGTCTTCTGGAGGAAAGGACGTTTAACTGAGGTCAGAAAAGTGAGCTAAGAGCTGGGTGGGCAAAGAGGAGGGGGAAGAGAATTTCAAGCAGAGGAGGGACCATCACGCTTGATGACAAAGAAAGGGGAGGAATAGAGGGAAGGAAGAGAGAGAGCAAGGGAGAGGGAGAGATTGCAAATATAAGTATAAATGTGAATAATTGACTAACACTCATTGTGGCTAGAGAAGCATGAGGTGCAGCTCGAGATGTAGGCAGGGGCCAGCGCACAAAGGCATTGAGGGCTTTGTCAGGGTGAGGAGTTTGCACTTCATTTTAAATGCACTGGGAAGCCTCTAGAGGGTTGTGTGGTAGGGCGCCCTACGATCTGATGTACATTTTTACATTTTACGGACGGGATGGCAGTGGTCCAAGCTTAGACTCAGTAGGGTAGGAATGAAGATGGACAAAGTCTTTAGATTTGAGAGCACTACTCAGGGGTTGGAGGAGATTGGGTTTAATGCTAATAACATAAGTGGTCCATTTATATCTCAATTAAGGGGGAGAGAGGAGTCAAGAGTAATGACTCTGATGTTTCTAGAACCCAGTTCCACCTCTAGCACTTATAAACTGTGTAATTGGGCAGTGTCACCTCTCCTCTTGCATCTCCTTCTATTCATCTCGTCCCCAGTGTGATTGCAGGCCCATTTTCACTGGTGACTGATCATGACCCTGATGCCATTTACTTCTAAGGTATATAACAGATCCTCAGTAAATGTTGGTCAAATACATGAAATAACATTAGCCAATCACCCCTCATATTTTATGCAACGACATTTCTTGGTTAGGTACGTATTAGCATATGCAGTCTCTCTTATCTACAGCTTACTGCTGGGAATATTATTTTCAAATGAGGAGTAACCCAGTAAAAGTGAAAATCAAACCTTAGGTGGAGTGTCTTATAATGGTCCTCATATTGGAGTGGGACTGGAGAGCTCAAGTTTTTTGTCCTACTTTGCTGTTATCTTGCCTTTATTCAATGCAAGAGAAAATCACTTAAGAGGTTGATTTCAATATTGGTGTCTGCAAAATGTAGATGATAATGCCAGATTCTGACTCGAGTTTTAAGGTGTGCTATTATTAACAAGATAATAGCATTTAACATTTAGTGTTTATAATAGACCATTCCCCTATAATAGATCATTCTTTCAGAACTTAAGGGTGGTTGTCATTGAGGATGGGCTCAGGCCCAGAATAGAAATGCCTGAGGCGCTTTCCCAGAGAGCCTGTGTCCTGACTGTGTGGTCTACTTTTTGCCCTGGAGGTGAGGCTGGACTCCCACAGCCGATGCCTGGGTAATCCCTCTGCTCACTCCGGGAGGAGGGGCCCTGCTCTGCCCGGTCCTGGTCCTGTGCAGCTTGGTCTTCTCTTGTGTCAGAAACACCAAATGTAAAAGCCGAAACTACAACTGGTAAGAACCCAATCCCAGTTAAGGGGAAAGGTGCAAGTACTGGTATTGCAATTAGTGGAGGCTAGATTTTAAGGTCAGCACCGCGAAGTCCCATTGCTTTGGAATCATTGCATTAGGGGTTGGTGACTTGTGAATGGTAGAAAGGAGAGCGGGCATTATACAGTGGGGTGAAAGGAAGACTTAAATATGCACGAGCGTACAAAGTAGCACGAACTTCTAGCTAGCAAAATTTTATAGATTTCATGGATTTTGTGATTTTGCCATAATGAATACATACATATCTTTTTAAATTTTCTTATGTTCTTAGAAAGTAGTTATTGCTAGAGAGGTTGGCCCAGGGTTGCAATGTACTCAGCATACTCTTTCCCCATAGGTAGCGCAAGGTTGGCCCCTGTGGGATTTGTGAATTCTGTTAACATTGAGTCTCTTTTAATGAGTTTTGCTCGGGTGCAAAACAAAGTTAATACGGGTACTGCCCAGGGCTGGTTTCATCTGTGCATGAGCTAGAACTAAATGGTTTGTATTTGAGGCTACAAAAGTGGAAGTTGTCCTGATAATGTGTTCTGGAATATGCGTTTGAGTGTTTTCTCTGAAGAAGACAGTCACGTTAAGGCCGAAATGCATTGGTAAATATGAAGAACTGAGAAAAAGGTTGTTCATTCTGAAATAAGAAAAAGTTTGTATGGGAAAATTTTATTTCAGTGTTGAATGCAAGGATTTTTTCATGTAACATTCGTTAAACACATACTTACTGAATATCTACTATGTACCAGGCACTGTTCTAGATATACATGATATAGTAGGGAATAAGACTAAGATCCTCGCCCTTCTGGGTTTACGTTCGTGTGTGTGTGTGTGGGGGAGCATATAATGAGTAAAATATATAGATAAAAAGATATGTTGGGGCATCTGGGTGGCTCAGTCAACTGAGATCGAGCCCTGTGCCCGGGTCCACGCTCAGCAGGAGTCTACTTGGATAGTCTCTTCCTCTGTCCCTTCCCCCACTTGAGTTCTCTCGCTCAAATAAATAAATACAAATAAAATATTTAAAAAAAAGGTATGTTATCTGCCAACAAGTGTTATGGAGAAAAATAGATGTAAGAATGTGTGGTGGTGGTGGTGGTAATTGGCCACAGTTTTGTGTCTGTGGTCAGAGATGGACTCACTAAGATGGCATTTGAGTGAAAACCTGAGAGACAGCTGTGCGGATATCTGGGGGAAGAGGATTGCCAACTTTTGCACGTTGCCTGGGGAAAAAAGTGTCCGAGAATAAAAAATGTATTACGCAGCAGTCAGGCAGTCAAGGCTGTTTTTTTTTTTTTACACCGAACAGAAGTGAAGTCGTCCTTTCTGCATTCCTGTATAAATTGTGCAAGGCAGAATTTCAAGTGTGGTCCACAGTTATGCGAAACTTAAAAATGCACAGGTTTTTTGTTGCGTTCTCTGATTTCTGTGTATATGCATACACATAACATTTGCATGTACTCAATTGGTCTGTACCCATGTACACACCTGCTTCAGTGTTGAAAACTACCTGCCGATTTGCAAATGCAAGCATGCCAAATTTTCATTTATGCAAAAGAAAGCATGAACCATTCTGATATCTTGGAAGAATGAGCATCTCCCTGGTATGGGAGGTTTAGTTTGAGCTACTTTGGACCATTTGACTTCTGAAAGGAGGAGCGAGCATCGGTTAGGTAGATGAGCTTCTCCTGAGGACCTGAAAGGTGCAGGTGAATGCAGTGTTGCAGCATTTGCACTGAGTAGGGAGTGAGTCAAAGCCATGTTGGTGAGAGGTTCTTGTTAGTATTTGTTGTGGGTTAAGGCTAGAATTAGTAGATGTGTATTCTTTTTCTCTCAACAGCGCTGTGCTTAACCCTTGCCGCTTGCGGGTAGATAAGGTGAGAAGGCCCACTAGGTATGGAAGGGCAGAGTTGATTCTACACTGGGGAGACCACAAACCCAAAGTGAGAAATCTTGGCCTCTCCTGGACAAGATCTGGGCATGTGATGCTTTATCTTTGGTACAGCCCGCCTGCTTCTTGTGTGCAAAACACTAAGAGCGTGGGAGTGGATGGGTGTGAGGATAGTCGCTCTTGTAATTGGGAAGGGGCTGCAGCTAGACCTGCCCCTCTTGTCTTCAGTTAAGTGCTCATTTGTTAAAGAAGGATTTGAGTGGGATGGGGGAGGGGGAGGAGGAGGAGAGAATTGTGTGTATTTGTGGAAAGAGGACAGGAACTGGGTGCCCTTGGGTGAGCCTCTTTGTCTCAGTGGGTCTCAGTTTCATGAACCTGTACAATGAGAGGAATGTCTTTAAACACCTGCCAAGCTTGTTGGAGAAAAAAATGAGATATGGCATGTGATAGCTCTCTACACATGAGGGGACTTTAACAAATGAACAGGCTTGCTTTTCCAGAAGGCCTTTATTGCTGGAAGATTGTTACAGATGACACGTGGCCTTTTATCAGGAAATTCTCCCAAATTAGCATTATTCACATATGAAGTTGCATGTTTGTTTCCTAAGATTTCATCCCTTAGATAATTTCATTTTGATACTTTCCCCACCCTGCCCCAAGGGATCAAGTGGGCAATTTACTATTGACAAATAAAGATAATATACTGTGAAAGTGACAGGCCCGAATCAGCAGGAGAGCTTGCATTTCTGTTGCCTTGCTGTCATTCAGGGATGGAATATTATAGAATGTTTAGCACTATATGTACTAGAACAGTATGCAATTTTGAAGAAGAAACCTTATGACACTTCAGTTTATTTAACATAAAAGACTGATGGTCCCATTGAAGTTCAAAGATTGGGAGGTTTTCAGTTTGAAATATTTTCAATTTAAAATATTTAGGATATGCCTTCCATTGCCCCCTTTTGGGCTTTACCCTTTGATATTTAAGCGAAGGAAACCATGAGACTCTCACTAACGTCACTTTCACTGTGTGGAGCTTCAGCATCTCATAATAAAGAGACAGCATGGTGTAATGGTTAAGCACACAGTTTGTGCCTCAGTTTTCCCATCTGTAAAATGGGAATAACAATAGTGCCTACCCCAATGGGTTGTTCTGTCCATTAAATCAGTTAACATATATTATACTTAGAACAGCGTCAGACACATAATAAGCATTATATAAGTGTTTGCTGTTATAGTTATTACTTAAGCCCTGATTACCAGGATTATTGGCCTAGAGGGTCTCTGTCAAAGCCACAGTCTGGGTTCTGTTAGAGAGGGAAAAGAGGGTGATAAAGGAATTCTGTTCTGTAAATAACCAATGGGATCTGTCACAAATGTTCTTTTCTACCTCATCCACCTGGCAAAGCCCTTCAAGGCCCAGTTCAAACATCTACCTTCCCTACCTTCCCCACGCTTCTCCCTAAACCTAGTGGATAATTCTTACTATAATATCAACACTTTATCTAGTAAGTTCCTGGACTATCTCATTTACTGTACTGCACTATATTACCTGTTTATGGGTCTGTCTCCCTCACTAAACTGTGGGCTCCTTGAGGGCAGGGACTGGTGTAACTCCAGCACAGTGCCTTGGTACACAGTAGGCACTCAATTTGTGCTTGGGGGATAGCTGAATATGGCTGGGCAGGAGATTTCTCTCTTGGTGCTGGCCTCTCTGGTGGTCACTGCCTTCCCCACAAGAGCAGATTAGAGCCAGCCCCAAGCAGGCTCGATTCACGGCCTGGCCAGAGGCCTGCACTCTGCGGGGGGCAGCTGGACAGCTGAGGAGGTGGTGGTCACAAGCAAGGTGGGTGGCGGCAAGTGCTAGGGTAGAGAGAAAAAGAAGAGGCCGTTATAGGACAGTGTATCTCTTCCTTCCTGGGGTGGGGGGCTGGAGGGTACCGCTCTCTCTGTACCTCACTCCAGCTAGACTGAGCACTGCCTCTCGCATGGCTTGCCCAGAGTCCCCATGCAGACCTAGCTGCCCCTCCTCCTATGTGCTCACTGCATTGTGAGCAGCTCCACGGAAGAAGCGATTTTCCTGCATCGTAAAGAAATAAGAATACCGAAATCATGCTTTATTGGCCTGTCTGCTCCTCACTGGACTGTGAGCCACAAGAGGGCAGGTCCTCTGTCTTTTTGGGCTCGGTTGAACAGCCTGGGGTAAGTGGTTGGTAAATGAGTAAATGAATAGGGGAACTGGTTTATCTTTCTGCTGTGACTTCCGCGATCTGCCCAAATACATTGAAAAGCATATCTAATGACTTGTTTATCAGCCATCTTTTCTGTTCGTCCCAACCTTCAGCAAAGTGGGGACCCATTCTCTCTCACTTGGCACCTGGTACGCAGGAGGGCTTCAGTGAATGGCTGTTGAATCGAATGGTACCTAAGAGGGGTGCAGGTGTAGGGCACTTTTGCTTTCTGGGTGTATTTGGTGACAGATCCATATTCCAGGAATACAGATCGGTGACCCAGAGTGCAGTAGTCCCTGGGGGGAGCAGACCACGGTGCAGCCTGGGCTGTTTCGAAGTGGTCAGGGCAGTGAGCACACACAGTCAGGTAGGCACCAGCTACACTGGGCAGCCCCGTTACACGTCACCTCCCCCTGCATCTCGTATGTACAGCCCGTTGGAATACCGGTGCTGGTAAGGTGGCCAAATTATGCGTGAGATCCTCTGCTTGAGAAGTTAAAGAAGTATATAACATCTGTGAGAATGAGTTCTTTCCTCCAGTTCTTTTCATCCATCTCAGTACAACTAAGAAAAAACGATAACCCCCAGTATTTCAGGAAACTCAAAATTTGAGGATTCTGAGAAGGTTTGCAGTGGCCATCCAAGCTTAGAACGATTTGCGCATGGAATACCCCTAGGGAACATCAGTTCTAGAAGGCCACTGTTTAGCTGAGTGCCCAGCACAGTGCCACTTCCACAGATTGATAAGGCCTGGTCTTTGTCCCCAAAGAGTTAGCATTGATCTCAGGAGGGGTTATATCTGAAAGGGCAGTGAGCCACTTGGAAGGATATGAAATGTGAAGCTAAGCTGCATGTTTCATGCATGTGTGAGGTGTTCAGGGGGAGCATGCTGTGGGAGGGATGAAGCAGGGAAGGCCCTATGAAAGGAGGGGCCCTTGGATGGCAGTTGCACTCCACTGGGGGCAGTGGGGACACGGGACTGGCAGTAAAAATGATCATGGGCGTTAGTGATGGGCCCAGCCTGACAGGATCATTCATTCATTGATCAGGAGAGATTTATTTGACCAATGACTTTGAGCCACGTCCTGTGCGGGATACTAGGGAACAGATGCGTAGGACATGGTCCCTGCTCTTAGGGCTGTGGGGACACATAGGGACTGCATTCCTTCACTTACCACTCATTCGTGCCTTCATCAGACATCTAATAAGTGTGTCATTTGAGTCTCGATGCTGGATATTGGGCATACAGAAATAAATCAGATCCATATTCTAGGTAGATGCATATATTCAAACATGCAGTCAGCCATTGGCTCTCTGCAAAGCGCTTTTTCACAGAGGAGGCAGGTCTAATCTTTGCAGCAATCCCATGAGGTCGTTTCCATTATCGTCCCCATCTGGCAGATTAGAAAACTAAGACCCAGAGCAGTTAAGCGATTTGCCTGTGATCGTGCTGCTAAGAAGCAGTTGAGCTGGGACATGACCCCAGTTCTTCTGTATGTTTTTCCTTCTATCCTGGAATTACAAGACTACCCGACTCAGAACTGTACGAGCAGAAATAAAGCTTGAAACTGATTGTCTGTGGTAAGAGATGCATTTTTTCCCAAAGAGATGAAAGTATGATTTCTCTGAATGGGAACATTGGCTGTCAACTCATGGAAAGTTATGAAAAGTTTGAAGACAGGTCATGGGAGGGTAACGAAAGTACTAAAAATAGGAAGGGCCGCTTCTGGGTACATTTCTTCCCTAGTCCACGGTGAGATACTCACCTTGGATTTACCATGATCTGTGGTGCATTCTGTGCTGTTCTTTCTTGCCTAGGAGCTTGGATGCAATTGTGAAATCCTTCCAGACTGACTCCTGAGGACTATAGCAATCTTAATGTTTGGGGAGGACTTTGATTAAAAACTGAGAACTTACCAGACAGGAGCCATTTCCATGTGAAAAGTCTTCCCCTTCACACCACCCTTGGGATCGTTGTGATCTCTTCCTTTCCCCGAATAACCAGTGCTAGGTTGCTGACAGATGAGTCGATGGGCATCATGGAATATTGACCGTAGAGTTAAATGTTCCATAAAGTGAAACTGTTGTTAAAAAGTCACTTGGGGCATCTTATCACCTGCAAGGGTCAGTGTTTGATCTTGGCTGCCTTGCAATTTATCAATAAATTTTTTAAAAGAAAAACTTTGTTAGGTAGTCTGGGTGATAGATCTCTCTTACTCTACTTTTCCTTTTTTCCTCCCTCCCTTCCTTCCTTTCTTCTTTCTTAGGCTGAGTCAGTAATTTTCAGGTAAGAAAGAGGTATAAAAAGGGTCTAGAACACTGATGTGCAGTTTAATCCCTTATTCTTTCCTGCAATCAGAGGATAAAGTAGAGGGATAACTGGAATGGGCTTGTGAAAAGAATGGAAGAAAGAAATTGACTGTGATTACACACCTCACACCAAAATATGATTATAGATCTGACACCCAAGTTATGCAGATTGAGACCACACGAAACACATGGTGTCATGTTTTTGTAGGCATCGTTCGCTTGGTCTGTCTCTACAGCCCTTAGACATAGAGCTGACTGTTGAGAAATTCTATCGCTGGTAATGACAGTCTGGGCCTGCCCCCCTTGAGATTTTAATGGAGAGTGTCCAACTTCGCAGGAGTGCAAAAATTTCCTTATGTGACATGGTGGTGTGGAGTGTGAGCCCGTGGCTCTAAGTTGGAGGTGGGATTGTTGGGGTGTTAGCATGAAAATACCATATACTTGGCAGCATTCTCCCTGGGGCTATTAGAGCTGAATGGATAGAAATACCCATTGGTTTCATTAGAAGTCTCCTCTGGCAATATGGCGCCAGTGCTGTCCCTCACATCCTTTCTTTCCATTTTCTCTGTCATCATCGTAAACTCAGCGACCTCAGAGATCATCCAGCCTTCTAACAGTTGAAGGAACTGAGGCCTGGAGAGGGTAAAAAAGGATGTGCCCAAGGTGTTTTTGTATAGCAAAATACAGTTTCTGGAAATGCTTTCCATTGATCATATCACTTGATCTTTAAAACAATTTGACGAGCTCAGCGGGGCAGGTAGTTTTATTCCATTGTATAGATGAGACACTTGAGAGCCAGAGAAGTCAGATTGCTTGTTCAGGCTCCAAGTGGTAGTCAGGGTACAGCCGGGACTAAAGCCCAGCTCTTCTGAGGTCTGGTGGGATGCCTTCATGCCTCTGAATCCTTTTCTTTCAGAGCAGACATTTTTGTTGTTTTGAGTTTGTCAGAGTACCTCCTACGACATTTTTTGACGCTATTACTCACTGATGCTTGTAAACTGCCTTAGATTGTAATTAGCCTTTTCAGTTGGTCGGTATTTTGTTTCTCCAACTGTCTTAGTGCATCCGAGCTGCTATAACACAACGCCACAGATTGGAAAGCCAAGATCAGGGCACCAGCATGGTTGCGCAAGGGCCCTCTTCTGTGTTGCGGATGTCCCGCTTTGCCCTCAGATGGCAGAAGGGGCTAGGGAGCTCTCTGTGGCTGCTGTTCTTTTCTTTTCTTTCTTTCTTTTTTTTAAGATTGATTTATTTATTTCAGAGAGAGAGCATGAGTGGGAGGGGCAGAGGGAGAGAGAGAATCCCAAGCAGACTCCCTGCTGAGCGCGGAGCCCATCATGGGGCTCGATCTCATGACAGTGAGATCACGACCCCAGCCAAAACCAAGAGTGGGATGCTTAACCGTCTGCACCACCCAGGCACCCCTCTGTGGCAGCTTTTTTAAGGGTACTCGTCCACCTTCCTGACTTAATCACCTCCCAAAGGCCCCACCTAAAACCGGCACCTTCAGCATTACATTTTCAACATACGGGTTTTGGGGGGACACACACATTCAGACCATTGCACTAACCATATTGTAATCTCTCTGAAGATTGGAGACAGGCAGGTTTTGTACAGCATTTAAATCCCCCTTGGTACCAACCACATAATATATGCTTGATGAATTTTTGTTGAATTCAACTGGGGGCTGGGCATATGTCTAAAATAAATCTGGAAATTAAAGTGTCTTTTGGTTCTTGGCTCAGGACAAAAAACAAAAAACATGGGTAATAGAATTTGCAAGTCTCTTAGCCTAATCAGGTGTTATGTAAAATTTGTATCTTGATTTGAGAAAAATCTGGGTCTGCCAGTAGATTCTGACTGTTAGAACACGAATATACAGATTAATTTGTGGTTGCAGAGTTCTGGTGTAGGGCTTGTGGAAGGAATACCATCTAAATTATCCTCCGAGCTTTCTGGTATCTGCCAATAGTGAACACATTGATCTTGTTTCTCTTTTAAAAATTTTGTTTTCAGAGCTTTGTGCACAGGTTCACTGAGTAATGTTTTACTCCTCAAACCAGGACCTTGGAAACTGAGGATGGATCAAATACCTGGTTTCTGCTAAGAGCCAAGAAAGCAGAAGCCAGATTAGGCAAGGGTGGAAAATGGAGAGAGAGAGAGAGAGCAAGAGGAAGGAAGAAATGGAAGGTGTAAGTGATGTGAGCAGGAGTCCTGCGTAAGCCTATGTTGGAATCAAGAAACAGCGCCCTGGTGGGCCTGGTGGATTGTCATCTCCGCACATGACCAGCTGGCCAGAAAGGGTTAATAAGTATTCCTTCACTAAGGCTAGCCTTCCAGCTTGCTGCAGAGCTAGCCCAAGAACTATCAAATTCATCACGTATAACTTTCTACTCAAATTGGATTTGGGTCCTGATGTTAAGGAATAAAAAAATAACCACTTCAAATGTTTATGAAAGTATATGGGATTTTTATGGACCAGTAGGGAACGTACTAGAAATGAGAGATAGAGTAGTGTCTGAATTTTTATGTTGGAATCATATCTTGATGAAGCTAATTTTAAACAACTGTATTTATTGAGGACCCACTGGAGGCAAAACACATTCTATGTATGTTTTTCGGTTTGTTTGTTTTTATTTTATTTTTTTTCAGGAAAGAGACAGAACCAGTCACACTGAAGTGACTTGAATGTTTATAAAGGAAAATAATAGAACAATGCATATTCTTTACCCTTGAAAAGCTTATGAATCAGCTGCATGTCAAAGCAATATCATAATCACAATGCAGAGAAGATAATCCATTGTTTTCTTGTATAGAGTCATTAACATTCTAACTTATTCATTCATTCGGAAATCACACATTGAAAACAATTAGCACGCTCTTTCACTTGCCTGTGATAAGTCCTCCTTACTCAGGAAGCTGTTGAGTAAGGGGCACGCTGACTTGTTATTAATGCCTTAAATATTTTAGAAAAAAGCAGCAGATTTAGATATGACCCTGAATGTTTTCCGTTTTACAAAGTACAAGTCATTATGAGTGGCCATACGGAGACAAGCAGGTAGACAAACCAGGCAGTACGGCAGAGCTCAGATTGTGGTGTAGGGTCTGTTCACACCCCCATTTCTGCAGAGAGGAGATCATAGTTGAAGAGCATTCAGTAAGGGGTTGGATTAGAACCTCAGATCAGAAGGTATTCATAGGCATTCCTTCCCCCACTCCCTTGCACTTGGTTCTTTAACAAGCCTTTTCAGTATTCTTTGGGTACTCTGTTGTACAACCTACGAGAAATTAGGCATCTAATAATAGTTTTCTTAAGGAGGAAAAAGGAGCACAATCTAGACTTTGCATTTCACACGTTCCTAATAAGGATTCTTCTTTTAAAAATAGCCATGAGAATGGATCCTTATTCTTTCATCAAGCTTGCACTGGGCACCCACTGTCCGCTCTGGGGACACAGAGATGAATGGGACATACCCTGCTTGCCAGGAGCTCACAATCTAGTAGGCCCCACGGGATGAGACACACATAAAGACACCATCGAGGACCTATGGGAATTCAGGGGAGGAGGAAATTGATTCCTGCCTGGGGGACTCGCAGAAGAGGGCAATGGAGCCGGTCCTTGACAGCTGGGTTGGATCTGGATATGCGAAGAAGGGGGAAGGCTGGGGGAGCAGTCACAGGGTTGCGAAAGCATGTGGCCTGGTGGCTAACAGCGAGAGGTAGATTTTTCTTGGGGAATAGGTCTCGGGAAAGGGAATGGATGGAAAGTCCAGTGAGTAATGTAAGTTGAAGCTAGACTGGTAAGGACAGCCTTGAATGTCAGGCCAACAATGTCTTTTGGACTGTATTTATTGGCAGTGCTAAGACATAGCCAAATGATTAGCTAGACAGCCTTACAAACAGATATTTACAGCATATTATGGCAAGAAGCATAATAGAAACGAGTGCAAAGTGGTTGAAAGCACAGAGGAGGGAACTACTCAGCTGCCGAGGTGTGGAAGGCCTGGCACACTCAAGAAAGGCTTCATGGAAGTGATGACACTTAGCTGAGTCTTGAAGGCTGGAGATGAATTCTCCAGGGGATGGAGTGGGGACTAGCCTTCCAGGCAGAAGGAACAGTACCTTCAAAGGCCCAGAGGTCTGTGAGAGTCGTTATGCCAGGGCATGATGGTTACTTTGGTAGAGACAGTGTAGGTATATGGGAAGCAGGGAGCAAGAGATGAGACTAGGAAGAGGGCGGGGACCCCATCACGACAGACCTGGCAGGCCTGGCAGGCCTGGCTAAGCAGCTTGAACTTAAAGGGCCACACGCAGGAAAGAGGCCTGAGCAGACGTGTGCTCTAGAAACAGCACTCTAGCTGAGGTGAGGAGGGCGTGTTAGCACAAAGGAGGAAAGTTTGGCTTGCTTGGGTGGGAGAGGGATGGCAAACAGTGGAGAGGGGCTTAGAGTCTGGGATAGATGCGGAAGATGGACTGAAAGGATTTAGGGGAATGGTTTTTTTTTTTTTTTTTTTTTTTAAATTTTTTTTTTTTTAAAGATTTTGTTTATTTATTTGACAGAGAGAGAGACACAGCGAGAGAGGAAACACAAGCAGGGGGAGTGGGAGAGGGAGAAGCAGGCTTCCCGCGGAGCAGGGAGCCCGATGTGGGGTTCGATCCCAGGACCCTGGGAATATGACCTGAGCCGAAGGCAGACGTTCAACGACTGAGCCACCCAGGCGCCACCTAGGGGAATGGTTTTTATATCTTTTATTAATACTACAGTTTGAGCAATAGGACTCTTTGTTCAAAGGAGATCTTACACAAACTCTTTTGATGGTTTGGGCACTGCGAATGCAGGCTTAGATGGGGACAATCAGCATGGTTTCTCTTAGATACTCTCTCTGTCCCTCGTGGCTCTCCAGTGAGTTATCTGGGGGTATTCTTTGATACCTAGGTCATCGTAGATCCCAAGGCATTCTGAACAGTTGTTTGTACTCCAGTCAGGCTGAATTTATGAAAGGGTTTTCAGGGCTCTAGGAAGAAAGCAGGGCAAAAGTGGTACCTAGGCCAGAGGTCAGCAAGAAGAGCTTATTGGAGGGTCATTGCACCAAGGCTCCTGGCTCTTGGGGTGAATGAGGCTGAAATCCAGACAGTGCTTGGCAGCCTGGTGAGGGTCTGGTCTCCTCCAGAGAGGATGCCTTTTTCTAATTCATCAGGTCGCATTATGCTCTAGCACTGGGTATCTGGGAAGACAGTAGGAAGAGGGGGTGAAGAGCGGGAGAGAATTTAGGAGTGAAATTGGACTCAGATCCCTGCCCCACCCCTTACTAGGTGTGTGCCCTTGTGTAGCTTTCCTTACCTCTTAGGGCATCGACTTCATTATCAAGCAAACATAGATAATACTAGTATCTCATTCAGAGGGATTTTATGAAGGTGAAAGAAGAGAATTTGTATAAAGTGCTTCACACATATTAAGTGCTGCATACATTTTGGCTACTAATATTCTTATTTGTAATCAGAAGAGTGTTCACTCACTCAACACCAGTGGCTTCAGACATCGTATCTTGATAAATTTCTCTTTACGAAGAAAGAACGCCTCTTGGTTCAACAGTGTGAGCATCATTTATTTTTAGTTATGTCCCATAAAGGGAATTCCAGGAATTAACACCAGCCCTGGTTTTTTGAAAATTATTAGGAACTACTTCAGATATAAAAATGGTATGAAGAATAATCTAGTGAGCACGAATATTACGTGACTAAATATTATGGATACGGTTGGAGCTCCTTGTGTGTCCCTCACTGATCATATGTCTGTCCTCCCTCCCGCCTGGAACTTTCCAAGATTCTGAATTTGGCACAAGTATTTCCATGCATGTTTTTATGTTGCTATTCCATTTGGAACTACCCAGAAAATATATCATTTGTTTTTCATTATTTTTACTTTATGTAGAAGACCTCTTACTGTATTTATTCCTTTGCTGCTCACTTCCCCCCCACGTTTATTACGTAGACATTAATATATATTTGTTGCAATACGTGAGGGAGGGAAGGAAAACCTTTGTTAATTATTATGGAGAAGACCGTTGCCTTTTTATTGTAAAATGGAAAGAGTTCATATTTTTTAAATAGTAAGGATATTTGAAATTGACTTTCTGTGTGTTCTACACAGCAAGAAACTCCGATTTTGGAATTTTATCTGATACACGTACAGGCCAATCATGAATCCAGTGTGTCAGTGCTTGCACCTTACTAAACCTGGATTAGATGGCTTTATTGATGAAACTTCCAGAATTTTGTTTACACAACGCTCCCCTGGATTTAGAGACTTGGCGTTTTGACTAGTAAGTGTGAAACTTTCATGAAAAGTAATATGAAAAATAGTTCGGGTCACAAGTGGTTATAAGGAAACACCATGCATCTGGAAACTGTCCTCTCATGTTTAGTCATTTGAGCATGAAATAGTATCCTAGTTTTCATTTTGAATTCCAGCATCTTATATTTGTGAGGTATGATGTCTTCTCAATAAGTGCGATTGTATAGTTTTTGAAAAGATAGACATGTGTAGTTTATATTCTGATAAATTTGGCAGATTATTACTCCACAGCATTTGCACTTGGGTGTTTGAGAGGAGACCCAAGCATTGTTATTTTAAAAGCAGTATATGGTGTGGACAGGATGACATCGACCCCCATTTTTGCTGCGTGGAATTTGTCTGGCTTTGTGGGCTGATAAAGGATGCCGTGTTTATCTTCCGGATCAAACATGTGGCTGGTCGGTGCTGATATCACATATGGGCTCTGAGATTGCCAGTTGGGGCTCCAGAGACATTGGACATTTGTCATTACATATCACATGAGAGATCGGGGCCACTGGAGGTTTTGACACCTGGCCATGAACCGTGGGGATGGAACTCATCTGGCAAACTGTTATTACCACCATCCCGAGTGAGATGTCCTCATTCTTGAGGTGTCGCCACCATTCACATCTCAGATATTGGTAACAGAAAGTTGCCCGGGGTGAGTTGAGATGATTGACATTGACTGAGCTTCTACTTTGCTATAATTAATGCAGTGTTGACATATTGGCTTGATGTGTGTGTACGCATGTGTGCATGCAGGAATGTAATTGCTGACTTGACTTTTGCTTATCTTCTTCTCTGTAATTACAATATATTTTGTCTCGATGTTTAGATTAGACTTGCCATTTTCCCATAAACATTTTCCTATATGTCAGCTACTGTGCCAAGTACAAGGTGCATAGAGATTATTTTACCCTTGAAGAGTTCACAATCCAGGAAGGGAGACAGACAGTGTACTTTGGCAGGTTCTTCATTTGAGTTACATGCAGCAGAGGAACACAAGAGGGAGAGGACTTGAATTTATAGAGGATACATGCTAAGGGAGGCTTCTTGGAGGAGGGGATGTTTGGCATGAGTCTTGCTGGATGAGGAGAAATTTGCCAAATTGAAATGCAAAGAGAATACTACTTGCGAAGGCACAGAATCATGAGAGAAGCGTGAGTTTGGGAAGCATGTGTGGGGGTAGGAGGACTGGAGATCCAGGCCTGGGCCAGGTCTTAAAGGACCCTTGTGTCATGATCAGGAGCTTGGATGTTATCTCTTAGGTAGTGCAGAATTGGTGGAGAGATTTTTATGGCAAAGTGGAATGTTTGGATTGGGTTTTAGGAAGAGCTCTCTGGTGGCAGCTTGGGGGAGCTATACCTGAGATGGTGGTGGAAGATAGGGCCCCATTATGGTCTGGTCTAATGCAAAGAGCCTGGGGCTAAGTCAGACTTAGTTTGAGTCCTTGCTCTACCACTTACTGGCTGTGTGACATCGGACAAATGATATACCTTCTCTGAGCTTCAGTTGGCCCTCAGTGAAGTGGGAATGACAGCTTGTCCCTCGCAGAGCTGTCGTGAGGACTAAATAATGTCAGGCCTAGTGCGTGGTAGCTGCTCAGGAAATGCCACTTCCTTTCCTAGTCTCACGTCTGCATTCCTACCCTTCAAACGATGCCTAGAATAGTCTATTTTGCTCTGATATTTTCCCAGCAGCATCTGTCTGGGTCTTGTTCTCCTCAGATGGCTTTGTGGGGTTTACTTTATTTCACTTAGCTTTTGACTCTTCATTTCAACTTGACGTAAACAGCAGCTGAAGGACCCGTTAACTTTTTCTTCACCTTCATTGACTGTGGTCTGTAAAGCCCGAAGGTGTTGGCTGTGGATGGCACTGTATCTCGTCTTGCCTTAGATTTTAAGTCCGTTCTTCATGGCCATGCACAGTAATATCTGCAGGCAGGAAATTTGTTTGATGGCACTCTTTTTCCTGTAAAATGCTGAATTTAATTAGGAGTTGATGCCCCATTGGATCCAAACCACACTCACCAGTTTCCAAAAGATGTAATGAGTTACTTGCTATAAATACCCTGTAGGTTTCATTTCATTTCAGCATTCCTTTTATTGAGTGTCTGCCACATCCAAGCCTTAGGGTTGAGTGATGCAGTGAGCGTTGATTCATGCATGTCCTGTGCCTTCCCCATACTTGCTTTCCACGGTGACGAGAGGCATGTAGACTGCTATGTGATTGAATGAAAGTGGAATTGAATGAGTGATAGCTGAATGAGCAAATAAGCTAGCCAAGGACTTGCTGTAGGAAAGCAAAGGAGGGGGACATTCATCAGGAAGGGATTGGGCAAGCACTTCCTGGAGGGGGTGGCTTTGACACGACTGTTAGAAGTTGAGTGAGACATCTGAAGATGGAGAGGTGGCAAAGGAAGGGGCTTCACTCCAGGCCAAAACAACTGTATAAGCAAAGACACGGCATGTAGTTGAGGAAGAGCACGTTGTTCTTTGTGATCGGAGGATAGATGTATTTGAAGACAAGGCCGAATAAAAGAGCAAGGGTTCCGGATGGCCTTGACTGCCTGATTTGGCAGCATACACTTGACATTGAGGGCGTCCTAGACATTATTTACAGATCATTTTGTCGTGTGTGTGTGTGTGTGAGTGTGTTTTAGTACATGCTCATTATAAGAAACCTGGAAAATATACACAAAATCCAAAGAAGACAGCATAATTTACCCTGGGGAGAAACCACTCAAGTTTTTGGTGAATTTCTTTTCAGTGTTGAATTTATTCAGTGGGGATCATACATGTTTACAGCTATACTTCTTACATCTTTTCACCTATCATATTGTGAACATTTTTTGATGTGATTCAAATGTCCTTAAAACGTCATTTGTCATGACTGCATACTGTTCAATCATATGGGTGTATTGCATTTTATCTAATCGTTCTTTTATTGTTGGCTGTTTCAGAAGTATATAATTCTGTATATGAGGGCTGTGATGAATGACTTGGTAAATCTTTGCATTTTCAGTGAAGGTTTTTGAAGAAAGGCATCGACATGATCCAATTTCAGTTTAAGGACAATCTTTCTGGGGGTACTATGAAAAATAGATTAAAGAGATGGAGAGATTTGAAGCAGGGGGAAAGAGTAGATGGGAGAATATTCCATTAGTACAGGTAAGATCAGAGACACAGCAAGCAGGTGGCAGTGAGAATGGAGAAGAGGTGGTAGACGAGAAGGACTCCAGGCAGGAAAATGAACAGGAATTAGGATCCATTGTTTGGCAAAGTGTGGCTTCAGAATCACCATTTTGTAAAAAATTGATTCCGAGTCTCATGCCCCCCACTAGCATTGCTGAGTAAGACCCTCTGTGGGTGGGCCCTGATTTTTGATGAGCTCCCCGACTATTGTGCACACTAATGTTCGAGAACCACTTACTTAGGCCTATGGGTTGTTGGATTGAGGGCCTCGGTTTTTTGTTGGCTGGTGGCCAGAGGCCACCCTCAGCTCCTTGTCATGTACATGGGCCTTCCCAACATGGCTACTTGCTTCCTCAGAGCCAGCAAGGGAGAGTCTCTTAGCAGGAGGGATGTACATTCCAGTGCACTGCAATCGTACACACGATCATGTAGGTCCTGTCACCTTTGCGATGTCCTATTGGTTAGAAGCAAGTCATAGGTGTCCCCCACACTCACAGGGCAGGGATTGTATAACGGCAGGACACCAGGAGGCTGGGCTCCTGGCGACCACCTTAGAGTCAGACCCCCACAGAGTGTGGGAGGAATGGGAGATGGTGAGTTCAGTTTTTCACATGTGACCTCGAAGGTACTTGTGGGCAGAGGTGGATTTATTATGAATAGAAATTTCAGCTTCAAAGCCCTGTACTTGCTTGGCCCCTTCCAAGGCCATATGACTAATTTTATCGTCAGAATTTTGTATTCTATTTCTAAAAAGAGTCTCAAATTGGAAAAGCTTTAGGCCTCACAAAACATAGATCTGCCCCTGCCGGTGGGAGATGTCAGGTAGGCAGTTAGCTTCTCGGGTCTGGAGCTTAGCAGAAAGGTCAGTCAGTGCTCATCTAGCGCCTGGGTAGCCCATTGCAGGAATGGGAAAGCTGTCCATTGCCACCAAGCATAGCAGGTCCCCAGAACCCAGCTTCCGGTGAGTTCTTTGCTCTTGTTGGAGAAGTCTTGGCTGCCCAGAGCTCACCATGACAAACAGCCCCTAGCTGTGGCTTGCGACACCTTGGCCTAGCAGCTGTTACCAGGAGGTGGTCATTAGCAGGGGGAAATCCCTAAATCATTATCCCAAGCACTTTCTGAAGAGTGTAGAGGACACGTTCCAGAAGACTATGTTTGTATCTGGTCCAGCATTCTTCGGGAGCTCATGCTAAGCAAAGAGGAGAAAATAGAAGTCTCGGGCAAGTGTTTGCCACGCTCGTTTCTACGCATCTGTTCTCCACTAGGCGTCTGCATCTCCAGGGCCAATGTGCCTTTGGGTCCAGGCTCCTGTGCTGTGACCAGCAAGAGCCTTTGAATGTTTCTGCGTTTCTTTCTGTATTCAGGACCTTACAGGTTCTTAGCCCAGGATGGTGAGTCAGGGAGTCCACATTTAGCTACAGTCTCTGGGAGATAACTCATGGAGGACAACCTAGCAAGTCAAATAAGTCACATCCCTCTACCTCCTGTCATCTGAGTGCTGGGGGATGGCTTTGCCTAAGGTGGGGAGTTGAGGGGCTTTTCTTCTAGTAGGTACTTGACCAGCACTTACCTGGCAGGGTTTGAGATTCTACATCTAGAACACATGAGCTGTGTGATGTGTGACGATGCTGGACAAACTGCTTAACTTCTCTGAGTCTCAGCTTTGTTATCTGGAAAATGGGCACAATAATAATACGTATCTGAAAAGGTTGCCGTCACGCTTCAGTTAGATTTTCCCAGAAGGTTCTTAGAACAGCGCCTGGTACAAAGTGTGTGCTGTAGGTGTTAAATTTTGTGATTACTGACGTGCATATGAAAAGAAGTGCTCAGTGCATTCTAGCTGTTTCTGGCTCCTGGTTTCTCAATCAAAGGACACGAAAAGTACAGCTGTTGTCATGTCCTTAAATGCAGAGCTGGGGTGGGGCCCAGGGCTCCTGACTAGTTGCCGAGTCGTTTTGCTGTTGCAGTCCCAACTTTTAGTCTCTTAAAGCCTTTGCTTAATGAAAAGAAATTGAGCTTTTTGTTGTTCCGGGCTTATTGTAGTTTAGGAAGCGCATTTTGATATTGGGGACCTCTCGAACTGACAAGCAGTGATTGTCTGAGCACTCTCCTCCTCAGGTAGGAAGGGCAGAAGAGCCCTTGTTCGTAATTGTTTCTTTCCACCGTCATGGTATATATTCATCCAGCCCTTTCCTGAAACAATGGACGTGTCCTGGATACCTCTCTGTTGCTGATTTGGGGTTGATAAATACACGGCTTCGTTGCTGCTCCTAAAACGGTGAGTTATTGTATGCTTTGTGAGCAGCACAAAATGTTCTGAATAGGAAACCTCCTGGTAACTCTAAGTAGGGCAATTTTGAGCCCCCGTTGTCCACTCCTGCTCATGTGCTTGCGTTCTGTGTAGCCAGAACCCTGTGTCACTAACACCTGTCCTAGGAAGTCCTGTTACCTCCAGGACCCACGGACATGCCAACCAGGGTTAGTCAAGGGGTGTTAGGTCCTCGGTAAAATGAGAAGACCTTTTCTGTATTTGTGTTTTGTTTTTTTTTTCCCTCAAGATGGCACCTGGGTTAGTTTCCTAGGATTGCTAGCAAATTACCATAAATTTGGTGGCTGAAAACAACAGAAATTCATTGTCTCACAGTTCTGGAGGCTAAACATCTAGAATTCGAGGTGTCAGTGGGGCCGTGCTCCCTCTGACGACTCTAAGGGGGAATCCTTCCTTGCCTCTTCTAGCCTCTGGCATTGTTGGCCATCCTTAGCATTCCAGTCTTGGCTCCCATCTTCCCATGGCCTTCTCTCCTCGATGTGTGTCTCCTTTTTCCCCGTGACCAAGTGTCCCTCTTCTTATAAGGACACCAGTCATTGGATTAGGGTCCCCCTTAATCCAGTATGACTTCATCTTACCTTGATTACATCTGCAAAGACTCTGTTTCCAAATAAGATCATATTCACAGGTACTGAGATGTCTTAGTTCGGGTGGCTATAACAGAATACCATAGTCGGGGGTGCTTCAATAACAAATATTTATTTCTCATAGTTCTGGAGGCTGGAAGTCCCAGATCAGGGTGCCATCATGGTCAGGTTCTTGATAAGGGTCCTCTTTCTGGTGTATGGACAGCTGTCTCCCCACTGTCTCCTCACATGGTGGAGGTGGTAGAGACACCACCTTGTCCCTTGTAGAGACACCAGTCCCGTCATGGCGAGTCCACTCCAGTGACCTCATCCAATCCTAATTACCTCCCAAAGGGGAGACAACATGCATGGGGGTTAAGATTTGAACACATGTTTTTCGGGGACACAGTTTGACCCACAACAGTAGGTATACCCCTTTCTTTCTTATTTTTCCTATTCTATTTTTTAAAAAAGGAAAACTCCCCTCAACCCCAACAAGCTAATGGTACAGGAATAACTTGACTTGTAAGTTAGGATGAAAAGTCATAGACTGCTAGAGCATGAAGAGGAAGCTCTAGAAGATACCATCCATTTCTTTTATTTTCTAACTGAGGCCTAGTGGGAGGAGAGTATTTGGTTATGGTCAGAAATCTGGTGAGGGGTAGAACGAGTCATCAATCTCCTTAGGTTTCCTAACTCTCAGGTCAGGTTTTTTTTTTTTTTCATTACTCCTTGATAACGATGCTGATGGTTGTGGTTGAAAACTTTCATGTGGCAACAGTGCATTGAGGCAAATTCCTGTAAAACCAGAAATAGCTGGGAAAGTGGGAGCCAAGGTTGGTCCTGCCAATAGTTGGAGTTCTTGGCTGTCTATTGGGGAGGGGGGAATTGACAGCCAAAAGCCCTGCCAGGTTCCCAACTCTGTCTTCTGCCCATTTCAGCTCAATGCATCAATATTTTTATTGAGCTATTAACCCGAACGAGGCCCTGGGGATTCGCTGATGAGAAGAGTAAACACTGTCCCTGCCCTCACAGAACTCACAGTCAAGCAATGGCTGAAACAGTGCTAGACTCAACTCATTTATCTGAGAGCTGGGAGAGGAGAAGGGCCTGACAGGGGCACCCAGTTCAACTGGAGGTGGGGGAGCTGAGGCCCAAAAGATGATTAGGAGTTATCCGGAAAATGAAGAGTGGAGAGCGCTTGGAGGTACAGGAGTGTGTTCCCGACAAAGGGAATGTGTGCGTGATGGCTTGGAGGTGAGCAAGAACAGCACAACATGGAAGGACTGAATGGAATTCAGTTAGGGTGAAGCACAGTGTATGGGGGGGGGCGGGCGTCACGAAGAGCTTTGCAAACTTTATTTCAGGGATTTGATTGGATTTCCCCTGAGGCAGTGGGAAGTTATTTCAGGGGGGTCTAGGTGTGGAGTAAGCATTCAGGATAGGGACTCCAACCCCCAAATGAGAATGAGCAGAGCTTTATTCTGAATAAAGAAGGCATCAGGATATCTCCATTCAGGGTAGAGCCACTTTCCGGTCTTTTACTCTCCATATATGTGGGTTCACAATTAGCTCCAGCATCTGCCTCAGGCCCTGGAGCTAGAGACTTCCCTTGAGAGTGTAGTGCACAGGTTGTAGTCTGTGGTCCTGTGTGTGCGTGCGTGTGCGTGCGTGTGCGCGTACGCACCCTTATGCTGGCCCACACAGGAACACTTAAAGCCTAGTACATATTAGCCTTGTTTTTTAACTTAATAGCCTTGGTAATTGCCCCAGGGCCTCTTCCATCTTTTTGCAATAGTTTGCTCTGAGCTTAGAGTTTCTCTGGATCTACTTTTACCTTCCTGTGCAGGATTTGAGCTACGGCTTCCTCTTTACCTGTCGATCTGAGCTTCTGTGCTTTTTCCATCTCCAGGGAATTCCTCAAATTCTAGTACAGGGAGCATCCTCTCGTCTCCCAGTTGTTCACAGTGCTGCAGTTAGATCCTGTTAGGCAGTGGAGATTAGTTCATCGCCTTTTTAAACAATTATTGTTCCCCTAAAGAGCCCTTTTTTCCCTAAACCACCCCCCATGGAATTTTTTTTTTTTTTTAAGATTTTATTATTTATTTGAGAGAGAGAGAGGGATAGAGCACAAGCAGGGGGAGCAGCAGAGAGAGAGGGAGAAGCAGGCTCCCCGCCGAGCAGGGAGCCCGATGCGGGGCTCGATCCCAGGACCCTGGGATCATGACCTGAGCCGAAGGCAGATGCTTAACCGACTGAGCCACCCAGGTGCCCCCCCCATGAAATTTTAATACCAGAGATAGGCTGGGCTGCATTTCTCTTTGTATATTATATGTATATCTGTGCTTCGTATATAAAAAGAATAAGGCTTAACTTACATTTTTATAACATGCAGGATTAAGAATGACATTTTAAAGATAAAAGTCAAATTAACAATTAAAAAGCTACTAACAATAAACATATTTGTTTATTTGTAGTTGCAGAGTAACTTTTATATACTTAAAAATTGCAATGGGTCAAATTGCATATGTAGCTTTCCAATTTATAGAAATGTGTAATAATAGTAACAATGTGACCAGATTTTAAAAAAATCGTTCTAAATTGTTTTTCTAGTAAAAGCAAACAAATGGAAAAAAATAAATTCACTTCTTAAAAACACTTCCAGTGAACTTTTAACTATTCCTTGATCTGGGAAAATATCTTCTAATTTAATTGGCTGCTAGATATTTACTCAGATCTCGCCTACAGTTTCTTTGCATTTGACATAATTAGTGATTAAATAGTGTACTAAAATATAAATCGAGGACCAAATGTAAATAATATTCCCAAGGCAGCCAACGGCAGCTAATAGGCACTCACATGCCACCTCTTGCTATATAATTTCTAGGATGAGCAATCAATCCAAAGAAAGTCTTCCAATCACAACTATGTATTGATCATAGTTTTGTAGTACTGATCTTGCATATGTTTTTTGTATCATCTATGAATTAATTGTCAATGCTGCTCATCTGATAGCCGAGAAAAGCCAATGGGAGAAATTAAATTCTAAGCAATAAGATTTTGTTAAGGAGGGTGAAGTTCAGAGGACCACAAGCCATTGTAATATGTAAGTTTTTTTTGCTTCCCTCCCTAAGAAACAACTTTCACCCTCTTGGAGTCTGTATTGCCTCCAGGAGACTGCATGGTTTATCGGATTATATCCTCTTAGGAGTCTTAATTCCCTAATATATAGGGCCTAGGAAAGCTGGGTATTAAAAGGATATAGGGCAGAAGATCAGAAAAGATTCAGGGCATGAACCATTGTCCAAGCAGGGTACGGAAACAAGGGAACTCAGCCTACTTCAGGGGGCAGATGAGGGTTGTTTTCCAACAGGAAAATGGAAGGTGCACTATTTGATAAGAATCCCAAGCCACCACTTCCAGACAAAGCCCTTCTCTTCCACACCAACTCATCTACCTGTGCCCCAGGGAGGAAGTCACTGTGGATAGCTGAGTTTGACTATTTGCCCTTTAGGTACCAAAGGAGTTTTAATGTGAAAAATTTGAGCAGGTATCTTTCTCAAATGTCCTAGTCACCACTTGAAGCAAATACTGCTGAATATAACTTACCTTTTATTGGAGGCTTAAAATCTTCCTAAGAAGAATCAGTTCTTGAGGTGTGAGGCACACTTTATCTGCCAAATGGTCTGAGACCACTCTGGGTTCTCTTGGGCTGATGTTTCTGAGTTTTGTTTTTGTTTTTGTCTCCTTTCCTGGCAGGCCAGTACCTGTCTCTTTGACTTGTTAGTGGCTTACTGGTAGCACTCATTCTCCTCGCTGTCATTTGATGGTTCTCAGATTTCAGATGGAGATCAGTAGCCAACCCTGTAAAAACTTTGTATAAAGTAGGAGCAAGGAAGTTCTCGGTGAGGGGCTGTCCTGTGAATACATTTTGTAGGACTGTGTGTGTGTGCGTGCACGTGTGCTCATGTTCTGCTCCTCTCCCTGTTATCACCTGAGCTCTGCATTGGTGAAATGCACAAGTAAGTTTTGTGCTGGATAAGCAAGTGATTGGTGTACTGTCTTCTCAGAAGAGTTTATAGAAAGTGTACATACGAAGAGGTTTATCTCAATGGGCCACTCAAGACTACTTTTGAAGGGCTTCGGCCTTGAATCGGGCTACAAATTTCCAATTCATAAAAAAAGTAACCCATGGGAGTACTAGGTTGTTTTGTACATGGTGGTATGTACCTGCTCAAGTAATCTTTTCAAGTAGAATTATCCAATGGTGTTATTAAGAAGTGCTAATTAACATTTGGTTCGGAAAATGTAATTACTTGAATGGGAATTTTGACCCAGATACTTAGCTGCTATTCTTAGGCCATTTTTCACTTAAACACACTTTTCTTTCACTAAACATACTAACCAGATATAATGTTAGTAGCCCTTATAAGTGTGAGCACTTTAAATTTTCAGCATTTGTCAAAATCAAGTCCTTGTGTATTGACCCTGTGTCTGTGTAACGAAGTATTCTCAGTGTAACACAGTACGTGGGGCCTCTTGATGTCAATTCCATGTTTCTAGTTTAATTTTTAAACCTTTAATCTTATGTATCACAATAGTATATATTACATAGATAGGTCTTGAAATGGAAAACCTTTGAAATGGTGCAAATTAATGATGTATTAAGTATCACGATTTGAAGAAGGCAGTGAAAACATCCTGAAAGAATAGAGGAAGAGTAAAGAAAGGAAGAAAAGCGAAGAGAGACAAAGAATCCTCAAGGGGAATAATAGGGCTTTGCAAGTACATTGCCAAATCACCAAGACTGACAGCAGAAAAGGTCAAGGCCATTTTAACATTGCAGGAGACGAAATCCAGGTTGCCTTTGAGAAGTAATGCTGTTTTGACTAACTCAGAATTCTACTAAAGATTTGCTGTTGGCGACAAAAGGGAATCACAGCAGGACTGAGGCCCGCTACCTCATTGTCTGACAGATTCTTGTGTTCTGGGCAGGGCGGGTCAGGACCCTATTGGGTCTGTCCCCAGGAATGTCAAAATACTCTCTAGGCATCCAAGCCTCTGGGGATTGTCAAGGCCTGTTGTGCGTTGAGGGCTAAACTGACATTAGGGACTCACTCATTACTGCCAACAGCTCAATTACAAGTCCCCCAATGTGGCTGAAACTTCCTGGCCTTTCAGTGTTAAAGATGGACACACCATATTTATTTGTTTCTGTTTTTCGACGGACTTTGTGTTGCTTTACCATAATATTTCATGGTTTGTCGTAACCACTGGCCACTGACAGTGGAGAGCCCGTTTACATCGAAGCATGCTGGATCGGTGCTGATTTGGGAAGAGTTCTTAGGGTAATTATATTCAGAGTCATTTTTTCCCCTTTATTCATTTGGAAAAAAGGTGGCCTTTAGGATTTCTTGTGTAGGCTGCATACACCAAACATGCCCTCTCACTGGGAAATTCTATCCTTCTTGCTGAGAAATTTTAGCATTAAATTATAGTCCCGAATTATAAGGAGGCAATTCCTGGATAGCATTTGAATAGGCAGGTGTGTGTTCTGTATGGGGCTGACCATGGGGGTGGGGTGAATAAGGAAACGGGGGCAGAGTGGGAGGAAGGTAGGAGCTGAGAAGAAAAGCGGTTATCATCCACTTCTGTCTTTCATTTCCTCCAGGCTCACACATTTGGCAAGTAAGCGTGTAAGTAGAGAGCCTTCTGTGAGCCCAGGGCATCCCCCTGTGAAGGGAGTCCTTGGCTACTCATCTGCATCTGCAGAAAGAAGGGAGGATGTTCCCACGATCTGGGGACCTACTGTGTGCCAGACACTTCCACACATGCTCCGTGTATTCTCCCTGAAATTCATATCCAATCAGAACCCCAGAATGGGGCTTTCTTTGGAAATAGAATCCTTGCAGTTGTAATCAAGTTAAGATGAAGGCCGTACAGAATGAGGGCGGGCCCTAAATTCAGTAACAGGTGTCTTCATAAGGAAAACGAGATTTGGAGATAGACACCTCCAGGGCCCTGTGGAGATGGGTGCAGAGATTGGAGTTAATGCAGCTACAAGCCAAGGGACCCTACAAGTTGCCGGTAACCACCAGAAGCTCAAAGAGGCTGGAGGAGCCTTTGGAGGAAGCATGGCCCTGCAGACACCTTGATCTCAGACTTCTGGCCTCCAGGACCGTGAGGGAACGCATTTCTCTTGTCTGTGGTATTTTGTTACGGCGGCCCTAGGAAACCAATACATTCTGTAAAAAAGGCCTGAGGATGACCCGGGTAGGTGGATCCTCTCAGATGCCATTTGTAGACTGAGAAGCTGAGTTTTCTGCCTCACTTGCGGCACAGATATTTCGTGAGCACCTGCGATGGGCCAGGTACTTGCAGGGTTATAGGTGGCTAAGTGTGGCCCTGGCCCCCAGGAAGCTCCCTGAGTGTGTATATGGCGTCGTGATCACTTCCTCTATATTGCAGGGAGGGGGAGCGCTAAATGGAGTTAGATTTTCCTCAGAGGCCCTGTAACACTAGGCTGTTAGTCCTGGGCTGTCTTTATCGGTTTATAGGCTTCTTTGATTGGCTTTTTTGGGTGTCTCTTCTTGATTCAAAGAAGACTAACAGGAGATGGGCCAGTCTGAGGAAATCCAGATGGAGATGTGCTCCCTCCCCCAGCTCCTCTCACCTGATTCTTTCCTCACCCACAAAAGTTGAGGGGACAATAGCTTAATTTTCCTTCGAGAGAGTGTTAGGATCTAGGAAGGTTTCTTAGGCTGGTGACATTTCATGCAGATTTTGAGGAATTTCTCTGGTGGGAGAAGGGAGGGAGGCAGAGGGTGGAGGCATCCTTGGTGGGGAAGGCATTTCAGGTGGAGGACAGAGTGGGGAGGGGAAGGTGCCGGGGCTGGCAGGGGCTGGGCTACCGCACAGCTGGGGTGTACGTTGTGTGGCTTTGTCGGGAGTGGAGGGAGAGGAGGAAGAAAGCGAGGTTGAGGCCATGATGAGCAGTTTTTTTCTTTTTTCCTGTTTTTAACATCTTTATTAAAGTATAATCGACATAAAACAAACAGCATATATTTCAAATGTATACTTTGATAAGTTTTGCTGTCTGTGTATGCCGTGAAAGCATCACCACAGTCAGGACAGTGAGGGAGTCTGTGAAGTCCTACCTTTTCTAATTACGTATCTGTGTAAGACTGAACTTTCGTCACGCGCCTCAGCTATAACAACCTATCCCAGCAAGTCGAATGCAGAAGCAAGTGTGAAAATCCAGCTATCCTCTATTAAAGCAGACATGAAAGAGATTTGCAAAAACACAAACCATTGGTACTCTTGCCTCCATTTTTGGTTGTTTTAAAAAATATGGTTGTTCTCAGTAAAATGTGGTTATTTTTAATAAAAATTGTATTTATGTAACCACGTAATTCTTTATATTAACATGTAGTAAGTAGGTTTATAATGGCTAACTTTAAATGTATTAATACCTGAATAGATTATGAACTTTCAGTTTTAATTTATTTTTTCAGTTATTTATTCATTCATTCATTCATTCATTCATTCATTTAAGTAATCTCTACGCCCAACACGGGGCTCGAACTCACGATCACGAGATCAAGAGTCACATCCTCTTCCCACAAAGCCAACCAGGCGCCCCTCAGTTTTAATTTCTAGTGTGATGAATATTGACAGATATAACCCATATAAATAAATGCCCTTTGGGCTCCTCAGTTATTATTTGTTTCAAGAAATTGTCCTGTTTTTCCCCCTGCCACCTCTCAATTATTTTTAAGAATCTGAGATCACAGCATTTGAGGATTGTTGCTATAGAGGGCTTTGAATGCTATGCTGAGGTTCATGGAATTTTTTTTTTTTTTTTTACCTAAGTGGTGGGGACGAATTGAAGATCTTTCCAGCAGAGGAGTGATGGGCTCTGCCTTAAGTATAGAAGGATGCCTCTGGCAGCATAGAGATGGGGAAGACCGCAAGTGTTCAAGCATGGGAGGAGAACCTGCCCAAGGGACCTGGCCATGGGGCTGGCGGGAAGTGCTCTGCCTTAAGGGGTAGTCAGGACAGAAGGTACAATCCCAGGATATTGTTCTCAGAGTATGTGGTAGTGAACTGGCCCCCCAGAAAGGGGAGGGTCTCAGGCAGTGGTTAAGAGGGAAGCAGCTTCTTAGTTCCAGGGTTTCTGGCTAGCATGTAACAGCTCTTCCAAACTAGGGGGCCTATTACCTGGGCATGAGTAATGTGGAATCAACAGCCCAGATTACCAAATAAATATCCAAACATGAATGTGCTCAGAGACCCTGGCTCCATCCTCAAAATCTGCATAGCAGGGTTCTCAGAGGCAGGAAGTCCCCCAGTGGCCTTTTAATCTCATGGGTTCCTTGTACTGTCCATCCAGCTTTTCCAACTTAGAGGGGAGGTAGTGTTTGCATTGCTGAGCCCTAGCTTTGCCAGTGTGTTGTTTCATTATTATTTTGAATGGCCTGAGACCACTCTCCAAATGCTCATTCTTCTTTCCATTAAAGAAAGACCTCTGCTTGCCAATATCGCTTTAGCTTTAGCCCATGTTCTATGGGGATGATGGCAATTAGCACCACCACAATGAAAACATTTTGATGAGTGCTTATTCTGTTCTTTTCATATAATACTGTATTTAATCCTCATAAAACCTATGAGGGTGGTATTCTTTTTATTCCATTGTACATGTGAGGAGGAATCCAAGGCTCAGAGTGGTACCACCACTTGCCCAAGGTCCCGTGGCTTGAAAGTGGCCACACCTGGCATTGAACCCTGGTGGACCGGGGCCAAGTCATCTTTCTTAGCCACTGAACTATACCTGAAAACCACAAATCACTTCTCCCCCCAAACAGTTAAGAGTTAGAGAGGTCTACTATTTAGTGGTGGATTTGGAAGAACCATGTACTTAATTAAAGTTTTCTTGGAGAGAGTACTTTGTTATTCTCTGGAAGTTTGCACCTTGTCTATTTTTATTGTGTGCAGTTCCATTTATGATGTTTTTATGTGGTTGTGTTTTTATCTTTCCCTTTCTGCGAGCTGTCATTTTTATCTATAGAACCTATAGCTGATTATGCCATTTTCTCACATGACAACGAAAATATTGACAATAAACTTCTCAGTCATTGCTTGCAGCTTAGAAAAAAATGTAGTAAAACACATTTATCATAACTCTGTTTTGGGTACTATCTGTCTTCATATTCAGGTGACAGATGCACTTGTGAAGAACGGGTGTTTACAGCACTGATTTAGATCTCAAGGAAGGAAGGTGGTGGTCTCGCTTAGCCTGTGGGCTCCTCAGCAGAGCCTGTACCTTGAGTTCTTGAGCCCTGCAAAGTCTTAATTTGGCCTGAGCTCCAGGGAGCTCTTTTTCTGGTTCTCAGACTAATCCGTGTATCGGTCCCAGGGTGCACTAGACCCGTGACCTTATGTTCACAGAAGTGCATATGGCTTGAGGTGCGTCATCAGGCACATGCTTTTAGCAGCCGGTTAACAAATCTTGACTGAGTACCCACTATGTGCTTATTAGCACCAGAGTACTGAATTAGATAGATATGATCTCCATCTTCATGTTTTATTAGGGGAAACAGAACATCGAAGAGCTAAACAGAAACCCATTAATAAGAGAAGTGGAGAAAGGCTGCAGAGAAGATGCACAAGACTGGGAGGGCTGCCCTAGTCTAGGGATTCGGAGAAGGCTTCCCCAAGAAAGCAACTTTTCAGCTGGAATGGGAAGGATGTGGCGGGGTTGATCTCTGATGAGAAGGGAGGAGAGCATTGCTGGTGGAGGGATCCACAGATGAGAGGGCCCATCAGTGGAGGAAACAGCAACATGCTAGAGAACTGCAAGTCCAGCACGGCTGGAGCAGGAGAGTGAATGGAGGGTGGCCCGAGATGATGCTGGCTTTGCACCTTTTCTATGGCAATGGGAAGTCACTAAAGGAGTGTAGGCCTGGGGTAACATGATCCGATTTGCATTTACATTTTGTAAAGGGCAATGCGGTTACTATTCATTCCACAAATAATTAATGAGCATTTACTACATTGCAGTGTTTGTCCTGGGTTCTGGGCATAAGTCAGGGAATAAAACAGACTAAAAAAGTCCCTGCCCTCATGGGATTTATATTTGCGCGTGCGTGCGTGTGTGCGTGTACGTACCTGCGTGGTGGGGGAAGTATAGTAAAGAAAGCAACAGGTACTTATAGAGAAGCAGCAGTGGTCCGGGAGTGTGCCCTGGGGGAAAGGGTGCCTGTTTACATAGAGCCGTGATGGAGGAGCTCAAGCTGAAGGCCGTGTTTCAGCAAAGGCCTGAAGGAAGTGAGAGACGGAAGCCTGACGGAAAAGTGTCCCAGGCAGATGATAGCAAGGTACAGAGGCCCTTAGGAGGGAAAATAATGGGGATGTTCAAGGCCCAGCGACAAGTCCAGGGCGGTTGGAATGGAGTGAGCAAGGGAGAGTGGTGGGAGCTGAAATCCCTGAGATCGTAGGGACCCAGGTCATGGGAAGTCTTGTTGACTGGGATAAGGATTTCAGCTTTCCCGCTCAGTGAGAGGGGAGCCATCGGAGGAATGATGTCAGCTGCATGTTGGCTTGACAAGGTCAGTCTGATTGCTGCCCACCCCTGTATTCCCTGGCCGCCCTGTTGTGGACAGAAGGAGATGACAACTTGGACCAGGGCTTTGTGGGTAGGAGGCAAGCTCCGAATGACTTAGTACAGAACGGATCTGTAGAAGGGGAGGAAGAGAAGCAGGGAGACCTGGGAGCAGCCTGCTGCGTGAGTGGGGGCCCTGGGGATGGAGCGGTGCGGGCAGGTCTGAGAGAGAGTTAGAGCACAGAGCTGACCCACAGGACTCGCTGATGGGTGGGATGTGGGGAGTCAGGGTAAGACTCCCAGGTTTCTGATTGGAGCAACTGGGTGATATCATTTACTGGAAGCACTAGACAGAGCAGTGAGTAAGGTGGGTGCCTGATTCCACTTTGAATTGGGGTTAAGCTGGAGATACCTGTGAAACCTGAAAGGGGAGAAAAAGAGTAGCTCATTGGATGGATAAGTCTGGACTTCAGATGCATGGTGCATGCTGGAAATGTAGATTTGGACCTTGACGATGAAGATGTGAAGGCCAAGTTAAGCCATGGATTATGGATGAGCTTGTACAAGAGTAGAGTGTGCAGAGAAAAGGGCATGACCCAAGTTGAGGAACACTCTTTTTTTAATGTTGGGAAAAGCAAAATCGGTAAGACAGAAATGAAATGTCCAAGGGAGTGGAAGGAAAATCAGAATGATGTCCTTCACAGAAGCCAAGTGTTTCAAGAAGAGCAGTTGCCAGGCGCCTGGGTGGCTCAGTTGGTTAAGCGACTGCCTTCGGCTCAGGTCATGATCCTAGAGTCCCGGGATCGAGTCCCGCATCGGGCTCCCTGCTCGGCAGGGAGTCTGCTTCTCCCTCTGACCCTCCTCCCTCTCATGCTCTCTGTCTCTCATTCTCTCTCAAATAAATAAATAAAATCTTTAAAAAAAAAAAAAAAAAAAAGAAGAGCAGTTGCCTTGGTCTGTTGCTTTAGTGCCTTTGTAGATGCTGTGCTTAGTACCTGGGCTTCCCTTCTCACCCCGCCCTGCAGATTTCTCCCACATTGGGCCTCATTTTACCTTTTGTGCCTATCAGCTAGTACAGTGCCTGGCGTGTAGTTCTACTTCAGTGCTTGTTGAGAAAATGGATTAATGAATCTGTAATAGACCCACAGTGATGACAGGTCTTACTACGTTTAAATTATCTTTTTCTTTAAGGTACATACGAGAATCATTTTAAGATAAGCAGAACAAACACTTTCTCCCCCTTTCAGTCATCATTGTACAATTCTGGAAGCCTGACCATTCTTAGTACCTTTAATTGGCTGCCCTCCTTTGTGTAGTCTACTTTCAACGCTGTAAGGAATTTGACACTTCGTGTAGTAAGCTCTTTTAAAAAATATGCTAACATTTTGTTGTATTTTGAGTGATCTGACCATTCCCAAGTGTCTCTGGATACAAGTGAGGACACATAGCTCATGCCTATTTTTGTGGATTCCCGGGTGTTTCTTATAGTTCTTTGTAGATAGTGAGGTGCTCAGTAAATCTTTGCCTGACTTGCAGGGTAGGATGGTGACAGCTCTGTATTGATTAGTAACGAAAGTGATTTTGTATGGACAAGCTCAAGGGTTGGACTCAGAAGACCTGGGTCAGAGTCCACACTGCCTCATACCAACTGTGATCTGGACAAGTCGCTTGACACCCTTGAACCTCAGTTTCCTCTAATCAGAAGCGAGGGGCTCACACCTCACTCAGGAGGTATCCAGGAGGATCAGATGAGGTCGTGCAGGCGAAAGTGCTTTGTAACCTGGAACTTGGTCCCCCATGGAAGGTATGCCTGTTATTGAAACCCCAGCCAGAACATTCTGAGGCCTAGGGAGACAGGAGCCTTACCCAGCCTGTGCCAAGATGTGACGTATTGAGTTTTGGTAACTACTTCAATCCCCTGCGCACTTAGGTCTATATGGAGGGAGCTGTTCTTGTGAAAAAGGCTGATGGGCTAGGGGCCACAGAACTTCTCTTTGGACCCAGTGTGGACCTGCCGTGACCACACTGTTTTTGTCCTTAGTGCAGAAATAGCCCCTGGGTTTGGGGGGGAGGGACAGACTGGCTAGATCCCGCTGCCTTGTTTCTTCAGCTGGCCTTCTCTACTTCCACACAAGCTTCTCTAAGGCAGTGAGAGAGGTGGGTAGTGACTTGGGTGTTGTAGTCGAGTAGAAGTGGGTTTGAATCCCATCTTTATGACTTATTGGATGTTTGGGCTTGAGAAACTACTTAACCCCTCTAAGCCTGTTTGCTTCTCTGCACCATGGGGCTAATACAACTCCCTACCTCACAGGGCTCTTATGAGAAATAAAAGAAATGATGCATGTAATGTGCTTAACACAGTGCCTGGTGCACCCAGCAAGTGCTTAATAAACAGTGGTTGTCATTGTTATTATTGTTGATGTCAATTCCAGTGGGTCCTTTCAACTTTGCATCGGGAAAGGACTATCCCTAGAGTTCATCTTGGGGCAGGAGAGCGAGGGAACGTCCACTGTTGAACCCTTACTCTATGACACAGTCTTCAAGGATGGTGACTGGAACTTGTTCATCTCCGTATCCCCAAGGCCCAGGGTAGTATGCTGGCCAGAGCAGGCACTGAATAGAAGGCAAAGAACTTGAACTTGAACTGGATACATAAAGGTTGCTTCACAGTGATTTGGAAACTTTTCCCTGAACATCCATGACACCCAGCTCATTAGATGAGTCAGTGCATAGGCTCAAAGTCAGCTCCATCATTGGGTATGAGGGTCGACACAATCAGAATGTTTTTGTGAGGAAGTTGGCAAAGGTGAATGAACGTTCCCAAAGTAGGGCCTGAGGACCTGGGAGCTTCGGCTGCTTCCAGCTTCCCACCCCTGGGCCAGGTCCCAAGTGGACCCCTTTGGTGGGCTTGGTCTGCTTAGCCTGACAGGCACAGCTATGCATGTGGCATGTGCCCGAGGTCTGTGTGGTGGTGAGGGCTGTAACAGCCATCGCCCTGCTCAGTGGCGGACTCAGGAGAGTGGCTGCAAATCAGAAGAGGACCTAGCAACTTCCACATCAGGCAGCGCATGAATGCCTCTTGAGAACTTTTGGAAATTTCTTTGGCATGTGTCCTGCAAGTTGAGTAGCTTCTGTGGGTGTGTGTGTGTTTGCCTAGCCATGCTGTTTCTTCCGCCCGACTCCACTCGTGAGATGCTCGTGTAATCCTCAGTGGGTAGGCTGTTGTGGAAAAGTGCATAAGGCAGCCGGAAGTTCAAATCCTAGTCTTGCCATTTTACTGGACATGTTGTTTAACCTCTCAGCCAGTTTCTTGTCGACAGTTAGAACAGTAATGCAGACATTGTGGAGTGATGGTGAAAAGTCATGGGATTGCCAGGGTAAATTGACTACTTAAATGTCTGACATTTATTCATTCTTCCTACACTTACTGAATGCCTCCTGTGGGCCAGGCTCAGTGTGAAGTGTTAGAGATTCTGCCGAGAAGAGTGAGCGCAGCAGGCCTGACAGCTGTCCTTCAGAAACCTGCTTACAAGGTGGGTCCTTGGCTGGTATCAGGGAATTTGGATTTCAGGAGGGTTCCCACCATTCTCTAAATGATAAGAAGGCTCACTGTGCCTAAACTGTTTGTGCAAACAATGTGGTTTATGCTGAATTGAGGGAGTCTGAAATTTTGATAGGTGCTTGGCAGAGTGTCTACATTACTGTCCCCAAAGAGAAACCTTGGACATTTAGTCGAGTGAGTTTCCCTGGTAGACAGCATTTCACTTGACTAGTCGCAACTTGTAGCTGTAGGAATTAAGCATGTTTAGTGTGACTTCCCTGGTAGAGGACTCTTGGAAGCTTGCATCTGGTTTCGCCCCTGGACTTCACCCCAGGTGCTTTTTCACCCTTGGCCGATTTTGCTTTGTATCCTTTTGTTGCAATAAATTACAGCTGTGAGTGCAACAATCTGTGGAGTCCTGTGAGTCCTCCTAGCAGATCTTTGAACCTGGGGGTGGTCTTGGGGGACCTCTGGCCCATGGATAAATGTAAATGTAAGGCACTTTCTTTGCCCTCAGAAAACTCACACTTTTAGATAGAAAGACCACCATGTAAGTATTTAATTACAATATAGTGAGTGAGGTTAGTGCAGGGGGCTGTGGTAGCTCTGATGAGGGGCATTGACTCTGGCCCCAGGCGGGCTGGAGAGCTTTCTGGAAGAGTTAACATTTGACTTGAATCTTGAAGGGTAATTAGAAGTTAGTTATGTGAAGTAGGAGGAAAAGACTTTATACACCTGTAAAGTCTAACATGCTCTTCTAAATCATTTTAGATTTGATTCACTCCTTTCTGTAATGGTATTTAATGGCACTAGGCTCACTCATTCATCAAACCTGGGTTGAGGACTGTCTTAGACCACTGCATATTAGGGCTCCAAGAGTGAACAAGAATGGCCCCTGCTTTCAAGGCAGGTCTGGTAGTTTTTGGGTTGAAGTGGCTGGGTTTTGAGGAAATCATGATGCAAGGTGATATACACAATGATGAGAATGCCTAAGCTAGCCTGGGAGTAGGGAGTCAGGTAAAGCATTCTGAGAGGCAATGCCAAGATGAAAGGAGAGAGAAGTTTTAACCGAGATAGGAGAGAGGCATTCCAGGAAGAGGAAACAGCCCATGCAAAGTCCCAGTGACAAGACAGACCATGATGTCTTCTGAGAACGCTAAGTAGTTCAGGGTAATCTGGAGAGGAGCAGGTGAAAGGGTGGTAACAGGAGCTGTATTTTATAGGTAGCAAGGTCAAGTGTAAGGAAACAGGTGAAAAGATGAAGTGAGCTGTATTGAGGAATGGGAGAGAAACTGGAGCAGGGCATATGAAAGGGTTGTTGGCCAGGGTGAAGACACAAATAAGGTTGGACAGCATGAATGTGTAGTAACACCACTCCATATGGTTCCATGACATATGTTCTGCCATGTTGATCTCGAGTTGGGGGTTTGCCAGGTGGGAGAAATAGAAGGAAAAGGAAGCGCAGAAGTTAAGGATGTTGCCAAAAGAGTGAAGTCAGGGACTCCAGTATCTAAGATGGAAGCAAGAGTGGCCTAAGAGACTTCACGGAGCCTTCGTCATCTTCTGACTTCTCTATTTGCTAAGTGCTGAAGTGTGAGAGTCACAGGCTGAGAAAACTAGTGACCAGAAAATGGGCTCTTTGAACCGAAGCCATTAGAGTTGAACTGTTCCAGGTGAGTACAAATTCTAGAGGTCAACATGGATAGATGGAAGCGACCTCTGGAGATGAGGAGAGCAAGGAACTGAGACGCCAGAGGTCGGACATGTTATCCACGGGCACACTGAAGTCATTTTGAGTGCAGGTGGGACTTACGGTGGAGTGTGAGCCTGGGAGCCCCGAGTGAATGGGAGGGAGTGCTCGTGAGGTCTGAGGTGACCATGATGGGGAGCGGGAGAAGGCACTGTATGTAACTGCATGGTTGTGAACCTCCAAGGAGAAGGAACATATTTCTTATAGCATGAAGTTCTTCTTCCTCTGCTATCTAAAGCTCAGTTTGACCTGGGACAGTCTCTGCTTTTGGTCCTAAGGAATGGACACCCTTTGGAGTCTGTAGAACAGTCACCAATGCACTCTTTTCACTACCTGCCCCCATATCCTCTGCATTTGTTTTGCCCCAGCTTCCTGGTGAGAAAAAATTTTTCTTAGGGTTCTGCGAGAACTATCCCCTGCTTAACTTCACTGGGCCTCCTGCTGGGGCAATTGTGTTTGCTTGGGGGAACTTTAGAAAACTGCTTTTGTTATTCACCAATAGTGTTTCCCAAAGTGTATTCCATGAAAATACTAGTGCTTCAACATAGTTAGCGATGACGGGTTCCATGGTCAAATATTGGGGGACCTATATACCTTTTTAAGAAAATCATAATCTCCATTAGTACATAAAGACCCTAAGAAATTTTGCAGTAAGGAAACCTTAGTGTAAACTAGCATTTCCAATGTATCTGACCTCTGAAGCCTTCCCTCCCCCATTAATAGCCTATGGATGTACATTGGAAAGTACTGGTCAGCTGTCAGGAAAGAATTATGTGGATTTTTTTCCCCCTGTCAACGGCTATTATCTAGAAGAGGAACATATTGCAACACTGGTGTATTTTGATACTACTAAAATGAGATTTCACTGTGTTCCCAAGTTTAAATACCATGGCTTACTACATTTAGTTAGAATTAACACATTAAAATGTTTTGTTTAGACTAACTGTCATTCTTATGTTAAGTGGCAACATTAGGAAATTAACTAACAGCATTTCATTTTCCTTTGGAAGAGTTCCCATAACTAAGATTAGAATCTAAAGGAGAAAATGCACATTTTTCAGGGTCCTCTTGCTCTTACTTTAATTAAAAATGACAGCATAAATTTCAAACTAATCACATTATTTACTCTTAAAGTAGTGATAAAATTTCTTTGCAAATGCATGTGGATCATTCATAAAAATTAATGATATGCCTAGATTTAGATACATATTTTGAGAATATAAAAAGACAAAAGTACTAAAAAACACTTTATGAAGCCGTAATGAAATGAGAAATAAATAAGGGAAATTAACAACATGCTCTCTTAAATAACATCTTCTGAGAGAAGTGCAGAACCCAATAACCCAGACTTTTTAATAAGCAGAACAAACATAAATATGAACAAATCAAAATACTGTGGGATGTTGCCAAAGTGGTGCTTAGAGGGAGATGCATTATTCTAGTTGTTTATGTTGCTAAGAAAGGAAAGGCAAAGCATAACGAATTAAGCTTGCATCTAGATGTTTTCGAAGAGGAGCAACGTCAGAAGCCAGAAAGAGTGGGCAGAAGTAATAAACCTAAAGGTAGAAATAAACTGGAGAAAAAGCTGATAAACCCTATGGCTGGTTTTTGAAAAAAATGAACAGTGGTTTCATCACAAATTCATTAAATTAGAAATGAGACAGGAGATCTGACAACAAATGTAAAAGATTTAGAAATCTGCAGATAAACAGTACTCTTTACGCTAATAGATCAGATAAATCAGACCGGGAATGAATGATGCCTCACAAAATTACAAAATATAAAAGCTCATGCAAGATTAACCAGAAAACATGACCATACCAATTACAGAGAAAGAAACAAGAAGTTATTAAAGTCTTATAGTGAAACTCACACAAACCATGGGTATTTGGACCACATATATTAATAGAAAGATCCCAAATTTTGAAAGCCATGGTATGTTTTGACCGCCTACTATGGACTAGATCATTTTACAAACACACACACACATCTATAGGTTCTGATCCACACAATGATTATATATGGGAGCTATTAGTAACACCAGTTTACAGCTCATATACTAGGCTTTGAAAAGTTAGATGACTTGCCTGAGTCACACAGCATGTAAGTGGTAGAGCTAGGATTTGAACTGAGATCTATCTGGCTAAAAAGCTTATAATATTTCTCTACAAGTATGAAAAAATCCTGTCTCCTCTAAATTGTTTTTAAAGTCAAATTGATGCGGTTTACTCAATTCCCGATTTACTTTTTGAGGAAATATGATTTCAACCCCCAAATTGGTAAAAAGTACAAAAAAAGAAAATTATAGGCCAACTTTACTTACAGGTATTCATTATTTATTAACAATTATAAACAGAAAATAATTCCACTTAAAAATTTATCTCTGACCAAGTGATATTTAATCCAGGAGCACAAGATAAGCTGATAAAATTAAAATTATTATGACAGTTCATCATATTAATACACAAACACTGTTAAAATGATATCTCAATAGATGTTGAAAAGGCCTCTAATAAATGGAACAACTATTCTTGGACAGTGTATTTAGCCCTCAAAAGAGTCTGATTTTCATATATTTAAATATAAAATCTAACACTATCTTTCATAGAGAAGAGAGATCCATATAAATAGGAAAAATTACAACTGATAAAGTGAGGACTCTTTCATTTTTTTAAACATTGTACTAGAAATATAAGCCATAGTCATTGGTAAGGAAAAAGAAATTAGATGAGCACCATCAGCAAAGAAAGCCATATTTTCTTCAGTAGGCCCAGCACTTATTGTGATAGATACTGCTGGGATACCCCAGAAAAATTGCACTTCTAGAACATACAAGGTCATAATATACTAGTTGGTATAAATGAGGTTAACAAACGTCTTGCAATTCAAGGCAAATTAACACAAGCAGTCATGTTCCTGGTTGCAAACAACTGAAGAATGTAATGAAGAAGAGAATTCATTTGCAATGGAGACAAAATATGTTAAATACTTGGACATTAATTGAATTTGGGACGTGAGATTTATTTAAATAAAATTATGAAATCCAAAAGGGAGGAATAGAAGGCACTAAATAAATGAACGGAGAGATACCTTGTTCCAGCTGGAAAGACAAAACATGGGAAGGATTCCTGTAGTCTCTGAGCTAATGTAGAGTGTCAGTACGTGCCAATTAAAGGCCTGGTGGGATACTTCGTGAGATGTGACAAATTGCCAGCAAAATTCATCTAGAAAAATAAGCAGGAAGAAATACTAAACAGTTATTTGAAATTATACTTTCTGTGATGTATTTGTTCGATCTTGAATTAGTCTTTCTTTCCATATCCATCCAGTTCCTAGCACTGTGCCCGACTCAAGGTCCTCCATAAATATCAGCTGAAGGAAGAAGGGGAAGGATCCTTATTGTGTATGGGCTTTGAAAATGAGGTAGGGACTGACTAGTGGCTTTCCCCAAGGTGTCAGAGGGCTAATGAGATGGAGCATTAGTGACTTGGCCTCATCTTTAAGCAAGCCGGCAGGAGTGGTCATAATCAGAAAAGAGAAGTTCCCGGGATCTCATAGTTTGCCTGCTGACGTTTTTCAAGCAGAAGAGGGACCTGCCTCCAGCTCTCTGCCTGGGCTTTTCCTCAGCACGTGGAGTGCTCAGGCATTACCACCACGGCACTTGGGAGAGCTCTCACTCATCAGTCACCATGTTCATAAAGAAATGTGAGAAGTTTGAACGTGAGCACCAGTCTGCATCTTATTGCCGTCTACTGCTGCTTTGGGTCTGGTCCCTCTCCTCTTCAGATCTAAGAAATCCTCCTTTGTTTTCTGAGGTCTATCTCTGCTATGAAATCTCTTTCTCAAAAGCCCCTAACAAACATGCTTTACACTTCTATAATAGTTTACTTGTTCCATGAAGAGCCCAAAGCAGGCCATGTTAACTTTCATACAGGCATGCCTCCCCACACAACTTCCTTGGGGGTGGGATTTAGGCCTTCCTCTCTTTTTTTCTACATCACATCAATTATGAAGCTGGGCTGGTTCTCAGAATCACCGGAGCCTTCAAAGAGACAGATATCTCTGATCTTGGTGATTGAGATTCTATGGGTCTAGGAGTATAATATGTATATGATGAATGTATTGTATTATATGTTATACTAATATATATATATATATATATATATATATATATATATACACACACACACACACACATACATACATACAGAAATTTCCCAGATTATTTTGCTGAAGAACCAGGTTTGGGAAGACTGGTTCCACAGCACTAGACAGAGTATCTCCACAGGGGAGGCCCCCACACAATTTATTGAATGAAGGGATTAAATTAGGTACAATGGTCACAGTGATTATATTGTGTTGCTGTGCCCATGTGGATGATCCGGGTGCTGGAATATACCTCAGGGGCTAGTAAACACTTACAATGGGATGGTCTAACCAGCATTTTCCTTACTATGACTGACTAGCACAATGTCTCGCACATAGTAGGCACTCAACTATTTAATGAATGAAAGTAATTTTTTTTTTTATTAATTCCCACAGTGACCCTTTAGGATGGGTACTCTTCTTGTCATTTCATAAATGAGGAAGTTGAAGGAGGCTGATGCGTTCACGGTCATATAGCTTGTGAGCAGTAGAGCTGCAATTTTCCTTCATGTCTTTGCCATTCCAAAGCCCAAGCCCTTACAAGTTACGCCATACAGCGGAAGGCGCCTTTCCCGTCCATGGACTGGGCAGCTGTCAGGCCAGGAAGGACAAGGATACAGGTAGCACATGCCCCAGGCAAGATAGCACAAGCGCTGGGGAGAATAATGTGTGGCAAGGCCTTGGAGAAAATGTAGAGTATGGTATCTGGAGATACCACCGTGGGGTTGGTGACTGGAAGTTGTGGCAGTATATAGTGATTGGGAGTCCCGCTCAGGACTGAGAATATGCATTCCAGGCCCTCAGAGATGGGGAAAGAGTAAGACAGGAGCCCAGACCTGGAGGAACCGGGAACATTGTTAGCCTTGGATGTAAGAGGAGCAGGATGAGAAACAAGTGACTGGATTTGGAGGACAAGGCAGGGTCTCACTCTAAGGAACAAGGCATAACTCCAGCAATGAGAACTAGAGCCCAGGGTCAGTCCTAAGGGTGATGCTGGTGCTGAGGCTGAGTTTCCGAAGCTCATGCCCTGGGCAAATTGTATTTTCTGACTCAGAAGAGGCTGGGACCCAGGTGAAGGTAGAGCAGTGCCTGTGAGTCCAGGCTGAGGAACTATTTAGAGATAGAGAGAGAGGTGGACTTGGGCCAGAGGGCCTAGAAGCACCTTCAAAGCTGGGGGTGTTCCTAAGGTGACCTCTAGTCCCAGACCAAAGTGAAAAGCAATGGCAGGACTGGCAACCTTTTTAAAATGGTGGGACATGGTTTTGACTCCTTCTGATGTGCTGGGGGTCAGTGGGGAAATGATTAAGGTACATGCTTAATGCTGGTCTTGGGGCAGGTGGCTACGGCTGGCTTATTTGCCCCTGAAAGGTAGGCCTATATCTTGAAGTTAGTAGCTCTTGCTCGAGCACAGCTTCCAAAGGATGTGCTGAAAAAAATGAGTTAAGGTGTGTTCAACACATTGTTCTCCTCAGCCCTCTTAATGGCCAGGAACGTGGGCTTGGGTTCCCTGTGGTGGCTAGCAGCCTCAGCTGTTTGCCCCAGCATGCCACGTAAGGTTGGCGTTCTGTGTAGATGCCACGACATGAAAAAGTTGGGAAAACATCACTGGAGCCCCATTCCTTCTTGGCCTTTTCTTCAGCACTGACAGTTGTGTCCACTTCCATCTGTGCAGCACCAGAGTGGCGCCATTCACCCTTCATCTTGCCCCAGACCCTTGAGTGACAGCACCCCTCCAGTGGGCCAAGGTGCTTCACCACAGCTCTGAATCTCAAGAGAGGAAGACAATGTTCCAGATCTCCCCAGAGCTGGATATGGTTTGAAGAAGCCCCTCAGATGACTCTGAAATGTCTTCCTGGGAGAGGGGCCATGTTCCTATCATTTGAGAATTAGTACTTCCCGGAGCGAAGAGCATTTTCACTCCTACGGTCTCACTTCCTCTGATCCGGTAGCATTATTGTCTCCAAATTATAGAAAAGGAACGTGAGGCCTGAGGTGCCCAAGGTTCTCACAGTTAGAAAGTAGGGGAGCCAGTAATAACACCTGGGTCTTCTGACTCCAAGTCCAGTGCTTTTTTTCTGTGGCACTGTTCCTTATCCCTGATATTAAGATTAGTACCTGAGAAGAAAATGTCAAGGTCAAAAATCAGGCCCATGGACATGCTAGCATACCACTAGGAGGTTGTACTCAAGACATTGTGGGTGTGGCGCAACTGGTGGGTGATTGGCCAGACCAAGGTGTGGTGAGCTGGAGTGAAGGAGGTAAGCCCTTTGGAGAGGCAGGGGGACCCAACAGCCTGCGATGTGCCTCAGCCAACAGACCCCTGGGCAAGCCATGCTCAGGGCTGAAAAGAGCTTCTAGGGCAGTAGGCCTGGTGGATGAACCTTCTCTGCAAGCAGCAGGGGCAGGTTGGACTCTTGTTGATGTCTCTTCAGCCATACTTGGTTGCTGGAGAATAGCTTCAAGTTGTCGTTATTCTCACTGATGGGCCATGCCCTTGACTTCAACAAGTGCCATGGGATTGTTGACTAGTAGGTGGTGGAGGGTTGTGTGATATTACAAATACAACACAGCCAAGTCCGTTCATTCCGTCAGGATTTATTTAGTGCCATTTCTGGGTTGAGCCCTGTGTGCTGGTGTTCAGGGTCCATAGATGAATGAGCCACAGTCCCTGCCCTCAGGGAGGTCACTGTCTTGGATAATTCCAACCCAGTATGATTAGTGCTTCACGGGGCCATGGACTGAGTGCTGAGTGGGGGTGGGGTGCATATAAGAGGAAGGCTCAAATTTCCTTGTAGGGATGGTGGGGTGAAAGGTCTAGAAAGGTTTCCTGGAGAAGAGGACTCTTGAGCTGAATTTTAAAAGATGAATGGGGGGGGCGCCTGGGTGGCTCAGTCATTAAACGTCTGCCTTCGGCTCAGGTCATGATCCCAGGGTCCTGGGATCGAGCCCCACATCCAGCTCCCTGCTCAGCGGGAAGCCTGCTTCTCCCTCTCCCACTCCCCCTGCTTGTGTTCCCTCTCTCGCTGTGTCTCTCTCTGTCAAATAAATAAATAAAATTAAAAAAAAAAGATGAATGGGATTTATTGAAGTAGGAGAAAGGGGAGGGCATTCTAGGGCAGGGATCTACAAACTTTTTCTGTAAGGGGCCAAATAGTAACTATTTTAGGCTTTCTGGGCCACAAAGAGTCTGTCCCAACTATTCAGCTCTGCCTTGTAGTGCAAAAACTGCCATAGACAGTAGGTAAACAAATGAACTTGGCTGTGTTCCAGCCATATAAGGTGTAGGTGCACTTAGTGTCCCCATTTGACGCGTGAGCAAATGGAGGCTCAGAGGGGTGCAATGACTTGCCATCCAGTCGCTTGTGTGTTAAGCACGTCACCTGAGCAGATGAGAGATTGCGGGCACTAATAGCAGGGGCCAGAGGGACACCTGAGATAAGCAGGTGAGTGAGTTGGAGGAGGCGGACATGGACCGGGCCACGGCAACCAGGGCTGGTCCTAGCACTTGGAGCTACTGTTACTCTCTACCCTTGTCCTTTCCACCTACTGGACTTCTTGTTTCCAAGGCCGTGGCTCTGCAGCAGCTGTGGGCCCGTCAGCCATACAGCTTCATTCAGGCTCTCTCCCTCAATGTAGGACCTGGCACTGAGCGGGGGCCCCGCCCCCATTCGCTCCATTGATTTACTTAGGATTCATTGAATGACTGGGTCGTTTGAAGTACTGTGTGTAATATAACTGGAATCAAAATCTTTTGCTCTTACCGTTTGTTTTAATTGATGCAGCTTACTGCTCATAAAAACTAAGACATTCAACTCTGTGGAACTACATCATAAACATAGGATCTCTTCCAGATTATATTGGAGTTTCCCCAAAGGGAAAAAATAGTTTTCATTCTTAACTAATTATTTTTTAAATGAATGGCAGGTGGAACACTACAAAATCCATAATTTTACAAGCTGAAAATAGAACCCAACATCGTTTGCTTGCCAAAAAAAAATTTACTGGTGTTGGTGACAACAGTTTTTTTTTTTTTCCTGGATCAGACTGAAGACATTTATGAAATAATCAGTCCTAAATATGAATATTCCCACAGGGAGGCTGTTTCTAAGGAGACTTAAAAATACTCCTGAAGTCAGATGTGTGGCAATTTCTATTTCTGTGACTTCCCCCACCTCGCTCCCATCATGGATTTCAGTTGGTTGGATCCTTGTGCTATGTCATGACCATTTTGGCTTCATGATTTTGAAAACAAAACTAAACTAAACTAAAAGGGTTTTTTTTTCTGTCTCATGAACAGAAGCATAAAACAGATTCCATGGTTTTGGTCATTGAACTCTTGTTTTGGAGCCTGAAGATGGTTCACTGTCCATGCAGTCGGAGCGGGACTCGGCAGTAGTACCCTCTCCCCAGAGAGTCCGTTTGGAAGCCCAGGCTGCCTGTGCTCATCCTCAACTCACTGTTGCCCGCCCTCCATCCCCAGCCCCTGTTCACTCCTGTGTACCATTTGTCTTGTCCTACTTGATAGTGGTAATAATAGCAAAACAGCAAGTGTTTAATGAGCAGCAGCTCTGGGCCAGACACCATACAGACATGCTTTCGGTTGAGCCTCCAGAAAACCTTGTGAGAGTCTTGCTGTCATTCCCATTTTCCAGATGAGCAAACCAAGACTCCAAGAGAGGAGGGGAACTGGCCAGGGTGAGTGGAAGCCACAGGGTTCTGATCTGACTCCAGAAATTTTGTCAACTTTGGAGCGGTGATGTTTTCATTTTAGTGGCCAGCCCACTTGTGGCAGGAAGTGCCTATGCTTCGTTGTAGGCTCTGCACTGCAAGGCACATATGATCTCGACCTCTCGAGTAGCACGTGAGGGTGGACAGTCTCAAAGTCAAGGCCTGTGTGGGTACTGGAGGCACTGAGTGATGTTGATCCTGGGAAAGAGAAGACTCAGAGTGAAGTAACAGCTCGGTTGCCATCTGCTGGGCTTTAGCATGAAGAGATTTCTTTTTTTTATTTTAATTTTTTATGTTTCTTTAAATATTTATTTATTTTAGAGAGAGAGTGCATGAGCAGGGGGAGGGGCGGAAGGAGAGAGAGAGGGGAAGCCGACTCCCCGCTGAGTGGGGAGCCCAACACGGGGCTCCATCCTAGGACCCTGAGCTCATGACCTGAGCCGAAACCAAGAGTCGGACGCTTAACCGACTGAGCCACCCAGGCGCGGCACAGTGAAAAGATTTCTGTGTTCCTTTATACATTGTTCGAATTGTCTCCTAATTTGCCCCATTGGTGAGGGAGAGATTTGTGCCACAGGGTTATGGGGGTGGCCTGACACAACATCTGCCCCGGGACAGATGAGATGGACAGCGGTTTATTAGTCAGTCACATGTACTCACAGTGCAGGGCAGGGGGCTACCACCCTCCATGCAATGCCGTGCAGACTGAGCAGCCAGGGACTGTGGGACACGGGCTTTGCTATCAAGAGAGGGTGGGACGGTGCCCTGACTCTGGGAAGATGTGATTGGCTTGTTTGAATGATTCCATAGGCTGGCAGGGAAGTGAACCTCACTACTCACACATAAGACAAGGACCTAATGCCGGGTGGTACTAAATGCCTTGAAGGCAAAAGAAAAGAAGGGGATAGTGACTAGGGTACTGTTTTCGCTGGGAGGGGCCTCCCCAGGGAGGTGACATTTAAGCTCAGACTGACGTGTAGTAGGTGAGCATCTGAACAACTGCAGAAGAGCCTGTCTGCAAAGAGAAGAGTGGGTATAAAGGGTGTGTGCTCGAGGTCTGCTTGTCGTGCTTGAGGACCAGCAAGGGGGCCATCATGCGGGGAGCAGGGGTGGGGACAGTGGCGGGAGAGGTGGGCGAGAGCCTGATCATGTAGGGCCTTGTAAGCTGTGATAAGGACACCAGCATTTTTAAAAAATGCGATCTCGAGCCTTCAGAGGATTTTGAGCAAAAAGTGACATGATTTGACATCTTTTGAAAGGATCCGTGGCTGCTCGTTTGAGAGTAAACCTTAGGAAGGCAGGCGTGGGAGCAGGATGTTGCCCTATTCCAGGTGAAAGCTGAAGGTAGCTTGGATTTAGGTAAAGGTGGTGAGAAGTGATTGATTTAGGGCAGTGGTTCTCATCTGGGGCAAGAAAGTTTGGGTGGGAGTCCCGAAGAATTCAAATGTGAACGTGTTAATTTGGAGAAGGCTATTATTTATCTACACATTCTTTAGAGGAGCCCGAGGAGGGGTAGCCAAAGAGGCAGAATGGGAATCTAGAGAGTTCTGGTCACAGTAGCCCTGTACCCAAGTGTCTCAAGTGCCACTGAGAACTGCCTATTGGATTTGGCTCCATGGAGATCATTGACGATCATGACAGATACGGTGCTGGTGGAGTGGTAGAGATGAAAACATGCTTGGAGCAGGTTCTTGAATCAAAATTGGCCTTCTTGTGATTTCTACCCAGCAGTTCAACTTTTATGTGGCTTTGGAAGGTCATGGAGAAGCTTGCGCTTAGAGGGTATGGACTCCTCCCACCAACTCCATACAATTGTTGCTAACCCGTGTTATAGAGAAGGGGACTGAGGCCTTGTATTAACCATGCCTTTTATTTCTTGTATCTTGGTGCTTTGACATCTTGGGGCCTTGCCAACCTCAGAGGGAGGGACTGCTGTTCCCAGGGTCACCCCTTCCTAGAGATGGCAAACGAGTTTCCTTCCAGTGCACCTTTCTGAGGCAGACCAATCAATCCAGACCTCATACCCCCAGCCACCTCCGTTACGGGGCTTGCGCACTCTGAAGATTTTTCACCTGCCCTACTGACTCCAGGGCCAGGTACCAGACATCTATGGGAGCCTTGCTGCTTCAGAGTCTGCTGAAATGATTAAAAGGAGCCCAACCTAAATCTGCTTACCTCGTGTCACCTGTTCCTTCCCAACGAAAGCACAGTAGGGGCTCTTGCTCACATTTTCTTCTCATTGTCTCTTCCTCCTGGCTGGCCCCAGTGCTTCCCCGCGTGGCCCTAATGGCATGGCATGCCTCGTGCTTCTAGGGGATTGTGAGTCCTGTACTAAACTTCTTCTTCATGACAGCCACTTCCGTGTCTGTGTGTCTTACCATGTTTGCTTAAAGCAGATCCTGGGGAGCATTAAAGCAGGCCTAGGGTGGAAGCTGCCTTGCTTACGAGCACACAGGTAGTGCCAGTCATTTCTGGAATCCAGATCTCCCAAAATACAGAAGCCTGCCCTTTCTTATTTCTTATTTCACAAAGAGCGCAGAGGTGTTGGTCTCAAGAAAACACCCCAAAACATTTAAAATCCTGTCCAATCTTTTCATGGAGGATGAAAATTTGTAACTCATTCTGTGACAGGCTGTATGGATGAGGAATAGAAGGAAATGTAATAAATTATAGTGATGTCAGATTGTAACACTGGAAGCCCTTAGGGGAAATAAAAACAACAATAAATGATTATATGCTTCTCCCCATACCACTCGCTACTATAAGATGGTACTATTGCATACGGAGTCATCCTTACTTGTCAGGAGAGTGCCACCTGAAATTATTAGTGAGTAAGGTTATAATTGTACGTTTGTGGTTTAAAAATGAGTAATACGCTTGTCATTTTTCCTGCCTCCTCTGCCTTCATTAGTCATCTGTGTTTCAATAGTGAACCTGGTTGTCAGTTTGGGCCTGACTTCAATCTGGGGATGGGGAGGCAGGGGCTTTGGGCCTCCTGCTGTCTCGCAGCACACAGGGCCTGGAGGGCTGGGAGGCCCCGGCTCTGCAGCTGCCCTTGGGGTCCAGCTGCAGTGGACCTCCTGGTGGGGAACCTCCTAGAGCCAGCGTAGCTCGAAAACCATAAATACTCTTTCTTTGGCTAGAACCTGCTGTGTTTGGGGATGGTTTAATAAGGGATATAGCTGGGGAGACCCAAGAGAACTCATTAGGGCTCATTAGGGTTAGGGCTACAGTGTGGTGCTTAAGAGAATGGACTCGAGCTAGACTGCTTTGATTCCGATCCGAGATCCTCTTCTTATTGGCTGTGTGACCTCAGGTGGGTTACTTAACATCTCTGAACCTCAATGTCCTTATCTATAAAAATAGTGAGGGTGGTCCCTGCCTCATAGGGCTGCTGTGTAGATTAGAGGAGTTAGTATACAAGAGGTAAATACAGCGATTAGGGAGAACATCTGGGACCTAGACTGCCTAAGTTCAAATCCTCACTTGACCACTTAACTAGTTGTAGGGCCTTTGGCAAGCGTCTTCACCTCTGTGCTCTACTTGCCTTGCCTCATCTGTCAATTGGGGATGCAATGATAATAGGGTTGTTGGCAGGAATAAATGAGCAGCCTATGTCAAGCCATTCAAAGGGTTGCTGCCACAAGGAAGGACTATTTCAATGTCTGCTATTATTATTATTATTGCTAATTTATGCCCATAACAAAGGCGGCATGGACAACAAGAGTTGCAGACCCTGTGTGCTTCAGAGTTCAGAGGAACAAGGGAGCTCAGAGACTGGGGGCTCAAGGAATGCGTCACAGAGCTGGTAGGCCCTAGGACACTGCCTAGGTTGCTGGAGAGCAGTCGGGCTGTGGGGCCTACCAGGACTAGGCGACTAGGCTTGCCTCCCTGCTCAGCCACTCGTTAGCTGGGTGACCTTGGGTACCTAACATCACCTCTTTGTGTCTCGGATTCTCCAGCTGCAAGATGGGGATGATAAGAGTGCATCCTCAGAAGGCTTAAGTAAAGTCATACATGTAAAGCGCCTGGCACATGGTTAGTACTGAGTAAATGAAGATGTTGTTTACTAATTACTACTCATTCTATGGTTGCAGTGAGTGCAAGGAGTAACTCCTTATTAGCAGGCAGATTTCCAGCTGCCTCTGTGAAAGGTAGGCAAGGACGTGGGTGCTCAGGCAGGAGAGCTTTGGGTACTAGCACAGGCTGAGGGGGAGAGAAGCTCCCTGGGGAGTTTTGGTGGTGAGGAGCAGACCAGTTTGGATCCCTTAGCAGCTTCTTGTAGTGGGACATGTGGCTTAAGCTAGGCAGTGAAGGGCATTGGATGCCAAGGTAAAGAATTTGGTTTTTAGTTTGCTGACAGTAGAGGCTATAAATCATTGAATAGGGGGTATGTTGGGGATTTCCGGAAGATTCTTTTGTTTTGCTTAAATATCAAAAGCTCTAAAACTAGAGTGGATGCCAGGCTCCTTTGCAGTCTGTCTCCTCCTCTGTGGATTCTCCCAGTTGCCTAGTACATACACTTCTGTAGAGAAACAGTCTGCTGCTTGCCTCTGGCTATGCAGGATACCTCCTCCAGGAAGGCTTCTCTGATTCTCCTAGATGCCAAATGTACTCCTTTCCTCCTGTGGCCTCTCACAGCACTTTGTAGCTTCCGGAGACTCTTATCCCAGTTTGCCGGGTAGAAATGGTTCATTGCCTTCCCCATCCTCTGTGAACCTGGGGAGCCCTTAGCGGACCTGGACTGTGCCTTGTTTTTCCCTAGATTTCCTTGATCCTCTGCTCCTAGCTCCAGTTTAGTGCCTTGTACCAAGGAGATGATAAGAGGAGGATTGGATGCATGAGAAAGTAGGAGAGGAGATGCTTCATTGAGCAACCAAGTGGGCAGTGATTGAGGGAGGGCAGGGAGCTCGTTGTCTGGGTCCTGAGCAGCAGGAAGGTATGACCTCAGGCATCCGTGGGATGTAGTGTGTGTGTTGGGGGATGGGGGGAATCACCCCCTCCGCTCTGATTATGGCTGTGCTTCTCATCTGAAAAATCATAGTAAGAGGACTTAACTCAGAAGATCGTATGTTTTTCTGGACAGTAATGGGCTTCTGGGAAAAGAGAAGCACCTGCTTCCGTTTCTCTGAAAATACCTGGGGATTAAAGCAGTGTTTTTCACACTTGTCAAAGTAGCAGGGCCCTTTATTCAATTGAAATTTTAAACTATGGCCAATAGATGGATGGATAGAAAGGTAGATGTATAGATGATAGATAAGAATGACTGTGGACAGGGGCGCCTGGGTGGCTGTCGGTGAAGCGTCTGACTCTTGGTTTCGGCTCAGGTCACGATCTCAGGGTAGTGGGATCGAGCCCCACATCGGGCTCAGCCCTCAGTGTGGAGTCTGCTTGAGATTCTCTCCCTTTCCCTCTCCCTCCCCCTCTGCCTCTCTCCCTGCTCAGCTCTCTCTCTCTCTCTTTCTCTCTCAAATAAAATCTTTAAAAAAAGAGAGAATGCCTATGGACAGGACATATTCCTTCCGGACCTTGATCTCCTCTGTGCCATAAGGGGTAGAGCTCAATCTGGATTTCTTAAACATTGACATTTTGGACTGGATAATTCTTTGCTGTGTGGGACTGTCCTGTGCATTGTAGGATGTTCAGTGGCATCCCTGGCCTCTACCCTCCCCCACCCCTTCCCCAGTTATAACAACTAGAAATGTCTTCAGACACCACCATATGTCCCCAGGGGGCCCAAACCATCCCCAGTTGAGAACCACTGAGCTAAATGGTCTCTGGTGCCTCTTTTTTTTTAAACATTCTAAGTGGTTACACCTACAAGGTCCTTAGCACAGCGTCAGGCCCATCTCAGGTCCTCAATGAATGGTGGCTATTGTTAGTGTTACGTATGTGCTCCCCTTTAGTAGGCCTTATAGCTTGGCCAGTCCTCGTCTCCTACTGTAGCTGATATTTTTAATGTCCAATTTGGTAGCATATCTCATCTTGGAAAGGAAAATGGTCTACTTTGCTTTCTCATTAGCAGTCTCCAGGGAAGTCTAGCCATCAGTAATCAGGTGGTTGCCATGGTGGAGACGGAACATGGTCACTCTGTACCATTCTCCCTCCTGCTGTATGTTCTTCAATTTGGCCTTTCCTGTCCTCACTAACATGCCCCCTGGTGTTCTCTTCTCTCTTCCTGGTTAACTAGACACAGTGCCAAATGGAACTTTTCCCCACTCCCCCGGTTTTCCTTTCTTTACCGACTAGAAACAACAGGATTCAACCTCCACAACAATTTCCACTCTTACTTTAGGTTGCTGCCACTGAAAACCCATTAAAATCAGCTTTTAAGTTTGCAAGGAGAAGGGGCATTTGCTATTTTTATATTAATATTCATGTTTTTTTAAGATTCAAAAAAATGCCAAAACAATATTCATGGGAAGAATTCATCTACCACAATAGACAAATCCACAACGGAATTATTATAGTCTGTCATATATTAATTACCCAAAACAAGTTGGTCTTTTGGGATAAATGAGAAATATTTGTTTCTGTATTTTCTTGATCTAGGAGGAAAAATACCAATGGAAAAAAAGTATGTTAGGAATGAGCGAAATAAATTAAGGATATTAATCTTAATGCCATAGTATGAGCATCCCACTATTTTGGAACTTGTACATTTTTAATGAAAATAAGCAATAATCACTCATCATATCTTCCTTGTTAAGATTTCAGAGTAGCTCATGATCAGAGTCTGGCTGCTTTTGCTAACTTGGTATTGAGGTAGAGAGATTTTGTGTGAAGTCCGATGAAATGAATATTTGGGAACGCTTCTCTTTAGTCCTTGCAATAGGGCCTCGTACCCAGTGGATGCTCAATGAACTTTTGTTGAATTGTATCAACAGAAGTGATCCTGACAATCTGTACATTTACTCACTGAGTTAAAGGCCCCTCATAATTTTTCAAAATGGGAGGAGACCTGATACACCCACTGTAGATCATACCATATTTAAGCTACTTGAATTGTTTATTTGAAAAATATTTATTAAGCCCCTTTTATGCTAGGCACACGCTAGGAGATGCTAAGCCCAAAAGACACAGTCTCTGTAGTCATAGAGCTGACATTGTAGTTGGGAAGAGACAAGCAGCAGTAACAAAACCATAAAGAAATAAATAAAAATGTTAAGAAATGTTATGAAGGGAACAAAGAAATATTTGAGCTGAGAACTTCTATCAGAAAAGTCATTCAACACGAGACAACAGAAACTTCTCAGAATGACAGCTTAAATATGTTTCTCTCACATGGAAGAAATCTGGAGGTGAGCCTTCCAGGGTAGATAGAGTGGTTCCATGGTGTCATGAGGACACAGACACTTTCTAGCTTTCTGCTTTTCTAAGTCCTCTGGATTTAGACTGGGGCTTCCATACTTAAAGTCATGTCTTAGTCTTTCTTCCAGTCAGGAAGGAAGAGAAATGAGGTAGAGGAGGTAAAAGGGCCCGCTTCCCAGCTAAGTCAGTCCTTGGAAGAGCAATCCTTGGAAGCCCCACCCAACAACCGTCATTGACATGCCAGTTGCAAAGGAGTCTGGGACATGCTGTCTTTTGGCTGGACATGTGGCCAGAATAGAATGAGGATTTTGTTAGTAAGAAAGAGATAATAGATTTTAAATGGTCAACTAGCAGAATTTGCAGGAGACTGAAAGGATGAGAAGGAGGTATCCATGTGAAGAATAGGTGTACTTAGATGGTGAAGGCTGGGAGGAACAGGTCTGGGAGGGAGGCAAGAGTTCAGTTTGGGACTCATTAAGTTTGAGATGGCTGTGCGGTTTCTGGCGGAGTTTTCAGGCTGACATACCACTGAGCTCCAGGATGACATATGCAACTACTTACTTCTTGTGGCACCTCCAGGAATTCATAAAAGGACTTATGGTTGGAAGGGCGAGCTTAGAGATTTAACTCGAAGATGTATAATACACACACTTTTTAACTTAGATTGTTTTTTATGGAATTTGCTAAAAATAGTAAAGTTTCCTGAATTTCCTTCCTCCCTCCCTCCCTCCCTCCCTCCCTCCCTCCCTCTCTCCCTCCCTCCCTCCCTCTCTCCCTCCCTTCCTCCCTTCCTCCCTTCCAGAACTATCTGATGAGAACTTACTATAAGTAAAGCACTGTTCTAAGTACTGGTGATATAGATTAAGAATAAAACAAAGATCCCTGTCCTCATGTAGGGCATTCTAGTGGAGTAAGACAGACAAGAAATAATGTAAAAATAATCGAATTGTGTAGGTCATCCTTTACATAAGATTAAGAAAACATCATGGGTACTATGGTTATGGATTTTTATTGTGTTCAGTTTCTCCACTGATTGCCTCATTGACCTCTCACATCAGTCGTGTAAGGCTGACTTCATTCCCCCATTGAACAGATGAGGAAACAGGCTGAGAATATGGGTAAACAAGTTCAAACCCTTGCTCAGGTATCACCTCCTCCAGGAAGGCTTCCTGTTTAAGTGTCTGTCTCACCCATGAGACAATGAGATCCTTGATTTGACTGAGTTTAATCACTGGACCCCCTGACCCAGGACCTGGCACTTAGTCAGCACCCAGTAAATGTCCAAGCATTGAATAGAACTGGCTCAAGCTCACATACCTCGCATTTAATTGTCAGAGCCAGTATTTGATTCCATCCAAGTCTGTTGGACTACAAGCCCATGTTCTTCTGTAGTGTGAGCAATTGCCTCTGATACATCTATCTTGTACATTTAGATTTTATTTTATTTATTCATTTTTTCAGACTGCCCTGGATTATTAATAAAATATTACTGTATGTCTAGATTTTAGATAATTATGTTTTCTTTAAAGATTTTATTTTTAAATAATCTCTACACCCACCGTGGGGCTTGAACTTACAACCCCGAGATCAAGAGTCGCAGGCTCAGCACTGACTGAGCCTGCCAGGTGCCCCGATAATTGTGTAATTATGTTTTCTAAAGCAGACCCAGTTCCTTTTTTTTTTTTTTTTTGAGTAATGTAGTTTGTTCACTTCAAGGTAAAACAAGTTGGACTCTCCAAGGCAAATCATTCTGCACAAAGGGCATTCTCTCTGTGCCCATGAATTTCCTCTCATTCCCTTTAGTGAGCCAGCTTCCAGTTATCCGGGCCCTAAGGCTGGGGATGGAGACCTCAACTCTCCTCTCTGCTCTTCTCTGAGGAGTTCATGATTAAGTCACTTGATGACTCGTCATCAAAGGCTGTAAAGACATTAATTATTTAAATTAAGTGGGTGTTAAGAGAATCTGAAGTCAGTTTTGCCTTGCCTAGAGACATCAGCGAATTGGAGAATAATATTAGAGCTGGAAGGACCCTTAGTCATCCCTGGTTCAGTCCCCCTCACTTCCCAGGAAGAGGAAATGGAGATTCAGAACAGCAAAGGCACTTGGCCAAGGCATACTCTCCTGACTCCCACTCCAACGCTCTTTCTACTCTGTCATGCTGATGCTCATGCAGCACATTAAAAGGGATTCTTACCCAGTATAAGGAATTGTGAATGGACTCTTACTCAAGAATGAAGAGGTGATTTGTTACAATTTAACCAGGTATTTCAAATATAATAAGCCAGGTATAGTTAACTCCCAACCTGGTTTGAAATAGCATTTGTGTTATCTGCCACCATTGTAGAATACACGAAAAAGGCAACCAGACTTTTCTTTTTTAATTCCTGAAAAAGCATGAATAATTCTAATAAGGAAGCAGTGGGAAGTAGCCAAGGGAGCATAGACGCTGGAGTTAGGCGGCCTGGCATTGAATCATAACTTCATAACCTACTCTACCTTTGCTAAGAACCTTCTAGAAGCTGTTGGAGAATATGGCAGGTGTAGGTTCAGACACTTGAACGATTTGAGAAGGGCTTATGGCGAGGGAGATGACGACTTGGTCTGGATCTCTAGAGTGTGAGTTAATTCCACTTGGTCTCTGTGGCCGAATTTAGACAGTGATTATGATCATTTGGAGCAGCGTTGATAGACACAGCCCTTGGATGTGCTTGCCTCTAGTTGGCCTTAGATGTGAACGTTTCCTTTTGCTTTCATAATATTTTACTAATATTCAAGAAGTCACTCACAGTTGTTTTTTTTTTTTCTGGAACAGGATCTTGTCTGAATGAAAAGAAGCACGTGTACTTGCATGCATGTGTGTACATGTACACAACCGCTGTATGATTAAGTGATTAGTTCATGAAGTAGTGTGCTTACTGTGCAAGGCACTATACTAGGCCCTAGGGATGCGTTGTAATAGAGTGATAAGGAAAAACAGGTGAAGAAGGGGAAGAGGAAAAGAAGCAGAATGAAAGAAAAGGTGCTCACTTGTGGACCAGCCATATAAATGCTCCTATATATGCATTGTCTCACCAGATCCTCACAGCTAGCCTATAAGGTAGGTACTGTTGTCACGTCCCTTTTACAGTGAAGAAACTGAGGCCCAGTAAGGCTTAGTAACTTGCTGAGGATCACACAGTGAGCAGGTAGTAGACCTTGGACTTCAAGTCAGTTGTGACTGGCTCCACGGGGATTAAAGAGGCAGTATATTGACTGCTCATGGGTAAAAGGCTCCTTTTTGGGGTGACAAGAATTAATACAAAAAATAATTACGTCGCATACTTTAAATAGGTGGATTGTATGATATGCATATCATTATTTCAAAGCTGTTATTATAAAAAGGTAGGTTAACTTGGTGGTTAATTCTAATTGAGAGCTTATTCTATGTTGTGTACTATGCTAAGAGTTTTATAAATATTATTTTAGTAAATGTCATAACAGCCCTGTGAAGTAGGCGTACCATAATCCCCATTTTACAGATGAGAAAATCGAGGCTCAAGTAAACTAAGACACTTGCCTGAGATCACGTACCTAATAAGCATTGGAACCAGGACTCAACTCCATGATTATCTGACTCTAAAGCTTGGGCTTTTTCTGTCTCCCTAAAACAAGATAGAGATTGGTTTTCTTTTTGGTATCACAGAAACATGGCTTCAGTTTTTATTGGCCTTAGAATTTATAATCATTTCTACTGCTAAAAGGTCATGGCCAGAAACTTCGCAATGTTTCTGCCACATTACCAGTCACATGTATTATTTGTTCATGTAGGAGAAGCTGGCATGGTTGGGGGTGTTGTTCATCCAGCAGTTTAGTGATTAAAATTTAATATGTCAGGTATAAGCTGAAGATTGACAAATGCTTCATGTCTGAGGAATTTAGAATAGGGAAATGTGTTAGCTATTTGTTGTGCTCAATTTTGGTAGTACTGAGGCATTTTATTTTAAATGTACTGCTCATTTTGTGTTCTGTTTTGTTTCTCTTATGTAAACTTGCCCCATTTATGACACATAGCAGAATTTTTTTTTTTCTAGAAATAGATAGCATTCATAAACTGCAACAGTTTCATTGGGGAGATTTTCTATGGCACTGCGACAGACCGTCTTGGCAGAAATACTGGAATCCTATAAAATAGAGTTAATATTGATATACTTTAATCAAAAATTTCTGTTTAGAAGCAATAAAATTGTTCATTGTTCGGCAGCCCAGTTCTATCCTTATCCCTCCTGCTAAAAACATCTTTAATCTTTGGAGTATGATGCCATAACTATCTATCTCCAGATTTTCCTTCCCTGGTAGTAATAGAGAACTCTTTTTTTTTTAACTTTATTGAAGAATAACTGACAAACACAATTGTATATAATTAAAGTGAACAGTGATTACCAAGATCAAGATAATTAGCACGTCAGTCAGCTCACATAGTTAACATAGGTAACTGTTTGTGTGTGTGTGGTGTGTGTGTGGTGAAAAATGCTGCAGACCCACTCTTAGCAACTTCTAGGTGTATGATACCGAGTCGTTAACTATAGTCACGATGCTGTGCATTCAACCTTCAGAACTTACTCTTCTTATACCTGAAGGTTTGTATCCTTTGACCTGCATCACCCCATTTTCCCATCCCCGGGCAACCACCATTCTATTATGTGTCTGAAAACTTTTTTTTTTAAGGGGGCTCCTATGGGTGGTGATGGCACTGATGGTCACCCAGCCTTGCCTCAGGGGGGTGTGTACAGTTGTTCTCAGTCCCCTCTGATGACTGATAACACAATCACGGGGTTCATTTTGTTGCATCAGTCCCCAGAAAGCAAACCTTCGCCTGGCGGGAGGCACCTTCTCCTTATGCTCCCTGGACTGCATCCTGCACATTCCTGCCCTGCCCACTAGCTGGGGCGGGCTTACTTTCTCCACTCTGTCTCTGCCTTTTTTTGAGGTCTTCCCCATCTGTAGCAGTCAACACTCATCTGAAGGCAACAAAAGGTGCTCTTGCTGTTTTAGGCAGGTGCGTATTTGAGTGCTGTTCATTAGGTGCTTATAAAATCGCCAAGATGGGGGGGGGTGGGGAGGCCTCTAGGCCAGCTCTCCAGGAATAACACCCAGGACACCACCCACCAAAGGGAGCCTCTCCTGCTTTCGCCTCCAGGGAGCTGGGGAATCAGGAAGCTTCCACTGGAGCATGGAGCTTCCGGGCACACAGCTAGTGTGGGGGCTCAGGAGGACCGCCCCCATAGCCACCACCCTTGTCTCTCAGCGGCCACACAGCAAACACCTTGACCCTGAAACACAGCTGTGGAGTGCTCCGTGGCTCCACCGCTCTGCTTGCCAAGGAAAACAGAACAACTGGAGATGTGGGAAGATGGCCGTTACCTCACTCGAGTCTTCCAAACATAAGTATAATATATAAATAAATGAATTACTATATGTGTATGCATATATGCCCCCACAAATACACGTACATATATATTCCAAATTTAAAATATATTAATATGTTAAAGATAAATAAATATGTATTCACTCTGCTAACCCTTTGAAGTAGGTATCATTATTGCCCTCACCTTTTCGATGAGGAAACTGAGGCACAGAGATTAAAGTAACTCTCACAGACTGTAAGCATTTTCACCTACGAGGCATAGTTTATGACTGCCCCCTCCCCCCACAGTCCTAGAAGAGTGTTTTGCCCAAATGTTCAATAGATGTTTACTGAATGCATGGCCAATAGATGTGTGTCATTGGTAAACTGTCTTCCCCTCCGTGGGCCTTTGCATTCTCTGAGAAATGAAGGGCCTGGACTCAATGATTTCCAAGTTGTTTCCAGCTTCTGTACCTGAGGACTCCTTGGTTGAGTTGCGAGGGCACCCACAAGAAGAGCTCCCATTGTCATTCTCTCCCTGTGCGCCGGGCTCGGTTCGAAGCACTTAACGTGCCTTGTCTCATTTGAGACTCTCACCAACTGCGTGAGAGCGTTACGGTGGTTATGGTTGTTATGCATTCCTATTTCATATGGGAGGAAATGGGTGCTCAGAAAGGCGGGAAGTGACTGGTCCCTGGTTACACCACTAGTGAGTGGCTCAGCCCAAACGCCATATCATGTCTACCTGACCTCAGAGCCTGTGCTCTTAATCACTCAGAAAGTCTTCGTTTTCTCAAAGAGAGTGGGATCTGGGGCATGGTTTTGTCTTCTCCTCCTCCTCCCTTCCCATATATTCTTTTTTCATCTTCACTCTTTATCTTTGTCGTCATCATCATCCAAAAACCCTGCAGGTGCCCTGGTTTATATCTTAACGATTCTCACCCTTTTCTTGGTATTGAAGTGAAGAATACTTTTGTTGGTACTGAATGCATTTGACATGTGTTGACAGCTGGGAGCCTTTTCCTTGCTGGGTTGGTTGTTAATAAACACTAATGAGCTGGCCCCATCTCCCAGAGCGGGGACAGATACCACAGGACCTAGTTCTAACAGCTGTCAAGAGAATAAAAACTAGAAAACATTGTGTTTTCCACACCATCTTATCCCATTTTTTCCTTGTGTTTATTATCTAATAGTCTTCTTTTTATAAAACCCATTTATTTTTGTAATAAAATATCCTTACTTTTAAAAAAGATCACCACGTATCGTCGTCTTAAAGATCCATGTTTATATGTGCGGAATGAAATGTGAAAATACATATTCAAAGGTATCACCCATGGTTATATGTAGGTAGGGCAGTTATGACTTGAGTTGATTCTGTTTTCTTATATGTATAGTCTCATTTTTTTCTCTTATGAGTTTGTGTGACTTCCGTAAGAACAGAAGGATGATAAAAACGAAATGTTGTTTTTTTTATTATTTTTTTTAAAACAAAATGTTGACTGTGGTTTGTATTGGCATGTCCTTAAAGCTGAATCCATCCCATGTCTTTCATGTGCCCTGTCTCTGAGCCTGTCACATGTGGCACTCTTCTGTGTCAGCTCCCCAGGTGGAGCCGGGGTTACGAAGAATTAGGGATTCATCAGAAGCCCGACTAGAGCACGTACCAGAATGTCCATAGCCTAGAACTTCCAGTGACCAGAACTCTGTAGGCTTGTGACTATTGACCTCCAGACTATATTTTCGTACATGGTTTCATGTGCCTTATTTGATGTGGAAACAACAAAACTGGACTCAGTTAACTCACAAGGGGCTTGAGAAGGTACATTATTTTATGTCACAGTTAAACAGTGTTCCCTATCGGGAATAAAAGTATTACAGGTAATAACTAACGTTTGGACAAGACTTTAGAGTTTCTTTTTTAAAAAAATTTTATTTATTTCTCAGAGAGAAAGAGAGAGAGAGCACAAGCAGGGGGAGGGGCAGAGGGAGAAGCAGACTCCATGCTGAGCAGGGAGCCTGATGTGGGACTCGATCCCAGGACCCTGGGATCATGACCTGAGTCAAAGGCAGACTCTTAACCGACTGAGCCACCCGGGCATCCTAGACTTTAGAGTTTCTATGGCCCATTCACTTCCATCATCTTATTTGGTCTTCACAGTCTTCTAAATGGGTTAGGACAGGGATTGTTATTTAATTTTACAGATGTGAAAACTGAGGTCCAGAGTGGCCAGCTAGAAAGTGGCAAAGCCAAAACTTGAATCCACATTTCTCTACTCTTACCATTTCATCTTCCTTTTCATTACTGTTGTCCTTGTCTTCCTCTTCCTTCTTCCCTCCTCCTCTTCTTCCTTCTTCTATTCAATATCTTTATGGGCGTTTATATTTTATATATTTTGAGATACTGAGTATCTGTTCCCAAGTGAGCCCTCATCATTCCCATGTATTAGAACCCCCAGAAGAGGAGGGGTGACGTCAAAGGCACAAAATCATCCCTCTCGCATCTCCTTCCCTCTCTTTCCTCCCTCTCCCCTTCCTCTCTCCATGCTTCTTTCATTCTTTAGTTAATTCTATAAATGTTTATTTTAAACTCTCCTTCCCAAGATTCACTGGAGATTCAGACTTAGCCCTGGCAGATGGCCTGAGAGGCCAACTTTCATAACCTGATCCTTCTCTTTTCCGCAGTGAAGGATAAATATTTCATGATCAGCATATTTTATCGATGGCCTAAGGCTTTCTGATTACTTTCCATCTGCGGGGCCTAGTTTATTTTGTTGCCTTGGCTTTTTATGAGATTGCTTGTATGTAATGTATTCGTGACAAATAACCAGTTGCTTTTGTTTCAACGAAACTCATCTTAGAGGAGCAAGTTACACTATGCTTTCTCCCCACAACCGTAATTTTAGATATTATAAAATACCATCTGTAAGTACTACTATAAGGAGCCCGGTGCCCCTCATGCTAGTACCCTAGCATGTGCCTCTGTAGATCATTCTGTGTTATACTTGTCAATATACTTGTCCACACCCCTCCTCCTCGCTCTACTGTGTACTCCTTAGGGGTAGGACTGCGTCTTAATCACTTCATATCCCCAAGATCTGATACATATTAAAAGTAAAATCACAATGAGAAAATAACATGGCCTGTGTACAAAGGAGAATTTACAAGCTTCTGAAGCCTTCTGGAAATATCCCAAGGCTTGAGTTCTGCATCTGTTCAGCAGGTACAATAGTGATTTTACACAGTAGCTCCCAGGGACTCTTGCTGTTCTCCCCCAGCTTCTTCTTCTTCTTTTTTTTTTAAAGATTTTATTTATTCATTTGAGACACAGAGATATATATAGAGAGAGAGCATGAGCAGTGGGAGAAGCAGAGGGAGAGGGAGAAGCAGGCTCTCCGCCGAGCAGGGAGCCTGACGTGGGGCTCGATCCCAGGACCCCCGGATCATGACCTGAGCCGAAGGCAGACGCTTAACCATCTGAGCCACCCAGGCGCCCCCCCCCCCCAGCTTCTTCTTAGTCTCCGTGGTCTCCTTCTTGTCCTTCAGAGCAGTCCTTGCAGTGGCACATCCGGCCTCCTTCACACTTGGCAATGAAGAATTTAAAATCTGTTTGTAAACTGAAGGCCCATTTTAACTCTGTATAGCAGCTTTCACATATTTTCCTTGGTACATTTGGAGTCCTAACTAGATCTTAGAAGTTGTGTCTTTGTTCACATATTCTCTGAGCCCAGCCCAATAAAATGATTCATTAAAATATTTAAATCAGCTACCAGAAACCATAATGAGGATAAACATCTCGGAGGCCCAAATCGATTATCTCGTGCTCCCGTTCCATCTGTGAAGACTGGTTCTCCATCCGGCCCTAAAAGTTTGTAAGTGTGAGGGCCTTAAGACCCTAGTCAGCAGGAAATTACAAAACCTGGGCTCCTCCAACCAAAGCCTAACCTTTCCTTTAGAACTTTATGGCACTGGAATGGAACAAATTCATGTCGAAGGTATTGTGAGTGGTAGCCGTGGATTTTGAATACCGCCGCTATGGCAGGCAAGTTGGATGGCCCTGGGGAGGTCACCAAACTTTTGTATGGCTCGGGAGAGTCATCTGGCAAATGAAGGGTAATCAATGTGGAGTGCCTCTGTGGAGTTAGGAGGGCAGCTCTAAGGGGCCTCTGGGTCTGGAATGTGCTCCACGTGCTGGAGGGCGCTGTCACGCACAGGGCAGGGATTTGTCTTGGGATGGCTACTCAGTCACAGATCTTACATTAGAGGCATAGATCTGCTTTAGCTTGACAAACATGCAGGATTAGCCTTCCCATGCTGTGTCACTCACATTATTTCTGGAATCCTGCTATTGCCAACAGAAGCCAACAGAGTGCTTCCCCTCGATGTGTACGAAGCATGCCGTCTTTTTTTTTTTTACACAATGGAGGTGATTTTGAAGAATTGAATGAAAATCACATGGTCATGCAGCAACTCATATTTACTTAAAGGAAGTTCACGTTTTGCAGGAAACTCGAAGGGAAACCTGCTGAATTATTTGATAGAGGAAAAAGTCCTTTTGTAATGGAAATAATCATCTTCTATCTCTTCTATAAATTTAGATTTTTTTAAATAATTTTTTTGTAGTATGCCAGCCTGTAATGTATTCTAAGGTATTAGACTGTAAAATCATGGGCTCTAATATATTCTAAAAAGATGATGATGGGGTTTAAATAAAAGGCAAATATTTAGTTACTGTGGTAGTAGTTGCTCTTGTTTATTGACTGCTTACTATTGGGCCCCACACTGTGCTAACTGCTTAATATGCTCAATCTTATTGGATCCTCGCTATTTGATAGATGTCGTGAAGGTGAACTAGAGTCATTTATATTGTATAGAGTTTGGAACCTGAGTCATGGGGCTGGGAGGGACCATAAACGTTCAGAGGAGGACTCTGTGGCCCAGAAAGGGAAAACAGTTTTCCTTGAGTCACTCAGGAAGTTAGTGGAAAGGCAGGGATTAGAACTCAAGCTTCACAGTTCCCCGCGCAGTGCCTGTTCCCCACGTGGCCCCATCCCTACTGCACACAGCACCTCGTGATCTATGCATGCCAAATAGTGGCAGTTGCAGGTTAAAGAATGAATGAATCATCAACAGGTTTTATTTTTTAAAGTGCCCAGAAGCCTGGGGCACCTGGGTGGCTCAGTTGATTAAGCCTCTGACTCTTGGTTCGGCTCAGGTTATGATCTCAGGGTCCTGGAATCAACCCCCCCCTTCCCGTCAGGCTCTGTGCTCAGTGGGGAGTCTGCTTCTCTGCCTCTCTCTCCCTCTGCCCCTCCCCCTGTTCTCTCTCTCTCTCTCTCTCTCTAAAATAAATAAATCTTTTTAAAAAAGTGTCCAGGAGCCCTGGGTCCAGTGCCTTTGTACCTGAGACCTGTTCAGTGTGGCCAGATAGGGAATCCTACTGAAAAACCATGTTGATATTATTAATGGTCTTGGTAAAACGTGGTAAAGAATCAGAGAGTTTAAAATGGGAAAAAGTTGAAAAAATTGAAAATCATACAGGACACAGTAGCGCACTCAACATAATTTAAACCAGGGTTGGACGAACTTCTTCTGTAAAGGACCACATAATATGTTTGAGGCTTTGTGGGCCATACGGTCTCTGTTCCAACTGCTTAACTCTGCCATTGTAGTATGAAACAAGCCATAGATCATACAGAAACACACAGCCATGTATGCGTTACAATAAAACTTTATTTACAAAACAGGTGGCAGGCTGGATTTGGTTTATGAGCTGTAACTTGCTGGCATCTGAATTAAACCATCCTGGTTTCATAGCAAGGAGTGTGAGTTGGTGTGCTTATGAGCGCTTTGGAGTGTGTATTCTCCTTTTGTCAGGCAGGCAGGAAATGGCCAAGCTCAATTTAGGGTTGAGCAGTCCAGTGTTGCCCAGTGTCCCTGGTTACCCTTGGGTGTGCCAAAGGCCACATTTCTCAGAGGGTATTCCTTACTGATAGCCTGCCTATTCAGTTTCACAGTTCTTTTTGGAAACCCAGCTTAAGAAGTATTTTGAGCGGTGAAGTCAACAGCAGCTAATATGTATCTCAAATGTAATGACAAGAAGCCCTAGCCTTGGCCTCACCAAATACCAGGCCCTATAAACTGCTCCTCTGAACTTAACCCCCTGCCCCCCACGTTGTTCTTCCTGATTAGTCAAAGGCATTTCTGAATAATGATAATGGTAGTTGATCATGGTGGTTGATATTTATTGAAGACCTTCTATGTGTCAGGCAGTTTACCTGACATTAATACATTTTTTTCCTGAAGCTCTCATTCATTTATTTCTCAAAAGCCTGCCTTTGGGAACGTGGGCCCTTGGCCAGATCTTGACTTGTGAAGTTTGTTCTCGCTACCTCTTCTTCCTCCTTCGTAAGCCCTGTACCCGCTGGTGGCCGGCGCCCACTTCCTGTGTCCAACGCATTTTGTTCAATCACAGACCTCAAGGAAGGTTCTCAGAAACTCCTGATATTAATACATTTTCATTGTTGAATTCTTACCACAACTCTGTGAGGCAGATACTATCATTTCTTCCATTTTTTGCTGGGACATTGAGGCTCAGAGAGGTATAGTGACTTGACCAAGGTCACACAGCAAGTAAGTGGCTGAGGCAGATCGAAAGCCCAGGTGGAGTGATGATAAAGTCTATGCTCTTTACCATGGTAGCACACTTCTATCTCTGTCCCTGGTCCTCAAGGGCATAATCTCCATCTTCCTTGGAATCTGGGTCCAAGAATCATTTCTCACTTCTTCCTGTCCCATGTCCTTGACTCTTCCCACTTGGACTTCTGCAGTGGCTCCCAGCTGGCCTTAGCACTATGAGATATAATTCTCATTCTACACAAGTTGCCTACGGTCTATTTCAGAACATTTTTATCACCTCAGAAAGCCCCAAACCCTCCAGCTATCATGCCACTTTACCCCTGTCCCCCGCCCCCCCCCCCCCCACCGCTCCAGCACTAAGCCATCACTAATCTACTTTCTGTCTCTACAGATTTCCCTGTTCAGGACTTTCATATATATGGAATCCTAGAGTATGTGGACTTTTGTGGCTGGCTTCTATCACTTAGCATAATGATGTTGAGGTTCCTGATGTTTTCAAGGTTCATTTCTGTTGTAGTATATGTCAGTACGTCATCCTTTTTTATGGCCGAATGATATTCCATTGTATGGATGGACCATATTTGTTTATCCCTTCATCCACTGGTAGACATTTGGGTTATTTCCATCTTTTGGATGTCATGAGCTAATTGGCCTCTTAAATGTATTCTGCACAGTACTCTCTGGTTAATTTTCCTAAAGTGCAGCTCTCATCATGTCACCCCTCTGATTGAAAGTCATCACTAGGGGCGCCTGGGTGGCTCAGTTGTTAAGCGGCTGCCTTTGGCTCAGGTCATGACCCCAAGTCCTGGGATCGAGCCCTGCATCGGGCTCCCTGCTCTGCGGGAAGCCTGCTTCTCCTTCTCCCACTCCCCGTGCTTGTGTTCCCTCTCTTGCTGTGTCTCTCTCTGCCAAATAAATAAATCTTTAAAAAAAGAAAGAAAGAAAGAAAGAAAGTCATCACTGATTTCCAATGCCCTCTTGGACATTGTTTAAGCTCCTGTGAGTTTGGATTTTGTTGTGGGAAGGTGTGGCATGGAGTGGGTTCTTATTCTGGGGGAGGGATGGCGAGGGAGCTGTGCTTTCCTATGCATGGAGCCTTCCCATGATGGTGCAGCCTCTGTGAGCTCGCCCTCCCTTTTCATCAGCCAGGGCTCTCACCTCTGTTACTGCCCACTTGGTCCTCAGCTTGTGGGGCTGCATACTGGGAGGGAGATGCTTCCCTCTGTATCTCATTTGCTTTGCTGGACTGGGAACCCCTTGAGGTCAGGAATCAAGTGTAAATGATAATCCTGACTGCAAGTATAACAAGAATACATACCATTTGTTTGAGGCATTGTTATGTACTAGACCCTCTACCAGGTCCTTTGATTGGTTAACTAACCTGGGAAGTCCTCAGGGTAAGTACTATTATTCCAGTGTCATAGATGAGGAAACAGACTCTGAGAATCTAAGTAACTTGTATTTGATGACTTGGTAGGTCAATGACAGCACTCCGGTCCATCAGACTCCAAAGTTTGTCATTCCACAGTGCTGTGCTGACAAGGACATCTTTTTCTCTTCCTGCTCCTGCTTTTCTTCCTTAGCTTCCTCCTCCTCCATCATCATGCAACACTCCCATTTTGCAGATGAGGAAATTAAGGCCCAGACAAGTTAGGTGTCTTCTCAGGGTTACATTCTTAGTAAGTGATGTAGCAGGGACTTTAAAATTAGAACTTCTGCCTCTAAGCACATTTCTACTCTCCCCGACTGTACCATGGTATTAGTGTATGTTGGAGCCTCAGCAAGCTGTTTGATGGTGATAATTATCATGTTATAAAACAGTAGGGAGGAGAAGATGCACATACATAAACAAGTAGGGAAACTATAAGATACTATATTGTGGTGAGGATTATAAATGCCATAGAAATTGTAGAAGAGAAAAGTTATGAAGCTTTGTGGATGAGGGAACACTGATGTTAGGCAGGAGTTTAGTGAGGCAGAGAGGAGAGAGGCGGGGGGTGGGGAGGGGGGAAGAGATTGACATCTTCCTGCGGGGCCATTCTCCCAGGCCAATCCTCCCCATGGACCCAAATTCTCTGGTCTCACCACCACCGGGGCAGCTATTAGGAAAGAAATAGTTGCATAATATGGAAATGGGTATGTGGCTCTGTAATATGCTTCTGTTTCTCAAAGGGACAGGCCAAGGACATCGTACATCTGGATGATGTCTGTCAGAATTACTTGAAGTTCTATTTTAAATGAGTTTGTTGTGGTGAATGCATCACCACCGTTTCCGGTGGCTACAATTTGTGGGAGAGTTCACACAAGCAACCATCTAGGCATCAAAGCATGAGTCACGCCCAGACATGGTTATAGCGGTGCTCGTTGCTGTAAGAAGTCAGCCCTCCCACCAAGGGCCGCAGCCCCAAGCAAAGGCCATGGCCTGTGTAGTTCTCCTCTTTCCTCGTGTTGGTTCTGTGTTGTGAAATATGCAAGCAGACAGCACAAGCCTGAACTATTGGATCGGTCCAAGTTTAGAATAGGCCAGGGTGATAAGGAAGCGTAGATAGCCCCATAGACTGCCTTGGTGACAAGCTCCCAGGAAGTCCCCCATGGACCACAGGAAGGAAAACAGCCCATGACGGATGCCTGGGCCTCTAACAGGGCGAGCCTGCGCTGGCTTGGAAGCCTACCATTGCTTTGGGCTCTGTTTTGCATTTCTCTGAAAAGCCTCTCTCTGTCTTCAGAACAATCCACTTGTAAAATCTACTTGATTCTGAAGAATATGTCCTTGTCTAGGTACTTAACTTATATTCCAGAGTCCTGTTTTCTCCTCATCTTCTGAAACCGTTCTGTAGTAGCAGCACCACAGGATTGTTTCAGGAACATGTCTGGTGGCCCGCTTAGATAGAAACCGATTTTAAAAATCTGTAATTAATTTCATTCACTACCGTTTTAAAGGGAATAGATTGAGGCCTTGATGCATTTTTTCCATTGCAGAAGTATTTTCTATTTATTCTGAAGATTTTATAATATCCTCACATTCCATTTTTTATTCCTCAAGTATAATAGCTTTGTCAGTTCTCTTGAAAGGCAAAATAATACCCCATTGAATATTCTTTTTTCAAAATTGTAAACCTGTTTCTCACCTAAAAATATGATACCGTGTCTGATTTAAATGCACAAATAATAGCACGTGTTCAAAACAAATGCTGTAGTTGGAATAACAATAAAATAAATCTCACCAGTTTGTAGGTATTTGCAGCAGACTATTCAATAGCTTTTGGCTTCAAGGATGATTAAAAAGTACATTTATCGATTTCTAACCAAACCACTATATTAATCATCTCTGGAGGCATAGTGGACTATTGGCTTCTTGTCAGAATGGCTTTGAGGAGAATGTGGCCTTTGGTTCTTCTCAGCAGAGGTCAGAGTTGGGTCTCTGGCTCCACTGCATTTATGGTTTAGCAGCAAAGTTTCCCCAATCTTGGTGGACCTGTTCTTTTTGAAGGGACATGAATCATGTTTGGGGACTGGACAGACTCAGAGCATCTCAACCTTACAAAAGATTGCTCCTCTTGCTCGATCTTTGGTTTGTGTCTTCCTGAGATGCTAAGCCACAGCAGCTACCTTTCCTGGCCCGTGGTATTGTGGGAAAAGAGCAAAGGATGAACGGTATCGAGTCTCTTCCACTTGGGTCAAGGAAGGTGGCTCGCATACAAAGTCAGAGATGCCTGTTTCCCTTTGGCATATGAGAGATCACATCCCTGCACCTCTGAGCTTTTACTTTTCTTTTCTTTTTTCTTTTATTATTTTTAGAGAGGGAAAGAGTGGGGGAGGGTCAGAAGGGGAGAGAGAATCTTAAGCAGGCTCCATGCTGGGCGAGGGACTTGATCTCACAGCCCTGAGATCATGACCTGAGCCGAAATCAAGAGTCGGACGCTTCACCGACTGAGCCATCCAGGTGCCCCTCAGCTTTTACTCTTCAAAAAAAGAGGGAAGTATGAAGCTTTTGATCTTTCTTGGCTAGTGCATGGATCCTATTGTTTGCAGGTGCTCATACTTTTCAAAGGGAAAAAAAAAATCTTCCCTGCTACCGTTTGGGGTTTGGTCTACGATCACATTCCCGCTGTTGTTTCACGTCAATGCCACTCAGAGCCTCTAAGTCTTTTGAACTCTCTGTCGTCCCCCTTCTGCCACTTCCTCCTTCTTTCCTTTCCTTCTCCTCTCCCTCCTGTCTTTGGTCACTCCCTCTCACTCCCTTCTTCCGTCTCTCCATTCCTCTCACCGCTGGGTGCTAGGGTGTCCTTACTGAGGTCCCTACTTGGTAGCCTTTCCTTACCTCCTTCATCTTCTGCTTGCGTGTCCTTAGTACGTGGTCTGTGGAACATGGTGAAGCTGTGATTCAAGCTGGGGCCATCTGCTCTGCAGCCCCTGCTCATACCCAGTCTTTGTGTGTCACAATACGCACACTATGATGGTTTCCAGCCCCAGACAAGTTGTTTTGCCTTGCTGCTGGGTGCTACGTGTGTGTGCGTGCGCACGTGTGTGCGCATGTACTTGCTTTCCCCAGTATGGGACAGGATGACCTACATGGCTATTGCATTATTCTGGGAATATGGTTGGGCCCGCCTCACACTCAGATCTGCCTGTCAGTTGCTGCCAGTACTTTGGGTTATGGTTCTGGGCTTGTTAGACTTACTCATCTAGGAGTAAGCTGTTATTTTCATGACCAGAGCTCTTCTAATATAGCAGTTTTCACACATTTTTTGGTATTTTTGCTCTGTATTCTTTTAAGAGGATTTTTTTTTGAATCCTCACTGAAAAATCTTATGCCAAGTCCAGTATGTCCAACAGGTCACGCGGGGGCTGCTGTGTTTGACGTGTGGGTGGGAAATTCAGTGCTTGTCTTCTCCCCCACCCCAGGGGCCCACTGAGGGATACCGCGGAAGAGTGCTACGGGTCTTTGGAGCGGAGTTTGATGTATCCCTGGGCTGGTCCCTTTCCCTTTCAATTCATAGGTGAGATCCAGAGAGCAGGGCAGGGGAGAGGTCACGCTACAGAAAGGCTCAAGGGCAGAAGGTTGAAGTGTCATACCACTAGGAGCCCAGTCATTGGTCCTGAATGAACCAAAAAGGTAACCCTGTGGCCAATCTTGGGACAGAGGATATAGAATTATTGTTCTTTCTGAGACAGAAAGGATCCTCTCCCCTACTATCCCCCACCGCCAAAGCCCCAGACAGATCCAGCCACGGACAGCAAATTGACAGGTTATCATGCCTTTGTTAGAGATTGGTAAAGTAAGATTTGTTCCTATATTATCAGGTTGTTATTTCCTGTATTTATTCTTAGAAGAGAGGCTGGGTCAGTCAGACCCAGTAAATGAATATTTACTCGATACATTTGGCTCTGTTCTTCTAAGGCCCGGGGGAGGATGGGCTGTGCTTGCAGGCACAGAGTTGCCAGACGTAACAAGGCAGGGAGCCGAGATGAGACCACCAGTTGTAGCCATGGGGGGCACAGAGAGAGCGGTTCCACTATCTACTAGTAGTGGGTACAGAGCGGGGCTGTCAGGAAAGGGACTCCGGGGCAAAGGTTGCCCGCAGAGGGGCGACCTCATGGACAGGGAGGTGAGGGGTGGCTCTGGGCTCTGTTCAGACTCCTCTTTCTCTCGCCTTTTCCTCTGAGCTCTGCCAGTTGTTACGCAGTGGATTTCCCACAACAGCCCTCAGCCGGCCGTCGTCGCTGTCCCTGCACTATTCCAGGCCCTCCCATCCCTCACCTGACCTACCAGGAGAGCACAGCACTCATCTTTCTGCCTCCAAACTTTTTGTTTTTTTCATGTTCATGGCGAAACATACATATGGAAAGATAAAATGAACCCCCATGTCTCTGTCCCTGACAACCTTGCTAAATTTAATACAATTCTAGTAATTTATAAGATTCTTTTATTCTATATAATTAATCAAAGCATCAGCAAATCCTGACAGGTTTATTTCTTCCTTTCCAGTCCTTCTGCAATCTTTTCCATTGTTTTGCCTTACTGCACTGGTTAAGACCTGCCGTGAAGTGTTGAATCAGAGTATATCCTGGACATTCCTCTTTTGTTCCTGATTTTAAATGGAATTCTTATAATATTTACCACTGAGTTATCATGCCTCCCAAATCTTTTGTTATGGATAGCTTTTATCAGGTTGCTAATGGATTTTATTGTGGAAGGATGTTGATTTTTATCAGATGCATTTTCTGTATCTTTTGAGATGTTTGTATAGCATAGTTTTTTTTTTTCTTTCTCCTTTAATCCTTTGGAGCAATGCAGTGCTTTACACTCAGAATTTTTCACGTGAAAACAAACTTAAATTCTTGGAATTAACCCAGCTTGGTCATGATTGATTTTCTCTTTTAGACATTGCTAGATTTCATGTGCTGGTATTTTGTTTGTCGTTTTTACATTTATTTTCACAAGTTAGGTTCGTATGACTTTTTTCTTTCTCTATTATTCTTGTCTATGTTTGGTGCCAAGGTGAAAGTAGCCTCATAAAATGAGTTGGGAAATATTCCTTTCTTCTCTTCTCTGGAAGTGTTTATATAAGATTGAAATTATCTGTTTCTTGAGGGTTTAGTAGCTCTTGCTTGTAAAAAACCCTCTGGGGCCTGGCATTTGTTTAATATGATGCTTTAAATTTTTTAAATGGTTATAGGGCCGTTCTTGGGTCAATTTAAAAATTTATAGTTTTCTAGTAATTTGCATATTTCATGGAAATTGCTGAATTTATGGCTGTAAAGTTGCTCATAACATTATCTGATCTTTTGTCCTCTGCTGCATCTACAGTTTATACCCCTTTTAATTCTTAGTATTGTTTATTTGCCTGTCTGATCTCAGTACTTTTCCTTCGTATTTCAAAGTCCACATAGTCTTGCTTTCTATTAAAAAAAAAATCCATTTTCTTATTCATTACTTTGCATTCCAGTCACACTGGATTACTGTTTTTCTCTTGACAGATTTGTAATTTCCTTAAGCAGTGCCTTCATTTATGGCCTTCCCACCATTTTGATCACTCTTCCCTACATGTTCATCCTTTGAACTACTCGTTTCTCAAGGCTCATCTCAAATTCCACCTGTTTTATGAAGCTTTCTCCTATTTTCCTTCAAACAGGATAGCTATCTCCTCCTCCTGTGTTAATCGCATATCCTCCCAACTTCTCCATCGCAAGTCTCATGTTCTGTTTTATATTGAATGAATTGCTCACATGTGTGCAAACTCCTGCAGGTTGTGAGCCTCAGGAAAGTGAGACCCTGTCATATTCATGCCTGCATTCTAAGATCCTAGCAGAGAACAACTCGAGAGTCTGTTAAGTTCAACTGAACTGAATCAAACTGAGTGGAATTGAACAGGTATTCTTCCTTTGGCAAAATGTAAAGTTGAAAAAGTGAATTGTAGGCCGCATGATGCAATCCTGGCTAATGTGAAGATGTCCTTACCCCTGAACACTCCCCTTTCCTCAACTGGCCAAAGTCTGAAAGTCCAGCATTTGAGCTTCATTCATCTGTATGTGCTTCGTGCTTACTAAAAATGCTACCTGATCTGAGGAAGCAGAGGAGGCCTTAGCAGGCATTGATAACCACACCTCTCATGATCTTCACTGTTTCCTACCAAGTGAGTGGATTTACTAGATCCTTTCCTGAGAGCAGATATTGAGGAGACATGGACAAGGAACTTCTCTTAGAGCGAATGAGGATGCAGAAAAGGATGGCTAGGTGTACTCATAGTTGTTATGCTTTAATTAATATCTATTCTCTTCCAAGTATTATGCTAAGTTGCATGTAATCTTTGTTCCAACTCACAGAGGTAGGTACTCTTACCATCTCCAGTTTTATAGACAGAAAAACTGAAGTTCAGAGAGTTTAAGCAATTTAGCCAAGGTCAGTCAGCTAGGAAGTGGCAGAGCTGAGATTTGAAGCAAGGTCTGGCGGACTCTATTCTTGGACTCTCTTCTTTGACTACCCAATCTATCTGTTCTTTATGACCTCATCTGAAAACCTCAGCGATGGATTGGTCACCTGTTATGGGAGTCGCCTCTGCCTGGCTCCCACTATCCTGTGGTCAGTTTTTCAGGCATTTTAGTGGGTCACATGTGACCTCCTGTCTGCTGACTGATCTTGGAAGCTGCTGGAATGGGTAAGAATGTGTGCCGCTGCTTGGGCTACTTCCTGTCCCGATAGCATCTCTCTACTCCTTGACTAGGAGCTTCTGGGTTTCAGAAGGGTCTGGAGCTTCCTTAGAAACAAACGTCTCTGCTTTGTCATACCATTCTCACCTCATCTACAGGCTGTTCCTAAAACCTCAGCGTATAACATCTGGATTTTGGAAGCAATAGCTTCCTTGATTAAAAGGCGGGGCGGGCGGGGGGAGACAGCTGTTTCCAAGTAAGCTGGGAAATAGCTCAGAGGGCCAAGCAGAAACCATGAATGTTTGGGTACTGTGTATATTTGGAGGCAATTTGGGGTTTACTATTTCCAGGTAGTTGTCTGCTGGCTGGGAGAGCACTTTTTCCTCCCCTCACCCCACCATCTGCAGAGCCAATTCAGGAGCTTCCAGATCAATAGCCTTACAGGTCATCTGGTCCAAGCCCATCGTGGTGCAGATGGGGAGCCAGAGGTGCACAGAGGGGCAGTGTCTCACCCAGAGCCACATAGAGTGGGAGTCAAGTCTGAAGCCTCGGGGCTTTTGATGGAATGTCCCAGATTGGGAACCTTCATTGGCCCTCAGTGCACACTGCCCTTTCTTATGAGTTATCTTTCCAAGGGAACAGGCTTTTTATTTTCAGTCAGGCTGTAAGTGCCTTGAAGACAGAAAGCACATTTCCTAATTGATTTTGGACTCCCTACCATGACTTGCACACAGTTGGCCCTCATTGGGGAATTGGTGGCTTGATTGGGTTGGCCTTCTCCTCTTCTGACTCTTACTCTACAGGACTCCTGGTCTCTCTGTATGGCATTGCCCTTGGCAGGTGTAGTCCTCTGCCATATGTACATCTTCTCGCCTGGGGGCGGCCCCTCAGCACACTGAACCTCAGCACTTCCACACCCAGCCCTTCCGTTAGCTCCAGTTTCTTGAAGTCCATTCCAGATTTTGTCTCTAATTCATGCAGATTTGTTAAAATGGTCCCTCATTGCATACACACCGTGTGTGGTGTGTTTTTTTTTTTTTCCACTTAACTTTAGAGCTATATCGTGATTCTTCACACAGCACTATTAAGTAATGTATAATTATGTCCACCATGTCCATAAGGTGCAGAATAATTTGGTTATGAATCTTGGTTTCTGGGTCCTGCTACTTTAAGACAGGAACCCTCCCTTGGGATATCATTCTTTTTTTAAAAAAAAATATTTTATTTATTTACTTGAGAGAAAGAGAGAGAGCGTGCAGGAACACAAGCAGGGGGAGGAGCAGAGGGGAGGGAAAGAAACTCAAGCAGACTCTGCACTGAGTGCGGAGCCCAATGTGGGGCTCGATCTCATGACCCTGAGATCATGATTTGAGCTGAAATCAAGAGTCAGATGCTTTAAAAAAAAAAAAGATTTATTTATTTATTTGAGAGAGAGAGAGGACGCAAGAGCGGAGGAGGGGTAGAAGCAGAGGGAGAGAGAGAATCTACAAGCAAACTCCCCGCTGAGTGTGGAGCCCGACACGGGGCTCAATCTCACAAGCCTGAGACCATGACCTGAGCCGAAACCAAGAGCCTTATCTGACCAGGCCACCCAGGTGCCCTGGGATATTATTCGTAACTATAAGCAAACAAATAAACAGACACTATAGAGGGCCTGCATGTAGGACAACCTTACTTTTGGACGGTAGATCAGATTTGCTCCTTTTTTCTTCATCTATATTTTTATATTAGTCTGAGGTGCTACCCCTTGAATCCTCTACCAAGCAGAGTGACTTCGGTCAAGTCATTTCGTGTTTCCCAGACTCAGTCTCTTCATCCATCGATAGAGATAAAAATGTTGGGAGGCTCCAATGGGGTAATGTCTGTCAAGGCACTTGGACGTGATGTATGTAGTCCTCTGGGCAGTAGCAGTGTGATTGTTCATGATTGGAAAGCTCAGAATATAATAAAATTGAGTTGTTAAGGATCGTTATAAGAGCAAAGCCATTGTTGTGCTCCTGCACACATCCCCTAAGCCCAGAATCCTGAGTGATACCCAGTATGTGTACTTTGCAAGGCTCCATGGAAACCCAACAGGCTGGGGCCACTGACACTTGGCGGTGGTCTGAGGGCATCAGTTGTCCTGGCCCAGAAGAGCGGGTTGGAAAGGTAACTCCAATCCTGCAGTGTGGGTTCTGGGAATCACACCTTCCTTTAATATCCACGTTATAGCTGCCCAAGGACCGTGGTAAGTCCAGAGCCCCCTTCGGCATCTTCGAGAGCCCCCCCCCCCCCCCCCCGCTCCCTGGTGGAGGCAGGAGCTTCTATTTTTCTTGAGGCAGTTCTAGCTGTCACTTGTTTCTCCAGTGTCCCCACGCTCTCCTAGCCAGAGCAGATGGTTCGAAGTATACACGAGCGTCTCTGAAGGCAGCTGCCGGGTGGAACTGTCCGAAGTTGCATGCACACGCAGGGCAGTAAGCTGGAATTACTAAGGGGGCAACTTTGAAGACCAGACATCCCACGGATGTGTAAGCTGGGGTAAAATTTTGATGACAGCCATCCCCAGCCCACCGGAGCCGTACCTCCTACCTGGTGTGAAGCAGAAGGCTGACTGGCCCATTAATTTTACATCTCTGTTCATAGGCATGACTTTGCTTGCGGTGGGTTCTGGTAAATAGTACTCCACAGGTGTTTGTGGCATGCTCCGGTGCTCATCTCTAGAAGACTTTATTATTTCTGTCCCTGCTGATCACTCCAAGCTCCTTTGCTTGCTTGTGGGTGCTCCAGTTTAGCAAGACTCTAGTCTTGCCAAGAGTTGTGAAGCAGATTTTGTTATAAGAAGATTTTGTTATAGATTTGAGATGTGTTCTGCTGTTGTAGACAAGGCTTTATCAAGTAATACTGCCTTATCCGAAGATCAGTAACTCGTCTTAGGAGAGAAAACCAGATCCACCTAGTTCATGTTCAGCAGATATCTTCAGTGAACGTGGGAAGGTTGTGCAAATTGTTCTGAGTAGGTCAAACATAAATATGTGGTGCTGAGGATTGGTCTCTCTGGTGGGGCTTTTAGGTTTCTTGCAGTGTGTAGGAGCTTGGTGGATGTTCCTCTGCTCTATGATTCCCAGCTACCTTTTGCAGAGTTTTAGTTGGTAAATACTGACTTCTGAATGGACATATTTAATTGCCAAGTAGCTTTTCTGTTAGCTTTGATCCTGGGAGGCGGGTGCCTTTTGTTGAGGACTGGTGCAGCGAAAAGCTCCAGCTAGAGTCAAGACCCAGAAAAGCAGTGGTCATAGACAATGGGATGCAATTGTCAGTTTGCTCACAGTGAAAGGTCTGTTGTCTGGAAGTGGCTGGCTTCTGCCTGCGCATCCCATCCCCAGACTCCTCCCTGAAAAAAAAGCAATCAGTAGAAATGTGTTGATGAGGTCATAAAGTTTAGGATGTGAGGATGTAAAAAGGCACTCAGTTATGTAAGAGTTTGGCCAAACACAGCCCAGAGTAGAGGACTGAGTATTCAGAAGCTAGTTGGTCACATCCCTTCAGGGAGCAAGTGCCTGTAAGGAGTATGGTGTGTGTGAGCTGGGGCCACTTACCACTTCAGATCACCGAAGTGCCGCTCAGCAATTAAGCACAGACCTAGTGAAAGAGAAGGAAAAGTCTGCCGAGCAGCCCCCCTCCTCTAAACTTCCCAGGCCCCTGCCCCACTTTAGGCAGGTGCTCATTCCCTCTTGTCTGTGCTGTTGCAACAAAGAGCCTCCTGACTGTTCTCCCACTTCCTGCGTCTCTTTTCTTGGGCCTCTTCCCCTCAGACATTTACCAGAAAGCAGTGGCAAGGTGCATCTTTCTGAGGCCAGTTGTAATTGCCTCAGGCTCATGCTCAGACTCCAGCAGCTAAGGGACAGTCCACCCTCTTCCGCCCCCTGTCCATGGGCTTCCCAACCAATGGAAGAGCTTCGGTTCCTCTGTTCTCCCTTGCCTCTACTCATTTCCAGCCAAACTGGAGCCCCGCCGGCTTCCTGAACACACCTGAAAGTTTTCTCCCTCTGCCATAGCTGTTTACCTAAATGTGTTTCTCCTTCTCATAATTCCACTTGTCGCTTGCTGGTATCATCTCCTTTACTAAGCTTTCCTTGACACCCTGCCCCCCATTGGAAAGGATTCTTCTTCCTCTGAATTCACCTAGCCTGGTGCCATTAAACTTCCTTCTTGGCTTAAATTCCTGTTGCTTGTGACTTGTCTGTCTCCCTCAGTGGACAGTGAGCTCCTTGAGGGCCAGGGCCTGTGTTGGATTCATTGTCATATTCCATCTTGGGGCACTAACAGAGCCCTTGGTAAATGTTGGAGTGGCCCCACCTGCCACTCTGAAAAGCTTTCAAAAACCCCAAGCTTCTTTGGGAGGTGATGAAAACACATTGCTCCCCTTCTCAGGACTTCAGATTTCTGGTCTACCAATCAGGGGCTGGTGTGGTTTAAAGTTTGCTTGCCAAGGTCCTGGCCATCTCCAGTATTCCATGACCCAACTTTACAAGAAGAGTTTATGTGACTGGGTGTTCTACTTAGGGCCCAAATTGTTCCTCTGCAGCATGGGCTCCTGCTACCTTCTGCTATCTTTGTATAAGGACAGAAACCAAGGGACAGCCTCTGCTCTTTTGCTTTCTGGGACCCCACTTCTCCCAGTATTTCTAGTGCCTTTCTGATTTGTGACCCTGGAAACCAAGGCAGTGTTTTATAGTTGTGCACAATCTGCCTAACATAGTTGTAAGGCAGGTTGAACATTGGGTACAGTGTCTGGTAAGCACTCAGTGAAGATTGCTCTTTTCCTTATCATGATTAATAGTCTCTTTCCAGTAAGGAAGGCCTGAGTTCAAGTCCTTGTTTTGTCACTTACTAGTGATGTGACTAGTAATATAACTTTCAGGCTCTAGAGGAACCTCTACTGGGGACTTAGGCTGCAGGTGCATTGTTCGTATGAAGTAAGTTACTTCATATTAAACTGCCTAGCATGGTCATGGTGCTTGACACATCATAGCTCAAAAATGTAGTTATTGTTATGGTGATCATGATTATGGTGCACATTATAGTATAGTAGCTTAATAAATTAATTAAAAAGCCAATTTTAAGTGCCTACTGTATTCTGGGAGCTATGAAATGCACCTTCATAATAATAGTGACAAAGATGATGTTACTATTACCTGTCACTAACATTTATTGACTACTTTCTCTGCTGTGAAAGAGAGATTGAAAGAGATCCTGGGGCACCTGGGTGGCTCAGCTGGTTAAGTATCTGACTCTTGATTTCAGCTCAGGTCATCGTCTCAGGGTTGTGGGATCGAGCCCCGTGTCGGGCTCTGCGCTAGGCATGGAACCTGCTTAGAATTCTCTCTCTCCCTCTCCCTCTGCCCCTAACCTCCCCTCCTTCTTAAAAAAAAAGAGAGAGATTCCTGGATTGGAGACTCTGAGTGGGGCTGTATCATTAACATCTCTTTTGAAGTCTGGTCCACATCTACCTATGAATAGTGGTCAAGTTTAATGTTGGGTGTTATTTGGCTCTTTGGGATTTTTCTTTCAAGTAACGATGAGTGAATCCAAATGTGGCTGGCTTTGTTGAATCTGCTTGGGAAAGCTCTGTAACTTGTTCCCCTCTTGTCAAAAACCCCACTGTAAAATTGGCCGTGGCTCTAAATTGATTTACGCGCACAGATGGGGATGTGTTAATCAAATAGGACTCCCTCCCCTCTCCTTCCTGCTGAAGTTGCCACTTAACACATCATCATTGGCTCTCTGATAGGCAGGAAACAAGTTGAGCTCCTTTTGTCTCGCTCAGAAGTCTAGGGAGTGATGTTGAATCAGCCTATAGGGTTGCTGAATCAGCATATAGGGCGTTGCTGGTGTGGTGTGCAGTGGGTCAACCTCTGGAGGCTGGGATCCAGATTCAATTCAGATCGTTCCCTCCAGATGTATCCAAACTCGTCAGAATGACCGGAGCTGCCCAGATGTTTTCTAAAACCTGCCATTTGCAGGAATGGGCACACTTCAGCTTGGATTCCAAATGGTTGAATGGGGGGCGGGTCACGAACTGCAAATTGGTGACATGTAAATTAACAAAGTGATCAGAAAATCTTTGCTGCCTCTGTCAGGTCACTGCTCCTTTGATTCCAAATAGCGGATCACTGGCCACCTTGCAATTCCACTATGGAGAGACATATTTGAGAGGCATTTGATCACAGGCCTTCTGAAAAATTAATCCGTACAAAGTACAAGTAAGGTATAATTTTCTTAGCTTTTTCTGTCCCTCAAATAAACAATCTCACTGGGTTATGGGGTTAGGGCAATTGTGAGAGGTGCAGATGTAGAAACTGCTGTGTTAATGACAGTGTTTTTGAGACTCAGATGAAACCCGGATCTTTAGCTTTCCCAGGGATAAAGTGGTAGGGCCAAGAAGGTGTGGAGCATTACTGAGTTAATCCACAACCACCACCTGCTTCTCACAACTGAAATAACTGTATTAAACAAGGATGAGTTTGCTCAATACAGCTATCAAAACCCACGGTCAATGTACAGTATATCAAAGGATTTTGGGTGCACAAAGCAAATTCGGGAACAAGGCATGAGGCAGAGAATTTGACTAAACAATAGATAATTATTTAAAAATAACTTTAAAGAGGCTCAGAAAATAAATAAATAAAAGATTAGTAGTGGATGATTGTGGAAAGAACACTGTACAAAGACACTTGGATTCTGAATCCGGTTTTGTAAATTACTTGCGTATTCAAGTTTTCTCTAACCTCAGTTACCAATTCTATAAAAGGAAGTGGCCGAACTGTCTTTCAGTTCTAACATCTGTTGACTGTGATGACATGATAAAACTACATTATCGATAAGTAACACACATCCCCCTGAAACAAAGTGAAAAGTCTTCTTTTAAAATTTTGATCTAGGTGTGCAGAGTATTTACATGTTGGACACACGAAAACTAAAGAGGCACATTTCCCATGTCCATAACAAAATTACCTGTCCTGCACTCAGTGTTCATAGCTTAATTTTAATTTTTATTTTATTGAGGTGAGATTCGCACAACATACAATCAGCCATTTAAAGACATACGATATGGTGACATTTAGTATATTCACAGTGTTGTGCAACCATCAGCTCTGTCTAATTCCAAAACATCTTCATCACGCCAGAAGGAAACCCCACACTCATGAAGCTGTCACTCTCCATTCTCCTCTCTCCCCAGAATGGCATCATTTTAAAAATGTATCTTCAAAGTGAATTCAAAGGGAGATTGGTTGCTTAGGAAGCTCCAGCAAGGAAAGCAACAAATATCCCTGCCTTTATTTCTCTGTCAGAGCGAATTTGAGGGACAGCAAGTCAGCACCTCTCCGTGCTTCCTGGGAGGCCCAGGGCTCCCTGAAACCAGTATGTCATCCTCTGAAACCAAGTTTTGGCTACTTGACAGACTTAGAGACTTAGGGTTAGGGACCCTATCTGTCATGGTGTTGAACAAATACAAGTTCATTCTTTAAAAAAAAAAAAAAATCATAAAAAAAAAAACAGAAAAAGCTCAGATCAGTCCAAAGAAAAGGCAAAAAAATCACCTAAATTCCTAAGATCCAGAGAATCACCATTTAGTGTCAAGTCTTTGAGAAATTTTCCATACATTTTAACATATATACTATATATTTGCAAAAGCAAAGTCAGATGGCACACACTTTTTGTTATTTTATTGCCAAGGTAAAGCATGTTTGTTAAAATTCATACAAGATAGGCTTAATAAAGTATAAAATAGAACATCTGCAGTTCCTAACTTCCCTTTTTTCCATTCAGCAGTGTATCTGGGACCTATTTTTCTGTCAGTATACTTTCAGAGCATTATTTCAATTGCTGCCCGGTAGTATGTGCCTATTTTATGACGTCCTCAAACTCTGGCTCCTGTTTTGGACACTTAGGTGATTTCTGATCATCAGCTGTCATAATGATGCTGTGGCCGGTGCCGAAATTTGTGCCCTTATCTATGTATTAGTTCTTTTTTTTAAAAAAAGATTTTATTTATTTATTTGACAGAGAGACAGCGAGAGAGGGAACACAAGCAGGGGGAGTGGGAGAGGGAGAGGGAGAGGGAGAAGCAGGCTCTTTTTATTTTGTGAAGCACGACCATACCCATTATTTCATTTAATACTACCAATGGCTACTCACTAATATTTATTATACACATATGTACTGGACATTATGCTGTGTGCTCTGGACATAGGGCTCTTATTCAACCTTTCTCCTTATGCACTGTTCTAGAGATGGGAAGAGTCAGGAGGCTAGGAGAGATCCCCTCAATTGCCCAACATGTGATAGTGGTAGAGCCCAATTTTTACTTTTTTTTTTTAAAGTAGACTCCACAGGTGTGGAGCCCAATGTGGGGCTGGAACTCGTGACCCTGAATTCAAGACCTGAGCTGAGATCAAGCGTTGGACGCTTAACTGACTGAACCACCCAGGAGCCCCCCCAAATTTACTTTTGTCTTTTGGATTCTAGATCCAGTATTCTTTCCAGTATACCACAAACCATATTTGAATGACAGGATATTCCAAGGCTATTTATGGGCAAGTGAGTTCAATTCCACACCAGTTAACTTGGAAAGACTCACACATAAGGAAACAACGTGGTATTCATAGACTGTGTCCACTGCCTTCCCAGTCCAGGCTGCCTTCCTCAGGGGATGCCTGCCTGTGGTTGATTTCACCATGTGGTCCATAAGAACTTAAAGTGTGGTGCCTGCCATGCTGGATCCTTTCCCACAGTAAGACTAGAGTGGCTGTGCCTGAGGCAGTCAGGGATGATTTATGGAAGTTCGAAAGGGACCAGGAGCAGAGACTGGGGGGGCGGTGGGGGGAGAGGTCTCATTTACATTAAGAGTCACTGTGAATTAGGTTCTGGAGTCAAGGGCTCCAATGAATTTATCATGAAAGTGCCAATAAAAGGTATTGAAGGACAAATTGGCTGAATTCATTGGATTGTTTCATTCTATGCTGAGGAACAAATGATAGTTTGTGCTGCTTATTTTGTAGAGAAAAAGAAGCTGTAAAATGAGATGTATGTATCAGTAGGCTCCCAGGGAGAATGGCTTCCTGGAAAGAAAGTCGGGGGCTATGGGAAGGCAGCTAAGGCTCCATTCAGGAACCAAAATAATGTTGGCACTGGGAGTCTCTGCCTATTTTCAAAGACACCTGCTAAAGCTCCAAACTGTGTTCTGCTTGGCCTTGGTGCCTGGTGGCTCCACTGACCCAGATCGTGGAGCCAAGCTGGTGACTGCAAAGATTATGGATTTACAGAGGTCAAAGCTGTGAGGGTCACTGCAGATCATCTTCAGATACCAGCTTCTTGCATTGACTGGCGAAGAAACCAGGGGGCAGACAAGGAAAGGGACTTGCCCAGGGTGTCCACGCTGGTGATTCCCAGTGTCAGAGTTCAGGAGTTGAATTTGCTATCTTCAGCAAAAGTTATATTCACCACTGACGCACAGAACCAAATCACATTTCTTCCTTCTCTTTTTCTCCCTCCTCCACCTCTTCTACCTTCTCCACTCCTCCTCCCTTCCCTCATTTTCCCTTTCTCTACTTCTCCCACCTCCTTCATGTTCGTCTTCTCCATTCTCATGTCCTTAACAATCTCTCTGGTGTGTATTTCGCATGCTATCTAATGAACAAACCACTTTTACATCGATTATGTCATTTGATCCTTCATCTGTCTTGGCCACAGTGCACAGAAACGGAACACTTTGTGCATAGACAGAAAGTGCAAGCCCAAGGCCCCCTCCCCATTCAGGCTGGCTGGCTTCCTGAGCCTAGTACAGATGGTATATACGAGCCATGGACTTCCTCCCCGGGATACTTTCTGTAGACATTTGAGGGTTGGACTTTCCCTGGCACAGCCTCAGCCTTGGTGGCAAGGAAGGAAGGAAGTTAAGAAGCTTTCCTGTCATTGGAGCCGGATCCTAAATAGACCTTTGCTTGGCAAGCATACTTCCCATATTCCCCGGCTGGCCCCGTGTGTGGGCCCCACTCACTGGCACTCTTTAGCCAAGAACAAATTCCATGCAGACATCAGCACTCACATGGATGCCCAAGGGATGCCTCCCTGAAGAGCATCACTTTGTAATAGCCTAGCCTCCCGGGACATTAGATTTCTAGCCAGAAGATGAGGGGGTTGGGGAGGGAAGAAGGGGTATGGGGTTGGAGGGACAGAGAGAGAGAGAGAGACCTATAAGCATGCAAAAAGTATTTAGTTTAAAGGACACCTGTGTGGTTGTGTGTTTTTCCAGCCACATTAGGCTGCTTGGGAGCAGGCTTGGAGTCATTATAAAGAGTTGGCTTTAACCTGAGCTCGTGAGAGAAGGAGTGAGAGGGAATTGAGGGTGTATGCCTGCCTCTTCTTGGCTTTTTGTCTCCTTCGGCCTCCTTAATATTTCCTCTTTACCTTTTTGTGTCCTCTCTCATTTTATAACATGGAAGGTAACTCTCCTACGCAGGTATGAAATATGTCCTCCCAAGTTACAAATAAATATGGCGGAGAGAGCGAGAGAATGGCAGAGCTCCACAAGAAGCACATGTATGAAAGCAAGAGATACTGGCACTGAGCTTGTAGAATATTTAATTTTAAGGAACTTTGCGGCAGGTATTTTGGGGGAAACTCACTATAATTCTGCTTTGGATTATCTTCTGAGGTAGCAGTGTCTCCAGTTTGGTCAATGTAAAAGCCTCCTGGTCATTTGTTGTTGTCGTTGTTGTTAATAATAACAACAACAATAATAATAATAGCAGCTACTAACATTTCTTGAGTGCTTACCATGAGGAAGGCACTTCACTAAGTACTTTAGATGCCTAAACTCATTTCATCCTCCAACAGTCATAGGAGTTAAGTACTGTTACCCCCCTCCTTTTGAGATGAGGTTAGGTAGCTTATCCAATATGACACAGCTCACAAGCTTGAGGGCAAGGTTTTGAACCGAGAACTTTATGATTACATAGTCCACTTTCTTAACCACTCCTGCACTGCCCTTCAGCACCCAACATTTTGCATGTTAAAGTTGGTACACTCATCCATCTGTCTGTGCTTTTAGTAGAACTCTCCGTATCCTAGCTCTGGGCTAAGTCACTGTGTCAGTTGCTGGGTGGGGAGAGGGTTGTGGGTGGGGCTCAGCCACCAATCCTTCATGCCTTCTGTGCTCATTTAGAGGTTCTAAAAGAAGCCAGAGGGGGAGTTGCCTTTGTCCCCGGAAGCTGCTCTGGAAACATGAGTTTAAGGCTCTTGGTATATATGCCGATGACTAAGCCTGTGGGACTGTGCCTCTGAGACCTTTATATCTTCTGGTTTTGCTGGTTCTGTGGATAGTAGGCTTCTGCCTTATTCTTCTTTGTGCTGTCATCCTACCCCGTACCCCCTCTCTGAGCTCTCAACTCTTGTAGGAGAGTCTGAGACCTGTGTCTGGCTCCCACTTCATTAGGCTTGGCGTGACAAATTGCCTTCTTCTCATACTTAACGCTGGCATGTAAAATAGAATATGCTTTCTGTTTACATACTGCTACCATCTCCTATATCCATCTAGATCCAGGAAACCTATTTCATCAACATAAAACCCATAGAAGCAACGCATGCTGGGAATCGGTCCTCCATATCAGAGCTGATCAGGATGGATCGGTGAATTCTGTAGATCGCATCTGTCCTAAGCAGCAAATTAGCTATGCTTGACTTCAGCTACCACATTTTGCCTGCTGTGAGCTTGCTCTACCCTTCTATGAAATGTATTTTGTAACAGTGTGGAAGAAATACACAAGATTGATTAGAGTTGGCACAATTTGTGCATACTTCTGCAGTTATTATTGTAGTGGCTGCTTTAAAAGACCCAAAAAAAAATCCTTTTGCCAATTTTGTTCCTCTATAAAGTTTCATTTAAATTTTAGTGGGTATATTTATGTGTAAATTGGATCAGCTTCCAATGATAGCTCCTTATTGTTAGCATTTTGATGTTTTGTTTGCCTGAGCAGATTGATTTGCCATTATGGGAAAACGTTTGAACTAAAAAAGTCCTCTGAACTTTGTTCCACTAATCTTATCAAAGAAAAGAGAAGCAGAACATGTATACAGAAACCTGCAAATTAAATTGACTTTTCCAATTGAAATGCATTTGATCTGCATTCATTATGGAACTAGAGTAGTAGCTGCAACTTGATTCTGCAAAAACATTGAGGTTTAGACTGTTTTCCAAAGTCTTTAAAAATTCACGCAGGAGAAGAATCGGCAGTGTGAACTGCTACTAGCATCTTCTCTTTGGTAAGAAGTTAGGATAGCTCACAGATGATGTCACTGTTCTTTCAGTCCCATCTGTCAGGCTCGGTGAGCACCACGCAATGGTGCGGTCTGTGGAAACATCCGGGCCAGCCTTGCTCTGTGGTGACAGATTGTTCAGGGCAAGCCACGAGCAGCAGAAGTGTTGCAGAAGTTTTGGAACGCTTGCAAACACGGTTTGCAGTCGTGTGACGGTCCCGTTTCTTCTGCTTGACTCCCAGGGATGGGTTAGTCGGCATAGCTCTATTCGGATGTGGAGAACTGCTAATGCCCCAGCTGTTTGCTTCCTTCCTAGCTCGCATGTTTTTCATCATTCTCTCGTTCACTCTTAACTAGGCGTATGAGTCAGGACCGCTGTGGGAACTAAAGTAGAAAAAAAGAAATGCCCAAACTTAAGCCGTAGTGGTGGTGTTCAAGTAGCTCAAGTTCAAGGAGCTCAAGTCGGTGGATGGTAGTAGGAAAGAGGAGGTCACGTGGACTTCAGTCTGAGTCCTGGTTTCGTCACTTACTAGTCATGTGCCCTTGCGCAAACCACCCCAGTAAAACAATGTTTTTTACATTTTTTACGTTGGTCCTGAAGTGTTCGATTAAGGTGCATATTAAAATTTCAGAGATGCCTCCTGCTCTTTAAATAAGGACCACCAAGGGGTCTGGTGAGTAGGCAGCCTACTACTACTGAGGCTGTGTCCTCAGTGCCCGTCGGCGGCACACCACCCTGGCCTTTTGTAGAATAGCGAGTCGATCCAGACACAGTCTGGGGGCATTGATCTGGGGAAAACAGTCCTGCGTTTCCACAAAACCCAAAACTCTTCAAATCTCAACGTTTCAGGGAGAACATTCCCCGCCCCCCCCCCACTCTGTGTCATCAAATAAACACACCTGTGCTAGGCACTGCTCTCCCCACGGGCTGTCGTAGGAGGTAGGCGGGAATACCTCCTCTGAGTCTCCAGGGCCGACCCCGAAGGCATAATTTGTTATGTGTGCCAAATGGCCTCACCACTTTCAAGGCACTGAAAGTTCTCAGAGTTGCCAAAGGAACACGGGAGGGCACCGAGGAAAACATGGGACTTTTTCTTCTCCCCAGTTCCCTGGTGAGAATCCAATTCTTCCAGCCTCAGTTAAGTGATTCTTTTCACCTCTGCAGTGTTCAGATTTCTGTGTGATCATAGCTCATTAGAAACATTATGATTGCGTAGAGTTGCAGTTTACTCATACTAATACTTAATGTTCTTATTTCACTGGTCGAAGAGATGATGGAGAGAACGCATCAAGTCATTAGAAAAAACTTGCCGCCCACTGAGGTTGATTGCTTTGAAGCAAATTAATCCCCGTGCGTGCAGAAGGTGCTGTGTGGTCCTTCCCTTCCCTTTACTTTTTCCTTTTCGATTCTGGTGAACATGACAAACAGTGCTTCAAGTAAATTGTTAGGTATAAAAATGAGTGCAAATTACGCTTCCATACGAGTGCATTTATTCCGGTGATTGCACTGATTGTATTGGACCATGGGATAATTAGGCCACATTCAGATCACAAATTCCCATTTTATACCTTTTGGGTTTTCTAATCCAGGTTGCACTAATGGCTTACAGAGTGTTTTGGTGTTGGGTGAGCGGGGAAGCCGTTGTATGATGTTCTTGCTAATGGGGAGGTTTAAATGTAGGGAAGGCTGCCTCCACACACGGAGGCTCTAAATGGTCAGAGAAGGGCACCAGGATAGTCGTCGGAGAGCACTTTTGCTTAGGGGTATAATGTCTGATTGTTAGGGATTCAAACTACATAAATGAAGGTAATTGGAGAAATACACATACACATGTCATTTGCCGTGGGTTTAAAATTTAATATACAGGCATATATGAGTTTAACATTAAATTATCCATTCCAAACTAATGGGAAAATAGGCTGGAATGGAAAGACAGATTTAGCCTATGGCCAAACTGCAAGTCTTTTCTTTCTCCTCCATTCCTTCTGCTTTCAGTTTTTTTCTTCCATTTAATTATTTGGGTACCTCAGCCAACTCTGAGCCAGGTGAAGTGTATGGACTCAAACATACTGACTGTGAGGGATGGATAAGTCAAGTGTTACCTTCCCCACAGTAGGTTAATGGGCATTTTGGAAAGAGAGCTACATGGAGACAGCCATCCTTATTGGGAAGAAACAATATCCTGATGGTGGCATTTTAGGTATTAACAGGTAAAGGCTTCTTCTCCCCATGACAAAACCTGTCCCTAGATGAGGAGCAGTTGCCAGTGAGTGTCTAGGTGGAACTGGGAATAGCCCCCTTGAGCCACCAATGGAATTAGACAATGCATGTTGTAAGGAGGCCACTGGGATGACAGGTAGGGGACTGAGGAACAGAGGAGTGGAGAAGGACAGAGTGGGAAGGTAGAATCTGGGAAATAGGAGGGAGTAGGGAGAGGGTGAGTCCCTAGTTCAAATCATGGGTCTACTATTTATTTATCCATTTAAAAAATGGCACTAGTGATCCTCTCAGGGCTTACTGTCTAGTCAGGAAGAGAGACAATCAAATGATTCATGCATTCACCACATAGGTATTGAACTTACTATGTTACAAACATGGTAGGTGCTGTGAAGAAACCTGACCTTGTATTGGGGCATCAGTGAACTTCAGTGATGGAACTGCACGACCCTGAGAAGTGAAACTTGAGGTGATATGAAGAATGAAGAGTCGTTTAGTCAAGGCTGTGTAAAGGGAACATTCCCCAAAGAGGGAAGAACAGGCCTAGGAGAATACAGTATGTTCTAATGCATGATGTGAAAGCCAGCATTTCTGGACCATAGCAAATGAGGGAGAATGTGGTAAAAGCTGAGGCTGAAGAGATAGAAGGTGAGCTGAACCTTCCAGGCCTACCTGTCCCTGGAAAAGTGAACATTTTCCTAAGAACAGTAGAAGCCATTTGCGGGTTTTATGTAAGCTCATATTTTAATTAGATGTCTGGCTATAAGGAGGTGGGTGGTGGATGGTGGATGAAAGCAGGAGCCATGGAGGAGACAGGGAGACTACTGAGGAAGTTACTGTGGTAGACCAAACAGGGCATGGTGGTGGGCTAGACTGGGATGGAAGCGGTGGGAGAGAAACTGGGTGGATTAGGTGACCTTGGGCAAGTAGCTTCACCTCTCCGAGCCTAATTAGGGTCATGTTTTTCATGATTTAATTTCATGGTCTAGCATATCTAGTGATTTAAGAGTGGGCTTTGCTGCTAAGATCCTCTGCTATCTATAAACCTCCCTTTAGGTGCCAACTATTCAACAAAAACATCTGTCCACACTTGATATGAGGGAAAAGCAGAGCTAGCTTGGAAGCCTTTAGAATTGTATTTATTGCAATTCAGTGAGGCTGGTGATCTGGATGAGTTCTACATTTTTGTGATAAAAATTGGCTTTGAAATGAAGAAAGGAACACTGACATATACACACCCGTTACTCGTTTCATTCTTAATTGCTAAACAAAAGAGCCACCAGAAGTCTCCCCCGCATTGCACAGTAATTAAATACAACTACACTCATTTAGGAAATTGATAACAGCAAATAGAAATTTACCAGCCACCTGAGAAGAACCAGTCCAAGACTACCTTTTGTTCTTACAGTTAGAAACATTTCCAACCAAACTTAAAAGAAAGTGCCTTTCAGGGTTATAGTGTCTTCCCACAAACTTTTGCAACTTGGCATGCATTTCTTGCCGGCTCCTCACACTAAGCTTTGTCATAAGTTTGATCAATGTCCAAAAAGGAACAAATAGCTCTGTGAGTGAAGATTTTGATTGTAGGTATTCAAACAATGTTCCTGGTGAGGGTAGGAAAACACTGAAGCTTGATGCCTAAGCCTTTCAAATGGCTCAGTTCCATTTGATTGCTATTTGTTGGGGTTGGTGAAAGTTCTCTGGGCAATGCCTTTTGCTAGACCTCTTCAGGGAAGGCAATAATGGGATTGAGCAAGTAAACAAATATTGCTTAGGATAGAGAAGATTTGAATAACTGAATGGTTAAACCTGATCCAAAGGATATGTATAGAGGAGAGAATAAAATGATTAGAGCATAAAAATTATTTTCTAACAAATAGGGCACATGTACAAAGATTCACCTTATACTAAGCCTTAAAGGAAATCTCTAATTTGGTATCACACAGACCAGGTTATCTGACAAAAATGTAATACTGTGTGATATCCACAACTATAAAATAGATTAAAGGAGAAAAAAGCCCTATTGTCCTCTGTCCTCTCAATGGGTGCAGAAATCATTCAGTAAACTTTAACATGTATGATTAATAACAAACAACAAAGCCAGTTAACAAACTAGAAATAGATCCCCTGATGAAGGCTGTCTGCTAAAACTCTACAGCAAATATTATGCTTAATGGCAAAATATTAGATGTCCATATGTCTCTTTGAAGTCAGGAACAAGACTGACAAGAAAACCCTTTTGTTAAAAAAAAAAAGTTTTTTTTATATTTAAGTAATTTCTACGCCCAGCGTGGGGCTTGAACTCATAACCGCAGGCTCCACTGACTAAGTTAGCCAGGCGCTCCAAGAAAACCCTTAATCACCATTTTTATTCAGCATTATAAATGGAATCTTAACCAGCTCATTGGGAAAAGAAGAATATAAGGTTTGAAAGTATATTGTTATTTTCACAGATGGCATGATTGTGCAGATAATGTAAGAGTACATGTAGACACTAACAGAACTAATACAGAGTTCAACAAGTTTTCTGGATATGGGATTGGTATATAAAAATCATTAGTGCCCTTCTATAACAGTAAGAACCCAGGAGAACATGTTATAAAAGACAAATGCTAATTACCAACATGGCATCCAAAATTGTGCCTTGGTATCTCTTCTCCCACCTCTTATTTTCTTTTAGGTCTTAAGTTGTTTTTGTAAGATTTTCCTTGCTTGGGGCGCCTGGGTGGCTCAGTCGGTTAAGCATCTGCCTTCGGCTCAGGTCATGATCCCAGGGTCCTGGGATCGAGCCCCGCATCGGGCTTCCTGCTCCGCGGGAAGCCTGCTTCTCCCTCTCCCACTCTCCCTGCTTGTGTTCCCTCTCTCGCTGTGTCTCTCTCTGTCAAATAAATAAATAAATAAAAATATTAAAAAAAAAAAAAAAAAAGATTTTCCTTGCTTTCCCCCCACTGAGTTTGGGCCATAGAAGTTTGTTCTTCCTTTCAGCCAGGCCCTCCAAAAAAATTAATTTAAAGCAAAGAACAAATGAAGAGGGAACACGGTCATTGGAAAGAACTTCAAGAATAGCCCTTTGCAATGGTTCTCCTCTCAAGTTTGTAGTGACTTCGATTTAGCCACTGCTATGAAAATTGAAAACCCACTGAGAGAATGTGTACCCTCAGCTGAGTGTATTCAAGCAAGAAGTTCACCAAAGTTAGTTTCCTTTCAAACCAACCCCTTTGACTTTTAAAAGCTATTTTGGAAAAGTTCAAGGAAAAGAAGTATTAAAAAAAAAAAAGGAAAAGGAAGACCAAAAGTAAATATAAATACTTCAAGACTTTCACAAATAAATAAGAAACTATTTAAAGTCCTGGGTTCCTGTGAGTAGATTCACAGAATGGAGGGAAGCCATTCATTTGAAAAAAAAAAAAAAAAAAAAAATTAGCCTCTGGGCAAATCATTGCAAGAGGATTTTAGAACTGTATTGAAAAACTGAAGTATGATATCACCTTGAGGAGTCTTTGAAACTTATGAAGGTTTTGAAGATTTAGTAAAAAGAGACCTTGATGATTATAGATATGAATATTTAGATGGCTGTGGATCAATTTCACCTACTGGAGAATCCATTATGGAAGATACATGTTATCTTTAGTATGCAGATGGATGTGATATCAAGTTGGTGGAAGATAGTTCTTGCATAATAAGTACTGAATTACTGAAGAATATGAACCTATATCTAAAAGAAGAGGAAATTGGTGAAAAGCTGCTTTGTCTATAAAGAAGAGATCTTCAAAGAAGAGAAAATTTTAAAAAATTTCGTCACTCCCAATAAACCTTCCACTCTCAAAAAAAAAAAAAAAGATGAAAAAATTAATGGTTAAAATAAGGACAGAATGACTACAAATGGAGAACAGTTAGAGAGGAATATAGATATGGAACAAGGAAAACAGTATTTTTTAAAAAGATTTTATTTATTTATTTATTTGACAGAGAGAGAGACAGCGAGAGAGGGAACACAAGCAGGGGGAGTGGGAGAGGGAGAAGCAGGCTTCCCGCAGAGCAGGGAGCCCAATGTGGGGCTCCATCCCAGGACCCTGAGATCATGACCTGAGCTGAAGGCAGTCGCTTACAGACTGAGCCACCCAGGCGCCCCCCCGCCTTTTTAAAAGATTTTATTTATCAAGGAAAACAGTATTAAGAAGAAACACTTTATATGTTGAAAAAACCAGATAAAGTGTGTTTGCATGTGTATGAAAGTGTACATGTATGCATAATATGTCCTCTAAACCCTTTTAGGGAGAAAAAACATAACTTTGAACAAGCATATATATTTAATGAAAATAAAGGACCAACACATATTCTAAGGAATAAGAAGAAAGACTTTGTATTTAGACCTACCACAATTGAGTGAGTCCTATGCAGGGAAAGTGGAAGCTTTCATAGGAGAAAATCTTTCTGAAGTATAGAAACCATGTCACACTAACTAGAAAGCAGTCTCTGAACACAATGGAAATCGTTCTACTTTAATGAAAAGGATAAAAAGTGACTCTAATTTGGTGAGCTCAGGATGTCAGCTACTTTCAAGCACATAAGCTCTATTTTCTTAGCTATTTATGTAATTCACGAATATATACTAGAATTAGAGTTTATCTGCAAGATAAATCACTAAATTGGAAAGGAAAAAAACCATTTGCAATAGCAGCAAAATCCATAATAAATTGAGAGATACACCTAATGAAACACATGTCTTTTAAGGAAATACTGTGAAATTTCATTGAGCATAAACAATGACCTAAATATAAATAATGGAAGATATATACCAATTTAATGGTTTGGAAGACCCAGTATCATAAAGAAGTCAATTCTCCACAAATTAACTTGTAGATCAGTGCAGTTCCAATCAAAACTTACAGATTTGTTTTATGAGACTCGACAACCTTATCCTAAAATTCTTATAGAAAGAGAAAAGGCAAAGATTGGCCAAGATTCTCTTGGAGAGGAAAAATGAGATGAAGAGACTAGATCTATCGGATATCAAGAATGTTTATTAAACCGTATTAATAAAAGCATGAAATTGGTACAGGGATAGACAAGTAGAACAAAACTGAAATTCCATAAGCAGGCTCACACCTATATGAGAACTTGGTTTATGACAGGGGACATGACAAATCAATAGAAACAGGATGAATCACTCTATAAATAGTCCTTGAAGAATTGGCTATTTAGATGGAAGAGAAGGAAAATTCTATACCCTATACCATACAGAAATATAAATTCAAGGTAGATTAAAGACCTAAATGTTAAAAGCAAAAATTATTTGCTTCTGAAAGTTCTGAAGAATATCTTAATGATCTCAAGGTGGGAGAGGATTTTTCTTTAAACCACAGGATGGAAGCCATACAAAAAACATTGGTGAGTTTGACTTCATTACAAATACAAACTGCAATTGATGAAGGATACCACAAGAAGGGTTAAAATAATGAGCCACAGGCTGGTAGAAGGTATTTTTGGCTCTTATAAACAAGGCAGGATTAATATCCAGAAGCTATAAAGTACTCTAAAAATCATTGTGAAAAAGACAATTCGTGAGAAAAATGTGCAAAGGATATGACCAGCCAATTTACAGAAGGGAAAACCTGATTCACCTATTAAACATATGAAGAAAGATACTTAACCTTACTAGTAATGAGGGAAATGTGAATTAAATTCAAAAGAAGACAATCCTTGGGGCACCTGAGTGGCTCAGTCGTTAATGTCTGCCTTCAGCTCAGGTCATGGTCCCAAGGTCCTGGGATCGAGCCCCGCATTGGGCTCCCTGCTCTGTGGGAGGCCTGCTTCTCCCTTTCCCACTCCCCCTGATTGTGTTCCCTCTCTTGCTGTGTCTCTCTCTGTCAAATAAATAAATAAAATCTTAAAAAAAAAAAAAAAAAGACAATCCTTCACAACCATCAAATTGGCAGACGTTAAAAAGCATGATAATGCCGAGTGGCCATTGGAAGGGCAGATGGAAGCAACTGGGAGCTCTGGTGGGAGCATTAATGTAAACACCTGCTTTGGAGAACGTTGTGGCAATATCTAGAAAAGTTGAAAAAATGTGCATACCTTATTGTGATCCTGAAGTCTATCTTCTAGATCTTTACCATGGAGAAATCCCTTGCACAGGTAAGAAGACATAAAGAAGACTTTACTGTCATATAAGAGATTAATGTCCAACAATACTGAGAATAGATTAATATCATAAATGGCAACATATTTAAAGACTAAAAGACTATATGGCAGTTTAAATGAATGAGCTATATCCATATGCATCAATAAAGATGAATCTGGAAACTAGGGTTGGGCATGCGAAGCAACGTGGAAGAGGATCATATGGTACCTTTGTGCAAAAGGACAGGAAAATAGAGTTGGTCATGCCTAGAGAGTCTCTTGGGGCCTTTGTGTAGTGGGCCACGCAGACCCCATAATGTTCCCTGAGGAGACAGTTGGAAAAGTTTAATCTTATCTCCTGGTGCCTGAGTAACCCGAAGTAGGGAAGCAGGGAACGACCCTCCTGGACATTTTTACTTAAAGAATATTCTCGGGGCGCCTGGGTGGCTCAGTCGTTAAGTGTCTGCCTTCGGCTCGGGTCATGATCCCGGGGTCCTGGGATGGAGCCCCCGTGTACCTGACTCAGTTACACTGTGTGGTGGCTGTCTGCTGGGGAGCTGAGGGGTCAGATGACCCAGGATTCGAGATTAAAAGGCTGAGTTTACAAGCTGCCACAGCAGAACTTAAATTGTGGGGGTTTTTCCCCCTCTCTTTAGGCATCACTGAAAACATTTTGAAAGAAAAGGACCCAGTGGTTATTTTTTTAATCACTGAACTTTTGGTTGGGTTTTGAAGATTAGAAAGTCATTTCTCAAAAATTCCGAATTTTCAGGCTTTGGGCCATATTCATAATGATAGTGATGCTCAAAGTGTTCCCCCACACCCTCCTCCCGTCTCCTTTCTTTCAATCTCAGAATATGAAAGATGAAGGCAGTTCTGAAAAGTAACTTTTTGGTTGATTAATCCCCTTGAACTCAGTGTTACTTTCAAAGAGTGAAGAATGGGAGCCCCGCACAAACCAAATCAGAATCTCATCTCCTGTCACCGTATTTTAGGTGGTAGGGTTCCTGGGTCCTGGTGTTTGTATCTGAAATCCTCCCCACATACATGAAAGAGCATGGCTGGATTATGTATTCATTTGGAACTTTTTCTGTTCATTCTTGGAACCTGCAGTTATGACGTACATTTGTTGATGGGCTGCTTTGTTGCTAATTATAGAAACCATTGTGATATCATTATTGATGTATGGACTTTTTTCGAATCTTATTTCTTACAGCATTGTTTTGGGAACCTGTGTGTATGGACACTGTTTTAATATGACTGAATGTGGTCAAATCAGCAAGCAATGTAGGCAATTAGACCCAGTCCACTGTCTAAGAAAAGACATTTTAGTCATTCAGTGACTAGATCTATGGCTGTTTTTAAAAGTTTAAAAGTCCCAAAAGCCTCAAGAAGACAACTGAGCTTAGATGCAATTTTAGAATTCTCAGTCAACCCTTTGGGTGATATTTTTTGGTACACTCCATGAGGGCATGGGCTTTGGCTGTCTTGCTCACTGTGGGAGGTCCTAGCACATGGTAGGACCTCAGTATCTGTTCAGCAAATGAGTAGATGGACAGATGGACATATAGATGAATGGATGGATGGATGGATGGATGGATGGAAGGAAGGGGAGGGAGGAAGGAAAGACAGTGGGACAAATTTGCTTTGAAAAGGGCTTTCAGGGTGCCTGGGTGGCTCAGTCGGTTAAACATTTGACTTGATTTCAGCTCAAGTGATGATCTCAGAGCCATGGGATCAGGCCCCACATGGGGCTTTGCACTGAGCATGGAGCCTGCTTAAGATTCTCTCTCTCTCCCTCTGCCCCTCTTCCCCCTACCCCTCTAGCACACGCGCTCTCGCTCTCAAAAAAAAAAAAAAAAAAAAAAAAAAGAAGAAGAAAAGAAAAGGGCTTTCATGAAGAGGGTATTCACTTTGTAGGAACATTGTCTTTTATATTTAAAATGTCTGCCCTCTTACTTTGGATACCCAGGGTGCCGGCCACAGGATACTTGCTATTTATGATCCTGAAAATATTCGAAGCCCATTCCAGGGACTAAGGGAAGAAAACCGCATCAAAACTATACCGCTCCTTTTCTGCTTTTGAGTTCAAACACAGCATTCAAGATTATGCAGGTATTTGATTGTATAGAGTTACCATTCCCCGAGAAGATAGAAACAGCTGGATTATAAATAGCCTCTTTAAGTTTTTCAGTAAACTACTTTAGGAGAATGGCATTCATACAGCAAAGTGCACAAGCCCTAAGTGTACAACTCATTACAGGTTTACAAGTTGAACAAACCATTGTGACTAGCACCCGATCAAGAAAGGTACATTATCAGTACCCTAGAAACTCTTCTCCTGCCCTTGTCCAGAACTTACTCCTCACCACAAGGGTAGTTACTATACTTTTAAAAACCAATAGATTAGATTTTTATTCTGGACATTTATATAATTGGGATCGTATAATATGTAGCTTCGTGAGTGACTTTTTTCATTCATCACTGTAATATTTTTATGGTTCATCCATACTGTAGCATGTGTCAGTATGCATTCATTCTTACTGCTGAATAATATTCTATTGTATGGACACACAGATGGAGATTGGGTTTTTTCTCTTCTTTGGCTATTGTGAATCATGTTGCTATGAACAATTATGTAGAAGTTTTTGTGTGGACATACGATTTCAACGATTTGGGGTTTATACCTAGTGGAATTGCTGGGCCATATGGTAACTCTCTGCTTAACTTTTTGATCAGCTGCCAGATTGTTTTCCAAAATGGCTACACCACTTTACATTCTTATCAGTTGCTTATAAGAGTTCTGGTTGCTCACATCCTTGCTGACACTTGGTATGGTCAGTGTTTTAAATTTTAGCCATTCTGATGGGAAATCTATGGTTTTATCTCTTTGTTTTTTTATGTCTTTTTTATTTACTCAGAAAATAACTCCAAAGCTAACTTTTATAAATTAACTAATCTTAGGTCATTTCCAATGCAGGGCCCTAATTGGAGTGACCAGTATTTCCCCATCTTTCTAAAAGATGCGGAGAGACCCTTCAAGATTTAGCTCACTAAATAGATGCCACTTCTACTAGAAGGCTTTCTCTGACTCTTCTTTGACTCTTCTTTACCCAGGCTTCTCTCTGAAGACCCGTTTCTCTTATGTGTCTTTTGGCACCTGCTTGGCACAAAGTTGGTGCCCAAATGCACCTTTGCTGAGTGACCATATTTTACTGGTAGAGTCTTATTCTACATGCCATTATATAAAAGAATATCTGTACCCAAGTTCTGAGAGGGCCTTACAGGTCATCTACCCAATCCCATCATTTTACTGATGAGAAAGTGGGAAGTCAGAGAGAGAACAGGCATAGCCTGTTATTAGTGGCTGAGCTTAGTGGGCAGGTCTCTAGACTCCTCTTCCAGACAGCTTCCTCCACTCATCTTTGCTTCCCCTCTGCTGCTAATTTGCAGAGAATGAAATTAGTCTTTGGCAGAGGAACAACACACACAGGAAAAACAACAAAAATGTATGTTTCCAGGGCTTAAATTCAAAGTCGAAGAAGCAGCTCTCTTCTCGTTGAAAGTTTGCGCGCTCCGGCACTGAAAACTACCATCATTTAGGCCAGGGAAAGGAAACTTAAAGTGACTTTTCAGCAAATACAGTTTTTAATGATACACATATAATATCTTGTTCTGTTTTATACTCTGATCATGATTAAGAATTTCAAATAGCTCAGGAAGAATTAAGAAGATATACACCCACATTATTACTCATAACCACTTAGAGCAAAGAAAGAAATCTTTTTAAAAGATGTTTATGCTTTCATACCAAATGAGAATTTGAATTAAAATGATTCCCAGCACAATCTTTCGAGTTGAAAATACATTCAGCAGTTTTCAAAATCCCTTGTAATAAAAACAATGCTCTGTAATTTCATAGAGTTGGTATTTCTTCAAAGGAGATTAGGGGAAATGCTATAAACATGAACTTCCTAATCCTTGTCATGGATTGACTGCCCTAGATCAGTCTTGTTACACCTGCTCCTCAGATGGAGATGGTAACCCTCTGACCGGCTGGCCAGGTTTCAAGGTTTGACCCCTTGGTTCACTGTGAATTTACGTCAAATAGAAGAACCTTAGTTCTTAAGTAGTTATCTGACTCTTAATTCCTAGGCTGTGATACGTGATGATCATATCCCCATTTCCACGAAGGTATGTAAAGTACCTTGTCCGTAGTAGATCTTCCTTGGCTGGTAGCTACTGTTACATTCTCTGCTGGAAAAGGTTATGGACTAGAAGAAGATGGCTTTGCTGATTCCCCAGTCCCCCAGATATCTCAAGCTTGTCCATTCATTCATTTATTTATTGAGAATAGATCGATAGCTTTCTAATCCTATAAGTGTGGGGGGTGGGGAGCGTGGTGTGAAAACAATTTCCACATTCAAGCATGTCTCATTCTATTTTTTAAATTATTTTTAGCTTATGATTTTTATAAATAACCATTATTACCAGTGCTAAGGTCTAGCATACTAAAACAAGGGCTAACAGTGTTGCGAAGAATGATTCAATAGAAAATCCAATATATCACATATCATAGACAGATGAGTTGAAGTAACTCCTCCTCACTAAGTAAATGTTAGAAATAAAGCTGTAGAGACTTGTAATTTATACTGACTCCTGGATCTGGGATACCCTGTTGTTGGGTCAATGGCCTAAAACAAGTGAAAAAATGTAGTTTTTTTTTTTTTTTTTTTTTGCCAAGAGGACTTTAAGAACATGGCTGAAATCATTCCTATGCTTAACAGGGAACTCATAGAAACCAGCGCTAACTCCTCTATTTTCCAGAGCAAATACAGGGCAAGAGAAATTGCAAGAAGACTGCTAGGGATGGAGACCTGGCTTCTAGTTCCACATAGGTCACTGCTTTATAGTGCAACCCCGAGCAAATCATGTTGATATTGTGGGCTTTAGTTTCCGAGTCTGAAACCCACTGATCTAGCCAAAACTCTTAATTATAAACTCCATGTTGCAGATTCAGAGAGTTTCACAGAGGTGCCTCAGAGATCATTGAAGGAGGCACTCTGAGACCTCGACCCCCACACCCAACCCTAGTGGTTCCATTTTACAATGGTTTATACATATGGGCTCTTCTCAGGGTTACGTTTGAGTGAAGGATTCCAAGGCCTAAGATTGAAAGCCACTAGGCTAAGCGATCCTCAAGGTTATTCAGGTTTTAAGGTTCTATGATATCTAAATAACCAACGTGGGTGCCTGGGACGTCTCAATTACTAATATGTTAACTAGCCTAAGGGCTGGAATAACAATGGTAAATAGATATGCCCACTCTACTACTTAGGTACATCTCACACCTGGATTATTGGATTCAACACAGCATCTATATCATCAAAGAAATATTGAATTTGACTTTATGTAATTTTACTCTTGCATACTTCTGTGTTTAGAGTATATAATGGGGCTCCAAGTATATTTGATGGGTCTTCAATAAGTAGAATGTTTGATTAGTCCTTATGTGCCATCCCCCACCTATGCCTTGCAGCAGGAACTTTATTGAATCAGGCAGCGAACAATTTGAATTTGGGGCAGTGCTTCTCACACTTGTACCGAGGATGTCATAATGAAGAGCCAGAGAAGAGGCGTGTGTATTGAGTGTTGGTCGATTTTTATAGACATATAGTAAAGGCTGATTTATTTGAGGCATAGAGTTATTTCAGACAATCTGAATTTACTATGACTGAAAATGGTTCTTCTGAGCTATTACATTTCCAAGTGACTAAAAAACACTTGCACGAGAGGAGAAATATAGATTTTGTCCGGGTACTCCCAGCATCTCCAGGAAAATCAACTGGAGGCCTATTTGCACATTCTGTTTTCAAACATAGTGGTTTCCCTTTGAGCGACAGTAGTGCTCATAATGTCATTTTACACAGGGGAGAGAATTTTGTTGCACCAGTGATACTTTTTTTGTGCATTTCCCCATTTGTTTTCAGCCTCCATATCTATTTGCCTATTCATTCCTTCATTTTTTGCTTTGCCTTCTTCCTCTATATGTTCTGAGGCTTTTGACAGTTGACTGCATTCATGCGGTCGTGCAATCCAGAACACAGACAGGCTGGTTGCCCGCCCATACGGAGCAAGGCTGTGTGTTAGGCACTGCAGGGATGTAGAGAGAATGACGAACTGCTTTTCTTTGTATGTTATCACATTTTGGACAGGAGTGTTTTGGAGGATAGCACTCTAGGTGAGGTTCTTGTTTAAGACTAGTGAAAGAAAATCAATTATTGTATCCAAAATGGAGGCTGGGGAAGATTTGAAGAACATGAGTTCTGTACATCCTTCTTTTTTCACATCTTATTGTATAACATTGATTTGCTAACATATGTCTCTTCCTTACTAGACTGCCTTGAGAGCAGGTTTTTTGTTTGTTTGTTTGTTTGTTTTACTCATGTGGGATTCCCAGAGCCTAGCACATTGCCTGTAGAGTTGGCTATGCCCATCATATTCAATGAATGAGAAAAAGAGATCTGAGCTATAACTTGGGAGAGACTTCTCTAGAAAAGGAAAATGTGGTGAAGATATATAGCTGTGCATTGTTTGAAATTTTTATTGATATCAAGGATGAAGAAAATTTTAATTGCTTGGGCTTTGAACTCCATGAGGTAGTTCAGGTAAAGATTCCCAAGTGTTCATACCAGTCTTATCCCAAAGGTAGTATTGTTCTCCTGACTGCCCATTACACAAATGCACTGATCCCAGAAATCAGAAGGAATATCATGGGATTCCAAAACTTAATTGCCATCTGTGCCATGTATGGCTGAACTATGAAACGTCATTCAGTCAGCAAGATAGAAATAACATCTGCAGAGGCAGACAACAAACTCAGACCACTTTCCCTCTGAAGACCAGCTGCCATTGTGACTCACGGCAAGTTCCCAGCCTGAAAAAGCCAACAACTACGGAGCAGAGGCACCCTGCCTGGAGTGGAGACCAAAAAGGGCAGGAGCATTACATAAGCCAGTTTTTTGACACTCTTAACAAATAGGTTCCCACTAACTCATTCATTTCCATGGATTCAGGTTGGCAAGTGGGCAGAGAAGAGGGAGAGGGGATGAGTGACAGAAATACTTTATCAAGTTGGGTTTATTCCAGGAATGCAAGGCTGGTTCAACAATTGGAAATCTATCACTGTGATAGATATAAAGCAGAGAAGTCATATTATCAGTAGATCCAGAAAAAAGAAAATACTTTATAGAGGTTTTTAAAAAAATTGTGGTCAAATACATAAAATTTACCATTTTAACCATTTTGAAGCATACATTTCAGCGGCATTTAGAACATTCATAATGTCATGCAGCTACTACTTCCGTCTGATTCCAGAGCATTTTCATCACCCCAAAAGGAAATTCCCAAAGGAAATCTTATACCCACTAAGCAGTCTCTCCCACAGCCCCCTGCTTCAAGGCCCTGGCAACCACCAATCTATTTTCTTTCTATGAATTTGTTTGTTCTGGCAATTTCATATGCACGGAATCATATAATACATAGCTTTCTATGTCTTGTTTCTTTCACTTAGAATAATGTTTTCAAGGGTTCACCCATGTTGTAGCATGTATTAGTACTTCGTTCCTTTCTACGACTGAATAATATTTCCATTATATGAATATACCACATTTCATTTATTCATTTATTTGTCAATGGACATTTGGATGGTGCTACTTTTTAGCTATTGTGAATAGTGTTGCTATGAACTGTCATATTCAAGTATGTGTTTGAATATCTGCTCTCAGTTCTTTTCGATAGGTATCTAAGAGTGGAATCTCTGGAATTTGATAGTTTTATGTTTGACTTATTGAGAAACCATCAAAACGTTTTCCACACTTGTGGCCTTTAATATAGATTTCTTCTCCCTGATTGAGAAGTGTGGCCCAGTGGATGTGCCTCACAGTTAGACAACTTACTCTTCCTCTTTGTGGTAGGGTAAGTCCCCAGTGGGTAAAAAGCCAGGACTATTACTACAGCTGAAGTTCATTCACATGTGCACATAGGACAGGAAATGGAGTACCCTCCAGCAAATGACACACAGCTGGGGCTGACATCCATGTATTAAACAAACTTATTGAGGACCTACAATATGTGATGAGCATTGTGGGAGTGTACACTCTCAGGGAGTGTAACAAGCATTGTGGATACAGACACAAGGAGTGTTTTCTCTTCCCTATAGGTTCATGTTCTAAAAGCTGAGCACAGATTTTTAAAAATGGAATAATAATGCAGTAATCAGAATCCTTGATACATTTAAAAATCCAATTCTCTCAAATACAAATTTAACATTATATGGTGATGTCTTTCAGTGATAAGTGAACTTGTTCTCACATTATGTCCATTCATAAAATATTTAAAGGGCCATGTCCAAAGAAATTACATATAATTCAGTTGAGATGAGCACTGCACAAAATTGAATAAATTCCAGTGGATCATCTGTCTTTTAAAAATAATATTTAAATTAAGAAACCAAATGGGATCATTAGCTGTACTTTATTATTAAAATCAAATATTTTTTCCATAAATGGATGTTAATAGGTAGGCAATGTACACTGCAGTGATGATATTTGTCAGCTGAGAGAATTTACCATCATCATGTAATTTGTGAATCTGTCTCTAAATTCCTAAGTGTGGGTACTACCTATGAGCTGATTACATCTTCCTGTACTCAACTAGACCATTGTCAGGCCCTGCCTGGGATATTATACTAGCACAGCACTCCATTCTCAGGACTCCTGGTCCAAATGACTCACTTTTTGTGGATCTGCCTCCACATACCACAAACCCATGTTCTGCATGATTGGGTACTACATTAGTGTGGACCACAGAGAATACCCATCGGTGGCTAAAAATAACAGCCCTGTTCTATAGATGGAGCATAGCTTTGGCTTTTGAAATGGAAATAGACACAGGTAACAGTGCCTTCTTTACTGCTCTGTGTAAATTTCATCTAAAATCTTAGGTAATGGGGCGCCTGGGTGGCTCAGTCGTTAGGCGTCTGCCTTCGGCTCGGGTCATGATCCCAGTGTCCCAGGATCGAGCCCCGTATCTGGCTCCCTGCTCAGCGGGAAGCCTGTTTCTCCCTCTCCCGCTCCCCCTGCTTGTGTTCCCTCTCTCGCTGTTTCTCTCTCTTTCTCTGTCAAATAAATAAATAAATAAATAAATAAATAAATAAATAAATAAATAAATCTAAAATCTTAGGTAATGTAGATATACCCATTCTTCTAGTTAAGGGCGAAATGCCCAGTTTTGTCAGATACCATGATGCAACTGCTGACCTGTCAGGCTATTTCCTCTCCATGACAAGCTACTAAACACCATAAATAATTTTTTGAAGGTCTTTGACAGAAGAATGAGCATCATTTTCTTTTTAGAGAGTAGATAGATCCTTTTGCAGTTTGGTATTAAAAATCTGGACGAATTCTCTGAGGGCGTTTTCAGTGTTGTTCTTCCACCCACAATCATTAAGTGTCGTGATGTATTCTTCAAATGCCTGCTTTTACAATTAAATCAAATCCAAGTTGACGTGGTTAATGTAATTTGAAAATACCCATTGGGGTTACCTGAAAAAAGTTAGGAACTGTTATCCAAACAGCTGAGTTCTATTAAAGTACCTGGGTTTACGTGGAAGAGCAAAGCGAAGATGTGGCTAAGTGCAGTGCTGAAAATACACTAAGGGCTTAGTAGATGCCATTTAAATGGATGAATACATGTAATTAACAAAAAAGGGAAAGTAATCCAGAATATAATTTTAGGTGTCAGTAGGAGAAGTCCATCCTGAGGAAGAGACTCAGACTGAAATTCTTGTTCCAACAAGCTCACCATATATGAGCCTTAGTGCTTTTGTATACACGTTATAATCCTAGCTAATCCTCTCAAGAGTGCTATCCCATTCATTTAAATGTGTTATAATAGAAAATCTACCTATTCTATTCCACATAATAGGAGATTCAAAAAAAAAAAAAAAAACCTTTGTCGTATCAGCATACATATTGGTCTGTGGAAGGTTGTGTGAGCTTGGGTTTTCTTAGGCAACTCTTGATCACCCCACTCATCCCTCCCCAAGGATTTTGATTCTTAAGTGTCCTTTGATGCTGCCAATCTAATCTACATTCTTTTTTTTTTAAAGATTTTTTTTTTTTTTTGAGAGAGAGAGACAGCGAGAGAGGGAACACAAGCAGCGGGAGAGGGAGAAGCAGGCTTCCTGCTGAGCAAGGAGCCTGATGTGGGGGGCTCGCTCCCAGGTCCCTGGGATCATGACCTGAGCCGAAGGCAGACGCTTAACGACTGAGCCACCCAGGTGCCCCCAATCTAATCTGCATTCTATTCCCAGCTGCTGAATATCTCTCTTGCCCTCCGTCTCTGAGCTCCCCTCCACTCACACAAGTAATGCTTCAGTGAAACCTAATTCCTTATGTTGCCAGTCTTTTAGTTGACCTGTATGCCTGGCAAGTGTCTCCACCTCCCTTGACAGGTTTAGTTACTACAGGGATGATATGGGGCTATTGGGGGGCCAGGCTCTGGACTAGGACAAGGTACTCAACCTCCCTGTGCCTCACTTTCCTCAGCAGTGGAAAGAAAATAATGGTATTACTTTATGGGGCTATTGTGAGGTTTAAATGGGATAACACACTTGAAACACCTGCTCCAGGCCTGCACACAATAAATGCTCAGTTAATGTCACAAAAGATGATGACGAACACTAAGGCTCCTCATGGAAAAGTTCTCCCCAGCCGTTAAACAAACTGCTCTGGGGATGTAGCCCATTGATCTCATCTAATTTGTTTGAGAATGTAAATATTCAACTTTTTGAAAATTGTTTGCCCATCCCTAGTCCTCCAACATGTCTCACATTCTTCATCTTTCCTCGTGTTACAAAGGGTCACTCAGAAATCTAATCTGCAGGTGCTGTCTTTGCTCGTAACATGACCTAAATGGGCAGGTGACTTGATTAATTCATTCATAAGATAGTGATAGAGTGTCTGGTATGGGACAGTTGCTGTTCTAGGGATACAGAGTGAATAAAATGACATCCCTGCCTTCAGGAACCTTCTATCCCAGTCTCCTCACCAGGCTTTGCCCCATCCTAATCATTATTCTCTTATAAACAACCTTGGTTCTGCCTTTTCTAACTGTTAGCTCATTACCTTTGATAGAGCACGTAGAAGCAAAGTAGGAGTCGAAGATCTCTGCTTTCCCTTTCCTCAGGGTACAGTATGCTGTTATTCCCAAGAACAAGCCCAGTACTTTGTTTTTCTTACTGTCTAGGAAATAACAGAATAAGTCATTTCTAGGTAAACCTTATCTTATTCTTGGTGTCGGTGTTTCTGACTCTGTTCTAAGGGCTCTTGGACTTACTGATGCCAAGGACAGGGCTTTGGAATCAGACCCAGGTGGACTCAAATCTTTATTCCTTCCTAGCTGTGTGATCTCCAGCGAGTCATTTTGCCTCTCTGAACCTTATTTTCCTCCTTGTTAATGAAGGATAACAATTACTGCTTTGTAGGGTTGTTGTGAGCATTAAAACGAGAGAGTGTCTATTAAGCAGTTAGTACAGTCCTGACACAAAGTAAGTGTTCAGTAAACGTTAGCTATTATTAGCAAGAGCTGCAGAGTGTAAAGGATGCCTGGTTTCAGTCCTCTGTTCCAAGTTTAGTAGCTGATTAACATTTAGCAAATTACTTACTTTCACAGAGGATTGGCTTCTTTTTCTGTAAAAATGAAATTTAATATCAACTTATCCACATAGTTCTAAGGATTAAATGAGATAAAATTTTTAATGACACTGCAGAAGGTCTGCAGAGGGTCTTCCCCCTCTTATATCTGTCGTTCACTCAAAAATATTTTTTAACCAGCTTGTGCTCAGCCCTGGAGGTACAGTGGAGAGCAAGATAGATATGATCCCTTGCTCTCCTGGAGACAAATTAATTAATTAAACAAGCACAGATGGTCAAATGCTATGAAGGAAACAAGCAGAAGTTATTATAGAGAATAGTAGTTATTTAAATCAAAGGAGCAGGGAGGACTTCTTTTAAGAGAGGACATGGAACACTACATCAAAAACTAATGATGTAATGTATGGTGATTAACATAACATAATAAAATAAAATTAAAAAAAAGAGAGGACATCTAAACTGAGATCTACGTGATAAGAAGGAACTAGCAATGGGAAAAGCATTTCAGCTAGAGGGAACAGCACGTAGAAACGTTCTGGCATGGGAAGAGCTTGGCGTGTTCAAAGAGCTAAAAGAAGCCTGATGTCCTGATTATATTTTTTAAAGATTTTATTTACTTATTTGAGAGAGCGAGAGAGCCCAAGAGAGTGAGCATGAGGCAGTGGAGGAGCGCAGAGGGAGAAGCAGACTCCCCACTGAGCAGGGGGCTCAATCCCAGGACCCCAAGATCATGACCTGAGCCGAAGGCAGATGCTTAACGGACTGAGCCACCCAGGCGCCCCTGTCCTGATTATTTTTAGAGAATACACCTACTCTTCATTTAGAAAACTGAGGAAGAGCTGTTGACATCATCAGTTATTCTAGAGAGGTGAAGGGAGTGAGGGCAGGTGGTCACGGTAAACTTCCCAAAAGTAATTTCAATTATTTTGATCAGGTTCCCAGCAGAAAACAAGTGGTCCACCCAGAAGAGTCATTAGATGATAATTTAATGAAGGGATGATTTACGAAGCTTTGGTCCAGGTTTCGGGCTAATGGTTAAAGAAGACCAAGAAAGGAAGGAAAAGCAATCCAGGGCAAGCAACAGCAAGGCCTTCTTATCGCTGCCTGTTCTGATGAGGCTGAGGCAGAGGTGGTTACAGAGTCTGAAGTGCGTAGCAGCTATTTGGACAGAGCTGTGGCCTTTGGTCGAGGAACACATGTGTCACCGTCCTGCAGCCCAGCACCAAGGAATCTGGTGGTGAGGACTCATACCCAGTGCTCCATGCACTCTCTTGCCAGTGGCTCTTATTGGCCAAACCTCCCTGGGAGCCAGAGCGGAAGGGAGCTGGGTTGATGTAGACCAGCCTTCCGGAGCGTCGAGTGAGAGAGGGGTGGACTGTAGATCTGGAGCGGCCCGTGGAGGCTATCACACGGCACCTCATAGAGTACTTTGTAGGCTGAAGAGTGCCTCCCCCCTTCCCAGAGATGTCCACTGCCTAACCCTGGAACATAGGAATATATGTTGGTATGTGGTAAAAGGGACTTTGCAGATGTGATTAAATTAAGGATTTTGAGATGGGAAGGTTATCCTGGATTATTATCCACATGGGCCCGATGTCATCAGAGTGGTCTTCATAAGGGAACGAGAGGGGCAGAGGTCAGAGTGAGCGACGTGCTGCTGTGAGCCACAGAATCTGGGCAGCCTCCAGAAGCTGGACATTTTTCATGCACTGTTCTCTCAGGGATTCTCCCTTAGAACTTTCAGAAGGACCACAGCTCGGCTGACACCTTGATTTTACCCCAGTGAGACCTATTTTGGAGCTAGGAGAAAATAAATTTGTGTTGTTTTAGACACTAAGTTTATGGTCCGTTTTTGCAGCAACAGGGAAACAAATACAAGAAGCTCTTCTTTCCATGGTGTTTTTCAGTTGAGCAAGCAGGTTCACCAACATCACCTCCTTTTAATGCTCACAGCAACTCTTTGAGGAAGGAATTCTTTTTTTCCAGTGTATAGAGAGGGAGAGTGAGGGTCAGAGCTGTGCAAAGGCTTGCCCAGAGCCAGGAAAGGAGGCAGCTGGAGATGGAACCCAGCTGTCTTGACGCCAAGGTCAGTGTTCTTTCACTCGACACCATACTGATTGAACCGCCGTAGAGAAGTGGCTGAAGGATGCCAGGCTGCAAAGTGTTAAAGGACAAGTAGGTGGCGAAGAGGAAAGAGAGGGTAGAAGAGCTGTCTTCTTCTACCAGAGTCTGCCACTCAATCTAAGCCCACCCACCTTCCATTTTAGGGTGCCGAGCTGAGCGTCTCAGAGACTTAGGGCTTTTTACAAGAGATGAGGTGATGATGGGGTTCCTTTAACCAGAGAAGTTCTGTGTGTATCTATTTTTTAAAAAATTGACTTCAAGGTCAGATTTCACTAAAACACAACAAGATACTGGGGCTAACCAGAAGTTTGAAAATTTTGGTGGACATTCCGCAAATGGTCACTGTAGAAGATAAGAAGCAGCAGACGCTCTGGGGTGATGGCTAATCAAACCCCATGGACCTCAGGGAAAGGGAGGAAGAACAGACTTTTTGGAGTCCCCCAAGAGGCCTGGCCTTCCAGCTTCCAAGCAGGGGCTGGCTATGAGAAGCAGCAGAATGTCATGCATATGACAGCATCTGGGCTGTTATTTGATTTTTAAAGTGGATTATAAAAATTGGAGCTCTGTCACCCACGGGGCTTCAACACATTTGTGATGCCAGGGTGTTTCTGTTGCGTTGGTAAAGGTCAAAATCAATAGAATTCTCCAATCTTCCCCCATTTTATAGGTCAGATGTGCTATTATTCCATAGATCACTAGTGAATTTCTCTGTGATCCTTAAGTATTTGCTTGACATAAAAATGACTTTAAGGTTTACTTACTGGTCCCTTGGCAAATGAAGGACATTTCATATCTCTAATACCTAAAATACATCATCTGGAACGATTGCACATTGAGCCGTTGCTTTGCCTGGCTGCTGAGAAATGTGCTTGAGTTTCAAAGGGCTTCTCTTTTGGGGCTGGTGGGTAAAGAAGCTCTGTTTTCCTGTCTGCTTCTCTAGAAATGCTCTTTCTCAATGAAGTGAGCACATCAGAGAGCTATGTCCCAGAAATGCATCTCAGCCTCTTCTAAGCCCATCTTCCCTGAATTGCACTTCCACCCTAGATGCTGGATTCTCATGCAGCTCTGTAAGAACCGTCCATCAGAGACCTGTCCTTGTGTCAGTGGTAGGGATGGGGTTGGGCGCATTGTCCACTGTATTCCATTCTATACATTTTAGAAGAAACCATGGGAGGGAGGAAGTTTTCTCTGTCCTCACTGCCAGGAAAGCTCTGTTTCTCATGAGCGACTGATGTGTTTTCTAACAGATAGGCATTTGGAATTTTGTTATTCAATGATCAGATCTACCGAGTAACAGAACCATAGTTGTATATTAGAAATGTGAGTGCATGGCCCCACTCTCAAGAAGTTGATTTTTCTAGAGTGAGGATCGTTTTTAAAAGCCCTCCTCCCTCCCTCTAGTGATTCTAATGAACAGCCAAGGTTGAGAATCACTGTTACCACTGGTTGGCTTGCTTCGCTTTGGCCACTGGAAAGCTCAAAATCATGTTTGGGGCATTTTCTAACAGCTGGATAGGCCCTCGTGGTGTGCAGTTCTGAGTGTGTTTCTGATCTGGGGTTGATCTTAGTGACATATTTGGATTTACCCTTTGTCCTTATTTCTTTACCTATTTTTTTTTATCGCATCGTCATTATGAGTACATAATTGGGGCTCTTTGTAATTGATCTTTGATATGAAGCAGCAGATGGATTGGTGGGTGGAGTGATGGTAGAAAGGTCAGTGCTCAACAAGTGTTTACAATGGGTCTGTTCCCTGCCCTGGGATATTTTCACACATTAGATGCTGCAAATGGCACTGTCCTGGTCAGTCCTGCTGCAGAGATAATAGAATACGTTGTCCTCTGTGTTGCTATCATAAAAGCATTCCTATCGTTCTTTTACTTGTTAATTGAAAGGAGGAATGTTAGCCATCTTTTTAAAAATTGGGAAAAAAAAAGGAATTTAAAACATCATTCCTAATTCTACCTCTGCCCAACATAATGAAAACATTTTTTTTTCAGAACACCAATTTGTCATCAGAGGGCTTTTCTTTCAGCAAAATAAATAGGAGTAGAAAATTCAACAAAACAAGTATTTAAGAAAAATCAGCCCAGTATTCAAGATGCTCAAAAAGCCACATTTTCTACCTGTGAATTATGGAGACTGAACTATAGGCCATTTGTTTTATACCAGGCACCATGGTATATAAACCTCTCTAAGAATGGGCCCCTGTTGACCTCTTCAGCTCTCAAACCATTCACTACCAACCCCTCACCCTCACTTTACTCATAATATACTTCTTTCAGTTTCTAGAACATGCTCTTTCTTGCCTCTGGGTCTTCACACATGTTGTTCCCTCTGTCAGAATCATATTCTCTCCCTCTTGCCCGCATTCACCTAGCTAACTCCCCCTCATTATTTCCATGTTTTAGCTTAGATGTCACTTCCTACTGGAGCTTCGCCTGGAATTTCCAGACTTGTCTCTCTGCTGTAGCTATTTTTCCTATTGGGCTCCTTCTCCCAGTGAGTGGTGATTGCCCAATTCGGGTCTGTCTCCCCTTCTAGTCTGTAGGCCTCCAGGACATTGATTTTGTTTGTCACCGAATTTCCAGCAGTGACCACAGCTGTTAGCACAGACTTAAGTACTCAATAAATGGAATTGGCTATTGTGATTATAAAGCCTCTGTTTCCGGTTTGAAAGGCACTTGGTAAATGTGGATAATGCTGATAGAAGTCAGTTTTGGAGCAGGACAGCCATAATCGTTCAGTGAGAGAAGACCAAAGCTCAAGCAGCACGTTGACTCTGTAGCTAGACATTACTTTTCCTGGCCCTTTAGATACTTTGTTAGGGATAATAAGACATACAGCAATGGAGAGAAATCAGCTCATTCCAAACTAATTTTCACTTTTGGTTAACACTTGCTCTATGCAGTGAAAGGTCGTATTAGTTGGGAGCTTGAATGCTTCCAAGCTGATTGCCTATTTCCACAACTGGAAGGAGCTTCTGGAGCTTTGCCCTGTGCTTCAGTCATTAGGTCATGAAGTGGATGGTACCTGAAATATGACAGTGTGGGGGGTAGAAGCACAGTGGTGGGTGTCATGAAATGCCATGTGCATTTACATGGCTTTTTTTTTTTTTTCCCCGGCCAATAAGATTTTGTCTGTTTCCCTGGAAGAACACAATTCTGTATACTGGAAATAGCTTTGAACCTGGACTCAAATTTCTTACCTTTCTACTTCCTAACAATGTTACTTTGGGCAAGTTAGTTATCACTCTGGGCCTTTATTTTCTCATCTCTAACATATGGACAGTAACTTAAGCTTCATGGCCATCTGGGGAATATTTATCAGGTACCTAAATAGGTGATTGATAAAGACTTGTTAAATTCAAATGTCAAAAAAGATCTATGCCATTGGAATGAGTAAGTGTGAACCTTCTGTATTTTCTCTTTCTCAAAGTTTGTGGGTGAATTTAAACATTTTTATTGTTACTATTAACATTACTTATTTACACAGTACCCTTCTGCAAAAAAAAAAAAAGATACAAAAAAATGTCATGTAATTTACCTTTCCAAATAAAATTTATTTGTTTAATAAAGCAATAGCTGCCAGAAACTCTGCTTTTGCTCTGCTTTGATACAAATGCAAACTGGGAGTCTCCCTACAGAGCTGAGGGGAAAGAAGGTCTGCAAATCTCTCCAAATTAGCCCCTGAATATCCACTGCATTTCTTTTTGAGTATAATCAGCTCCTCTGCCTCTAGTCTTCTAATTATTTTACCAGGCCAGAGAAAGAGAACTGAGAAATAAGCCCGATTCTTCCTTGGCACCACAGAATTCAAAGAAGAACAGAAATCCCATTGAAGTCCTCCTCTGTTCTTTTGAAATGCGTTCGATCTGTCTCCTGAGATGGCATGGTTGTGAACTTGAAGGAGGAAGGTGGTAGAGAAATGAGTAAAGAAACATCCATCCATCTCAGTTGTCATGGCTTGTCTGGCATTCAGAGCTCAGCAGAGCAGGAAGGAGTGAGCTGCAAAGTACAAACATGAGCTCCCACTTGCTGCTGCTGATGTTTCAACACTCCTTAGGCTACTCAGCTGCTTGGCTGATGCCTTCCTTCCTACCTGTGCCTCCCAGTGTCTAAGCCAAGTACTCTTTTGTTGGTGGCTCTGAGCGCTCTGCTCTTTCCTTCTTGGAATGTCTTTTTGTCATTTGCTCTCAGTACCTAACAATGTCTTTTTATTTAAGATTGATTGATTGATTGATTGATTTGAGAGAGCGAGAGAGAGCATGCACACAAGCAGGGTGGGGGAGCCACAGAGGGAGAGGGAGAGAGAGAACCTCAAGCAGACTCCCCACCGAGCGTGGAGCCTGACGTGGGGCTCCATCTCACGACCCTGAGTTCATGACCTGAGCTTAAATCAAGAGTCAGATGCTTAACCAAGGGAGCCTCCCATGTGGCCCTCTCAATACCTAACAACTTCTTGTGTAACCTAGCTGGGAACACATCATAGGCTCATTTGGTACTTTGGTACAATTCAGAGATGTAGAGCTACAGGGAAGTATAGAAGTAAATGGGCTCTCAGGGAGCATCCTAACAGCCGTATTTGGTGGTTTTCAAACTCTGCTTCAAAGGCCCTATAGGTGCAGTCTGGAGGAGTATGAAGGACTTCATAGAGAGGAAGTCAGTGGGAGATGGGTGTCAAAGAAAGGCTGAATAGGAAAAGCTGTGGGCAACCTAACATTGCTTTGACCAGAGAAGTCCTGTTTTTGTCTGTATCTCACCTTTGACATCAGTATAAGATTTAAAGATTTATGGGGCACCTGGGTGGCTCAGTCAGTTAAGCATCTGCCTTTGGCTCAGGTCATGATCCCAGGGTCCTGGGATCGAGCCCCGCATCGGGCTCCCTGCTCCGCGGAGAGCCTGCTTCTCCCTCTCCCTCTGCCTGCCGCTCCTCCTACTTGTGCTATCTCTCTGTCAAATAAATAAATAAAATCTTAAAAACAAAAGAACAAAATGCTAGATTTCCATGATTTAAAAAAATATAAAGATTTAAAGAGACAACTCTATGGCCAAAACAATTAGTCAGGAGAGCATTTGCTCAGTTCTGTTTCATATCTATAGAAGGACAGGGATCTGTTCATTGTGAATTATATTATTCTGTACCTGTTCTGGTTGCATAGATGCATTTTCTCTCTCTCCGAATGGAATGTGAGCTTATGAAGACCAAAGTCCATATATGCTGACTGTCTTTATGCATAGACAACTAATCATCTCATTGGGCACAGCTCTGTGTTCTTTATAGATGAATTGCTCTTAAACTTTTTTGAGTCATCTTTTTGGAAAGTCTGATCAAAGTTATAGACCAGCTGCTATGAAAAAGCACTTGTACATAGTATAATTTCCATAGTCTTCCAAGGAATTATGGTGCCAGTGGAGCCCAGCCACAGTCAGAGATTAAGAATCCCTGCAGGAAAGGCTTCTTGACTGACCACAAAAACTACTGGGTAAATGTACACTAAGGAAGCATGTTTTTTTTTTGTTTTTTTTTCCCCTGATCATTAGAACTGCCCAGTATTGGAATGGACTACTTCATGAGAAAATGAATGCTTGATTCCTTTATACATACAGATGGCTGGCTAGAGGGACAGGGTGGCATAGTGGAAAAAAGCACTGGACTTGGCATCAGCTAGAATGGGCTCCAGATCCTATTGCTGCCAATTCCCACATATGTTTCCTTAGACAAATCAGTTAACTGATCTGAGCCTTAGTTTCCTTATCTGTAAAATGAGAATAATGGTATTGCCTATTTTATAATAACCTCAGAGGGTTGTTGTGAGGACTTAATGAGATAATGCATACAAATCATTTATCATGGAATAGTGTACTCGATCAAAATGTCAGTTCCCTACAACTTTCTGCGGAAAGGGCACCTGCATTGTGTGGGAAATTGAAATGGAGACTCTCTCGGGTCCCTTGTGATTCTGAGATTTCCCTTTTGGTGTATCTTTTCCGCCCTATTTGGTTGAATAATCCAGGAACTGTTATTTTCTTGCCTCGGATTTACTCTCAAACAGATTTTGTGAAGAGAATCTTGGGCAATGTTTGCTTTTCGCCTCAAAGGTCAGCTTTTAAAAAAAAAGTCTTAAAAATATCCTCAGCTTCTTTGAAGAGATTTTATATCTTTATTTGAAAGTGACTCTACATGCCCCTTAGGAAGGTGAGGAGACTTTGACCAAAACTTCTGACATGTTGCACTCTGTAGCCAAATAGTCTAGGGAAACACACATTTATGAGTAGATAGTGTAAGCTTAGAGTTTGTGATCTGATTTGGTGTCATGCTTATAAATAATTCAACTAAGGGGCGCCTGGGTGGCTCAGTCTGTTAAGCGTCTGCCTTCGGCTCAGGTCATGATCCCAGGGTCCTGGGATCGAGCCCCGCATCGGGCTCCCTGCTCCGCGGGAAGCCTGCTTCTCTCTCTCCCACTCCCCCTGCTTGTGTTCCCTCTCTCGTTGTCCCTCTCTCGCTGTCTCTCTGTCTCTCTCTGTGTGTCAAATAAATAAAAATAAAAAGATTTTATAAATAATTCAACTAAGTACAATTCCAAACACTTGATCTTCAGAATGGGTACATTTTGACAGGGCTGTGGTAGCTCGTATCCAAAGATGGCATCTAAATGAACCATGCTTCCTTGTCCTTCGGCCCTCCCTTTGAACCTGGGCTGGCTTTTGACCAATAGAATGTGGTGGAAGTGACACCGCATGACTTTCTAGGCTAGATCATATTCAGAAGCCTTGCAACTTCAGTCTGCATCTCTTGGAATACTCTTTCTGGGAGAAGCTAGATACCAGGTAGGAAGTCTGACTACCCTAGTTCCATTGTGCATGAGGAAGCTCGAATATTAAAGGGCCATGTGGAGAAAGAGATGTCTGACCAGCTCCCCACTGCTCCAGCCATCCCAGCTGAGGTGCCAGACGTGAGTGAAAAAGCCATCCTGCACATCCAGCCCAGGTGAATCTTTACAGGACTCCGGCTGCCATCTGACTGCAAGTGCAGGAGAGACCCAGAGTAAGAATGCTTAGCGTAGCCCAGTTAATCCACAGAACTGTGAGACAATACAGTAAATTGTTGTTTGGAGCCACTAGTTTGGGGTGTTTTTTTCTACAGCAGAGATTACTGAAAATGACGTGCAAATCACAGGTGTGTGGACAGACACAAACACTGGTGAATTGTATGCAGTTGCCAGCAGAGTCTCTGGTAGGATTGTTGCAGGGCCTATGGCTTCCTAGTAAGAGGGGCCACGTTAGTTGCCGTGGACTCCAGCTGTTGAGCCTTAACCCTCAAATCAAGAAAATCACTTGTAATTGGGATAAGACTGCTGTGGCAAGAATACAGCTTATTTCTCTCCCACTGGACCACTTGGTATCCAAGTTTATAGCTTCTTTGTTATTCTTAAGACAAGTTCGGTAGAAGATTTTGTGGTATGGTTTCTCCAAATTACTTGCCAGGGTGATATCATACAACTGTTAAAGCCACAGTTGGCCTAGTAGAGTCTGTGGGCAGACCACCTATTCTGTTGAGTCAAGTTTTACTATTTTTAGTAAATAGTTTTACTATTGCTGGTTTCGCACTGCGTTGGCAGACTTGAGTAGTTGTGGCAGATGGTTTGGTGTGCAAAGCCAAAAATATTTACTATTTGACCTTTACAGAAAAGTTGGCCAAGCCTTGGTAAAAGACCAGTGAGCTAACTGGTTGATGACATTTTGGACTGAGAAGTTGACTTTTTGATAATGTGCTTCTTTTTTTTTTTTTTTTAAGATTTTATTTTATTTATTTGAGAGAGAGAGAGTGAAAGAGCACAAGAGGGGTTAGGGTCAGAGGGAGAAGCAGACTCCCCAGCAGGAAACCTGATGCGGGACTCAATCCTGGGACTCCAGGATCATGACCTGAGCCGAAGGCAGTTGCTTAACCAACTGAGCCACCCAGGCGCCCTGTTGAAGTGCTTCTAACCTCATCTTTTCTTGGGACCGCTAAGCAGGTAAATTCAGCTTCAGCCAACATATATTAAAGACCTACTATGCACTAGGTACCTAGTGTTTGGATATGTGTTTTATATTATTCCATTACTGTGTGTAGTAATCCTGGGAGGTGAGTATTTTGTCTTCACTTTATAGAAAAGGAAATTTGAGACTTTTGAGAGAAAAAATGATCGCATTAAGTTCAGGTAGCTGCGAACATGATTGAGCTACGATGTGAACCCAATCCATAGGCTCCAAGTACTGGATTCTTTCTCCTGTACCAGTGCTTTTCAAACTTTTATGTTATTTTTTGTATGTACATGTATGTATGTATGCTTGTGTCATGCAATTAAGGTTTAGCAGCAGAACCTTCTTTTACTCAAAACATTCTATCCATGAGCCCCATATATAGAGAACAGATTAATGCAGAACTTTTTTGATCAAAGTACTCCATAATTATACCCTTTCTTCTTGCAACGTGTGTGCGTGCCTGCGTGTGCCATCCCTCCCCAACTCCAACTTCAGCCTGAACCTAAACATAGTGTGGATCTTCTCAGGACCTATAACAAAAGATGGAATGACATGAGGCTTGGGCCATCATTACTTGGTCTTTGTTTTTCCCATAGCACAGATACCTGATTTCTCTTTTGCCTCAATGCTAGTGACTTTCAAGGCATTCCATAAAATCTCCAATATTGCTAAAAAAAAAAAGTTCAAGGACTACTGTTTCTGTTTGTGTGACTACTTTAACCACTTCCAAGCTTCAGATTTCCCTATTCAAATCCAAAGTAATCTGAATAGTATCGTTTGGTATTTTTTATCTTATTTTTATTTTAGTACATCCACATGATGGAGCTTTATACATAAATATTAACATAATAATTATGTTTATATTGATATTTAGTAATATCAGAAAATACAGTGTAATGCTGATAAAACTAAAAGAACTCTGTATACATTATGATCTCAGCTTTCATGATGGATTTGGGTAGGGTGTGTATTAACTCACTCAGCCCTGGGTAAATAAAATTGGAGAGACCTGTGCTGAAATGTTGGTGGTCATCTCTGGGTGGAGGGGTTCTGTGTGATTGTTATTGTCTGCCTTATACCCGTGCGTATTGTCCCTTCTTTTGAAAGCTGTAGAAACAGTAAATTTACCAAATACAAGTGTCTATATGTACTGTATTGTGATACTTTCTGATATTGTTTCAAACATTTGAGGAGAAATGGCTGGCCTGGAAGAATCCAGACATGGTTCTTGAATTCTTCCTGAGTGTCCCACTGTCCTTTCATTCCTTGTTTGTCTGCATTTGTGTGCCTCTTTATTTACAGTGACATTAAAGAAAGGGTACAAAAGGCCCAGGGCCTTTGATTAGGCATGTTTAAAGATCCTTCTCTACTTCTGGCCTATCAGTAGTGACTGAAAACTTGACTCGAAATAAACCTATTTGTCTCTCAAACAGAAGAAGCACAGATGTTAATTGGCACTGTATGTTTTAAATGTCACCATCATTGTGTTCCTTTGGATGTAAACTGAATTCATGCAGGAACTGCAGAATATGAATGAGGTTTTATTTAGGCAGATAAATGGCTTGAGAAATTTAAAGACTTAAGGACTCATGAAGGATGGTGCGTGACATGCTGTATCACTTTGGACTAAAAGTTTCCTGCATCCTAAAGGGTATTGACTCTGGAGGTAGGTTTTTTAAACATTAAAATTTTTAGGAAAATGTAAAAAAAAAAAGCTGTATCCCATTATGGCAGAGTGTTATATATTAATGCCACTCTCGAATTCAAAAAGATCAGTGTCACATTATGTAAACATCTCTGTATCAGTTAGATTGTAAGTGACAGTACATTTTATAAGGTCTAAGGAAGCTTACATAAGAACAAATATTCTCCCAATACAATCAAATGCCACTTTGAATGAGGGGCACAGTAGAAGAGATGCAATGGATATGTGTAATGTGTGCTAAATTCGTGATTGCCTTGGGCACCACTGAAGCCACGCTGGGTAATTTCACTTGACAGCCCAAACAGAGGGGCTAAAGAAATGTGGCAGTTTCACCTCCTGTGTCTATTCACAAACTCCCATGGTGACCTCATTAATCTCGTGGAGGAGAAGCCCTCAAAGCCTGGCTGCATGATGCCAGAACGACTGCTTGCAAAAAGCAAAATCCAGTCCATCTGCCACTGGTTTTCTTTATGCTGGTGTTTGGCAACTTTATAAAGGGGTGTGTGGGGTCACGGTTGGGGGCGGGGGAGAATGTGGACTGAACACTGGTTGGAGTAGCAGCAAATGTTTCCCAGGCCTGCTGTGCCTGCCAGCCACGGGAGCTCGGGCTCCAGCCCTCCCACCTCTTTGCTGCTGCTGGGTCACACCATGCTGCCAGCAGGAATGGCGGGGAGAAGAATGGAGGCCACCATTGGGCCTGCCCCCAGAGGCAGTGGACTGCCATGACATCATTTGCATACTTGGGATGCTAACCTCTGGCCTGGATCTTAGTACGCCGGGCAATTTGTTGGACTGCTGTGCTTGACTTGCCTTGACTGACTTGGTGTTTTTTCAGCTGACCTATTGTTTAATGGCCAGGGAGACTCAATGACTTTAGATTTAGATTCAGAAACCTTTGTCAGGCGACGTGCTTTCTGCCAGCCATTGTTCTGGTTGCTCTGGCACCTTTATCTCACTTAATTCTCATAATATTTTTAGGGTGATGTTACTATTCCCATTTTTAAATGATTAAACCAAGGCCCTTTCTACTAACCCATGCTGTGGCTCTCCTTACTTTAGGGGGAATTAATATTAGGGAGAATATTAATAATTACTGTTAACTTTGGGGGAGATATTACTACTTTTATTAAAAATTACATAATGTGAGATGAAAATGATAAAGCCATAATCTTTTAAAAGATACTTATTGCTTGAAATCTTAATTAGGCATCAAAAATTTTAACAAGGACACATTTCACTGGTGAAGTGGTGTGAAGGTAGGGAAGTTGGGATGGTGGGAATTGGGATATAATGAGTAACATTGAGCTTACATATGTCGAGGCCAGACCTGAATCCTGTGGCAGGCGTTACAAGAGAGGCCGTGAGTCAGATAGGTGATAGTAGAACCAGGATTATGCATTGTTATGGACACCAAAGAAAGAGGAAGTTTCAAGATGGGGCAGATGTTCAACATTGTGTGCCTAGAAGAGAGGTCCAGAGTGATAAAGTCTGAGAAAAGCCACAGGATTTTGCATTTGGGAGACCAGTGCTGACCTTACTAAGAGCCCTTTCTATGAAATGAAAAGGGCAAGAAGCAGATATTATAGACTGAAGGGAGAGTAGGAAATGAAGGAAGAGAAGACTTAGTGAACAGAGAGAGGAGAAGAATGTGGTTTCTAGAGGACATGTCCTTAAGGGAGGGGCATTTTCTAAAACTGTAAAGCAATGAAGAGACTCTAGCATAACTATAGTTAGAAAGGAAAGGGCCTGTATGGAGAGAATGGTTTGAGATTTGGGAGGGAACTTGAGAGCCAGTGTCTAAGAGGTGATAGGAGGGGATGTGGGCCAGTGCACACAGGGGAAGGATTGCTTTTGAACTGGACGAGGGAACTCCCAAACCTCATTATTGAGGGAAGAAATGAGGAAAGATGCGATTTGTGAATGTTTATGTTGGAGATGTGGGAAATTAAGGACATCATAGCCAAAAGTGCCAACTGTGTTAATGAAACGGGGCCAAACGAGCCAAATATTGAAATGGGAAGGAGTAGGGTTGAGTAAGAGGCTCGTGAATGAGACAGTGAAGGCTTCAAAAGGTCACTGGGGGAGAATAGAGTATGGACTGATGAGAAGTACAAAGTGATGTTGCTGAGACTCCAGCAAAAGTTGGAGATCATGAGTTTGTAATGATGCTAAACTGCCTGGTTTGTATAACTTTCTCTTGTTGGGGAGATCAGGAAGGTAGATTGTAATATTGGACCAGGGCTTGGAATTTGGGATTGTGGCAGAAGGAAGTGGTGGAAAGAAGCCAAGGGGGCTGGGGGGCAAGTAGATTGGATTTGTAACCATGAGATCCAGGCAGGGTAGGGAATGAAGACAGAAGTCAGGTAGACTCAAAGGAAATGCAGGCATCCGTGGCCTCCAGGACTCTCAGAGGAGGATGTCAGGACTCAAGGTAGAAAAGGAAGTGGTAAACCATACTCTAAAATCATCCTGAATAGATCATAACTGTGGAAGTGTAATTAGAAGGCACAGAAAGGTATAGAGCTTGAAGGCAAGCATTTCAGGAGACCAGAGGCTTTTCCATAAGGATTTCAGGAATAACGATCAGGATGCTGGGTCAGTAAACAGCAGGGCCAGATCTGCAATATTCCAATATTGAGATATGAAGAGTAGGTGGAAGAATAACCAGTCTTCCCTTGAGAGCCTGCAGGGAAAGCAGTGCCCTCAGAAGATAGTTATGTTTCAGTAATGGTATGAGTTGGAAGAACATTATGTCAGGGTTCAGGAAATAGGCGAATTTATCTACCATTGTCTAAAGGATCCAGAGCACAAAATGAGAGTTTATGGACAGAGCCAGCAGCGGAAGCTTGAGGCAGAGAGGAGCAGCTCAGCGGGGTGAGATGAGACTCGAGGTGAGGAAGGGTCATGACCAAAGATGACAGGTACGGAATGGAGGACTCACTGAGATTTGCTGGCCTGAGGTTGGTGCATCAGGCCAGTGGGGAAGTTTGTGGAGTTTCTTTACAACCTTGTAAGTTGTAGAGAAGTGAGTCATGGGTAAGAGCTCTTGGGGTGTAAAGCTTGAGTTTAGATAAGGACCCCAAACTTCAGGATAGGGTACTTGTCAATATTTCTTACCAGGCCGACGGTTTCCTTGGATACAGCTTCCTCTTTGACTAGTGATATCTTTTTTTTTTTTTAAAGATTTTTTATTTATTTATTTGACAGAGAGAGACACAACGAGAGAGGGAACACAAGCAGGGGGAGTGGGAGAGGGAGAAGCAGGCTTCCCGCTGAGCAGACAGCCCGATGCGGGGCTCGATCCCAGGACCCTGGGATCATGACCTGAGCCGAAGGCAGACGCTTAACGACTGAGCCACCCAGGCGCCCCTTGACTAGTGATATCTTGAGGACATTATTTATTCATTAATACTCTATCTTCTGGTTGCTTTTGATATTTATTTGTGCCCCTGCCTTATTTCAAGGAAGATCTAAGGTAGGTATTTAGTATTGTGAGGTCCCTGGTACAAAGCATTAAGGGAATTGACTAGGAATGTATTGTTACTTAATTTGGGAAAGCTTTTGAAGGGGTTGAACTGACCTTTTTCCCACCCAGTTTTTGGATATTCTGTAGCTTGAAAACATCCCTGTAAGATTATAAAGAGAATGTAATATCCAAATTATTCACTTTGCAACAGTCTTTTAAAAATGCCTTTCAGGGAAACTTCTAGTCAAAATGATGTTTAGGGAACTATGTGTGGATCTCATTGATTACTGCTTTCCTACTGCTTAGTGGCAGAGCTGTGTGTACCTGATGGTCTTCTGTGGGTTCACTGCTGTTGCCACGGACATAAGATCCAGCCCATCAGGGAGAAAAGTGTTTGTTTGTTTTTTTCCCATGGATCTAAGCCAAAAATGTTTAAAAGCAGGAGAAGAGTTTAGAAACTCTTCAGAAGTTTTATAGCAATAACTGACTGAGGTGTAAGTGGTAGAAGTTTAACTTCTTTTTTCCTGATTATGAAAATAAGACATACTCGTTGTAAATATTTAAAAACAAAGAATATAGAAAAGCAAAAAAGAAAAATCACTTTTAATCATATCAGCAGCAGATATCCATTGTTAACATTTTGATACATATTATTCAATCATTTTTATGTCTGTATACCTTTTAGCAAAAATGAGAACATGGCAACATATTTTTTATGTTTTCCTGATTTTGAACGTGGCCAAATGTCATTAATATTCTTTCACAATATGATATTCAAGATCATATTCCATTGATTTACTGTATTTACTTAACCAGTCACCTCATGCTATTTTCTGGGTGTTTTTCCCCCATCTTTTTAGAATTATAAATCATGCTGGTATGAACATCCTTGAGAAGAAATTAGTCTTGCACACATTCATGATCACTTAATCTTAGAAATATAATGGCTCGATCAAAGTGTCTTCTCTGTCTCTCTTTCTCTTTCTTCTTGCGTTCCTATTGGCTTTTCTTTCTTTTTTTGTTAAAATTTACAACTTGAAATCAAATTTATCCTTGGGAATATGGTGCTGTGGATTTATCATCAGATGTATTACTTAATTTACACCAGGGGGGGTGGAGGGGGGTTAACAAATTCTAGACCATGTGCCAATCCAGCCTGCCTCTGGCTTTCGTCTGGTCCTTAAGCTCAGAAAGCTTTTTTACATTTTTAAAGGATTGAAAAACATCTAAAGAAGACTGATATTCTGTGATATGTGAAAATTATATGAAATTTACATTTCCGTGTCCATTAATGAAGTTTGTAGTACAGCCATGCCTTGTTGTTTTTATATTTGTAGCCTATGGCTCCTTTCATGCTCATATAGCTGAGTTGAGTAGTTGCAACAGAGACAATAGGACCTACAGTGCCTAAAGTATCTACTCTGGCCCTTTGTAGAAAAAGATTGATGATCCCTGATTTAGGACAGAAGGGTTTAGAAAGTTACTATAGATCATAGCAATCCTTTATTTTGACTCTAGATCCATTTCCCTTTATGCTGCTCTCTATCTTATACTGTAAACCTGTTTCCATATTTCTTCATCTGTAGAATGAAGATAATAATGTCAGTCTCACATGGCTTTTGTGGAGACTGAATGAGTTAACGCACATGAAGTGCTTAGAATAGTGCCCAGCTTAGAACTGATAAGCACTGTCACTGGAGAGTGTGTGGCTGCTTTTCAAAGTGTTCACTAATCAGGTGTGCCATTCACTTCAAAGGAGGGAAGTCCAGGCTTGCTTATTTTGGTGAACCTCATAAACGTATGGTAGACATATATTTAACTTCTAAGACCATTGCCGATCTCCCTCATGTGGCTGGGGTGGGAATTGTTCTCCTTGATCAAGGAGCATCTTTGGGTTGCTGCCCTTGGTGGAAGTATCTTGGGTGCTCCTGGTGGTTTAATGAGGTTGAGTAGGTTTCACTTCTGCTACGAAGTCCCCATCAGCAGCACAGGGATTACAAATGTTCACACGATCAACAATTGATAGAAAAAAAGGACAGTGAGGGAAATGATAAGAACTGGGTTGGATAAAGAGTGTATAAAGAAGAGGGGCTTGGCAGAGTAGAGGGAAGCAGAGAGAAGGGAAAATATTGGAGTGTGATGAGGTTTTTTAAACTTTCACTGGATTTAGGACAATCATTTTAAAGATGGCTGTGCTTTATGTGCCCAAAAAAGAAAACAGGAAAAAATATACAGAAAACATAGGCTTTTAAGTGCATCACTAGAAATGACTTCACAACCCAAAGATTGCCATGTAACCAAAGGTTGGTTGTCGTCCTTTTTATGTAACTGAAGTCCTTTCTGTGCTTCTTCCTACACCCATCGTTTTATCCTTGTCTCCCATTTTAGAGGAAAACAGTCTCTCCTTTTCTACCAAGATTCATCCATTGGTCCTACTTCCCCTTTTTCTTCTTGCTCCTGTGTCAACCCTGCCTGGTAAATCTCCCATCTTCTTCATTGGTTATCCCTTAATCTTCAAACATTCCTAGTGATATTTTATTTTTTTTAAAGATTTTTTTATTTATTTGACAGAGAGAGACACAGTGAGAGAGGGAACACAAGCAGGGGGAGTGGGAGAGGGAGAAGCAGGCTTCCCGCAGAGCAGCCACCCAGGCTCCCCCTAGTGATATTTTCTACAGAAACTTTATCACTGGGTCTTCTTTGGTATTTGGAGGACCACAGGGCCGGAAATTGAATATGGATGTAAGAGGCTGGTCACTGACGTCTCCTAACACAGTCAGTTCTCAATCTTCCAGATAGATGGAATGCAAAGTTGATATGGCAGCTCTTTTTTAAGTATATATACCATGCTTACTCTATTCAAAATATTTAAAATCCCATTACAATGTCTTTGATCTATGAATTATTTAGGTTGCTATTTCCATTTCCAAACACACAGCCTAGTAGGTCTCTCTCTTGCCCTCCTTCCTTCTCTCCCTCCCTACTCCGTTGTGGCCACTTGTCATTTGATCTTGGGATTTTGGAAAGAGCTGGTGTTCTTTTTAAAAGCATTTCTTTGGACTTCTTGAGAATGTCTTTATGGCCATTATGTGATCACATTTCCTTAATATCCTACGTGTGCTTGAAAAGAATGTGTATTCTCTAATCATTGGGTGCAGGGTTCTTTATGGTCCAGTTAGATCAGGTTTGTTAATTATGTAGTTCAAATCTTCTATGACTGTATTAATTTTTTGCCTGATTGATTTGTCACTTCCTGAGAGGCGTTTGATAAAACTCTTCCACTGTAATTGTGGATTGATTTTTCCTTGTAATAATGCCATTTTTGTGTCATTTATTTTTAGGTTATATTGGTATATTTTATAAGTAATCATTATATAATAAACCTCTTTATTTCTAATAAAACTAATAAAAATAAAATCTTAAACACTTACCTTTTAGAAATATTATACTATGTAAGGGATGGAGGCACTAATTTTTTTAACTTATAAAAGCAATCCCTGGTCCTTGTGGGAATTAGAATTATTATTGATTTCTTTTATCGGCACATATATTTTAATTACAACCCCATCACCCAGTCATAATCACTGCCAAGACTGCACCATACAGTCTTCCATTCTTCTCTCTGTACATTTTTTTCTAGTTGAGATCATATAAAAAATGTAATATTGTATCTTGATTTATTTAAACTTCACTTTACCAAGTAAAGTTTTCTCAAGTTATTACAGCCTCTTTTTGGACATCTTATTTCCATAGCCTTAACCACCAAGGGCTTTAAAATGGACTTTGGGATACGATCAAATATACCTAAAATAGTGAATAGAACAGAACCAAGTGGTGAAGTACAGAAATTAAAGACTATGACTTGAAAATTCATCACATTTAGATACCACAATTTGGAAAATTTGAATTATAAGACTTGAATGATGGTTGTAGTCCTTGGGGAAAACTTCATTGCAAACGTGGAGTTTCAGCTTAACGTTGCTCTCTTCCTCAATGCTAAGTCACCTCCATTTAATGAAGGTATTAGAGCAGGCGTGAAACAGGCCCTGTAATACAGAATGGGTGATGGAAGGTAGAGCAGGCGTCAGAAAGTTAAGGGAGACCCATGAGCTTCACTCTGGAGAGAGGAGGTATGATCCACTAATCAGGATGGCACAAAATTCCGGAGGACCTAGAATATCAAGACAGTTGCATGTGGCTTTGTTGTTGCCACAGTAAGAAGAGGAAAAGGAACTTTCATGGCTCCATCGGTCATGCTGTCTTAACTACAAATCTCTGCTGAGAAGGGAAGGACAGAGCAGAACCACTTTAAGAAACGGAGGTAAAAACCATTAAGCTGAGTCTACTGGTGAATTTGTAATTCTAATTAAGTAAAAACCAGCACATTTTATCCTTCTTGCAAAGCTTTGAGAAAGTATTATAATTATTCTGATATTAAATAGGAAGTAACCAAGGTTTAAGGAGGTTGATTGAGTGATTCTATGTGTCCATACCATTAGCCAGATCTTAGGGCCCCTAGTTTGATGGTTTTTCCATCACTCTGCACTGCTTCTCCAGGCCAAACATGATCATTTTTAATGATGGTAACACTGGTTGCTAGTCTTTTTATTCCACAATTTTCAAGCCCTTAAGGTGTTAGTTTTTCCTAGAAAAAGTCTGCAGCTCTAAATATCAGGAGGAAAAACCCATAAACATTCCCAGAGAAGGCTAGGCTGATTGTTGTTTTATAATTGACCTCTTTTTTCTAGACTGGGTTCTTGTAGGATTTTACACACACACACCTGCATGTACACACTCCATATTTATCTAGGTATGGCTCTCTTTTCACTGGTTTCGCCTGGAATTTGAGGAACCCATTTTATCAATACGCTCAGGTTTTTCTTCAGCTCACGAAAGTTATCTTCTGTTATATTTTTAAATATCATGTGTCTTCCAGTTATTCTAGTTTCTTCCTTAGGCATGCCTGTGATGCATATCTATTATCCTTTATCTCTTCTTTGCCGTGTTTTAGTCTTTGACTATTACATTCCAGAGGAATGTGAATATTTGCTTTTATTTTCTGTGGTATTAGTTTGCCTCTTTACTTAATGTGTCTTTCTTGACCTACCTTGCCTCTACTTTTACCCATTTCAATAAATGGAACTTTCATCCATCCAGTTGTTCAAGCCAGGAACGCTCTGTCTCTGAATACCTACAGATAATTCATCACAGTCTTTTCTATCAAACATCCAAAGTGTATGTTGAATTATTTCATTTCACAAAGCAAAACACTGGCTAAGGCAAGGCTGGAATCCAGGTCTTCTGGAATGTATAGGATGGAAAGATAAAAATAGCATTGATTTTAGATCCAGGCACACCCTGATTTGTTTCCTGGCTTCACCACTCTCTGCCTGTGAGACCATGGGCAAATTATTTTTCTGAGCTTCCATTTACTTTTTTATAAGAAGTTAAAATAGCCACATTTCAGAGTTATTTTCTTTAAAAGTTGTATTATTCCATGTATATGAAATGTCCAGAATTGGCAAATCTATAGAGACAGAAAGTATATTAGTGGTAGCCAAAGATGGGAGGGTGTGTGGGGGGAAATGCGGGGGTGGGGTTAACTGCTAAAGGGTCTGGGATTTCTTTGGGGGATGATGAAAAATGTTCTAAAAGTGATTATAGTGATGGTTGGATAATTCTGTGAATATATTAAAAACCACTGAATTGTTCACTTTAAAGGGTAAGTTATATGGTTTATGAACTATATCTTAACAAAGCTGTTTAAAAGGTAAAAAATATTAGTAAATAAAGTTTCTGAGATGACAGACAGTAGAGTCCCTTGGGCTGCAAAAGCCCAGACCAACTTTTCTGCCTACTTGAGTTTGGCCATCTGGGTCTTTGGTTCAAAAAAGCCCCAGAAGTACATGGTCCTGGGCCTGGACAGAGTCTCCTTGGCTGCATCATAGATGGCTATGGTGGAAGGATTGCCTCCCTTTAGGAACTACGGCTGGGAAATTTCTACCCCTTTATGGATTTTGGTAGTTGCTTTGCGCAGCTTCCTAAGGTAAGGACAGTGCAAAAATAATTTGTCACCTGGGGCTTCATAGCAGATGGGAGCAAGTGGCCTCCCAAGGTCCCCATCTGAAAAGTTGAGATACACCTCAGGCCTCAATTTTCTAAGGGATTTGATCTTCTTGTCTTCCCTGCCAACTTCCCTGGCCTGATCGTGCTGGTAATTGCAATGCTGAATTACTTGAGATGTTTGATAGAGTTGTTGACATTTGATAGAGCTGAGGGCATACCTTTTAAGGACTTCAACTTGCTTATCTCCACTAAGAAAGATCCTCCAAAGTGGAGTTACTTTGATGCAGCTTTCCTGGAGACATTTGACACAATCTGGAAGATTGAAGAGTTGGGGACACCACCTTGGACCTCCATTTGTAAGGGGTTATATTGTCTCCTCTCCACAGCAAAACACGACCAGGGGGGCTGGAAATAAATGACACATCTTGGGTCTGGGTTTTGTAAGGAGTTCAATCTATATTTCTCTCCTTGAAACCATCCCGTATTAACACAGCACAAAGCGAAGTCACCTGACACAGATTTCCTGAAGACATTCCATATGATTGGAAGGAAGCTGACATGTGAAAACGTCTAGTAGGTCTGAGAAACCAACCCAGCATCATCATGTCCCATTTATAAGATTACTTCAAAGGTTAAATGAGATAATATAATTATAGTTTCTAGCACATAGTAGTCTCTGAAAGAATGCTAGTTCCTTCATCCCTACCTCTGGACCCGTATTAGCACCTTCATTCATAGAACCAAATGGCCATTGTGTGTGTGTGTGTGTGTGTGTGTGTGTGTGTACGTACCTATATACATATGTACATTATCTTCTAGGGTAAAATGAGTAGCTATTTCAGATTAAGTCATTTGAAAGAATGCTGAATAACTGACCACAAAGGTCTGTTTTGAGCATTTGGTATGAGGGAAGAAAACAAATATTTTGGAAAGACATAAAATAAAATGTGATTTGACTGAAAAAAATCAGTGCATCTGCATCTTCCTTAATAACACAGAAACGAAAATTAAGAAATGAGCATATTTGTATGGTGTGGGAGAAAGCAACTGTCCCTTGAGTGGCCCATTTCTTTTTGGATCTCCATGCAAAAGGCAAACTGGAGTCATGCTGGGACCAGGGAGGCTGGAGCAACCTAGATAGGACATCGGTGGGGTGGCCATGTGATTGGCCCTGAGGCACCTCACAGAATGTCATCTCAAGTACTGTTGCGGAGCCAAATGCTGAAGCGAATAAAATATGTTCTAGTTATGCTTGGGAGACCTCCCAGGCCCAGCTGCCTTACTTTCCTCCTCCCTTTGCTTTTTTTTGCCAAGATAATGCTAGAAGGGAAAGGCAAGAGGAGAGGAGAGGGCTGGGTTGACTCCATCACTGAATTAGATATGTTACATTTTTATTTGCATTTGGAAAAGCTTGGATTGCCTACCAGCTCCATGTTAGCGACTTCAGGATGGGAAGGGACAAGGAAGATGCTAGAAGTCCTGATCTTTCACTGACCTTGGGCAAACTGCTTTGACTCTCTCAACATTAACTTTGTTATTTTACAAAAATAGAGATAAGGATAATAATAACTTTCCTACCTTTTGCACATACTACTTGTTATCAAAATATAAAGCACCAAACTTACTTATCATCACTTTAGATGATATTTTTAAAAAAACCGCTTCACAAGATCAAGTAATTCACATTTAAAACGAAACTAAAAGGTTTAGCTCAACTAAAAGAAAAAAGTTAACACAAGTGAACTATTTTCTACATATTAAAAAAGTGGAGATTTTTTTTTTAAAAAGACGACACATGTTGGTAAAGGTAGAGGGAAGTAAGACTTTCATAGTCTTCTAGAGAGGCTAGAAACATGATGCCCTTTCTGAGGACAACTTGGCTGTATGTATCAAAACCTTAAGAAGTTGTGAAGCCTTTGTTTTTTTGTTTATTGAGAGAGTGCCAGCACATGATGGGGGGAGGGGCAGGAGAGGGAAAGAGAGAGAGAATCCCAAGCAGGCTCCCTGCTGAGCACGGAGCCTGATGTGGTGCCCGATCCCATGACCCTGAGATCATGACCTGAGCCGAAATCAAGAGTTGGACGCCTAACCGACTGGGTCACCCAGGCGCCCAAGCCTTTGATCCAGTAACACCACTTCTTGGAATTCATTTGAAATAAAGGATGAAAGGGCGCCTGGGTGGCTCACTTGGTTAAGCGACTGCCTTCGGCTCAGGTCATGATCCTGGAGTCCCTGGATCGAGTCCCGCATCGGGCTCCCTGCTCGGCAGGGAGCCTGCTTCTCCCTCTGACCCTCCCCCCTCTCATGTGCTCTCTCTCTCTCTCATTCTCTCTGTCTCAAATAAATAAATAAATAAATAAATAAATAAAAGAAATAAAGGATGAAAGATGTGCATAAAGCCATTCTTTTCAAGGAAGTTTGGGGCAGGGTCATTTCTCACAGCTGAATGTTAGAATTTTTTTTGTCCAATAATAGGAAGTTAGTTAAGAAATATAATGCAGTTGTTGGGCGCCTGGGTGGCTCAGTTGGTTAAGCGACTGCCTTCGGCTCAGGTCATGATCCTGGAGTCCTTGGATCGAGTCCCGCATCGGGATCCCTGCTCGGCAGGGAGCCTGCTTCTCCCTCTGACCCTCCCCCCTCTCATGTGCTCTCTCTCTCTCATTCTCTCTGTCTCAAATAAATAAATAAAATCTTTAAAAAAAAAAAAGAAAAGAAATATAATGCAGTTGTTAAAAAGCATAATGTGAAAGAATATTTATTGATATAGGGAAATGTTCCCAAAGGTGGAGATCCCTGTTTATGCATCTTTCAGCACATTATAACATTGTTTATAAGAATTATGGTGAAGCCAACTACGTCCTATGCTAGAAGAGGGGTAGTTAGAACTATAATACATGCTCTGATGAAATATTAAGCATGGTTAAAAACCCTAAATTTTCTGTTTCCTAAATAAGTCCATTAGATATATTGACGCAAATGCTGAGTGAAAAAAATACCATATATTTAGTATAAATCACAATTTCTATATATACTCATCATATGTATAGGAAAGTATAAAATATCTTGAAAGTCAGCCTTACAGAATAATGGGAAAAAGACATGAACAGACAAAAAAGATCTAAAGATGGCCCTCAGTTTAAGAAACAAAAGAGATGAACATATGGGAAGGGGAAAAAGGAGGGGGGGGTTGAAACAAGCCATAAGAAACTCCTAACAATAGAGAACAAACTGAGGGCTGATGGAGGTAGGTGAGTGGGTGATGGGCTAGAAGGGGGATGGGCATTAAGGAGGGCACTTGTTGTGATGAGCAGTGGGTATTGTATGTAAGTGATGAATCACTGAATCCTACTCCAGAAACCAGTATTGTACTGTATGTTCATTAATTAGAATTTAAACAAAAATTCTTTTAAAAAAATTAAAAATAAAAAAAAATGAAGAGGGCCCTCAAACATAGGAAAAATGTTCGGGCTCGCTCATAATTTAGAGAAATGCAAGTGAAAGCAACACCAAGATGCCATGTCCCACCTATCAGAATGGTAACAGTTTTAAAGTATGATGGTGTATTCCGTTGGTGAGGTGGGGAAACGGGTGCTGTCATACATTGCTGATGTATGATGTATTGCAAACTGATACAGAAAGGGACTTTTTAAACCACCTTGTGCAGAGGTTATACAGAGGTTGAAAGCAGAGGTGTGTTTCTTTTCTAGTGAAGTTTGGGAGAAGGCTGGTTTACCGTGTTCCTGAAGGTCATTGGTAATGTAAGTTGTATTACATAAGATTGTCCAACAGGCATTTATAGGTACTTGAAATACTTTTCCAAATTCTCCCCATCCCCCATTTTTTAATCATTAAGAAAGCACATTCATGATTGGGAAGCCATCATTGTTGATTTTGCTACCTGTCCTTCCCCCCCCACCCCCCACCAAATTCTGGGATCTGATGTCTCTATAAAATGTAAATGGAGCTATAGAGTCATAAAGGTCAGCGCTGTTAGGACCCTTGGAGATGATCTAGCCCATTCCTGAATGATTCCGGGGAGGAAATGACGCCCAGAGAGTGTCAGCCATTTGCCCAGGGTCACACAGTGAGCTAAACCTGGAAGAAAAGAAAAGGGTCCTGACCAGAATACTCCATAATGTCTTGCAAGTTACTGTAAAATACCAGACACGAAGCAGGCACACAATCTATGAGAGCAATAATAACCTCTTCAGTTCTGTTCCACAAGAGGAACTTGTCTTCTGACTACCAAAGTCGAGGGAAAGTGTACACTTTATTTTTGTGATCATCAGGAATCTTCCTAGAATCCTTACTTAGCAGCAGTTCATTGGCAGTTACATCCATAACATCATGTAAAGCCACCCACAGGGGAGTGTGTGTCCACTACTAAATTCCGGGCCAACCCCATTATCCTTGGCAACAGATGGTTTAACTCCAAGTTTCAGTGTCCATGGGCCTGCACTGGGCCTGGAACCTCCATTTCGAAGGCTCGGAGTTTGTGCCCAAAGATGCCTGGGGAGGGGAGTTGATGGGGGCTAGAATTCAGCCTATGCTCTGCTAACTAAACCATGAGCCCTAACTCAGAACTGCCTCCTTCTAAGAAAGGGGCACTGTTCTCCCATAGGCTCAGTCCACATGTGTCTACAGGGTTGTAGCCAAAAGAGAGCTGAGAGACTATCTAATCCAAGCCTTACCACTTGGAGATAGACCAGAGTGTAGGCTCCCAGCAGTTAAGAGACTGCACATGGTCACATAGGACAGATCCAAGCCTAGAGTTCAGGACTGATAGTCCAGGACTGTTCATACCATCAAAAAGGCTCATACAGTGCATTTCTGGGGGACAAAAAGGAAATCTTTAATTTCTCATATTAGGAGGTCTCCAGGTATGGACACATCCTGCCCAGACAGATTCTTCTAAGATGCCAAAAAACTTCTCCCAGCTTTATTTTTCCAAAGTCTTTTACAAGCTCTGCTTAGAAATCTGTGCTAACGCTTCATTTACTTCAAGGCTGGTCGATGTTGTAGCTTATTTGGGGATTCCAATGTTCAATTTGGGTTTTTTTTTTTTTTTTTTTTTTGAGAGAGTGGGGGGAGGAGCAGAGGGAGAGGGATAAGCAGACTCTGTGCCCAGCAAGGAGCCTGACGCGGGGCTCGATCCCACGACCCTGAGATCATGACCTGAGCCAAAATCAAGAGTTGGATGTTCAACCGACTGAACCACCCAGGCACCCTGAATTTAGGGGTTTCAATGTGACCTGGTGATATGAACATGATTTGGGGTTAGATGAGTCTTGGTTTTTATCTTGGCGTTCCCCATGTTATATAACTCTAGGCAAGACCTTTAACCCCATTGAGATATGTAAATTGCTTTTTTCCCATTTAACAGTAAGTCATGAATATTTCCCTATGTCATTATTCTTTTACGTCATCATTTTTATGTCTGCATAATATTCATTGTGTGACTCAAGTATCACATTTAATCTGTTCCCCGTTATGGTTAGATGTCTGTGCTGTTTCCTATATCTGTGATGATTTCCTTTGTAGATCCAGCTCTGTGACACCCCCTAATTTTGAATGTTATCTTCAGCTGGCATCTTCCCACTCCGGATAAGTATGACAACAGCACAAGGTTTAGTTTGGAAATTTCTAAATATGAAAATTCAATAATAATAGTTACTATTTGTTGAATATTACCATGTTCCAGGTCCTTTCTAAGGAAATACTGTGGGTTAGGAAATTTTCAGAGAAACACCCACTGAGGCTATTGTGCAAAGCGTGGCTGTAGTCAGTGTAGTCTTTGGTGTCCTGGCCAGGACAACTCGGCAGTAAAATAAAATCCCAGGACACCAAATCAGTTGACTTGCTAAATGGAGTTCTTCCCTATTGACAAACTGGCTTCCAGGGAACAGAGTTTTCATTTTTTTTCCAAATACTTTTTATTGATTGATTGATTGATTGATTTGAAGAGAGAGCGCATGAACAGGAGGGAAGGGGGAGAGGCAGAGGGAGAGGGAGAGAGAATCTTAAGGAGGCTTCACGCTCAGTGAGGAGCCTGTCTTGGGGTTCGATCTCATGACCCTGAGATCATGACCTAAGCTGAAATAAAGAGTTGGATGCTTAACCAACTGAGCAACCCAGGCGCCCCCAGAGTTTTCATTTTGATACAATTCATAATGAGTCCTTCCTGATCCTTAAATACAAGTACCATTTCTCTCTTAGTTCTTCTTGGCATTGTTCCTGGTTGGAGATGTTAACAAAGGTATCATTTGCATAAAGAAGAAATCTATCTCCCAACTTGGTATGGCAAGACAGGATAGGTTTGATTCACCTTTAAGTGGCGGCAGACGCCCAAGGATACAAGTTAAAGGGAAAATGTAAAAACCCTAGTCCTCATCTTGCTTCTAAAGCTATTACTTAGTCATTCTTAATTTCTGATCTCGGCAATCTTCAGGATATTTGTATATACTTCGTAGTGACCAGGAAATGAATACAGAAATTCATTGAGACAGGAGCTGCCACAGAGAAGGTGTCCACAGGCATGCTCAGAATGAGGCTGTCGGGGGACGCCTGGGTGGCTCAGTCGGTAAGTGTCTGCCTTCAGCTCAGGTCATGATACCAGGGTCCTGGGATTGAGGCCTGCGTCGTCAGGCTCCTTGCTCAGTGGGAAGCCTGCTTCTCCCTCTCCCTCTGCTGCTCCCCCTGCTTGTGCTCTCTCTCTCTCTCTGACAAATAAAATCTTAGAATGAGGCTGTCGGTGTACAGTTTCCTCCTTTACCCCTTCCTTAAACCTCAAAACCCTGTTTATGCTAGTTCTAGCTCCTTCTTTTTGTGATTGTATTTTTTCAAGGATTTTATTTATTTGAGAGGGAGAGAGCATGCACAAGCTGGGGGAGAGGCAGAGGGAGAGGGAGAAGCAGACTCCCCGCTGAGCAGGGAGCCTGATGCGGGGCTCGATCCCAGGACGCCGGGATCAAGGTAGACACTTAACTGACAGAGCCGCCCAGGTGCCCCATGTAATTGTATTCTTAAATGATGCAGCTGGATGGACTGGCTGCCCAATTCACCTAAGTTTTTTCTTAATTGTGGCATGAACACTTAACATGAGACCTACGCTTTTAACAAGTTTTTTTGAAGTGTACAATACCATATTTTTAACTACAGGTGCTATATTGTACAGCAGATCTCTAGAACTTACTTTTCTTGTGGTTCTTGGTCCCAGAAGTAGAGGAAGTTCGGGCTTCCTGTGGAACATACATGATGTAACAGTCCTATCCACCGGTGCTTGCATAGCTCCCTCAAGCATACTCCTTCTGCATGCTAATGACAGAGCAGAGCTATTTAGAATGACAGTATTTACATTTGGAAACTGGAGCCTTTTAGGAAAATAGTAGCAAATTTTGGTACGTTTACAATCTGTGTGCGTCCCTACACATTTATGCAACATGATTTGGAGATCCCAGCTGAGGAGGCTCTGATAATAGCCTATCATTATATAATATGGATCCATTCACTTATTCATTTGTTCATTCAACAAATATTTATGGGGGACCTGGTATGTGCATATTCACCTGTGGTGAGAATTAGAAGTCTGATTTGCTGACTTAATTGCTTCGTTAGTCCTGCTATAGAGAATAAGGCCATTCAAGGGTCGGTAGCATATGGATAGTTGAAGCCAGAGAGCAGATGACATTCACAGCAGGAGAGAGAATAAAGGAGAAGCGAAAGGGTTTACTGAGGGAGGTTCTGGAACACCTAGATTTAAATGAGAGGTGTAAAAGTGAAAAAGAGCCCACCGAAAGAACACATGATGAGTTAGGTGGAAAATGATTCTGCTTATTTTTGCTGACCTAGGGAACCAGTGAGAACCAGAGTGAGTAGTGACCGAGCTTTGTAAATCAAACTATTATTTTGATCTGTAACAATAAAACTGGGGTATTTTCATTATAAAAAGGAGATTCTTTCCTATCTTTAAAGGTGTTACAAGTTACTAATGAAATCACATAGATTGTGTTTTTGGCCCCTCATCAACATTGGAAGTGAACTCACACATGAAGAGCATATGTTTTACATATACTTGGTTTATCACCAAAATGTTGTACAGGTGTTTTATAGCCAAAATCTGAATAATAGCTATTATGAAAACAAACATTAACCTCACCCACCATCCCTGAGAAATTTCCAATATGAGTTCAAGAACTCATTCCCCTCCCCACCCCGATGTATCTGACATTGCTATCAGCTAATTTGCTAATGTTAACATTTTGTTGTTATTGTTCATCCTTTGGACCAGCAGTCTAGCCACTATTCAGTAAGCCAATAAGAAGTCATTTGGGTCATTGTTGAGATTATTCAACTATAGGAACACCAGCCAAATCTTTGCTTTAGCTGAAGATGATCCGATCTTGAACTTCAAGATTTGATTAAATGAATTTAAGTCATGGCTTGACTCCCTGGAGCTCAACATCTGGAGCGATCTGCAGGCTTTGCCCCTTGCCTTTTGCTGCTGATGCTGCTTCCAGCAGTCCTGGCAGGTATTCAGAAGAACCCAGGGGGTTATTAGTAGATTAGGAAGAGAGTCTAGGAGCTAACACTCCAAGGGAAGAGGAAGGGTGGGGCCGAGCATACAGTGACCCTGGGCAGATCTGAATATGTATTTTTTTTAATTTTTTTATTTAAATTCAATTTAGGTAACATATAGTATAACATTAGTTTCAGGGGTAGAGTTTAGTGATTCATCAGTTGCATATAACACCCAGTGTTCATTCCGTCACGTGCCCTCCTTAATGCCCATCACCCAGTTACCCCCTCCTCCCCAGATCTGATTATTTAAAATAATGAGATCCCTAGAAAAACAGAGGTTGCTTGCTTTCCCCTCCTACTGAAAGTGCTGCTGCCTTTGTGGCCATATCACAACATTCCTCCTCTACCTTCCAGAAATCTTAACGAGCTCTGTCTTTTGTAAGTTGCCTCCAGCCAGTTCCTTGGTATGTACGGGTCAAATTTCCTGGAGTGTGACTGGGCCGTTCAATTCAGTACACGCCTCCAGAGGGACACATGCATTTACAAAGCTGTGCTTTCTTGTCTCTCCTTGGAAGGGTTTTGAGGTTTTGTTCATTTTGAATATTTGTTGCACAAACAACATTATAATAGTATGAAATATTTGGTTTGAGGAGATGGCAGGATAATGGGTGATTTAAAAAAAAAATTTTCATTCTATTCCTGTTAATTTTCCATGTTTCCTTCCTGTGACTCTTTATTTTGATATACTTTTCATAATATCATGTGACAAGAAAATCGAATATAACATATTCCTTTTTTTAAAATGGATTCAATGGGAAAATTGGATTGCTTTACAGAAATTAACTCTAGAGCCTCTTTAGTTGGTATGCCAGGCTTCTCTTTAAAAATATTTCTTTGGGGCACCTGAGTGGCTCAGTCGTTAAGCGTCTGCCTTCGGCTCAGGTCATGATCCCAGGGTCCTGGGATCGAGCCCCGCATCGGGCTCCCTGCTCGGCGGGAAGCCTGCTTCTCTCTCTCCCACTCCCCCTGCTTGTGTTCCCTCTCTCACTGTGTCTCTCTGTGTCAAATAAATAAGTAAAATCTTTAAAAAAATAAAAAATAAAAAAAATAAAAATATTTCTTTATGTGGGAAAAGGTGCCCTTCTCCCTTCCTATGTGTGGCAATACATACTCCTGGTGGTGTAGTGATTAACTGGAACTTGCTAACCCAGTGGAGGGCATGTACATCTTCAAGTGCATGGTGTAAGGGAAGAAAGTCAGGCTGGGGCGATGTGGGATTTTGGCATGTCTGTGCCATTCACTCGTTGTCTGATCTTGTTCTTAGCTTGAGCCTCAGTTTCCTTATGAGTAAAATTAGAGAAATTATGGTAGATGAGTTCAAAGTGCTACTTTGGTTGTAATTACCATGCTCAGGGATGGAGCTTGGTTTTATTACTCTTAGAGAGCAAAAACATAGAAAGGAATGATCCCCCCTGCATGGGTAAGTTTCCGTTCACAGAGGTAGAAACACATATTGGTTAAAGGCATGGGCTCTGGAGCTTGCCTACTTAGGTTTGAATCTTAGTTCTATCACTTATAAGCTATGTCATCTTAGGTGAATTCCTCAACCTCTCTATGCCTTAGTTTTCTCATCTGTCAAATGGGCATAATAATAGCGCCTAGTTATCTGGTTATTTTAGGGATAAAATAAGCTAATGTATGTAGAGCCTGCAGATTCGAGAGTCAATTACAAACAAGGTGTTAAATTTTTTTCATGTAGTCAAGCTATATGGTATCTGTCAATAATGCAGCAGTCTTTTTATCTCTTAAGACACCTTGTAGAAAAAAATGCCATGTTTAATTTTATGACCAGAGGGCTTTTACTCATCAGCAAGATAATAGTTTCTCCTTATAAGATTATTCTAATGCTAATCACTTTATTGAGGAAATAGTATTCTAATTTACTACTTACTTATTTTCAAACAACAATGATTGAGTGATAATTATTCCATTCCTTTAAGACCAGTGTTTGGTAAATTAGCAACAGCATTCAGTAATCACTCATATTTGTAGACAGCCATTTTCCTAGGGCCTGGGAAGAGTCAAGGTCCTTTTGATTGCTTTTTCTTCCCATAGACTGTCAGCTGGAAGCCAGTGCACTTGGGTCGGTGCAAAGCTCGGTGCAGGTTCTGCTCAGAGGTCCCACTTGTCCAGAGTGACCTTGGGCAAAGCCTTGAGGCACTTTCAAGCTCTATTAATCTGTTTGGCCAGCAATATTTCTCATCTTCTAAATTTCCCCAGAAAAAAAAAGATAGTAGGGGATTTTGCTTAAGGGTCACTTTTATTTTTAGTCTATGTAATAGGACCAGAATGGCTGGGGAGGCTTTGTTGCAGTCAACTCCATCCTGTTTACCAGATACGTTATGTGGGAAAACCATCGGCTGAGAGACAGCTGACCTGAGTCGTGTTCCATCCCTGCCACTATTCACTGCCCCCTTCGCTTTAAGTATCTCTGTAAAAGTCTGTGGTTGTGGGAGACTCCTTAGCTTGGCTGGGTAAAACACACACGCACACGCGCACACACACACACCAAAAAAAAAAAAATTACCTAAAAAACTGGGACATCAGTTCCTCTCATGAATCCATGAAGCATTTAGCTCCTTACCACATGTTTGCTGGGATCTAGACTTGGCCTCACTTTGGTCTTCCGCGTAGTCCTAATGGACGATGCTTATGTTCTCCTTCCTGCCTTCACAGCGGCGTCATGAGGACAGGCATGCTAAAAGTAGGGCTATGCCATTTGAGCTCTTTGGGAGGAAGCTACTATATAACCAAAAGGCATTAGTATGAATACGTGCAATGCCATTAATATTTCCCCAAACTATCTTTATCCTGTTAGTGCTGTAGGTAATTTTTGTGGCTGGGGAACATCTCCAGTTGTGCTTTTATTTTAATGAGAACTGATGACAGTGTTGCTTCATAGCTCTTAAAGGGAAAAAAAGAAAACAAAATCAGAAACCCCACACAGTGAACTGACACTGAAGCTTAGTACATCACATTTTTACCTTGCTTCCGGTTTAAAAAAGAAACAAAACACAAGCTAATCAAATGCTGAGGCCCCTTCCAACTCTGGTCTTCATTGCCACCAACTATTCAAAGCTCTGCATTTTATAGAGAAGCCGAGGGTCCGAGAGGAATATACTTTTCCCAAGACTGGCAGCGAGGCCAGTGGTGGAGCCGGGATGAGGACCTGAGCTTTCTGATTCCTGAGTTGTGCTTTTCCCACTCATTTGTGCTGATTTTTGCTCTGCCGCTGGAATATATATGTTAAGGTTTCTCTTCTCTCAGTCTATGAAGGCGTGTATTTGAACATATTTGGCTGAAAGAATGATTTTTTTTTCAACCTTTCTTGTACGCCTTCCTCTATGGCTTCTTTCCAATGCCTTCCTGACTTCCATGCAGAAATCTGTTACTGAAGTGCGGAATCCATTTCTCCCCACTTTTTTGTTGAAAAATTCACATTCTGAGTTTGGGTTTTATCTTCTTTGGTTTTCCCTGGCATGGATGTGCTGGATGAGGATCATGACATCCCGTAGGAGAAGGGTTAGAGATAGTGGCAAAGCAGAGAAAATACGCATGGGATAAGAAAAAAAAAGGAAGTGTAATTATTCCATGCACAGCTACTCCCCTTAACCTGAATCGGATCTATGAATCTTGACAGCATCCAGCAACTCAGATGATGTCCCCTACACCTGTCCATACCCTACCTCTGGTCCCACCTGCATTCCTGACTTTGGGGACCTTCCCTGAACACTGATTAAATCCTTCAGTCTGAAAGAACCACTTCCACTGAGACCATTCTACCCCATTAGTCAAATCCTTAAGTGTTGACTATACTCTACCCTCATGCTCCCCAAAGTGGCCACACCCCAGTAGTACTGAACTTACTCATCCCGACCCTTCTTCCAAGACTTGCCAAACTACTCAGCCCTGGTCAGTTGCCCAGTCTGATCCCTGTTCCTGACTACCTAGTAGTGACTGATTCTGGAAGCCCCTTCTAAAGCGGGGGTGGGAGCAAAGGAATTAAATGAATCAAGGGGTTGTGTGTGAGGGAGAGAGAAGAAGGGGGTGGAAGAAAAGGGTGGGGAATACTGATTATGAGAGGAGTTTCATGATGTGACTCCTGAACCTAAAATTAATGTCCTGTGCTTTGGGGTGGAGATTGAGGATGAGTTAAATACATGATGCAGGCCACTTCCCAATTTCCAAAACCCTGTGGACTATGGACCAAGTGGACTATTGGACATTATCACCTGAACCTGAAAGGAAGGGCTAATTGAAAATTCTGTGGAACCCTGTGTGGGTGAACCCTAGTATAGAATTGCTATCGATAGTAGATGGTGTAGATCATGTAGAATTGGTCTGTGGGCCCTTCATGGAGTACGTCCTACCCCTCTTCATGTCTTCCTCCTCACTCCTGGCATACTGGCATTTACCTGGTGTACAGTATTTGCTTAATAGAGGATCACTTACTCTGGAGCATTCTCAAATTTGTTAGCATGGCATATGGAGCCATGCTCCTTCCCCACCTCATTTCATACCACTATAAGCCTCCTGCCTGATGTTCTTACACACACACACACACACACACACACATACACACACACACACGAACACATTCCCTTGCCATTGCACCTGCTCTTTCTCTGGCTAGAATGGCCTTTTGCTCTAACTCTTGTTCAATCTTCCGGTCTTAGAACAAGCATTACTTTGTCCAAACTTTTTCTGCTGACCTACAACTCCCCAAGGTGTTCCTTCTCTGTGTTCTCATAGCATTCCACTCTTAGGGCATCATTGTCCTAAGAGTGAAATAAACACAACTTAACAGGTTTGTTTCTGATCTCATCCCATATTGAACTGTGAGCTCCTGGAGGGCAGAGGCTGCATCTTATTCATCTCTTTCTATCCCTAGTGACTAAGCCAAGGCCTGGCACACATTAGGCTTTCACCATCTTTTTCCTGAAGATGTGAATGTAAACATTCCTACTTATCTCGTCTGCTCCGTTTGACCCTTTTGTTCACCTCTTCTATTGTTTTTGTCTGTAAACGGAATACATAGATCATGAAGGTACCAAAATTAATGGGCATTGACAAGTGAACCCTATTCATTCATATCATCTAGAAAACAAAAGATACCTGTATCTCTCCAAACATGAATTTCTTCTATGCTTTCCCTCCATTAGTGCCAAAAAGTACGCCTGGAAGCATCCATAGTGCTGACTATCATTACTATTCACTAGAGATTATTAGCATTTATCAACCAGCTGTTTCATGGGAAGCAGTTTAGTAATTGTTTTGCATTTTGTAACTAATTGCAGGAACAAAGTGGCTACCAATGCAAAATTTGTTTTTTAAAAGAAAACATTCTCTCCCTAATCAAGTCCTCATGGTAAAGACAACATGAAATTATTACTGATCAGCACTCATGAGCCAGGGAGAAATGGGGTAAATTCTTTTTGATTCCTACTTAAGAAGTTGAAAGGTAAGATGTCACATATTTCAAGGAAATTTGCAGAATCCAGTGATACAAATGCTGGAGACTTAGAATGAGGTAAAGTTTGGCTCAGGGATTAAAAGGAATGGGTAAGGAGTGCTTTCTGAACATTACAGAAACCCATACTAATAGAGCTGGAAAGGCTTTTAACATCTAGTTCAGTGATCCTCAAATTTTTTTGCTCATATTCCCTCTAAAATGATAAAAGTATTTTGAGAAACTGCATAACTGCTCATGTCATTGTTTTTATTTCTATAAACCATGAGTTTAAGTGAATGCAAAAGGGGGCACCAGGCTGGCTCTGTGGGAAGAGCATGTGACTCTTGATCTCAGGGTCATGAGTTCAAGCCCCACGTTGGGTGTAGAGATTATTTAAATAAATAAACTAAAAAAAATAAATGGTTGCAAAAGACATAATTTTCAGCATATTGTGTATTTCTTAGCGGCTTTAAGTCTATTTTTGTCACAACCTTGGAAATGGCTCAGTTAAATAGCTCCTTCAGTTTTTGGAAAATGTCCACCATATAACCTCAATAGTGAGACCAGTCTTCATTGTCAAACCAATCAGTCAACTCAGATTGACTTTCTATTTGGATCTCATTTTATCATATTCTCCTGTGACAAATGTCACACTACCGAATTCTGACGTGAAGATAGGTAGATAAGCCATGGAACCTTGCCGTGGTTTGTCAACTTCAGTACTTCTTACCTGAACACTTCGCTTTGCTCTACAGGGACTCTCCTTCGGGAGCCTGTCTGTTCTTGAGTCCTTTGTTGTTTGGTATCCCAGAGGATTTTACTCCCTCCGACAGTGCTCCATAGTAAAATTCAGGTCAAGGGGTCTGTCTCTCTTTTGTCAAATGGGAAAAGGGACACTGTGGAAGTAGAGGTGGGGCAGGAGAATCTATAAATGATGGGCGGCTATCCCAGCCTACTCACTCTCTGTAAAGTCAGATACCCAAATTTGAAAATTTCTGATCTTTTGTACTCTTCTCTCCTTTTCCCCTCAACTAAGCCCTAGAAAGAAGCAAGGACTGATTCAAAGTGGCTTGTTAACCAGTGGTGGAGCCAGTCCTGGAAAATAAGGATTTTGATTTCCCAGCTGGTGTGCGCTTCCTACCCCGTGAGGTCTCATTAAGCTGCCCTACATTGCAGTGACTGTAGTCTCTTTAGGCAGTCACCATGGAGTTTCCTCATAGAAGATAAGAGGTCTGACCTTGACATTTCTTCACAGGGAAGTGTGTACACAGAGAACTCAGGGGTGGTAGTTATTTGTTTGTATCTGCTCTGACATTACTTGCAAGCTAAGCGGATAGGGTTACCACTTAGCAAGCCTTCATTCAAATGGCTGTAACTTAACAGGCCTGTTCCTTATTAGTGGAAAAGGTACTTTAACACGGGACCAGAACCTCTTGGTGGTTATCAAGTTTTTTGAATAGTTTACTGTTTACCTCATTTTGTCAGTCTCCTGGATTAAGTTGTAAGGTTTCCGAGTACATAAACTCTGTCTTGTTTCTTTACTTCATAGTCCTCTAGAACACTCAGTAACATGGCACATAAACGTTTCTGGAGTCAAAGTGCTTAGATTCCAATATTGGTTCTGCCGCCTGCCAGCAGTATGGCTTTGGACAAAATATTAACCACTCAGTACCTCAGTTTCCCCTTCTGTAAAATGGGTAGTAAGGATTGAATATATGGTATAAATCAAGTGCCTAGAAGTGTAATTATAATAAGTACTCAGTAAGTGTTAGCTATTGTCATTATTGTTAAATGAAACCATCAAGTAATCTAATCTTAAGAGCATGAGGGGACCTAGCCCACGAAGGATAAGCAGGTCAGAAAGTACATTAAATCCACACAGAGGCAAGCTCTGAGGGAGAGAGCAGGCCTGCAGAAAGGAAGGGGCTAGACAATTTTATGGAAGGTTCATCAGTCCCCATATGAAATAATGGTTTGAGACAATGCTGACCAACAGAACTTTTTAATAGAATAGAAATGTTCCATATCAGCATTGTCTGACATGGTAGCCCCTAGTCACATGTGGCTCTTGAGCGCTTGAAATGTGGCTAATCCTAATGAGAAATTGAACTTGTCATTGTGTTTAAGATTAATATATAGTTACATTTAAATAGCCATCTATGGCTATTGGCTACCATTTTGGCTAGTACAGGTTCAAGACTTCAGCTTTGTTTTTGTCTGTTACCTTAAATCTTTGAGTAGTAAGATAACTTAAATAGACCATGAGAGCAGTGAAGGTAAAATGGACTCAAGGATAACAAGTGCCATGTGGAATTAGGGCCAGTTCCAAGTGGTATGCCATATGCCCCTCTGTCCCTCCTTTTGTTACCACCTTCCTCTCCCTCTAGACTGCTCCCTTTCTCACCTTTCCTCCGTATTCCCCTCCATCATTCCTCCTTGTTTCCCTGTGGTCAAGCTCCTCAGCCAAATATTTTGAGACCTATATGTCCTTACCAATTAAGTCCCAACTAATTAAGGTCAAGGAAGTATATTAAGTTATCTCTGGTACAATGGCCGATTTCTTAGGAATTGAAGCTGATTGTGAGGAAGTTGCAAGCTGTGGCAAAAAGAGACCTTTTCCCATACTATTTTCATATGAAGTACCTTCTATCAATTTACTATTAAGTAGTAGATCCATTAAGTAGATCACAGGCAAGATCATTTAAGATTTTGTAGACTGTTGGGGCACCTGGGTGGCTCATTCAGTTGAGCGTCCAACTCTTGGTTTTGGTTTAGGTCATGATCTCGGGATCGTGAGATCGAGCCCCTCATTAGGCTCCATGCTCAGCATAGAGTCTGCTTGAGATTCTCTCTCTCCCTCTCCCTTTGCCCCTCCCCCTTGCTCTTGTGAGTGCTCTCTCTCTCTCTCAAATAAAATAAATAAATAAAATCTTAAAAAAAAAGAGTCTGCAAAGGCTACTACTATTTACCAGAGCTAGATGCAGATGATATTTCAATGCTTTCTTCATCTCACAACATATATTTTGAAAGTTTAACTAGTCCTTTAAGGGGAAAAAAAAGATTTAATGTAAGTCAGGAAAATGAATTGCACTTATTGCATTTGGAAGATGAAGAAGTACTATCCAGACCACATGAACTGAGAATCGTGCATATTGTCTTCTGGGCAGTGTTTGGGGCCAGTGTTTGCCATGTGAACAAAGTTACAGACCTTCTGAAACAACCCCTTTGTGCATTTCTAATATCCAGATTAAAATAGTTCGTTGTTAGTATTTTGAATATCTTAAATGTGCACTGAGTCATAGTTAATATCTTAAATGGCTTCAACATTTGCTATTGTAAAAGCAGCTATTTTGTAGAGCACCATAAAACCACTTCTATCTGTGGAACCCATCCATATTAAAATTATAACTTTATAGCGGCTTTCTGTGGGGAAAATGGTGACTCTGACATTTTATTCCATTTGACCATGGAGAAGAGGCCATAATTTCAACAATCAAATCCCAAATGTGTTGTTGTGCCCATTTTCTTTATACAAAATGTCATTTCATGTGTCTGCTAATAACCCATCTTAATCCATTTTCAATGACCTCTTTTTTTTTTCAGGAAATTCTCACAAATACTTCTCATTTTCTTTAAAATAGTGGTAACTGTTGTAACTTCTAACACATGTTCAGAGAATAAATGTATTTATTAAAACTGTAATTCACTTGGAAAATCATGAGAGAGTGGGCCTTGCTTTGGGGTGGCCTCCCAGGGTTCAAGATCTTTTCTGAGTCCTGTGTCTGCCACAGGTAATACAGTGCTGGAAGGCCAGAGTGAAAACAGCAGTTGCCAGTGAATGGCTATGAATGCAAGTCCAGGATCTAAAAAAAAAAAAAAAAAAGGTTTGTTTTTTTTTTCCAATTGAGAGACTGTGAGAAGTATCCAATGAACAGTGGCTCAAAATTTAATACGGCAGGTCCCAGACAACTTTCTCAAATCCCATTTTTCTATATAGGTCAAACTGCAGCCTTTCTAGTATATTCTCCATACTACTGCAAGCTTAAGCTCCCTAAAGCATCGCATAGTGTTCTTGCCCTTTGCTATTCTCAAACCTCTGTGCCACCTTAATGTCTATCGGATGCAGTCTTTTCCAGACTAAAAGTCCAGATTCTTCACGATTGTGCTCTTAGCCTCATTCTCAGCCTTTCTCTCTGTTCTGCTCCCCTGCAGCCCCAGGGAACTGCTTTTGGTTCTTGTCATCCCCTGTGCTTTTGTGCTATCCCTTCTTGCTCATAGCATTCTTCCTCCAGGGTCCTTTTTGTCCTCTGGATTCTGTTGGCCAAAGAACTATCCATTCTTCTAATCCTATCTCATATCCTGTCTCCTCCAAGGAACCTTCCCAAGGTCTCCAAACACATGGAAGGGCTTTTTCTCTAAAGTTCTCTGGTATTTTCACATTATGGTATCGTGGAAGAACTATCCATTCTTCTAATCCTAGCTCATATCCTGTCTCCTCCAAGGAACCTTCCCAAGGTCTCCAAACACATGGAAGGGCTTTTTCTCTAAAGTTCTCTGGTATTTTCACATTATGGTATCGTGGAAGAGCTTGAAATCAGCAACCCTGGGTTTGAATCCCAGCTCCACCATTTGCTAGGTGTATGATCTTGGACAAGACATTGAAGCTCACTTACTGAGCCTATGCCTTCATCTGGAATATGGGGATACTACTGCCTTCCCTGCACATGTCCCAAGCTTGCTGAGCACCCGAAAGGAGAGAGTGCTGTGAAAGTTCTCAGTATACAGTGAAATGCCACGAACATGGGCGTGTTGTTCCTTTTATTATTGTTCTTGCATTGAAAAACCATGAAACAATCATTTTGAAAGGTTCAGAGAGAACAAGTTTTTCATGCAATCCTTTGGCATGATTATCAAACTATCCCAGGAACCAGTGTTTCAGCCTCCAAACTCTACTTTCTAGCTGGCCTCCAGCACCAGGCAGGCCTAGAGATTGTTAGTCATGTTATGTGTTCTGATTTAGGGTTTGAAAATCAGGGTGGCTATAGTTACAGCACATGCTTGCACTAGTGAGTTGCATGAGGACAAGGATTGCATCTGATTTAGCTCTGTGTCTTCTACACTGCTTAGCACCGCTGATGCTGATACCTACAACGTGCACATTCTCATAGTCTCCTTTAGTGGGCTGTGACGAATGCCAGAAACTTCTGGTGTCATGCATCTAGCTGAAATCCTAGCTGTTAGATTCCAAAACCCATATTTTGCCAGTCTGATGTAATGTTAGGCATTTCTCTTTCCCTCATTGTCTTACAGAGTTGAGGGGTTTTCCTAACCTTCATTTAATATTCAAGAGTTGAAGACTTCGAAGTAGAGAAGAGATAATGACTCAGTGAAAAGGGAGTTGAGAGGTAAGAATGAGGTCTTAGAGTAGAGACAGGCTTCTGCAGGGTGGCAATCTTGCTGGAGCTCTTGTTCTCAGGGTCAGGGCCTCCTAAGCAGGCTGAATCATAAAGTGAACCAAATGGCACCATCCAGGGAGATCCATTCTCCATCCCACCCATTCTCTTTTAACCAACTCATCATGTCCCCAGAAACCAATAGTGAAGAGTTATGGGGGTGCGCCTGGGTGGCCCAGTCGGTTAACTGTCTGACTCTTGATTTTGGCTCAGGTCATGATCTCAGGGTTGTGAGATCGAGCCCTGTGTCAGGCTTCGTGCTGGGCATGGATCCTGCTTGAGATTCTCCCTCTCCTTCTCCCTCCCTCTGCCCCACCCCTCTTCCCCCTCTCTTAAAAAAATCATTATGGGCAGCCCAGTTCTATTAACAACATAGACTTTTCTGCTTCTTATATTCTTCCCAACTTTTGCCCTATCCCAGCTTCTCCAATTCTGCATTCATCCAGCTGCTGGCCTCTGACCCTTATTCCACTTTCCAGCCCTGAACTCACCTACTGATGTGACTTTGATACTCAGGAAGAAATTGTAGGCTCAACCTTCAAGCTTTCCTCTTGCTCAGTCCAATTCAGGTGTTCTAGCACTCAACTCCAGCATTGGCCAACATGACAAGCTCTTTTGCCCCCCACTGAGGCCAAGGTAGCTGCTGTGAGGAAATTAGCACCCCCTAGGTCTGGTGACCATTTGGGGGCTCTCTATCCTAGAAGCCGTGAAAGATCTGTTTGTCTTATCCTCTCCCCCTTCAGTCAAGGTTCAGATCTCATGGGCGGTAGTAGGGTAGCTCTGGCCCACCATGCTAGCCTGAGACCAGGAATTGCTTTCTGAATGAGCTTCATGGTAATAACCTCTATGCCTTAACTCTGATGGTTTCTTCCACTTTCTACATCAAACTTTCATTCATTCAGTCACTCACAAACACTAACTGAACATCTACCATTCAGGTGGTGTAATCCTGTGTCCCATGTATTTGTCTTACCTGTATAGCCAAAATATAATCTCTTTGAAAGGAGGATCCTCTTGAAGTAAAAAAACAAACCACCTAACTGATTCCTATGATTCTATTAATGTGCTGAAGATAATATTAAAAACACCTAGCCTTTATTCATCCTCTCTGCAATAGGCTCTGAGTTAAGTGCTTTATATGGAACATTTTATTTAATGCTAACAATATCCCTATGAGGTAGGTACATTATCCAGATGAGGAAGCTGGAGTCTTGAGAGGGTAAGTAACTTGCCAAAAGCTGCACAGCTAATAGACACTGGAACCAGGATTTAAGTGTATCTCTGACTTCAGGGCCCTCGGCAACACCCTCTCTTACCTTTCACCAGGGAACACTGGCACGCTGGGCCCCTGTGGTCAGTTCTGCCCCAATTTACTTACACTGTGTTTCACTGTTTTTCTAAGTAATGCTCACTTTCTGAAGTCTAGGCGAACAAGTACATCATGAACCCACAGAATGTTAACAGCTGAGGCCGGGTTTTTGAATTTTACTCTTAATTGGGTTGCCAATGAGTTTGCTAAAAGAATAAAGGAATTAGTGGTAGTGTCATGGGGCCATTACTTAAGCATCTAAATGTAATATTTATCTGGAATGTCTCAACCGTAGTACCTAAAAGTGCTTTATTCCTTGCCACACTTGAAAATAGGATGTGATTGCAGCAAAACGTTTGGATAGTGGGTGGGACTTAAAGAATCTGAAAGGCTGGATGAAAATCAAGTAGACAAAGGTTAGTTCAGAAGTTATTCTGTCCGTCACCAGTGAGACTTGTGTGTTAGTCACTAGCAGATGTCATAGGCCCCCTTGGTGCTTTGTAGGAATAGAAATTTATCCCAAAGTTATATTTGGTGTAAGTGGAAAGATTCTTGTACTAAAAGGATCAAAGGTTTTCATGGAAGGCTGTTTGTGGGGTGTCTGAATCGGCACTGTTTCTCTAGCACACCGGTCCCTGGACATCTCATTGAGGGAACAATGTAGCAGAGTAGACATAGCATGGGCTATAGGGGCCAAGAGCCTCTAAATCCCAGCTGTGCCCCTTACTAATTGCCTGAGTCACTGGAAAATGGGGCTGGATGCCCACCCTCCTTCTCTCTCCCCAGTTATTGTAAAAAAATACTTCTCGGGTGACACCCGTGTGCCAGGCACTGTGGTAGGAAGGATGGCTATCATGGCAAATAAAACTCTCTCCTCACCCTCATGACACTGAAAATTTAACCGATTGTACCAACCTTCCTGTCTTTCTTCTTGTCTTCCCTTTATTCTGGCAGGATAGCATTAGGTGTGCCCGACGCAGACATGCACACCTGCACGTGCGCGCGCACACAGACACGCGCACACTCAGATCCCTGTGACTTGCATCTATTTTAGTCCAAGATTATTGCCATTCGCATGCACAGCGCTCATGGCAGGTGAATCAGCCAGTCAAAAACAGGCTTGATTGATTTGCTTGAGTGACTTGCCTGCCAACAAAGTATGGATATAGTCCTTGAGTCAGGTGGCTTTCAGGGTTTCCGATGGTGTTAGAATTTCAAGTTTAGTTCTCTGCTGCTGGTTATACAAGCTATCAGCTCTGCAATTTGTTGTAGTGACGTGCTAATTAAAAGGCCTCCCTAAGACGTTGCATTTTGGGTTCAGAAGCCAGTGCTCCTATAAGAAAATGATACTAGTAATGAAAAATGCACCATGCTAACCTGTGACAAGTTTCATAAATATGACACCCCACAAACTCATTTGATTTTGTAGGCATTATATAAGTTATGTTGTTGTGTTGCGATTGTATGTGGCTAATAGATCGTCTTCTTGCGCAAAGTGCTTTGCCCAGTGGATTTCAAATCTCTGCGAGGGATGCTACCAAATATGTCAGAGACCTGGAAGTCAGCCTGGACATTTTGTTCTCTGTCTCCCACCTTCTCCCAAATCTGTTCCATCCCAGAGTTCTCTTGAGTTTGCTCCTTAAATGGGTCTCCTCTCCATCCGCAGTGCCACCACTATAGTTCAGGCTCTTGTCACCTCAGTCATCAATGAAGCAACGATGTACAAGGCCTCTTGCCCTCCAGTCAATCCTCCTCCTCCTCCTTTCCCATCTACTACCAGCCTTCCTTCAGAATATATCTCCTACCACTGTGTCCCTTTCCTGTTCAGCATCATTCTGTGGCTCCCTGTTGCCTACACAGAATAAAGCCTGAATGCCTTAGCATGACGTACAGCAGCTCTGCCCAACGTTGCCAATTCTATCCAGCTTCAACTCTCATCATCCCTGTTTGTTCCCCAGTCATACCCAAATACTTCTACTTCATTCACTCAGCAGATCTTTCTGTCTGGACACTGAGTATGCCATGGTGAGCAAAGCAGACAAAAAAGTTCCTTTCTACATAGAGCTTACATTCTAGTGGGAAAACAAACAAGCACATACATTATTTCTACAACTTCTTATCTACCCATTCTTCTGTCTAAAGAAACTTTCTTGCCCTATGTCTGTCTAGATACCACCTACCCCTTTTTAGGAACTAGCTTTTCAGCATGACACCTAAGGCAGACTGAAGCCTGCTTTCCTCTTTTCTCAAGACCATTGCATCCTTTCAGTAGAGCATCTGCTTTGCTCTTGTTTCTTGTTGTGGGCACATCTTACCCAGTCCTCATGATGTTCTCTATTTAATGGGACACTATCTTTCTTCACTTTGTCTTCACGATACCCAGACCTGTGCCAGCACTTAATCAGGACTCAGACAATGTGTTTCAGTTCGTGAAAGAATGAAAGGAAGGAAGGAGGGAAGGAGGAAAGGAAATTGTTTCCCATTTCTTCTTAGCTTGAAAAAAATTTAGGTAGTTTTGAATTACCCAGTAGGATTGCATCGTCAAGAAAATGCCACTGGATTTTACAATTGACGATATTTCTTAAAAAGTATGGAAGGAATGAGTATTCCCCCATGATTTGGTTTATAAGTCATTGTCTCAACAACTTTATTATATTCAACTAAGAAATTAAATGAAATCTTTCTCACACACGGGTTAATTAATCTTTGCCTTCACATCCTCTTCCTATGTAATAATTACCAGAGTTTGCAAGAAATTAGAAAAGCAGAAATCACAAAGACAGTGATTGATACACTTGACATATCAAAATTTTAAAAACCTCCATGCATCATAATACCAAAAATAAAAACAACTCTTCTCCAACACTCCCTTTCATTGGCTCTTGGCATTAAAGAGACTTCTGGTCTTCAGGAGCATCTTCAGGGCCGGCTTCATGGATGTGTGATCTGTGCTTGCTTTAATGTTCTTCTGTCACCAACTTGAAATTCTTTTTGAACAAGGGACAGCCCACTCTTTCACTTTGCACTGGGCTCCACAAATTGTGTACCCAGTCCTGAGTCTCTTGAATCATTCTAGAACCTCCCTGCTCCGGGTGATACTTCTTACATCAGGCCCCCATGTGTGATGCTTGGCGAAAGAATTAGGAAACCACCTGCTCAGTACATTGGACTTAAAGGGGAGTATTGAGTGGGCACCTACATGTTCCACAGCTGGGCAGTTAATGAATTAATTAACTTAATAAACATTTTCCGATTCTACCCTTGGTGCCAAGGACTGTAGTATGCTACATAGTATGCACGCTGGGAAAGAGGGATAGATATGAGGGAATAGAGCGCAGTACAATGCGGAGCTAAGTGCGGAGGGCAACTGGAGCACTGAACAAGGGCCCCTAATACAGCCCGAAAGAGGATTTAAGGAAAGCTTCCGAAGGGAGAGGACATCCAAACTAGTACTCGAAGGAAGAACAGAGGTAGAGTCGACAAGCACAGCCTGGGAAGGGCGGTCAGGTCAAGGAAACCACATGCTCCCATGTGGCGGGGACAGCTGGATGGCCTCTACTCGGGAGGTTTACCCCACTCCGAGCTGCACACTGCTGTGCTTGCATCCTTGCACCGGTGGGACTACATACTGTTTGACCTCTGGTAGATTCTGTGGCAGAACAAAGTAGAAATAGCCACTGCATCCCATAATCTCTACTGCATTTGACCAACCATCTGAATATTGAGAAAGGCCCAGATTTCAAATAGACTCAGATTCTACTAAAATTTATATGAGCCCTTGAAGAGCCAGGCTCCATTCTTAACTTGCAGGCCATAGAAAAACAGGTGGTGGGCCAGATTTGGTCTATAGGTCATCGTTTGCTGATTTCTGATCTAGAGTTAAGAACCCAGATCTTTGATTTGCATTTGCTTTTCCTTTGTCAAGAAAACTCTCCCTCCACCTCCCTTCTGTTGTAGGTCTGTCCTCACTCTCGATGAAACCCTCTTGCTCTCCAGATCGGGCTACAGCTTCATTCACTCCTACTGTATGTCTCTGTAGCATCCTTGCGACTTCCCTATCAAGTCATCCATCATATTTTAAGGACTTTTTTTTTTTTAAGATTTTATTTATTTATTTGAGACAGAGAGAATGAGAGAGAGAGAGAGCGCACATGAGAGGGGGGAAGGTCAGAGGGAGAAGCAGGCTCCCTGCCGAGCAGGGAGCCCGATGCGGGACTCTATCCAGGGACTCCAGGATCATGACCTGAGCCGAAGGCAGTCGCTTAACCAACTGAGCTACCCAGGCGCCCAAGGACTTTTTGTTTAATGTTTAACTCTCCTCATACACTGGAAAGTGAATGGAGGCAGAGTCCCTAGTTCTCTTTTCACAGTTCAACCCATGCTCCTAGCCCTCTGCCTGCCTGAGAGTAGCTGCTTAACAAGTGTTTGTTGAATGTAGGTATGAATGAGTGCGGGACCGCTGTCCTCAGGTTACAGGTGATGAAAGCGAAGCATAGTTAGTTGATCCTGACCAGAGTCAAAGAACTGTTAGGTGGTGAAATAGAAATAGCTTTCTAGTTAACCACACCCCTTTTGAAAACACTGTAAACATTCAGAGGGCATGTTTGGAAGTGAGACAAAGAACACAAGTTAAATAGGACTTTCTATATGCCAAACATCAACTCTGAAGATTCTATTTGATTTGTTTTCTCCTTGTTCCCGTGGGGTGTGCCGTGTAATAAGGGGTGTCAGAGAACTGCATCGAAAAGAAGTCCCACAGTCCAAGGCAGTATGCAGCGAGTACCAGGAGGGTTTGTGTAGGCGTGGGCTGCTGCCCTAAGTCACGGGACTTGCCTAGGCTGCGTCACTCCAGAGAGACCCTTACGTGGGGATTGGCCAGCCAGTACAAAGGGAATAAGAAGCTCTAAGGCAGATGTATAGGGACACGCCTGAATTCTTTCCCAGGTAATTTGTTCCCCAGAGTGCCACGCACCTGTCTGTAGCTGCAGGAGCCCTGAGTGTAGTGAGAGTGGTCAGAGGGCCTTGCTGGGGGGCGCGGTGGGGAAGGTGTCTAGTGGATGCCCACAGAGTTAGTGTAGGGATTTCATGACTCAGAAAAAAAGGACTCTGGGGCCTGAAAGGGTTTCATGTTTCTACCGGTGAATGATTTGGGAGAGTCTCTTAAAACCCATGTTTATTGAGTGCCTACTGTGTGCCAAGAAAGTCAAATGGGGATTCTATTTCTGGTGGCCGAACTTTTCACTCCTATCTGTGTTCTTCATCTTGAGTTGAATATAAATCGGATTTGGAGGTGAAAAGTAAATCTATTTCTGTGCCTGCTCATTCTTCATCCACCTCTCCACTAAATAATACCCAGCAGCTGTGCCAAGCTTTTCTGAATGCCATGAAATCATTTATGCATTTTGATATTGCATTATGGAAGTATTAATTGTTTCTCCTCACTACAATGCGTTCTAATTAGCTTGGACAATGCTCCCAGTCTCCTCTTTGAAGAGATTCAGGCTTGCAATGATTTCTCTCATTCTGATGTGGGAGGTTAGATGATGGGCCTGATCTTTCCCTTGCTCTCCTTTTCTTTTCCTCTCTTTTCTTCTTTGTTTGTAGACATATTCTAATATCCTAATTTATACCCAATCTAGATTTACAGTGAAATGGATTTACATGGTATGAGGCCTTTTGAACATTCCATATCCCTTCTAGCAGGGATCATGGATATCTTTTGAGTATCTGATGAAAGCTATTAACCCTTTCCCAGAAAAGTATAATTTTGCATATATGCATATAATTCAACATACAAGAGTCTCAAGGATTTAGCCTATCCATGGATGTTTCCCCACAGCACAGGAGGACCACAGATTTTTCCGTGCTGGATCAACCCTAGAGATCACTGAGTTCAATGGATTTCAGAATTATTTTAACCCACAGAATCCCCTGGGCAAAGGCAGTAAAAAGGACGGGGAGGCTGGGTAGGGCTCGCCCTGCCCCCCCCCCAGAGTGCTTCCTCAGGAGGGTCTGAGGAAACCCAGCAATCTAGTCCAATCCCTTCATTCCTTCACATGAGAATATTGATCCAGAGAGAGCCAAAATGACCAACACAAGGTCATGCATTCAGTCAGGGGCAGAGCTGAGACTGGAACCCATGCCCCTGACCTCCAGGGCAGAGCTTCCGCCATCCCTCATTTCTCTTCTAATTTTTTTTTTTAAAGATTTTATTTATTTATTTGAGAGAGAGAATGAGAGAGAGAGAGCTCATGAGAAGGGGGAGGGTCAGAGGGAGAAGCAGACTCCCTGCCGAGCAGGGAGCCCATTGCGGGACTCGATCCCAGGACTCCAGGATCATGACCTGAGCCGAAGGCAGTCGCTTAACCAACTTAAGCCAGGCGCCCCTTCATTTCTCTTCTAATTGCAAACCTCCTACCACCCATACCGTATAAGCCCCACAGAGAACCTGGGCACAACACGGTTTAAACCCACAATGATATATGTCACCGCTACCTCAGCAGCAAGAAATGGAACTAAAGCCACTTGTGTGCGGTCGTTCCATCAAGGCCGTCTGCATCTTGTCTCATTTCTGCTGGTTCTCTTGTCTTGGTGACCTGCATCCATCTGACAGCATGGACTTTATTAGAATACCCACCACAATCAAAAGCATCCCCTGTGTCCTCAACCAAGTGCCATCTCGTTGGCTTTCCACAAGCACTCTGCCATAATTCTTGAAGAAGCGGCAGCCGGCCATGGACCTGGTGTGGCGCCTGCTTGGCTGCAGGCCAACCCAGCCAGACAACCCAGGCTATCATTGGGCTGGTCTCCACCCCCATCTTCCAACCTACTTTGTCACTGTCAAGAAACCTGACTGAGCCCCAGCTGTGGTCTCCAGACTCATTATGGACCTGACGATGGGCAAGCCAAGCCAAGTCTGTCTTGGTCTCCTTTGCTGTTTGTTGGTCCAAGATGAGGACAACTGCTTCTGGGTACCAGAGTGGAGAGAGAGAAACAAACAGATGAACTTGAGAAAGCAAGAAGGCAGTTCACAGACACCTTTGTTGGGGTTGGGGGTGAGCTGGTCTCTAGACTTCCTGAGTTGAAGGTCACTATTTCTTGCACTGGAATTTCTCTGTGCTACATCAGAAAGAGAGGTAGGTCATTTGCCAGGCCAGAGAGCCACTTAGCCACAGCTTCGGCCTATCCAGAGGGCTAAACAACTAGTGAAAGCTTGTCAGGCCTGATTTCCAAACCAGGACAGTGGCCTGGTTGACCATGCACACACTGGCTCATATAGATCCAGTCATATATAAGTCTGAATCATGGCTCTGCCACTTACTCTGTGTGTGGACTTGGCCACATTGCCTTATCTTTGTTGGGCCTCCATTCCTTTATCCATCAAAATGGACAGAATAATGTTCAGAGGAGAAGAGTGTTTGGAGGAGTAAAGGAAAGACAGGACACCAAACTTTTGCTCTCCTTTCTATCTTCATCAGAACCCCGAGATAGACTTTGTACTCTGAATGTTGCATTCACCACCGATCATCTGTATCTCTGTTGCATGGAGGGAACATGGGAATGGTGGCAGGGCGTGGATATCAGAGTGCTGGTTTAGCCACTAACTATTGTGTGAGCCATGATTTAGTTCCCTCTCCTCTCTTGGGCTTCAGTTTCCCCACTGGGGGAGGAGGGATTTGCACCTGGACAGTTGTTCTGTACGTGGACCCAGGACTTGAGTACATCAATATTATCTTAAGGATTTTTTCTTTTTAAAGTACAGATGCCCACTGGACAGTCTGGGGGGATCCAGAGTGTGGTAATAGATCTCTAGATCTTTCAAAGCCCTCAGATGATTCTGATGGGTAGTCAGGTGTGGAAACCACTGATTTGGGAGAGTCTCTAGATCCTCCCCTCCCTGACTTCCTTCGGTCTTAGAACTTCTTACTCTCACAAAATTCTCTCCGCATGAATCTGGCAACCAAACGTGGTGGTTTTCACACAAAGTAGTTGACATAGAGAGTATTTACACTTTTTTTCTAGAGGACCTCAAAGATGAGCTTCCTCCCCATGGAGAGTTCCTTTTTATTTCCTTTTTAAGATATTTATTTATTTATTTATTTATTTATTTATTTATTTATTTATGACAGAGATAGAGAGAGCACGGGAGGGGTGGGGAGGGGCATAGGGAGAGGGAGAAGCAGATTCCCTGCTGAGCCGGGGGTCCTATGCGGACGAGATCCCAGGACCCTGAGATCATGACCTGAGCTGAAGGCACATGCTTAAGGGACTGAGCCACCCAGGTGCCCCTGGAGAGTTCCTTTTTTTCTTGCTTTAGTGGCTTGGTATCAGATTTCAGGGGATGTAATACTAGAACACAGTGAACTTTAAGGGACCTGCTTTCTGTTGGCTTCCCCAGAGGATCACTCACATCATTTTAAAACTGCATTTTCTCTGTTTTGTAACTGCCGCTGAAGTAATGAAGTTTAACAATAAATGGAATGGAGTTAGAAGCATCTGAGGGTAGATCATAAATAATAGCTGTTGAACATCTTCTAAATGTCAGTATTTCCTTAATCCTTCAGACGATGCTTGAGATAGGCATTAATATTTTTCCCAGTTTTAAAACAAAGGTAAAGCTCAAAGAGGTAAAGTGACTTGTTTAAGGCCACAAAGCTGATTAAGTGATCTTCACTTGATGAAAGGGAGACAATGATCTTTTGAAAATGCAAATTGGATCACTCTACTACCTCTCTTAAAATCTTTCAGTGACTTTTGGGACACCTGGGTGGCTCAGTCAGTAAAGTGTCTGCCTTTGAATTAGGTCATGATCTTGGGGTCCTGGGATCTGGCTGCTTCAAGGCTCCCTGCTCAGCGGGGAGTCTGCTTCTCCCTCTGCCCCCCCACCACTCGTGCTCTCTCTCTCTCAAATAAATAGATAAAATCTTAAAAAAAATCTTTCAGTGACTTATAATTTACCCTTAGGAAACTATCCAAATAGTTTTATTAGGGCAGTGATTTTTTACCTGTTTTGGTCACTGCTGCATCCGCAGCAATGGGAATAGTGCTTGACATGTAACACAGGCTCAATAAATAAATACTTGTGAAAGAAGTTATGTGATGGTGCCTGGATTCAACCCAAGTCTGTCTGACTTCAAAGCTCACTGTTTCAGCAATTCACACACACACACACATCTTTGACTTAGGTTAAATTTACATGCCATAAAATGTACCAAAATTTAATTTACATAAAATGTACATCTTATAAGCTTTGACAAATCCTTACACCTGTGTAACCCACAACTCTGTCAAGGTCTCAAACCTTTCCATCACCCTAGAAGGTTCCTTTTTGACCCTTCCCAGTCAACTTCTCCACACACACTGGAGGCAAAAGCTTTCTGTTTTTATTTGCATCATGTGTAAGTATTGTGTTTTCTAGTATTTCATATGAATGGAATCATACATTATGAAGCCCCTTGTATCTGTCATTTTTCTCCCAGCATGCTTGTTCTGAGACCTGTCCACATCCTTGGTGTGGGTATCAGTAGTCCCTTTTTATTGGTAAATAGCATTCCACTGTATGAATATACCACAGTTTATCATTCTCCTGTTGATGGACATTGGATTGTTTTCAGTTTGGGGCTATTGCAAATAAAGTTGCCATGAACATTGGTGTTCAGGTCTTTTTGTAGACAGACATTTTCATTTCTCTTCAGTATTTATCTAGATATGGATTTCCTTGGTGATAGGATAAGAGTATTACTTCCAAATAGACTGTCAGCAGCAATGGATGAGAGTTGTGGATGCCCCACCTCCTTGCCAGCACTTTGATATTTGCGGCCTCTTTAATTTTAGCCCTTCTAGTGGGTATGTCGTAGTATCATTATGGTTTTAATGTGTATTTCCCTGCTGTGTCCCTGGTGAGCATAGTTTCGTGTCTTTGGCCATTCATTTCTCCTCCTTGTGAAGTGTCTGTTAGAGCCCTTCGCTATTTTTTATTAGTTTGTTTATATTCTGGATAGAAGTTCTTTATTAGATCTTTGTTTTGTGAATATTTTCCCCCAAACTGTGGCTTGCTTATTATTTTTCTGCTCTTTTGGGGTACAGGATCTTTTCATTTTGATGATGTCTAATGTATCAATTTGTCAATGGTTCACGCTTTCTGTGTCCTAAGAAATATTTGCCAGCCCCTAAACCGTGAAGATACTCTCCTGTAGTGTCTTCTAGAGTCTGAATTTGAACAACTATAACATGCACCCTCTCTTTGACCTTATTTGTTATAGTGGATACATTCATTCATCAGATAATTTTTATCAGAATGAGCTGATGGGAGGCAGTGTACTGCAGAATTCAATAGGACGGCTTTGAAGTTCAGCAGACCTGATTTCAAATCCTTACCAGCATTGCGACCATGGCAAATTGATCTTCCTGTGCATCAGTTCTTTCATTTGTGTAAAGGGGATGATACCAACTGCTCAACTCACAGGGTAATTACGAGTATTAAATGAACAATTGTATGATCACTTCTTTGCACAGGGCATAACACATAGTAAGCCCTCAACAAACGGTTCTTGCTGTAGATATAATAATTTTCATTCATATTATACCATTCTCACCAAGAGCTCTTCATGCTAGAGGCAAATAAAGGAGAGTTGCCTTTTATGCCTTTACCAGACTTGAAACAGAATTATTGAACATAGAGATGACCCACCATGAAGAGACCGGCTGTGGTTATGGACATAGTTCTTTATATGTAAGTCTAAAATCACATCTTTATACTTTGTGTTTTTTTTTAAGAATTCATTTTATTTTATTTTTTTTTTAAGAGAGAGAGAACACACCAGTGGGATGGGGAGGGGCAGAGGGAGAGGGAGAGAGAGAATCCCAAGCAGAACTCCCCGCCTAGCGCGGAGCTTGACCAGAGCCTGACCTGGGGCTCGATCTCACAACCCTGAGATCATGACCTGAGCAGAAATCAAGAGTCAGATGCTTAACTGACTGAGCCACCCAGGAACCCTGCAGTTTTATACTTTTGATTAATACTGATAACAGATTCTCCCAGCACAGATATGATTATACAACTCCCTGGCATAGAGGATACTTTTTGAAAACTGAAATTGTATGAAAAAAACATGTATAATGCTTTTGCAGAAATGCACTGGTGGTTAAATGTGGTTACATGCAGATGTTTAGAAGGTTTTTAAGTCATTGTTGTAGAGTGAAAAGAGCAGAGACTTAAAGATGAAACAAACATGGAACTTGAATTCTTGGACATAGAACTTGATTTTTGTGAGTCTCACTTCTATCTCTAAATTGGAGCTTAAGTAAGTACTGGTGAGTATTTTGTGAGTGTTCCATAGAATATGAGTGCACAGTCTGGCACATAGTAGACCCTCAAAATGGTATTTATTGTCTAGACTCATATTTTTAGTGGCTTATAGTATTACTTTTATACATAATAGTAAACGAAAGTGAGATCGAATTTCAAATGAGTTACATCCTAAGAGGAAAATCATATTTTTTGATGGATTTCTTCTCTGTGTTTGGGAATATATTCACAAAATATATTTGTTTGATATGTGAAGCCATTTGCCAATCACTCATTGATTCAGTGCATTCCTGAATCATAGAGGAGGATCCCTGGCTATTTGTCATGTCTGAATGAGGGAAATAGACATCCAAATGATTCTGTGTAATGGCAGAGAATGTCGTGTTTGCTCCATACATTTCCCCCTTTAACACCTTCCCTTATAACATCTTCCTGTTGTGGGGGGCGGGGCAAAGGGAGGAGGGTGCATGTAAGTGGTTTTCTGCTGCTACCGCTGCTGCTGATTTCAGAATGAAGCGTACACAGAGCCAGAACATAGATGGCTATTGGCTGAGCATTCTGTCTGCCTTTTGAAGGCAACAAAGACTTCAGTAAAGCCTTTGGGAGCTACGTGTGCTGATGCTCTGTCCATGGGAATCACTCTGGGCCCTTCATGCTCTGGTCTCAACCTATCCTCGTAGCCTTACCTCTTTTCTTACCAGAGTAAAACCATTTACCAAATAATTCCCATGTTTTACTGTTTCTGCATCTTTGCTCATGCTGTTCCTTCCCTCGGACTTGAGAAGCCTTTCTTCTCGTGTCAGTCTGCTGAAAACCTAAGATGGCTGTACTGAGTTGAATAATGTTCCCCTGAAAGTCGCATCCACCCAGACCCTCAGAACATGATCTCATTTGGAAATAGGTTCTTTGTATGTGTCATTAGTTAAGATGAGGTCATACTGGATTAGGGTGGACCCTAATCTAGTGACTGGTGTCCTCACAAGAAGTCACTGACAACAAAGAATCACAGACATACAGAGAAGGCCATGTGAAGACAGAGATAGAGATCGGAGTGGCGCAGCTACAAGCCAAGGCGTATCGAGGATTGTTGGCAGCCACCAGAGGCTAGGAAGGATTCTCCCCTAGAACCTTGAGAAGGAGAACGACCCTGCCAACACCTTGATTTTGGACTTCTACCTTCCACAGCTGTGAGAGAATAAATTTCTGTTGTTTTAAGCACCCCAGTTTGTGGTCATTTGTTATGGCAGCCACAGGGAACTAAGACGCCATGTTTCAAGGTCAAGCTCAAATATGACATCTTTCCAGGTCTCCTCAACTAGATGTAATTTCTTACTCTTCTTGACCTCTGTAGCAATACCGTCGTAGAAAGATCACAAACTTTGGTGCCAGAGAAATCTTGGATCTAATCCTAGCCCAACTGCTGACTAGATTTCTTCATCTGTACAATGGGAGTCATAATGCCTACCTTATAGGGTTGTTATGTCCATAAATGTGGACCCCCCCCCACCTCTCTTAATTGACTCACCCACTCTGCCTCATACTGTAATAGTTTTGTAGTAAGAGCAGCAGTCCTGTTATTACTAGTTCAGGTGCTAGAGGGAACATGGATGGGAATGCAAGCAATTTTGTCTAAGACAGAATGCAGTACCTACCAGTGGTAGAGACAAGCAGTGTTCAAGGAGTCAACCTTTCCAAAATGAGGGTACCAATGAGTCCAGTTTTCTATACTGGGGTTTCCAGCCATAAATTTGTAAATTGAGTTATAAAAGAAATGGGGAGGTCTGCTTTTTAGTCTCAGAACTCCAGAGTTGTAAGATCTGGGGTGGCTTTGGTCTCAGGGGCTAAATGCGGAGTGAGACCTTCAGGAATATTAGAGCCCTGTACTGATTGCACAGCTCTAGTGTATGGTGCTGGAACGTCCTTATACTTGGCCGTACATGATAAAGCCAGAAGTTCTCCACTTGGCGTTCTGATCTGTCTTCCTCCAGAACACCTTCCCCATAGGCCTTGTCCCTTAAGGATTTCTGTTCTTTTTACTCTGTTCTTTTTGCATCCCTTCACTGCCAGGCCCAAGTCTCTTTGACTGTCTGGACGCCTCATTCCCCACCTTCACCAGTCTCTTCTAAAAGGTCAAGAGCAGCAACATCCCTTTAAGACTTTTTAGCCCACCATCTCCTTTTCCAGATATATCATCAGAATGATTTGAGAGCCTTTTTGTGAAATCACACTGAAGTGCTGATAAACATTGATTTGTACTCTGGTTAGCGTGGCAGAGTGAATAAGCACAAAACACCTGCCCGCGTTCTGTCTGGGGAAGCCCTTGTATTCGTTTGCTAGGCTGCCATAACAGAATAGTACAGCCTGGGTGGCTTGAACAAGAGACATTGATTTCTCACAGTTCTGGTGGCTGGGAAGTCTGAGCTCAAGGTGCCAGAAGGGTTGGTTTCATTGTCATGTCTCTCCTTAGCTTGTAGATGGCATCTTCTCACTCTGTCTTCCCATGGTCCTTCTTTTGCGTGAGCACGTATCTCTGTCTACAGTTCCTCCTCTTAGAAGGACACCAGCCATATTAGATTAGGGCTTCACCCTAGTGATCTCATTTTACCTTAATTACCTCTTGTTTTAGGATCGGGACCAAAAGGCTTTGAGATCACTTTGTGATGAATTTATTGTTTCGTCTTGGTTCTCTAGAGATCCCATCTTGTGAGACCTGAGACCAGGCTCATGACACATACACAGATATCACTCAAGCACAATTCACGGGTTTTCCTCATCAGGAGAGGCAGACGAATCACAGAAGTGAACACTTGTTGAATACTACCGTGTGCCAAGCACTGTGATGGGATTTTTTATTTGCTCCTCACCATCACTCAGCAGAATAGATATTTATACCCTCCGTTTTTAGATGTGGAAATTAAGATTCAGAGAGGCTAAAGTGATTTACTCAAAGGCACAAAACTAGTAAGTACTGGAGTTGGGATTTGACGGTAAATCGGTCTGATTGTGAAGCCATGCCCTTTCCACATGCATCCCTTATCTGAAATGGAAAAACAAGTTTTTTTTTTTCTCATTTCAAGCTGTTGCATTAAAATGGGGAAAATGCTTTTATGAAAGAGTTTCTAGATTTGTGCAGTCATCATTTATTCATACTTCCATTTATCCTATCCCCATACCTGCCTATGCCCTCTGTGTCATATCGCCTGGCTCGGTGCCTCTGTTTTAAAGCTTGTCATGTAAATTGCACACCCGAAGAAGTTGGAAATGGTGATAGCAAAGTAGTTCACTTTAAATTGAAAAGAGAATGGGGGGTGATAGTGCCGAGAGCCCTCTCAGCCATGCGGGTGGAATGAAGTGATTCAGATTCGTCCTATGGCTTCTGCAATCAAGCTTCAGCTCACTTTGTCACAACAACGTGGCTTGCGGTACCAAAAATGGTCTGTTTCCGTGCATCGTTCCCTACATACTTTTGTTCCCAAACTCTGAAAGTGGTCAGAGATTATACAGGAAACGTCAAGAGCATCCCAGTTCTCTGGACATTTTCTATGATTGTGATACATTTTGTGATAGTATTTCTACCCAGTGAATGGTTCGGTTCCTAAGGATGAATGAATTCTTTGCCGAGGAGGGGGGGGTGATGGCAGTTCAAGTGACAGATAAAATGCATTTCAAGAGACTGGAGGGCCTGTTAAGAATGATGATGGCAGTGATAATAGCAATGCTTCCTAGTGTTGAATCCTTTACTGTTTACAGGGACCTTCTGTGTCTCATTTGATTTTCACAAAAACGTATTGAAGTAATCAGTCCAGGATTGTTATATCTACTTTCCAGATGTGGAAATTGAGGTTCAAGGAGGTTAAATGAAGGCCAAGCAAACTCCCAAGTCTTTTGATCACCCCAACTCCCTTGCTAAATTACTTTTTATAAGTCCAACACACCAATTTCATTCATTTTAAACTGTTGAGCATTTCCAGGAGCATTTCCTCCTGGAAAAAATGGTAAGTGAATTGGAGCCATGAATAATCACTTAGCAGTTTCAAATGCCCAGTGCATGCCAATCAAGATACGGGAGGGGGGGGCTCTTTTCTTCCTAGGCTGTGCAAAGCAGAACACTTAATGAATCCAGTCCATATTCCATTCTTCCATCCAATGCTTTCCTCTCGCTGCTAATAATTCATAACAAATAGCCACCATTTATTGAACATTAGCCATGTGTCAAGTGCTGTCTTTGCATTACTTCTAATTCTCACAAGAACTCTGAAAGAGAGGTATTGTAACCAAACTAATGTGAATTTGCTCCTTGGTGAGTTACAGGTAGAGACTACACTAAGTGGTGGGAGTTGTTGCACAAAGGAAGCTTTATTTGCAAGTAGGGAGATTGGGGGCAGCAGTGGGGGTGGTTTGAATAACTTCCAAAGCCGTGACTCCCTGAGCAAGGGTGAATGGGTTCCTTTAATTTAGGGTTAGGATGAATATTGAGATAGGGGAGCCCTGTCATCGTATGTAGAGGTGGGCATAGGGTGGTGTATGAGCCTTAAGGAAACATGCCTATACATACATTGTATGTTATGTAAATGAGGCTTGTGCTCCTCCTTGGGCAGAGATTTTTAGTATTATAATGAGGTAAAGGTAACTGTCGGTCACTCCATGGTCCATCTGTGCAGGTATGAGTTGGGAGTTAAGTTCCAGCTGGTCTGGGTGTTCTGGGCTGACGGGTAACCTTTTGTCCGGGCAGTTGCTTTTGCTTGAGTGGTAGTTTTGGTTTCCACCACAGGATGCTGTGCCCTTTGGGTCTCCTGTTAAAAGATAAGCTGGAAAGAAGAGCTTAAGGAAAAATGTGGGACAAAGGTTGGTGGCTACAAGCAGGTGAGCAGTAAAGGTTAGGTCTTGGGGTCTAGCTGGTGACAATATTATCACACCTACCTTACAAATGGGGAAACCGAAGCTTGGAGCTGGTAGTCACTTTCTCAAGGTTACGCAGAGTGAGTGGCAGAGCCAGAACTTGAAATTGTCCAATCTGCCTCCAGTTCATTGCTCTTAATCACTATACCTCCTAGACTCGAAGGAGTCCATTCCTAAGGAAGCAGATTGGCAAACATAAATAATAGTCTTGGAAAAGTACATGGAATATGCACCTGGGAAGTGAAACTGTCAACTTATCTACATCATCTAATTAGGTAATAGGCTTCTACAGATAGATGGAAAGTTTATGGTGTAAGCCAAGCTTCTCTGGAGGCAACCCACAGTCACTGTGAGTGCTCGGATGCCTTCATTGCTTATTCCTGATACCAAACTATTTCTTTCTTTTATTTTTTAAAGATTATTTATTTATTTATTTATTTATTTGACAGAGGGAGCAAGAGAGCACAAGCAGGGGGAGCAGGAGAAGGAGAGGGAGAAGCAGGCTTCCCACTGAGCAGGGAGCCCCATACGGTGCTCAGTCCCAGGACCCTGGGATCATGACCTGAGCCGAAGGCAGCTGCTTAACCATCTGAGCCACCCAGGCGCCCCGATACCAAACTATTTCTCTCTCTCTAACCCACGGCATCTTTTTTCCATATGCCTATTACTTCTAGTTGATGTCTAATCACTTAATGAAAACATACTGACCAATATGAGTCTCACTTCCCGGATGCTTTCCTGGTGAAGGGTTAATCACTTCTGTTGGCAAGTGGTGTTAATAAGCATCATAATAAAGAGCCCTGGGTCCATAGAGCGCTGGGCAGTAGATCCTTTCCTCTAGGAATAGTCCCCTCTGTTCACGGAGTAGGCAGGAGTACTGAACTAAATTGCCTTCCTTCAGACTCCGTTGCCTGAATGATCTGTAGACGTTGGACTGCCTCTTTTGTTGCTACCTGTGATTGACCCTCACCATGCACGTGGGTGGAGGTCAGCATCTGTGCTGGAGGAAGGGAGGAGGAGTCCCTACCTAAGTCATCTTGATGACTTTACATGCTGTTAGGACTTAGAGTATTGCCTAGGAAGAGGACTAATGCGTATCCACGAACTCTTCCTGACGCAGCAGTGAAGGACACCACTTGAGGTATAAATACGTAGGAAATGACAATCCAAGCCCTCCATTACATGACAGTTCCAATGTGGGACTGCATTTCTAACTGCAGCCGCTGCCTTTTCCTAGGCTGTTCCTTGCAGGCACACTCAGACTTCCCCTCAGTGTAGGCTGCCTCTGTGTACTCAATACCTCATCTCGGTCTGCCCACCACCAAGCCAGTCCTGAGAGCAATGGTGACCAACAGCTTTTGTGGGAGGTCAAAAGAAGAAAAAGAAAATGATGTATGGAATAAATAGTAGCCGTTTCAATACATAGGACCAAAAGGAAGGAAGGAAGGACAGATGAATGATTTTTAAAATTAAAATGGCTTTATTAATCCTTTGGTGGTGATGGGGTGGTGGGAATGTTTATTCTTAAAATTTTACATTGCCTCTTTCCTGACTAGAATAATAGTATTGAGAAAATTGCCACTGCTTTTCAGCTACTAAAAAATTTAATATCTAAGCATGTCTGAGGAGAAGCAACACAGTAGCTGCTTTTTAATCTTTCATCCTGAAATTAGCCTGCCTGGCTCTAAAATGTAGCCTATGATCTATTGGCTGCTCAGAAGTACTTTAGAGGATTTTCGAGCTGGAAGGGCCCTTGGAGATGATCCAGTCTAGTGGTTCCAAAAGTTTTCATCACCAAGGGCACCTTTAATTAATTTCCCCCAGTATTCCATGTTTTCAAATATCAGGCCCCCTAAATAAATTACATTTATCACATCATAATTTATTTTCCCATTGCTTGTTGCTCAGAGCCATTGATAACTGCCCATTAGAGCATCTGGTCAGCATGAAATAATCAATATGACCACAATAAGCTGATAGAATGTCTTCCCAAAGCAACGGCACTCAATGTTTGAGTTAGCCTGGGGTCTGCCAGACCTCTGGGATCTTTACAATCAATCCATCTCTCTTAGGTTTATTGAAATGTTAAAAATAGCTCATAGAGCTCCCATCATGACCTCGTAATCCTTGTGGAGAGCCATTCATCTTCTCCTCCTATAAGGGTGGGCAGATGAGGAGACTAAGATTTAATAACTAAAGTGATTGGCCCAAGGTCACACAGCAATGGCAAGGAGGACCAGAACTCATGTCTCCTGAGTCTCCGTCCACTTTCTCCACATCCTCAAATTTCATGTGCTTTAAGTCTAAGAGCTTCATTAATATTGCCTTTTCCTCTTTGGTGACAAGGGCTTTTCAATGAGGAGATGGGAACAAGATAATGGCAAATTGTATCTGGAGAACTTCGAGGATGGCAGTGTCGGGTACAGACCTTTCGGAGAGCAGAAGGCACCGAGGAAGCTGGGATGACAGTGTAGTTTTGTGGATAGGGCATGGGCTTAGGAGTCAAAAATACCTGTGTTCGTTGTCTGGCTCTGCCACACAGTGGCTGTGTGGCCCTGGGTCCGTTCCTTATTACCCTGAACTTACATGTCTGGCACATAGAAGCATTCCATAGATATTCGATGAGTCAGTAGAATAGGGACTATGAGGCTTACCTCATGGGGTCGTGTGTGTATTGAATGAGCTGATGGAAATGGAGTGGAGTTCCTGTAACGTGCCTAGCACATAGGAGATGCAAAAATTAACATCCACCGTGAATTCATTAAATAACCTGTAAAATAATACTAATAGCCAACTCTGAGTCCTGAATTTGTACCCAGGCTCCTTCCTGTGAATTGTTTTGGGCATCTCCCTATAGTGCATCTCGGGTGCGGTTGCTCTTGAAAAGGTTCACTCAGGCAGTCAAATAGTGTCCATGTCCTTGTGTTATAGTTTGTCCCCAAGCGCTGAAAAGGCACGGAGTTATTCTCAGCAGTGAAGTTCACTCTCCTCTTTTGCCTTCATCCCCTTTATGGTGATGATCTTTGCCAAAATGATGAGAATTTGAATAAGACTACCTTAGGATGGCTCATTCCCAGTCCTTCTAGATAGAGTCATAGTGAAGAGCCACCTCACTTTTTGGTTTTTCCTTCTCTTAGCTAAATGGCTCTGTTACTGTTTAGATGTCCTGCCGTTCCCCATATGGGACACATGCTTTGCTCACTCTTTTTTTTTTTTTAAAGATTTTATTTATTTATTTATTTGAGAGAGAGAGAATGAGGAAGAGAGCACATGAGAGGGGGGAGGGTCAGAGGGAGAAGCAGACTCCCTGCCGAGCAGGGAGCCCGATGCGGGACTCGATCCAGGGACTCCAGGATCGTGACCTGAGCCGAAGGCAGTCGCTTAACCAACTGAGCACCCAGGCGCCCGCTTTGGTCACTCTTAGTTAATGACATTTTTGATAGATGTACCTACTTGCTAGTAGGTCAGGCAGTAAAGTTTCAGTGATGCATACTTTATGTGATTTTCATTGGAATTCACATTGGGAGCCCTGGTGAGCTCATGCTGTCTTCGCTTAGTGAAATGTTGAGAAACAGGCTTCATTTTAGGGCTTTGTACTATCCTACACGTAGGGTGCTGTTCACATCCACCAGAGTGGGTTGTGCCCAGCCCGCGAGACTAGATGGCCAGACCCTATGACACACTCCACATTGGAGCCCGCAGGGGGCCTCTGCAGGCCCTCCTCATTGGCCATGGGCTGTGGGAGTGAGCCAGCGACATTGTCATGCGCAGTCCCAGAGCCCACTTGGATGCCCCCGTCTTGGGGCAGCAGGCCCTCTCACGCCCCCCACGGTGCAAAAGGAAATAACACAGTGTGATTCTTATAGAGGATTTAGGGTCAAGAGAACAGGTGAGTTTCCCTCCTCCCCTCAGACGTTTAGGTAGAGTTGATATAAATTTCAGGAGCAGAGTAGAATCTTGGCTGGGCTAATGCTTACAGAAACTGTCAGGCTCAAATAAAATTTTTCGGTCTTTTAAAGGGCCTAGAGCAATCCTGAAGATGAAAAGTTATATGTTGCATGGCAAAACAAACAAACAAAATACTTGAAGAGCTCAACATAAAACGTGCCAGTATAATGAGAATTTCCCCAGTTTTGTTTTTCTTGCAATATTGAGGGTTTATTCCCCCCTTGTGAACTAAGGAGATGGAAAAGACCTTTGAGTCTAGTTAAGAACGGATTCTTAATTAACTGTCCAGAGATTTGTTGTGTGAGGTGGAATTCTGAGAAGAGTCCTTTTTACGGACAGGAAGAATTAGCTCTTTAGCAAAGAAACGAAAGGGTGCACTTCTTCTTACTGGCTTTTCTGAGCAAGCCAGGGGAGTATTGCCCCATGAAGGAAGGCATTATCTCATTGCTCAAGTGACCAGGTTTATTGAACCTGGAGCTGTGGCTGAGTCACAGCTGACCTAGGTCAAGGCTCGGAGGCCACCTCCACGACCTCCCTTTCTTTGCCAGATTGTTATGTAGAAGTGCACGTGTATTAAAAACACATGCCAGCTTTGGCTGTTTGGGGGGCGTCCTCTGGGATGGAGATGGCACTGTGCTCATTGACTCAGGCAAGGCATTTTGTTCTAGAGGAGAGTGTGCAGGAGTTGGGAGCTTGGGCTCTGGGGTCTAAGCTCTGATATTTATTATATATATTGTATAGATGGCCTGGACTGGAGAGCTTATCTCTCTCAGCCTCAGTTTGCTCACCTAAGAAATGAGGAGAATAATCATAACAATGTTTCGTGGATCCAATGAGATGCTCCATGGAAAAATCCTTCTGAGCATTCCAGGCATCTAGTAAGTAGTTGCTTCATTCAAGGTATGTGGTGATCATGGCAGTGTTTTGCAGAATAAGGACTGTCTGGGCTTGTAGACCATATCTTTGAATGTGACACTAATGAGAAGACCTCATCTTTGGGGCCAGTAGGTCTCACTCAGGGAAGAATTCTGACACACATCCGCCGACCGCAGGCTTAAACTCTGTCTGGTGCTCCTTTCCATTGAGGACTTGGTTTCAAGGGACTCCAGGTGAAATTGAGCGTAGATACAGTAGTGAAGAGGTGGCCTCAGGCCCCTGTAGATCACCAGAAGTGCCACATTTTCAGAGGAATGAGAGGCCATGGCCACCACCCAGTCTGGTCTCCAACTGCGGGAACAGGGACTACCTACTTGAATGCTACTATGTGAGGCTTGGCGACATTGTCCGTACAAGAAAGGATTTGTAATTTGTAAGATATGAAGCAGCATCTGTAGTTTCTCATTTTTAGCAGATGAATAAAGGCAAGATCATTTGACTTAGGTCCTGTCCTGGGCCACTTGACCTGTGGCTTGGTTTCCATAAATAAATTTTCACTAGGAGCCCTGGCAATGTCAACAGATACCAGGCAAGGCCCAGAATCATTATTTCCCGGCAGTGCGTCAACCAAGCATGAACATCTTTGGATAAATCGCGTTTTTTTGTTTTGTTTTAGGAAATGGCCTTAAATACCAGCCTCTCTTCCCCAAGCACTTTAAAAGCAAAATAAAATTAAAATTGCACTTCAACCCAACCAAGCCGGGAAAACGTCACCAAATCCCTCTCAAGGCTTAATGGGCAAGCTTCTCGTCAGAGCTTATGTGGCCCTCGTGTTATTCTGCACTCCAGCCCACAGGAAGAACTGGGTAGAAAAGACTACATTGTGTTCTGCGTGAGAAACTTACCTAAGCATCTAGGTTTAGGGCCCAATTTGTAATTAGACAGTTTCTTGGCAGTACATCAAGCTCAGCCTCGAGTCAGAACATCTCTTGGGGAGAAATCTGTATTTAGATGTTTCATTTAAAAATTCATCATTGAATAACAAAGTATTTTGTTGCAACTCCTACTTGATACATTCCAAATTCTCCCTAACTCTTTTTTGATTATAATGATGTCATTAATAATAGATGGGATGGGGAGGGTGAGAATGCGCCAGGGGCTAAGCGGCAAACCGAGGGCAGCGCTGGCTGATAATTCATGGCTCTTTGGGGCTGCAGAATCCAGCGAATCTCGGGCCAAGAGCTTGCCACCCTGCCTCTCCTTTCTGGATGCCTGTTATTTGCATCCTAGAACTGCTCTAAGTTGGCCAGGAGAGAAATGTCTTTTTAAGTAGTGGGCAGGAAATGAACTACTAAAAAGGTATTTGGCAAGCAGATTAAATTTCCCCGAAGGTTGGAAGAAGGACTTACTTTTTGTGTCTGTACTGACAGCCTATTCTTCCTCTTCTCCCATTCTCTCATCCCATTCTAGGCATCCCTTCACGGAGACGGCTCTTGTCAAGGTCACCAGGGACCTCCTGTGTTACCCAGTAGAATGGTCCTCTTTTTCCATATCTCCTTTGATCTCTCAGTAGCACCCATCAGTTGACTGCTGTCTTTTTTTGGTTTACTTGATTTCACGAAGTTCTCCTGGTTCTCCTTCCTCACTGGACACTCCTTTGCCATCTCCCTTACTGGCTTGCCCCTCTAACCAATCTCTGAGTGCTTGCTTTCTTCTCCCCAGGTGAACCCTGCCCCAGTGATCTCACCTGCTCTCAGTCCTTTAATGTTTTATGCAGCTGGCTTCCATATTTCTTTCTCCAGTCCTAATCCTTTCCCCCAATGTGTTGTGCCAAGTATTTTCTCTGAAACAGAATACTCAAGAACTGTGAAGATTTCTAACTGTGAAGAACACTGATTGCTTAATGGCTTTCTCTTTCTCTCTATGGCCTTTGGTTTCCCATTTCTAGATCATTCTCCTACAGGTATTCTTTCAACAAATATTAACAGATAATCTGTACTATGTCAGACACAGTACTAGCTGCTATAGAGATTGCGGGTGGGGGATAGAAAATAACAGTGGACTGGGATATGTGATTTCATGGGATGGCAGAGAAGGATATGTTTCTTCATGCAGTCATTACTCATTCAGCAAATACTCATTCAGCAAATTCGAACTGGAAAACTACAATGTACCAGATGCTGTGGCACACACGAGGGATACTGTGAGGACCAGGGCACAGCTCCTGCTCACATGCAGCCTACAGTTTAGTTAGGGGGTGAGAAGGCAATCATAAGGCAATATTAAGGGGCGCCTGGGTGGCTCAGTGGTTAAGTGTCTGCCTTCGGCTCAGGTCATGATCCCAGGGTCCTGGGATGGAGTCCCGCATCGGGATCCCTGCTCGGCGGGAAGCCTGCTTCTCCCTCTCCCACTGCCCCTGCTTGTGTTCTCTCTCTCTGTGTGTCAAATAAATAAAATCTTAAAAAAATAAGGCAATGTTAAGTGTCCCACAGAGATGATTTGAGTACAGAGATAAATATCGGTGAGGGTCTCCAATTCAGCCCACCTGTATTTGTGTGTGTGGTTTTATAAGTTGTGTTGGAAATATTGGTATTTGCCAAGTCCCCGCCAGCTTGCCCCACAATATACACAAAGGAACACTTTCTGGGGCTTTGGTTCTCAACTCGACTATGTAACCCTAGGGCTTCTAAGACCAGAAGGGCTCATTTGTCTAAACTCAGTCTCTCTGGATTTCTGCTAAGCTCTCTAAAGGAGGGGATTAGAGATGGGGTGGAGGGCGGGGAGGGCACCTCTACTTAAGCAGAGGGGGTCTTAGGGCTGCCCCTGTCACACCAGTCAGGTAGAGAGAGATGACCTAGTTTCGCAGGGAGGGGTTCTCCCAGGCAGAGATAACAAAAGCCATACTCACCCTCATTCTTAACCCCACCCCTCAGAGACACAGACTTTTAATCCTTTTCCTCACCAAAGCGTCAGCTCTATCCTACAGCATTGTGACCCACCCCCCCACCCATGGCCTTGCACTCTGTTAGGATCAGTTCCTGGGGTCTTAGTACTGATGGAGGAAGGAGAGTGGTGGGCCAATGGAGCAAACTCCTCATGGAAACCAGTATATGTGGGTATTTATGGGAATTTTCCCATAGAAGGTATGCTTTCACAGGAAGGAGCACCTTCCTGTGGTGCTCAATTAATTGAGGTGCTCAATTAATACTTGTTGAATAAATGACCATATTACAGTGTGAGCAGGAGTTACCTGAATCTATTCTGGGTAGCCATTATGCTGAACACTAGGAAAGTAGAGATGAATGACACCAGGTCCCTGGCCTTGAGGAGCTCAGTTCACGGTTGAATGTGAGAGATTGAATCATTAACAAGGAGATGCCACTTGGTGTTATAATTATTATAATAACAGCTAATGCTTATTGAGCCCGTACTGCATCCAGGTAAGGCTTCATATGAATTATCTCCTTTCATCCTTACAATAACTCTGTGTGAGATGTTTTGTTAGTCCCCACTCTTCAGATGCAGAATCAGTCACAAGGAAGGTAATTTTTTGTTTTTAAAAAAGTGTCAAAGCCAGGATTCAAAGCAGGCAGATGGACTCCAAAACTTGGGCTCTTCAGTGCTATGCACATCTCCTGTGGGTCTGGGCGGAAGCGTCAGGGAGTTTCGGCATGTACAGTGAGAGCTTTCTGTGCGTGCAAATGAGGCAGCCTGGAGATGGAGTTTTAGGGAGAGGCAGCGGAATGTAGTAGGCTCGGGGGTCCGTGGTAGCACAGCCTACGAACGCTATGGGGCCTTCTCTCCCAAAGGTGACTGAGTCTTAGTGAGAGTCTTGAGATGATTCATCTTTGCTCAGGCGCAACTTTGGGGCCTTGGGGTCACCCAGTATGCCTGTCCCTGTCTGTGGCTGTCGGGACACAGAAGGGACCCAGGAGAAGCGATCAGAGAGGTTCAGTCTTCACACGTATTTCTCAAACTCTCAGCCCAGCCAGGCTGTACACTTAATTCCTCACACTTGGAAGTACCAGGGCCTGCCTGCAGTTGGGCCCCATGCACATGGAAATGAAACCCCAGATGGGTTTCCTTCTTCTCATTTGTGTGACATTCTTAAAAACAAACAAACAAAACAAAACCAAACCAGAGTGACATAGAGCAAAGTGATTGGTGGGAGTTGGGAGAAGGGGGCAGGTATGACTAAGAAGGGGCTGGTTTGGGAGGGAGTGATGTGGTGGTTCCCCACACCTATACACGTGTTAAAACTCCTAGAACTGTATGTTAATTTTGAAAACCAAATTCTAAGAAGAACCAAGCATACCCTACATAGATTTTATTTTTCACTTCTTACTTCCTGTACAAAAGCACGGGTACTCAAAGCCTTTGATGATGTGGCAGGGCTGGAAGAAGGATAATAAACAAGAAGATTGCCTAAACTTGGCACCTGATTCTTTTCAAGTCATGAGAAACTCATTTATCCTTCCATGTGCCATCTCTCTTGGAAAGCTACCGGAGGCCCTTCTTTGCAAATGACCACGTGGGCACTATGGGACGATGCGTAATGATATTGCATGCTCCAGGGAAGTCTTGTGAAGCTGGGTCAAAGAGCATCTTGCCCGTCTGCTTCCCGGCTTTCTAGCAGTATTTGTCACGAATTCCGTTGTTGTTTGTATTTGCAGCACAGAGCAGGTGGACCTGGACTTACACGGACCCCGATCCATTGGAGGGGTCACCCACCAAGTTTTCTGCAAAGACTAACGGTTCTGGAAACTTTAGATCTGTTGCTACAGGGCAGAAGGACCATTCCTAGCTGCCAAACTGGGGACTTGTCCTTTCCCCTCTCCTTCTCGTTCCTCCTCCTGAAGTCTTGGGGGTGCTGACGTCCAGGGCAGGGGGAGAACAGAGGAAAAGCTTGGTCACAATCATATTCCATCTAGACTAGCTTTAGTAATACTTAGCATGGTATTTCTGCAAACTTCTCCCCTTACTGGCTGGGGACTTTGCCAAGGCACTTAAACTTCTTTGATTCTTTCTTCATCTGGGACATGTGGATAACAATACTTGCCTTGCTCAACTCACAGAGAGACTGTTAGGATCAGATGGCAAAGGGCTGGGCATATTTGTTTGATGAGAAAAGTGTATCAAATAGGACGTATGATGGGCTACCTCGGATACCTACCACTTCTTCCTGTGAGATCACGTGTCTTGATTTCCAGCCTCCTAAGCAACCACATTACGGAGACATTTTTGTAACATTTAGCACATCTCATCCAGTTTATTTTCAAAGCTGTGAGCAGAGAACCAGACTCCATGAGAAAAACACTTTTGAAATAAAGTACAAGTTCCCATCAAGGTATTCTGACACGTTAGACAAGATGCCAAATTGTTACTGCTCTGCAGAATAATTAGGTGAGATTGAAAAGCAGTTGTTTTTTTTTTTTTTCATCATGATGGCAATCCATTTGTGCCTTGCCCACGTTCGAACCAGGCATTTTTGAGGTGTGGTCATGTGGGATGAGAACATTCCTGCTTCTTCATCCCTATCAGTGTTTTGAGGGGAAAGCACCATCTCCTGCTTCTTGGCTACAAGCCCAGCCCACTCCCTCCTCTGAACTCCCGTAACATGGCGCCGGGACCACTCTGCCTTTTGCCTTATGGCATCATTGCTCCTCTACTTGCTGCATCCCGTTAGTCTAGAAGGCTCCTCTAGGGCAGCCAGGTCTCGCTCAGAGCACTGGGAACAGTGCCTTGTGCATTGCTGATATTTGGGATTGAGCTCTTGAGTAGAAAGTTAAAAGCAAAAGGGGTTACACGGAAGTCTAAGAAAGCAACCTATTTTTTTTCATTTAGAAAAATAAAATTGAATCTGTTGGTTACAGAAACTTTTGAAATAGTGATTAGCCAGACCAAGGTAATTAAAATCATCAGTACTCTACCACTTAGGTAAAAAAGGTTCATCACTTAATCCAGCTTCACGTGGCTAGCTACTGTGGTTGACGTGAATCCGCAGAGGACTGTGGTGTGGTTGGGGCCCTCGGCAACCTCACAGACTGGTGGGAAAAGCAGACACACGAGCTCAGTCCTGCAAGCAACAGGGAGCCAGGACAAGTTCTGAGCAGGACACTGGTGAGACAAAAATATTTAAGGAGTATTTGTCTGACAGCAGTTTGCCGAATTGTGTGAAGAAAATGAGGCCTGAAGCCTAGAGACTGGTTAGGAAGCCATTGCTAGGAGGCCACGCATTTTACTATTTGGCCTTAATTTAAAGACAATGCCATTCACCCAGAGTGATCTCCTCCCCAAGTTACCCACCCCAGGGACTTCCAAGAGTGAGACTTGGAGGATAGCCTTGCCCCCTTCACATTTACTGAGCAACAGGGTGCTCAGAGAGCCGCTCAGTGTAGGGAAAGCAGGCAGTGCACTCTCTCTCTCTCTCTGTCTCTCTCTTTCTGTCTGACTGGTTGGGCTCCCAGGCCACAGTGCAGAACCCGAGTCCTAAGGAACATATCTTTAACCCGCAAGTCAGCCAGTGGGTGTCCATGTTAAGAAATGTCTCAGAGAATCTTCCTAAGTCTGTCACTGTTATCCTCCAAGAAATTTAGACTTTCTTAAAAATCTGGATGCTCCTGGTCAGAAAAGCATAGAACCAAAGACATTTTTCAAGCTAGAAAAGACATCAAGACCTCTCCTTTATGGGTGAGGAAGGAGCCCTGGAGAGGTCATACTTGCCCAAGGCCTCATATTGTGAGTAAGTGACAGTGGTGGGCCTCAAATTTAGTTTCTGGCTACTTCGACCACAGCCCAGCCTGTAAATGTAAGTTGCTTGCAGGCTGGAGGAAATGGCTGAGCCTCTGCACGCCCTGGCTGGTGCTGCTGGGGGACCAGCAATGAAGCCCAGACTCACTGGATTCCTGTTGATTCTTGTGGACACAGAGCAGCGATTTAAAAAACAACCAAGAAGCAAACAAACTCAAAACTTAAACGGACAAAAGACATTACACTCCCGGCAGGCTTTTTTCCCCTTCTATTTTTTTCAGTTTATTTCAGGGAAGGGATTTAGGTTTTATCTTTTTCTTTTTTTTTTATTGTTATGTTAATCCCCATACATTACATCATTAGTTTTAGATATAGTGTTCCATGATTCATTGTTTGTGCATAACACCCAGTGCTCCATGCAGAACGTGCCCTCCTCAATACCCATCACCAGGCTAACCCATCCTCCCACCCCCCTCCCCTCTAGAACCCTCAGTTTGTTTTTCAGAGTCCATTGTCTCTCATGGTTCTTCTCCCCCTCCGATCTGCCCCCCTTCATTCTTCCCCTCCTGCTACATTCTTCTTCTTCTTTTTTTTCTTTCTTAACATATATTGCATTATTTGTTTCAGAGGTACAGATCTGAGATTCAACAGTCTTGCACAATTCACAGCGCTTACCAGAACACATACCCTCCCCAGTGTCCATCACCCAGTCACCCCATCCCTCCCACCCCACCCCCCACTCCAGCAACCCTCAGTTTGTTTCCTGAGATTAAGAATTCCTCATATCAGTGAGGTCATATGATACATGTCTTTCTCTGTTTGACTTATTTCGCTCAGCATAATACCCTCCAGTTCCATCCACGTCGTTGCAAATGGCAAGATCTTATTCCTTTTGATGGCTGCATAATATTCCATTGTATATATATACCACATCTTCTTTATCCATTCATCTGTTGATGGACATCTTGGCTCTTTCCACAGTTTGGCTATTGTGGACATTGCTGCTATAAACATCGGGGTGCACGTAGCCTTTCGGGTCCCTACTTTTGTATCTTTGGGGTAAATACCCAGTAGTGCAATTGCTGGGTCGTAGGGTAGCTCTATTTTCAACTTTTTGAGGAACCTCCATACTGTTTTCCAGAGTGGCTGCACCAGCTTGCATTCCCACCAACAGTGTAGGAGGGTTCCCCTTTCTCCGCATCCCCGCCAACATCTGTCATTTCCTGACTTGTTAATTTTAGCCATTCTGACTGGTGTGAGGTGGTATCTCATCGAGGTTTTGATTTGGATTTCCCTGATGCCGAGCGATGTTGAGCACTTTTTCATGTGTCTGTTGCCCATTTGGATGTCTTCTTTGGAAAAATGTCTGTTCATGTCTTCTGCCCATTTCTTGATTGGATTCTTTGTTCTTTTGGTGTTGAGTTTGATGAATTCTTTATAGATTTTGGATACTAGCCCTTTATCTGATATGTCATTTGCAAATATCTTCTCCCATTCTGTCGGTTGTCTTTTGGTTTTGTTGACTGTTTCCTTTGCTTTGCAAAAGCTTTTTATCTTGATGAATTCCCAATAGTTCATTTTTGCAATTGCTTCCCTTGCCTTTGGCGATGTTTCTAGGAAGAAGTTGCTGCGGCTGAGGTCGAAGAGGTTGCTGCCTGTGTTCTCCTTTAGGATTTTGATGGACTCCTGTCTCACATTGAGGTCTTTCAACAATTTGGAGTCTATTTTTGTGTGTGGTGTAAGGAAATAGTCCAGTTTCATTCTTCTGCATGTGGCTGTCCAATTTTCCCAACACCATTTGTTGAAGAGACTGTCTTTTTTCCATTGGACATTCTTTCCTGCTTTGTCAAAGATTAGTTGACCATATAGTTGAGGATCCATTTCTGGGCTCTCTATTCTGTTCCATTGATCTATGTGTCTGTTTTTGTGCCAGTACCATACTGTCTTGATGATGACAGCTTTGTAGTAGAGCTGGAAGTCTGGAATTGTGATGCCGCCAGCTTTGCTTTTCTTTTTCAACATTCCTCTGGCTATTCGGGGTCTTTTCTGGTTCCATACAAATTTTAGGATTATTTGTTCCATTTCTTTGAAGAAAGTGGATGGTATTTTGATGGGGATTGCATTGAATGTGTAGATCGCTCTAGGTAGGATTGACATCTTCACAATATTTGTTCTTCCAATCCATGAGCATGGAACGTTTTTCCATTTCTTTGTGTCTTCCTCAATTTCTTTCATGAGTATTTTATAGTTTTCTGAGTACAGATCCTTTGCCTCTTTGGTTAGATTTATTCCTAGGTATCTTATGGTTTTGGGTGCAATTGTAAATGGGATCGACTCCTTAATTTCTCTTTCTTCTGACTTGTTGTTGGTGTATAGGAATGCCACTGACTTCTGTGCATTGATTTTATATCCTGCCACTTGACTGAATTCCTGTATGAGTTCTAGCAGTTTTGGGGTGGAGTCTTTGGGATTTTCCACATAAAGTATCATATCATCTGCAAAGAGTGAGAGTTTGACTTCTTCTTTGCCAATTTGGATGCCTTTGATTTCTTTTTGTTGTCTGATTCCTGTGGCTAGGACTTCCAATACTATGTTGAATAGCAGTGGTGATAGTGGACATCCCTGCCGCGTTCCTGACCTTAGGGGGAAAGCTCTCAGTTTTTCCCCATTGAGAATGATATTCGCTATAGGTTTTTCATAGATGGCTTTTATGATATTGAGGTATGTACCCTCTATCCCTATACTCTGAAGAGTTTTGATCAAGAAAGGATGCTGTACTTTGTCAAATGCTTTTTCTGCATCTATTGAGAGGATCATATGATTCTTGTTCTTTCTTTTGTTAATGTATTGTATCACGTTGATTGATTTGCGGATGTTGAACCAACCTTGCAGCCCAGGGATAAATCCGACTTGGTCGTGGTGAATAATCCTTTTAATGTACTGTTGGATCCTATTGGCTAGTATTTTGGTGAGAATTTTTGCATCCATGTTCATCAAGGATATTGGTCTGTAATTCTCCTTTTTGATGGGGTCTTTGTCTGGTTTTGGGATCAAGGTAATGCTGGCCTCATAAAATGAGTTTGGAAGTTTTCCTTCCATTTCTATTTTTTGGAACAGTTCCAGAAGAATAGGTTAATTCTTCTTGAAATGTTTGGTAGAATTCCCCTGGGAAGCCATCTGGCCCTGGGCTTTTGTGTTTTGGGAGATTTTTGATGACTGCTTCAATTTCCTTAGTGGTTATAGGTCTGTTCAGGTTTTCTATTTCTTCCTGGTTCAGTTTTGGTAGTTGATACATCTCTAGGAATGCATCCATTACTTCCAGGTTATCTAATTTGCTGGCATAGAGTTGCTCATAATATGTTCTTATAATTGTTTGTATTTCTTTGGTGTTGGTTGTGATTTCTCCTCTTTCATTCATGATTTTGTTGATTTGGGTCATTTCTCTTTTCTTTTTGATAAGTCTGGCCAGGGGCTTATCAATCTTGTTAATTCTTTCAAAGAACCAGCTCCTAGTTTCGCTGATCTGTTCTACTGTTCTTTTGGTTTCTATTTCATTGATTTCTGCTCTGATCTTTATTATTTCTCTTCTCCTGCTGGGTTTAGGCTTTATTTGCTGTTCTTTCTCCAGCTCCTTTAGGTGTAGGGTTAGGTTGCGTACTTGAGACCTTTCTTGTTTCTTGAGAAAGGCTTGTATTGCTATATACTTTCCTCTTAGGACTGCCTTTGCTGTATCCCAAAGATTTTGAATAGTTGTGTTTTCATTTTCATTGGTTTCCATGAATTTTTTTAATTCTTCTTTAATTTCCTGGTTGACCCATTCATTCTTCAGTAGGATGCTCTTTAGCCTCCATGTATTTGAGTTCTTTCCGACTTTCCTCTTGTGATTGAGTTCTAGTTTCAAAGCATTGTGGTCTGAAAATAGGCAGGGGATGATCCCAATCTTCTGGTACTGGTTGAGACCTGATTTATGACCTAGGATGTGATCTATTCTGGAGAATGTTCCATGGGCACTAGAGAAGAATGTGTATTCCGTTGCTTTGGGATGGAATGTTCTGAATATGTCTGTGAAGTCCATTTGGTCCAGTGTGTCATTTAAAGTCTTTATTTCCTTGTTGATCTTTTGCTTAGACGATCTGTCCATTTCAGTGAGGGGGGTGTTAAAGTCCCCCACTATTATTGTATTGTTGTCAATGTGTTTCTTTGCTTTTGTTATTAATTGCCCTATATAATTGGCTGCTCCCATGTTAGGGGCATAGATATTTACAATTGTTAGATCTTCTTGTTGGATAGACCCTTTAAGTACGATATAGTGTCCTTCCTCATCTCTTATTACAGTCTTTGGTTTAAAATCTAATTTGTCTGATATAAGGATTGCCACCCCAGCTTTCTTTTGGTGTCCATTAGCATGGTAAATGGTTTTCCACCCCCTCACTTTAAATCTGGGGGTGTCTTTGGGTCTAAAATGAGTCTCTTGCAGACAGCATATCGATGGGTCTTGTTTTTTAATCCAATCTGATAGCCTGTGTCTTTTGATTGGGGCATTTAGCCCATTTACATTCAGGGTAACTACTGAAAGATAGGAATTTAGTGCCATTGTATTGCCTGTAAAGTGACTGTTACTGTATATTGTTTGTGTTCCTTTCTGGTCTATGTTGCTTTTAGGCTCTCTCTTTGCTTAGAGGACCCCTTTCAATATTTGTTGTAGGGCTGGTTTCGTGTTTGCAAATTCCTTTAGTTTTTGTTTGTCCTGGAAGCTTTTTATCTCTCCTTCAATTTTCAATGACAGCCTAGCTGGATATAGTATTCTTGGCTGCATATTTTTCTCATTTAGTGCTCTGAATATGTCCTGCCAGTCCTTTCTGGCCTGCCAGGTCTCTGTGGATAAGTCTGTTGCCAATCTAATGTTTCTACCATTGTAGGTTACATATCTCTTCTCCCGAGCTGCTTTCAGGATTTTCTCTTTGTCTCTGAGACTCGTAAGTTTTACTATTAGATGTCGGGGTGTTGACCTATTTTTACTGATTTTGAGAGGGGTTCTCTGTGCTTCCTGGATTTTGATGCCTGTTTCCTTCCCCAAATTAGGGAAGTTCTCTGCTATAATTTGCTCCATTATACCTTCTGCCCCTCTCTCTCTTTCTTCTTCTTCTGGGATCCCAATTATTCTAATGTTGTTTTGTCTTATGGTATCGTTTATCTCTCGAATTCTGCCCTCGTGATCCAGTAGTTGTTTATCTCTCTTTTTCTCAGCTTCTTTATTTTCCATCATTTGGTCTTCTATCTCACTGATTCTCTCTTCTGCCTCATTTATCCTAGCAGTTAGCGCCCCCATATTTGATTGCACCTCATTAATAGCCTTTTTGATTTCTACTTGGTTCGATTTTAGTTCTTTTACTTCTCCAGAAAGGGTTTCTCTAATAACTTCCATGCTTTTTTCAAGCCCAGCTAGTATCTTTAAAGTGATGATTCTGAACTCTAGATCTGACATCGTACTAATGTCCGTATTGAGTAGGTCCCTGGCAGTCGGTACTACCTCTTGTTCTTTTTGTTGAGGTGATTTTTTCCGTCTTGTCATTTTGTGCAGAGGAGAATAGATTAATGAGAGAACAAAATGCTAGCAGGGTAACAACGTCCCCAGAAAATATACTCTAAACAAATCAGAAAAGACCTGAAGCAGTGGGAAAAGGGAAAGAGAGAAAAAAGAAAAAGAAAGAAAAAAAGAAAAAAGAAAAAGATAAAGATAAAAACAAACAAAAGCAGAACAAAACAAAACAAAACAAAAACAGAATGTGATCAAATATGATCAGGCTGGTTTATAGATCAGTGCCACACACTAGATTTTGGGTGTATTTTGGTCTTTTAAAAGAAAGTCCCTCCCAAAATTTTAAAGAAAGAAAAACTTATATATGTACAAAAATAAGGGTTGATATGATGAAGGGATGGAATATGACTGTAAAGATGGAAATTATAAAAAATTTTAAAAAAGGATTTGATAAGTTGTTTGAAAAAAGAAAGAAGAGGATTAAAAAAAAAAAAGAAAAAAGGGAGAGAATGTGATCAGGCAGGGGAGTAGAAAAAAAACCCTACACTAGAGATTTAGAGTATATTTTGATCTGTTAGAAGAAACTATCTCAAGATTTTAAAGAGAGAACAACTTATATATATATGCCAAAAATATGGGTAACTACTATGAAGGGATAGAATATGACTTTAAAAATGAAAAATAAAAATGTTTTTTTTTTTTAAAAAGGGATTGATAAGATGTTGGTTGAAAAAGGGAAAAAGAAAAATTCAAAAAAAAAGAAAAAAGAAAAAAGAAAAAAAGACAGTTAAAAAAAATAATTAACTTTGAAAGACTAAAGAATCATGGTAAAAAAGCCATGAATTCTATTTGCAGTATTCCCCTAGCGCTGGAGTTCTGCCGTTCTCATTGATCGGTAAACTTGGTCTTGGCTGGCTGTTTTCGCTGATCTTCTGGGGGAGGGGCCTGTTGCCGTGGTTCCCAAATGTCTTTGCCGGAGGCGGAATTGCCCCGCCCTTGCCGGTCCAGGCTAAGTAATCTGCTCGGGTTTGCTTTCGGGAGCTTTTGTTCCCTGCAGCTTTTGTTCCCTGTAAGCTTTCCGTACAGCTTTGGAGGTGGAGAGTGAAAATGGCGGCCTCCCAGTCTCCGCCCCGGAGGAGCCGAGAACTCGGGGCCCCGCTCCTCAGCGAGCCCCCAGAGAAAAGCAGTCAGTCACTCCCGTCTCCCCGGTCTCCGGCCACACTCCGCGCTCACCCGGCCTGTGACCGCGCCTTTCTATCTGGCACCTGACCCCGGGTGGAGTCTCCAAACCCAGCAGATCCCCGCGGTGCGCTCCCGCACCTCTCCTCCCGGGGGAAGAAGGTGAGTCTCCCCGGATCTGCCGCTTGTTGGGTCCCTGCTGGAGGAGCAGTGGCCCGACTGTGCCGTGGATCACGGTTTATAGCAACCCCGAGCTGAGAGCCCGCGCCTGGGCTCCGTCTCTGCAGCCGGCTTCCCCGCTCCGATACCTGGGAGCTCTGCCGCACTCAGGCACCCCCGGTCTTTCTGTGACCCCGAGGGTCCTGAGACCACACTGTCCCGCGAGGGTTCCACCCCCCACTTCGCCACCAGAGTGACGTCCCTCAGCGGAGCAGACTTCTAAAAGTTCCGATTTTGTGCTCCGCGGCTCTATCACTTGCCAGAAGCGGCCGACGGAGGCCCCTCCCCCGCCGTCTGTCCTCCCGAATAACGCCTCGGATTCACTTCTCCGCACGTCCTACCTTCCAGAAAGTGGTCGCTTTTCTGTTCAGAGAGTTGTTGCTATTCTTTTCTTCGATCTCCTGTTGAGTTTGTAGGTGTTCAGAATGGTTTGATCCCTATCCAGCTGAATTCCTGGGACCAGACGAAATCCAGGTCTCCTACTCCTCCGCCATCTTGCTCCGCCCCTGGGGTTTAGGTTTTAATGGACCAGTAAACTGTGATCTGGTATGAAAGGATGGGATTAGCGGGCTGTTTTGTTGCCAAAGGTCCTAAGCTCTTCTGACTCTACACCAGGTCCCTCTTATCTTCATGGAGATGTTCGGGTTTCAAAAGACACTGTTGGGAAGGACAAGTACACCATTGGAACTAATCTCAGGAACAGTCAATGGCCATGAGCTCATTTAGAGAGGATACCTCATTGGCTAAAGCCAGCATTTGAGAGGGGTGACCTACCCTAAACGCCACGGAAGAGTGACCTTTATAATGTCGTGTGTGTTGTGGGGGTGCCCAGGTGGCAGCTGGCTTTTCATTCTGTGTGGCCACCTAAGCTGCTGGGACACGCGCACGGGGAAACACTAGCCACAGAGTCAGTGCGCTGTGGTCATTCTTTCCTATTTATATATTTGATTGTTTTGATTTGAGCGCATAAACCTAGTTTTGAATGCTGCAAATCGCCCTTTATTAGGCTCTCCCATATCTCTATCCTTGGGTAAAATGAGAAACACACAGTCTTTGGTGTATCAGTTTACAGAAGCTGATGACTCTATTCACACAGAGCTACGTTAAGCATGTTGGAAGCCTGGAGCAATTTGGCCACAGAGAGTTGTTTTTCAGTTTAGAAGAAAACTCAGCCCCCAAACTAGATAATGTGACATGTTCTATTTTTAATGAGTGTATTTTCCTGTTTCAGCTTAGAGGTGTTGGTTCATCATTTTGATTCTTGACAAAAGGATTCTGCTCAGACTCTCAGCTCCCTGGTGGGTTGGAGTTTTCACAAAGACATCTGCGCTGAAGCAAAGGGGATTCATACTGTCCTAGACGGTGTTCACTAGAAGATTTCTCAGAAACATCTGTAGCTAGAAGAGTCCCTGTCAGTCTCTACTCCCCAGCTAGAGATGGGCCTGCAGTCCTCACCACTGGCTCGGGAAAAGTTGGCAGTTATTAAAAAAGAGGGTTGCCCAACGAAGGCCAGTAGTTGTCGAGGGCCTTTCAACAAAGGACCGAGTCTGCTACGGGCAAATGGGCTGTATCCAGTGCTCAGGTATTTCTCTGAGTACCTCCTCCAGCCTGTCCTCACGCTCACTGAGCATTGTGGGTAGTGAGGGAGTAAAGAGCCCCAAAGATTGGCCTTGAGGGAGAAAGACATGATGAGAATTCTGATTATAGAAAATCATTTTCAATTTATAATCCATAAGAAATTTACTCCAGAAGAGAATTGACTTGAGAGGCCCCCCCCCACACACATTTCTACTGTCCTTTCTTTTCATTTTCCGCTTCCTGTGGACAACCGGTTATTAAATGGAGGCTACATGTGTACCTCAGTGACCCAAGTTGCTAGGGATACATCAAGTGCTTCAGCCCGATGCCGCTGAGGGAGGTGTGGGGTATCGCCATAGCCCTTGACTTTTCAACTTCAATTAGCAATCCGTCTGGTCCAGTTGCGGTTTACCGTGTGTGTGGTCCCAGCGACGGGCGTGCGGGAAAAAGCTCCAGCGCGGGAGCAGCTCGCGGCTGCTTTGTTATCGTGTCTACCAAGCCATCGGGGTCACTGCGTGGGGAGGGGACTCCGTCAGTGAAAGCAGGTAGAGTTGTCAAGTGCAGGTTCTTAGGTTCGGGGAGGGAAACGACACTTGGCCAATGACTGTTTGTGACTTTAAAGAAAAAAAAAGACTCTAGGACTTTCACATCTGTCCTCCCAAATCGCAGCAGAATGTTTTGCTCATATCCCTTTATTTCTGCCTTTTCTCTGGATTCGGAGGAGTCCTTTTTTGCCGGGGGCGGGGGGGGTGGAATTTGCCCATCCAGAGAGCAGGAGATCATATTTTTCATTCTATATGCATTTTACTAGCCCTCTGCCTTGTTTCCATGAACATTAAAATCAACAGAACTCCATACCCTAAATTTTGCTTTTACTAAAGAAGTGAACACAGTTGTTATTAGTTGAATTCAAGCAGCTTTTGGTTAGAAACATTATTCTATTATGGCATAAACACAGCAGAAAAAAAAAATCAGATGCCCTAGCACAGCACATGTTTCATTGGGAGCTTGACAAATATGTTGGCCTCAAAGTAAACAAGCTATATTCTTTCCGACTTGCTGAAGTGCGTTAACTCTTTCAGGCCACTTGCTGCTAGGCACCCAGTACCCTGCTGGCTTGAGTCCATGGCTTCGAAAACTATCCGTTTCCTGCCAAAGACTGGCTCTGAGACTGAAAAAGGCAAATTTAGACTCCGTGCTGCATTTTTTAGGCAAGTATTTATTTAGCGCCTGTTCAAGCCAAAGATAGTGCTAAGGACTGGAAATATACAGAGAGGTAGAAAACAGGGTAGCCCCTGCCTTCAAGAGCTTTCAAGCTGTTGAGAAGATTGAACACACGCACACATGCACACAGGCGCACACACAGCTAGGGCGGGGGAAATAATAGTTCATGACAGTATATGCCTGAGGATCAGCACGAATGGTGTGGACCACACAGTTGCTGTAGAGTAGTTTAGGGAAAGGAGGTCATCACTGTGGTCACAGAGCCAGGGAAGGAGCTCTGGCAAAATAGAGCTTGAATTGGACTAAGGAGAACTGGGACAATATTGTACACACACAGCAGAGGGAGTCATGATGTTGCCCAACGAAGGCCAGTAGTTGTCGAGGGCCTCTTACTTGCTAAATGCTAGGGGCAGAGCGAGGAATAAGCCAGGCATCGTCTGGGCTATCCTTCAGTAGGAAGACAATTATTTTAAATATATTTTACTGACTGAGGTATTACAAATGTGCCAAGTGCTGTAAATAAGTTGAGAATCCATGATAAACTGCTTCAATAAAAGAGGTGATCAGACCGGAGGAGGCTGTGAGTATAGCCTTCCCTTGGATCCTGTGGCTTGATCTAGGAACTGGAAGGTCAAGGACCAAGATTACTTGTTCTGTCATCTCGGGTCATATAGACATTCATTACTGCCTCTAACAGCACTTTATCTCTTCTCCCCTCTTCCCTACACTAAACACACACACACACACACAAACGAGTTTTGTTTTGTTTTTTGTTTTTCTGCTTTCACACACTTATGGCCACATCAACCTCAACTTTAAATCCACTTCCTAGTTCCGGGATCCAGCTGGGATGGACCCGAAGTCCTGTGTTCCAGTGTCAAAGTGGCTTCGCTTAGATCAGCTGTCCCAATCAGCTATGCCTAGTGGGCAAGTCACATGATCTTGAGAAGCGAGCAAGAGAAATGATTGCCTTTCAGCTACAGTCACTGCTGGGGGAGAGAGCCGAAGCCCAAGCGAGGCCTACTATATGACCGGAACGTGTATGTTGGATAAACAGTGGGGTGGCTGCTCTCACTGAAAACCAGGCTTGCTGTGGTGGGAAGTGGTGAGAGGTGGTGAGAATGTAGACTGGAAAGACCGTAGAATGGGCCTGTGTGTTAAGAGATCGTTTTCAGGTGGAAGAGGGAAGTCTTCGTGTCTCATTGGTATTGAAGCATATTCTGACTGCCCAACGCACAGAGAAACCATGGAGAAAAATCCTGCCCTGGCTGGGGAGTTGTGGGCCTGGAGTAAGCATTTTCTAAGATGGCTTCCCAGCGTATGGGTCTTTGATTTGAGGCTCCTGCAGATTCCTCTCTGAGAGAGATTTTAGTGATGTTTCTCTCCCCACAGGGAGTGTGGTGTCCTCTGGGGATCAGGAGACTCCGAGGAGGTGCTAGCACCCTTGGGTTTGGCCTTCTACCTTCCTAGAGCCCTGTGCCAACACCTTCCCACAAGAGGACTGTGTCCTTCAAAGACAGAAATGGAAGCGATTCAAAACTCTCCTGTGCTTCCCTCCCTGACTAGATGTAATGCAGGACACCTATGTAATAGCATACAAACCATTTTTCTTGGAGACCGCCCTCTTCCCAAACTCAGGTCAGTTTTCTGTATTATGCTTCTTGCTCGTCTTAGAATATTTCAATTATTTATTTAATTTGAACATTTATAAATTATACATGTATAAAATTTTAATATAGAAATTAGAATGTTTGCTCATTATGGGAAATTCAGGAAAGTACACAAAGTGCCTGTAACTCTCAACCCCAAAGGAAGATCAAGGTGGCGTTTTGTTATATTTCTTTCCATTATTTCATACATGCAGTGTGTTATTTAAAAGAAAATGATAACAATGTAGTACATTACAGTTTCTCATCCACTTTTTTCTGTAGTATATAATGAGCATTTCTCCATGTCAGCACATATTCCTGGTGGTTATAGAGTGGTCCAGAAATATATTGAAATATTTACTTATTTGGAAGAATGTAATTGTCGGCTTTCCCCCTCCCAGATACCAATGCAAATACATATCTTCATGTGGAAACATGTGACCACATCTGTTTCCTTCATCCAGGTTTCAAGAACTGAGTTTACCAGGGGAAAGGAAGTGAAATGTTAAGGTCTTATTACATAATTCCAAATTGCTTGCTAGAAAGAGTGTACCAACTTATACTCATGGGAATGGCTGACCTGCTTGGTTCTTTCTGGGGCTGTGGAGTAGCGTGGCTTGTGATCTGTATCTGCTGCATAGTGGGAAAGCTTCTCCAGAGTAGGGACTGTGACATCCACTTCTTTTTTGGTGCTGAACGTGTATCAGGCCCGATATGCATGTGTGTTGAATAAACCCCGGTCAAAAGGGAAGGTGGTAAGATCCGTTAGGATGACATGAGATTTGCTCCAGGTGTGTGGGGAAATCAAGGAGCAATTCCTTTAAGCCAGTATAGGAAGGAGCAGCAGAGGGATGGGACTGAGGAGTGAAGGAGTAGTGAGCAATGGTGTGTTAGGTGCATTGGACCTGAATATGAGCAAATAGGGGCAGGGAGAGAAACTTCTTAAAGATACAGGTGGTCTACTCCATGCAGCAGATCCCAGGTGACTGCACAATAGACTGTGAATTGTCTCAGTATAAAAATCAGTAGATTGAACACTGGACCCCAGTTGGATAGGTCTGAGGGTCCCCAGGGCCTAGGACAAAGTGAGGCTGGATAGGCTCCGGGGAGATCAGGTTGTAATAATAAGTCAGATTTTTATATTTATTCATGGATTCAGTCATCCATTTAACGAATATTTTTTTGAATCAGCACCCTTTTCATAGTGGGGATGCCTTCTTTGAACATGGCATTGGGACTTTCCCATTCTGGTAGCTTGTTCAAATGCATTAGGTAGGGAAGCTGGTTTGAGGTTTGTGCTCTGGGCCTAAAGGAATCAACTTGGCTTTCTAAGAGGCTGACTGAACCAGACTCATTCACTCTTCTCTGGCCACAGAGGCCTCCTTGTTGCTTTCAGAAATGCTAGGTGCATTCCTTCCTGAGGGCCTTGGCACTGAGCCTTTGTTCCTTGGATGTGGAATGGGCTTTTCTCAGATGCCCACTGGATCAAATCCTTCATCTCATTCAGGTCTTTGTTCATCTCTTACAATGTCAGTCCGGCCTGCATTGACCACTCTGTTGAAAAGCACAATCTATTTAAAACCTTCAGCTCTGGCACTCCTGATCCCCCTTATTCTGCTCACATTTTCCTTTTTTCATCAAATTATACTATTTATTATACTGTATAATTTACTTTTTTATTATGCTGATTGCTTATTGTCTGTTTCCCCCCACTTCATGAAAGCAAGGATCTTTGTCTGTTTTGGTCATGCTGTACCTCTTAAGTCCAAGCAGTGTCTCACACATAGCAGGGGATCATTATATATTTGTGGGATGAATAACTGATCATGTGATTGGCAGGTGACACTGAAGAGGAATTTGGAAGAGCAGGGGAGGAAATCCTCCATCCCCTGGACTGTGGGCTTGGACTCCAGATCAAAGTCTGATGAAACACCCTCCTCTATTTCTTGGGGGTGGTGGTAAGATCAGCAGGGAGATAGGATAAAACTGGGGAGAACCTGGGGTTCGAGTGTTCTGGGCAGCTATGTCATGCAGGCCAGAATCTCGCAGCTCTTGAAGGGAAGGGCCTCATCCAAATGTGGAAACCAGATTTCCATGGCTGCTGTTGTAGCTTTTACTACGATCTGAACCTTTCCTTGACCATTTCCCCCTCTGACCAGTGGTCTCAGCAGAGGCTCTCTGCCACTTAGCATTTGCATGACATGTCCCATAGCCCAACTCTGCCCTGCCTTCGACACCAGGATGCCGGAAGATTATAAGAGAAAGATTGACTAGGGAGAGACTCTTTGGGAAGTGGCGCACAAGCCTCAGGGTCGGGGAGGCAGGGGGCTTCCTGAGCAAGTTTTGAATTCCTTAGTGAATCTTGGGGCTGTTCTCATCCCTTTTGGGGTGAGGGTAATGGGATGTGGAGAGAGCCACAGCTGGTTTGTGCTGAGTCATACACTTGTATTTGTACTTTGCCTTGTGTGGAGGAATCCAAGGTTGCTTTACAATGACTTGGTTAAAATTAGCACTGTCAGAGAGCTCCTAAAGAGTCTTGTGGAAAGTCTTCCCAAATAAATCAACATGGGCTTTAGTCATCCCCCTTGCTTCTTTCTTCAACTGCAAATGATTTTAATGTGAAGGTGAGGCTGTAAGATTTTTTTGTGGTTGCCAGCTTTGAAAATACAGGTTGTGATAAGGCAGAGGGGTAAGGGGAAGGGGTCACATAGAGGGTCAAATGCCAGCTTGGTCACTAGCTGGCTGTGTGACCTTACCTGAGTTCTTTAACTTCCCTGATATTCATGCGACTCATAAGTAAAAAAGCTGGGAGGCCCTGGCTGTGTAATTAAGTGGAAAAGATGGCACAGATGGGCCCTAAACAAATGGGAACAGAAATGATAATGATAACTGCTTCCCGTCTATCCTTCAAACAAACATGTCCCAAACCACGCTCCTCCCTTCCTGCCCTACTTTCTCATTGAGAGCTGCTACTCCTTGAGTTCCCTGTAGCTCTGGGCGAGCACCATTCTCTCCGACGCCATGATGGCTCATCACTTCCTTTCTATCACCACTGCCAGAACTCTAGTTCTGCCTCTCCTCACTTCATACAGCAGTTTACCAGTAGTTTTTCTTGACGTCCTCCCTACCTCAACCACTTGGAAGTTTACCTGCTAGCATGGTCCAGAGCCCCTGGTTAGGATGCCCCTTAGGGTTTCCATCCTGTTCTGCTTGCTGGGTATGTATTTGAGTTATTTGGGAATAGTATGGTACTATGTATCTTTCAAGAACAGAGATTCGCTTTTACATTCTGCTCCCCAGCCTTTTGACCCAGGCTGGCACCGAGTTGGTACTCTGTAAAGACTGGCTAGAATTAAAATATATGGGAGGCTGGGACCAACGTGTCCCAAGGATGTGTAAAATATCACTACCATATTTATTTCTTTATATCTATCTATCTACCTATCTATCTATCATCTATCTATCTATCTATCTATCATCTATCTATCTATCATCTATCTATCATCTATCTATCTATCATCTATCTCTCTATCATCTATCTATCTATCATCTATCTATCTATCTATCTATCTATCTATCATCTATCTATCTATCATCTATCTATCTCTCTATCATCTATCTATCTATCATCTATCTATCATCTATCTATCATCTATCTATCTATCTATCTATCTATCTATCTATCTATCTATCTATCATCTATCATCTGCTTGCTGCTTGCATTGTTGCCTGTTTTACTCCCATGGCATGTCAGACAGAAGAAGATGCCTGTAGAGCTCATCATTCCCCAAGTCATGCCTCCAAGAGAACAGGGACCACATCTTTGTTATTATTAATTGCTATGTCCCCAGCAGAGAGCCTAGTGCTGCTGGTGATCATCTTTTCCAAATGTGAGAAAATCTTCCTGAAAACAAAGTCAACACAAAGAAAAGCTGAGATACAGAGAAGAGAGGAAGAGAACTGTTGACATTGCTCAAACCCTCAGATCCTGTCATGCCTGAAGCCAACTCGAATACCCCGCTTAGATGCCCCATTTGTGAGCCAATCCATTCCTATTGTTATGAAAGCTAATTTGAGTGATGTCCCTGTCATTTGCAATCAAAAGAGGACTGACTAATACACGCTCTCTCCTCTACCTCATAAAAAGCTTTGGGAAAATCAAAAGGAACTTTTCATCAGCAAAAGGTTATAAGTTCTGGTGTTAAAGTCTCTCCATGGTTATCTTTTTCTGCCTTGATCAATTCAGGAAATCAGAGATAGTGATGCCACTGGAGACAGGATGTCTTGGTAATGGGCTAAGGAGCACCTGAGGTAGTGGGGAGGTTTGCTACTTTAGATAAAAGAAGTGACATTTGAGCTGACATCCGAATGACGAGAAGCCGCCAGACATGTGCTTATCTAGAGGAAGCACGTTCCAGGTAGAGGAGACAGCAAGTACAAAGGCCCAGAGACAGGAAAGAGCTTGGTGTTGGTCTGAGAACTCTGCAGAAGGTCCATGCTGCTAGAGCTTTGTGAAAGGGGAGATGGATGGGAAGAGAGAGGGAGCCAAGGGTCACGTGCATCTTTCCGGAGAAGGCATGATTTGGCAAATGCTGAGTAGCCCGGGCATCTACCCCGTCTCATATGAGACAGGAGTAAAAATTGGCAACCACAGAGATAGTAAGGAAGGCCTGCGTTCATTTGATAACATCACCCGGTGGCTGGGCTGGCTGGCACTGTGTTGTTCAGTGTATCTGTGCAAGATGGTTTCTGCAAGGTTGTAGGAGCAAATCAATTGCTGTACTACCAACCTAAAAAAGTCAGTGAATCATCCTTCTGTTTTGATCATATATTTAAATATATTCTGTTTGATCCTTTAGTAAGTTAGCAGAGCTGGGAATAAATGACTCAGGTTGGAGAAATAAATTAACCTCTCACGTTCACTAGGGCTTAATTTAGTGATGGCCTCCTCGTTGCCCCAGATGGGCCAGTAGTACATCCGATCTCAGTGTGAGCACCTTACTTGCGGAATTTTGCTTGGCTTCCAAAGGGCAGTACCATCAAATATGAACTCATAACATTAATAAATTGGTATTATGAAGCTCATCATACTTCAAACGTGCTGGTGATTTAATAGAATGTGAATATAATAGAAGCGTATTTTTCTTTTTAAGTCCTGGGACATTATGCTCGCAAAATACCTTGAAATCATGTTTATTCCCTGGCACTGAAAGCATCCCTAAATCATTTATGTGCGCATGTTCTGAATAAGGAGACTGCCATTTAAGGAGTTTCAGAACAACTTAGTTCACCTCAATTTAATGAACATACATGAAGTGTTTGGTATGGATTTGCAGTCCCGACAGAAGACTCTTCTGTCTTCTGGAGAATGATTGGATTGGGGGCAGGGCAAGAAATGAAGCAGGGAGTCCTATTATTATGTTATGTTAATCACCATACATTGTATCATTAGTTTTTGATGAGTGTTCCATGATTCATTGTTTGCGTATAACACTCAGTGCTCCATTCAATACGTGCCCTCTTTAATATCCATCACCGGGCTAACCCATCCCCCCACCCCACTCCCCTCTAGAACCCTCAGTTTGTTTCTCAGTGTCCATAGTCTCTCATGGTTCATCTCCCCCTCCGATACCCCCCCCTTCATTTTTCCCCTCCTACTATCTTCTTCTTTTTCTTTTAAACATATAATGTATTATTTGTTTCAGAGGTACAGGTCTGTGATTCAACAGTCTTACACAATTCACAGTGCTGGTACCATAGCACATACCCTCCCCAATGTCTATCACCCAGCCACCCCATCCCTCCCACCCCCCACCACTCCGGCAACCCTCAGTTTGTTCCTGAGATTAAGAATTCCTCATATCAGTGAGATCATATGATGCATGTCTTTCTCTGATTGACTTATTTCGCTTAGCATAATACCCTCTAGTTCCATCCACGTCATTGCAAATGGCAAGATTTCGTTTTTCTTGATGGCTGCATAATATTCCATAGTGTGTGTGTGTGTGTGTGTGTGTGTGTGTGTGTGTGTGTGTGTATACACACACCACATCTTCTTTATCCATTCATCTGTTGATGGACATCTTGGCTATTTCCACAGTTTGGCTATTGTGGACATTGCTGCTGTAAACATCAGGGTGCATGTACCCCTTCGGATCACTACATTTGTATCTTTGGGGTAAATACCCAGTAGTGCAATTGCTGGGTCATAGGGTAGCTCTATTTTCAACTTTTTGAGGAGCCCTCATGCTCCTTTCCAGAGTGGCTGCACCAGCTTGCATTCCCGCCAACAGTGTAGGAGGGTTCCCCTTTCTCCAAATCCCCGCCAACATCTGTCGTTTCCTGACTTATTTTAGCCATTCTGACTGGTGTGAGGTGGTATCTCACTGAGGTTTTGATTTGGATTTCCCTGATGCCGAACGATGTTGAGCACTTTTTCATGTGTCTGTTGGCCATTTGGATGTCTTCTTTGGAAAAATGTCTGTTCATGTCTTGTGCCCATTTCTTGATTGGATCATCTGTTCTTTGGGTGTTGAGTTTGATAAGTTCTTTATAGATTTTGGATACTAACCCTTTATCTGATACGTCATTTGCAAATATCTTCTCCCATTCTGTCAGTTGTCCTTTGGTTTTGTTGACTGTTTTCTTTGCTGTGCAAAAGCTTTTTATCTTGATGAAGTCCCAATAGTTCATTTTTGCAATTGCTTCCCTTGCCTTTGGCGATGTTTCTAGGAAGAAGTTGCTGCGGCTGAGGTTGAAGAGGTTGCTGCCTGTGTTCTCCTCTGGGATTTTGATGGACTCCTGTCTCACATTTAGGTCTTTCATCCATTTTGAGCTTATTTTTGCGTGTGGTGTAAGGACATGGTCCAGTTTCATTCTTCTGCATGTGGCTGTCCAATTTTCCCAACACCATTTGTTGAAGAGACTGTCTTTTTTCCATTGGACATTCTTTCCTGCTTTGTCGAAGATGAGTTGACCATAGAGTTGAGGGTCCATTTCTGGGCTCTCTATTCTGTTCCATTGATCTATGTGTCTGTTTTTGTGCCAGTATCATACTGTCTTGATGATGACAGCTTTGTAATAGAGCTTGAAGTCCAGAATTGTGATGCCACCAGCTCTGCTTTTCTTTTTCAACATTCCTCTGGCTATTCGGGGTCTTTTCTGGTTCCATACAAATTTTAGGATTATTTGTTCCATTTCTTTGAAAAAAGTGGATGGTATTTTGATAGGGATTGCATTGAATGTGTAGATTGCTCTAGGTAGCATTGACACCTTCACAATATTTGTTCTTCCAATCCATGAGCATGGAACGTTTTTCCATTTCTTTGTGTCTTCCTCCATTTCTTTCATGAGTATTTTATAGTTTTCTGAGTACAGATTCTTTGCTTCTTTGGTTAGATTTATTCCTAGGTATCTTATGGTTTTGGGTGCAGTTGTAAAAGGGATTGATTCCTTAATTTCTCTTTCTTCTGTCCTGTTGTTGGTGTATATAAATGCAACTGACTTCTGTGCATTGAGTTTATATCCTGCCACTTTACTGAGTTCCTGTATGAGTTCTAGCAGTTTTGGGGTGGAGTCTTTTGGGTTTTCCACATAAAGTATCATATCATCTGCAAAGAGTGAGAGTTTGACTTCTTTGCTGATTCGGATGCCTTTTATTTCTTTCTGTTGTCTGATTGCTGTGGCTAGGACTTCTAGTACTATGTTGAATAGCAGTGGTGATAGTGGACATCCCTGCCGTGTTCCTGACCTTAGGGGGAAAGCTCTCAGTTTTTCCCCATTGAGAATGATATTCGCTGTGGGTTTTTCATAGATGGTTTTTATGATATTGAGGTATGTACCCTCTATCCCTACATTCTGAAGAGTTTTAATCAAGAAAGGATGCTGTACTTTGTCAAATGCTTTTTCTGCAGAAGCAGGGAGTCCTATTAAGAAACACTTCCGGTCGGGACACCTGTGTGGGTCAGTCGTTAAGCATCTGCCTTCGGCTCAGGTCATGATCCCGAGTCCTGGGATAGAGCCTCATGTCGGGATCCCTGCTCCATGGGAGGCCTGTTTCTCCCTCTCCCACTCCACCTGCTTGTATTCCATCTCTCTGTGTGTCTCTCTTTGTCAAATAAATAAATAAAATCTTAAAAAAAAAAGAAACACTTCCAGTCCTCTGGGGAAGAGAAAATATTTGCACGAACTGCAAAAGTGACAGTGGAGATGGTAAGTGGACAGATAGAGATATTTAGCAGCTAACCTATTAGGGCTTGGTGACAGATTAGATGGGGAAATAGGGAGCAATGGGAATCAAGTGTGTGTCTGTGGAGTCAACAGACCAGGGAAAATGATGGTACTTAGGTCGACTTGGGAACATTTGAGGAAATCTAGTTTGGGAAGATGCTGCCTAGTGGACACCTGGAAGGCAGGTCTAGAGCTGAACATCAGGTTAAGTCCTGAAGACGCAGCATTGGAGATTACCCCCCTCAAAGATGGTTGCTAAAGCCATGGAAATGGATGGGCTCATCCCACGAGGAAATGAAGAGAGAAGAGAATTCCCACAGATTGAGGCTTGCAGAGTTCTACACAGGCCACCCTCCATGACGTCCATCTTGATTTGGGATTCAAGCCTTATACTATGGAAGAGGGAAATTTATGGGAACATTCATATTTTGCCACTGGAAGCCTTTTTGATGGCCGAATGATGGACCTTAAACACTGAGTATAAACATCGCTTCCACCGAAGATACAGTTAGGAATCCCTAATTTAACGTTTAAGTAGCATTAAGTATTTTCAGAAATGGGAAGTGATTTCCTGGAGAGGCTCATTTGGAGGCATAGCCAGCCCCAAAATCAGCTGTTGACACCCTGAGCTATAGACCAAGATGAGGAACAATAGTGCAGGGATTTTGTATCTTTTTTTTTAATTCCATGAGAAAGACCTGGTTGGCCAATTTCTCTGGTTATTTTATGTATGTAAGTGTTATCTCCCCAATGAATTTTCAGTTCTTTTGAAGCCTGGGTTCCATCTCATAATTTTGGGATCTCCCCATAACTCCTAGCACACTACAGGACTAGTGCAGCCACATTCACATATCTCTTGTGGGAAAAACTACATCCCAACAAGTGGAATCATGAGGGTGGATGGAAAGATCTTTGAAACACCATCAAATTTGTTCACATGCCTGTGTGCAGTATTGCAATCAAGCTGTCCCATATATATTGACTTTCTTCTTATAAATCACAAGATATGTTTCTTAGGCTGAGGTAAAAAAAAAAAAAAAAAAAAAAAAAAAAGTCATGTGTAGAAACCATAGCTTCAAGGGTTCTTTATAGCTAGCAGTCAGAAATACCAAGGGAATTAGCAGTAACAGAGACGGGAAAGAATAATTGTAAGACTTACCCTAAGGAACTTGGTAATAGCATTTCTTATAATACATATCTCATCAACATAGTCACTAAAGAGGCAGGGCCACTTTGGAGTTAGAAATAATACCATAAAATGAAATAATAAATTTGCAAGGAACTTGATTAAGTAGCCATAGTATCACCACCTGAGTTCACAGAGTAAAATGAAGCCTTTATGGACTCTGAAGTTCATATTACACAAGTTCTGTGTGATAGCAATGATAAGTGGGTGAATGTTCTAAACCAATTGACTTCTTATGACCTGTTAATTCCCTGCAGGAACTTCTGAGACATGATATTGTGGTCAGTCAGTAGAGTTTGCTTTTAATATGTCATACTTAATGGTTGGACAGATTGACATTAGCTAATTCTTTAGTGTTTTCTATATACCTGGCACTATGTTATATGTTCTATATAGATTACTTCATTTAGTCCTTAAAATAACCCTATAAAGTAGGTTTTATCATTTGTATGTTTACAGATAAGAAAGCAGAGGGGTAAAGTAATCTGTCTGAGAGCATACAAGACGTAAGTGGCCGAGCCAGTTCTTGAATCCAGGGCTAAATCTAAGATCCATGCTCTTAAGAGCTAGGCTGGGACACCTAGCTGGCTCAGTTGGTGTAGCATGCAGCTCTTACTCTTGGGGTTGTGGGTTCGAGTCCCACATTGGGTGTAGAGATTACTTAAAAATAAAATCATTTTTTTAGAAAAAGAGCTAAGCTTACTGCTTATAGAATATATTAACTACCAGCCATTAATCACATTCGTGCTCTATGCCAGGCATGTTATATCCATTATTTTAATTAATCTTACAAAAATAAATCTCTTTAAGGCAGGGATTATTATGCTGACTTGATAAAAGAGGAAACTGATATTCTGAGAGATTAAGTAATTTTGTTATGGTCCGTGACAGATCTAGTCCGTGACAGATCTATGATTTGTAATTAGATATGTTTTAGTCACTGTACACAAGACTTCCTTGGGTTATCCTTTATAGCCCCACCTGCACCTTCTCCCCTCTCCCTAATCTCTGGCAACAGACCTGTTCTCTCTTTAACCTATGCTTTTTCTGTTACCGCTATTATTTATTATGACCACAAAACAATTCAAACGTAGAGTATTGGTACAGAAAATAATGTTACCTGCTCTTACATGCCTATCAAAAAGATAAAACAAAGTTAACATTTTGTCTACTTTGCCTCTGATCTACCCTCCCCCACTTTTAAAATTATTTTAAAATATTTTATTTTTAAATAATTATAGATTCATAAGGGGTTGTAAAGAAGTGTACCAGGGAAGTCCTGTACACGCTTCCCTAGCTCCTTCCAATGTTAATGTCTTACACAACTATAGTGCAATATCAAAATCATTGGTACAATCTTTAGAGCTTATTCAGATTTCACCAGTTATACATGCACTTGTGTGTGTGTGTGTGTGTGTGTAGTTCTTTTTTTTTTTTAAGCCCAAGGTTTGAACTCACAACCCTGAGATCAGGACCCGAACCAAGATCAAGAGTCAGATGCTCGGGCGCCTGGGTAGCTCAGTCGTTAAGCGTCTGCCTTCGGCTCAGGTCATGATCCCAGGGTCCTGGGATCGAGTCCCACATCGGGCTCCCTGCTCCGCGGGAGGCCTGCTTCTCCCTCTCCCACTCCCCCTGCTTGTGTTCCCTCTCTCGCTCTCTCTCTGTCAAATAAATAAATAAAATCTTAAAAAAAAAAGTCAGATGCTCAACCGACTAAGCCACCCAGGCGCCCCTGTGTGTATGTAGTTATATGTAATTTCATCTTCTGTGTAGCCTTGTGTAACCACCAGCACAGTTAATATACCACACTATGCAGAAGACTTTCCTGTGTAATTTCTTTATAGACATACCCATCCCCTCTCCCCCTCCCTCATCTCTGGCAACTAACCTGTTCTCCATATCTGTGATTATGTTATTTCACAAATGTTACATAAAAGGAATCATACAGTATGTAACCTTCTGAGATTGGCTTCTTTCACTCAGCATAGTTCTTTTTTTTTTTTTTTTTTTAAGATTATTTATTTATTTATTTATTTGAGAGAGAGAGTGAAAGAGAGCACAAGTGAGGTGAGGGGCAGACGGAGAAGGTACCGATGTGGGGCTCAATACCAGGACTCTGGGATCATGACCTGGCCCAAAGGCAGATGCTTAACCGACTGAGCCACCCAGGGGCCCCTCAGCAGAGTTTTCTTGAGATTTGTCCAAGTTGTTGTATGTAGCATGCTGTGGTATGGTGTACCACAGTTTAACCAGTTACCCATGGAAGGATATTTGGATGATTTGCAGTTTTTGAAAATAAATCTTCATTTCTCTGGGTTAAATGCCTGAGAGTGCAATTGCTGGGTTGTATGGTCTAGTCCATTTTCAGTTTTGAAAGGCACTTCCAAACTGTTTTCTGGAGTGGCTGAACCTTCTCCCTGTTGTTAACTTGCATTTTCAAGATTATATTGGAAGTAGAACATCTTTTTATATGTTCTTGGCCATTAGTGGTTTCTTTTCCTTGAAATTCATATTATCTGCCCACTTTTTTCTGATGACCTTTTTGGCCCTTTTCTTACTGACTTGTTGCAGTTCTTTATTTATTGTTAATAGTAATCCTTTTTTGATTAAATATTACAAATGCTTTCTGACCTGTAACCTGTTGAGTTAATTTGTTCATGGTGTCTTTTTTTATGTACACATTTTACATTTTAATATAGTCATATTTATCATTCTTTACCTTTATGATTGTGGTTTTTGTAGTCTTGAATAAGAAATCCATTTGCACTTAATTCATAGGTACACCCTTTAGAGTCTCAAACAGTCTCTTGGCTCTTAATTTATACACAGTACTAACTACTCCTGCTGAACCAATTTTGAAGCACCTCACACATTAGAAGCAGTACATTGGAAGGGGTAGGGAAATTCTATCAGCAGATACTCTGATAACAGCAAATAATGATTTTCAGTGAATCTCAATTAATTGTACTATCTGCAGCCAGTCGTTCACTTTCATTCATCCTTCAGGACTTAAGTTAAATACCTACTCCTCTGAGAAGACTCCCTTGACATTTCTCAAGTCTTGTTCCGAGCTCTTTATGTTCCCATGTCATCCTATGCTACCGTCATTATAGCATTTCTCACACTGCAGTGTAACTGTACATTGACTCACCTGTATCCCCCACATGGCGTTGGGTCCATGAGAAAAGAGATTGTGCCTGTCTAAGAGATGTATCCCTCAGTATAGTGTCTGGTCTCATGGTAAGTGATCAGTGACTTTTATTGAATGTAGGGATGAGGGAGATTCATTTAAAATAAGCAAACATCAGACCCCACAAAGCATAGTGGCTGAGTGCACTTCATGCAGAGGCATTTACTTCTGATCCAGGACTTCTTTTCTCCTGGGAGAAGCAGGCAGCCTGGCCAGAGCAGTGTGGGCTGAGATGCTTAGGGTAGAGAACAGGGTCTGGGCGTCATAGGCTGTGTTGTGGGAGGTTTCACGCTCACGGCAGGGGGGGGGCCTTGGTAATGGAAGGGGTCGGTGAAGTTAAACAGTGAAGGAAATCCAGAGAGAACATGTATGAACAAGAAGCCTCAATGCCAAGAGCTAGAGCTACATGAAAATAATAGTGAAGAACAAATAGACAGGGACTCTTACATTCTTTTGTGTGTGTGTGTGTGCTCTGTTTAATGAGACAGAGAAGTATGTCCGTTGTTTTGGAAAGGTTTTGCTCAGAGATGTTGAAACCATCTGGGGGTATGGTTTCCCTCCCCCATTGGATACAGACGCAGAGACACAGACACGTGTTCTTTCCAAGGGAGATGGGTCAGACCTTATAAAACTCCCGGCAGCTCCTTATTTCAGATGACGTGATCATGTACTTGCCTTCCGGCCTCATTGTAACTCATGAAAATTGCTCCGCTGGCAAGCAAGGAGAAAATAGGACCTCTTTTTCGGTCACTCCTGCTGCTCTGGAGCTCCGACTGCCATCGTGAAGTGAGAAGACGCTTCTTAATTAGAGAGCTGGAAGCCGGATCTCATGTCATGGCAACCTGTTGCCCATGAAACACACACTCCCGGATGCTGCCGGGAGCAAAATATGCCCAGAGCCAGGCAACTTAAAAGTAAAAACAGGAAAATAAATAGCAAAATTCAAGAACACGTGAGACAAGATGAACACAATTTGATAATCATTACTGAGCTGGAGGCAGTTGTCCAGAAGTGAACTATCATTTAGAATTTGTGCTAAATTATAGGAAAGTGAATTCCCTGAAACAGGACTTGTCGCTCAAAAAGTAAATTGAAGGTGCGGGAGGCTTGCAGCTAGACATGCATTTATGTAAGTCTTAGACTGCTTAGTTATTTGGTATAATGCTGCTCCTTTTTTTTTTTCTTGATTTCACTTTATTCCTGCATAATTAGCAGTGTTTTCTGAAGCCACTACACAACGATAGTCAGAGTCGGCTTCCAAAAAATCTTTTACATTTTGTACTGTCTTTCTCTTCTGCTCTTTCTTTCTCTCCTTCACTCTTGTTCCCCCCACCCCCCCACCTTTTTTTTTTTGTAATTTAGGAACTACCGGGTTTAGTAAAAGAGCTTTGGTCCAGAAGCTAGAACACATTGGCTGTAGTCATAACTCTGCCCCCAACTCACTCTGTGAACTTGGGCAAATCCCTTCTCCTACGGAGAAACCAGTATTCCCATGTATACAAAGAGAGGATTGGATAACTTGATCTCGAAAGTTCCTTCTGCTTCTGCTCATATTGGTCTCATTGAAATATGATTGCTGCTCAATTGGGTATTGATGCCATGCCTGAACAAGCAGTAATATCATCCTCCTCACTGACACCGCTTTTTTAAAGCAATCAATTTGTCAAAAATGAGTTAATGTGTTCTGCCTGCTTCATATTAATATTTCTATTAGTGATATCTCTGTCCACATCAGAAATAGGAATTCATAATCAATGCAATACACTGACAGCTAGCCCTTCTCTGACTCATTGCTGCCCCCTTCTGATGGTGGTCTGTTAGAATGTGGACCCTTTCTTCGCAGTGTAGTCCAAACACCCCTGCAAACTTCCTTGTGTTATGAAGCCTGTTTTTTTGTGAACTAGTCAACCCACATCAGAGATTTCAAATGAGTTTCCTTCACTTGCCGGCTGTGGTCAGTTGGTGAAAGATGCCAGGAGTCTGTGTTCAGAAGCATTGTGAGGACTGTTTGGTCACTGGGGACTTAGAATGGTCAGAGTGGCTGATGTGTTAGGAATTTGCCATCCCTGATGTGGCATGAGATTTCCAAGTCATCTCCTGCTGTCTGGCAATCGGCTCACTGGGGATTATGGAGCAGATGTTGCTCTACAATCAATAGGCCTCCCAAAGCTCTGGAGGCACCTTTGTGCGACGCCAGCAGGACCAATTGAGGAAAATTACCCAAACGTCGTAGAGCTACTTGCTGTTCACACTTTGCAGCTTCTTGGACCCAGGACAAAAACGAATTTATAGAAGTATTTGCTGTGAAATGGATAACAAGGAAGTGTGATCCGCGAGGGTGCTTGAGCCAGAAAGAAATTGGAGAAACCAAAACAGTTCACCATGGCAATGTAGCCATCATGTTTTCTATGCATACTCTAGGCTAGGCATTTGGAAAGGCACTTTACATTATAGCTAATCCTCGTGACAAGCCTTTGATGGAGGTACAGAAGTTTTAAGTAGCTTCCCAAAGTTCACACGGCAAGTAATGAGTATCTGTGCTTCTCTCAGAGTGTGCAGAAATTGATGACAATGATGAAGAGGAGCCCATGAACTCATCAACTTGAATCCCTGAGGATTTGGAATTCCTCACTTGTAGATTCTTTCCAATAGTGAAAGAGATAAGACGCAAGCTCCCACTGAGGCTTTAGCGGATCAATAAATAATACCCCTTCGGGGCGCCTGGGTGGCTCAGTTGGTTAAGCGACTGCCTTCGGCTCAGGTCATGATCCTGGAGTCCCTGGATCGAGTCCCGCATCGGGCTCCCTGCTCGGCAGGGAGTCTGCTTCTCCCTCTGACCCTCCCCCCTCTCATGTACTCGCTCTCTCTCATTCTCTCTCTCTCAAATAAATAAATAAAATCTTTAAAAAAAAAAAAATAAATAAATAAATAAATAAATAAATAAATAATACCCCTTCGTTCTCCATCCAAGCTCTGAAGAAAATGAGAAATAGTAGTGAGGCAGATGGATATGAACATATCACCTTGATTTCTGATAAAACTATTTAGAGATCATGGCTTAGGTCCCTGGCAAGCAGACCAGAATACATGTTCCTTCAAGCAAGCAGATTCCAAGAGAAAGGAGGGAGCTGAGCTGAGTTTGCCCAGTTCCTTCTTCCAAACTTATAAAATAGACTGGTTGGGGCGCCTGGGTGGCTCAGTCATTGGGCGTCTGCCTTCGGCTCAGGTCATGATCCCAGGGTCCTGGGATGGAGCCCCACATCGGGCTCCCTGCTCCGCAGGAGGCCTGCTTCTCCCTCTCCCACTCCCCCTGCTTGTATTCCCTCTCTCGCTGTCTCTCTCTCGGTCAAATAAATAAAATCTTAAAAATAAAATAAAATAAAATAAAATAGACTGGTTACTCAGTCCCTGGGGGGGGGGTGGTGAGTGAGCTAGTAGAAAGAGGCCAAGAGTGTTATACTGCAAGCAGTCCTTCCACATGGGATCATGAAGATGGCAGAAGACATTTCCCCTAAGAGATGCAGAGTGCACAGTGGGATGGCTGAATGGCCTGAGGTCAGTCACAGGGAAGTCTAGTTATCCAGACCAGAACCAAGAAGTATAGTCCTTACTTTGAGAATCTTCTAGGGTGGCCAGATGGGTGGTATAAGCAAGAAATCTTAGCATATAACTCCTAATAAATGACTCTGAGTAGCAGTTGTTTTTGTTTTTGTTTTTACGATTTTTTTAATTTTTATTTATTTGACAGAGAGAGAGACAGCGAGAGAGGGAACACAAATGGGGGGAGGGGGAAAGGGAGAAGCAGGCTTCCCGTCAAGCAGGGAACCTGATGTGGGGCTCGATCCCAGGACCCTGGGATCATGACCTGAGCCAAAGGAATACGCTTAACGATTGAGTCACCCAGGCGCCCCTGAGTAGCAGTTTTAATATGACATCCTTCGGTGAGCATCTCCAGCTCACCAAGTGTCCCTCCTCGTCATAGACAGTAGAATCCTACTGCTGCCTCAGCAATGCTCTAGCCCCCCCACCCCCCACCCCAGGGCAGAGACAGGCCTAGCAAAACCTCATAACTACCGCTCTTCCCAGACCTATTGGCTTTATAGCAGACATGGTCATGTAGTGATGACGGCAGGGGTTGGGGAGAGGCAGTCATGGGCCTGGGGATAATGATAAGGGTCTTAAGTCAGCTTCTTCCTGAAGTAGACCCTGAGACAGGACTTGAGCTCAAGCAGTTTACTTGGGAGGTGATTCCAGGAAGCACCATTATTGGAGTAGGGAGGTTTAGGACAGGGAAGCAAGGAAATGTAAGCTAATACATAGTACATTATTTAGGAGGTTCCAACTGCAGGCTTCTGGGCTTCATAGGAGTTGTGCAGAACATGCCTCAAGTTTTAAGAAACTAGAGTATTTATTCACCAATTCCTGTGTGTTAAGGGCTACTCCTAGAAACTTTGACTCCCTGGCAATCACTAACTCTCCAGCCTAGCCCAAGCCCAGGCTGAGCAAGTTCCTGTGGTCAGAGAGTACACTCTGGCTGGCAGAAATTGCAGATGTGTGAAGTAGGAAGCTGTCCATGTGTACGGGAACAGGGAGCTCCAAGGGGATATGGGTAGGGTATACACAGCACAGCATTTGCTATGAGACCAGATGGACCCAACCCGGAGGGTTTTCTAAGGGGATTAACCAAGCCTTTGCTTAGAACAGCTCTCCCACTACTTCCTCTCCTCTGCAAGGAGGTCTCACCAGGACTGTCCCAACCTGAGCATGAGGTTTGGTGGTATGTGTGGGGGGGATCCAAATACGAAAGATTATTTTTTCCTTCTTTGTTTTTCTGTTTGTAAGGCAAGAAAGGTCCACGAGAGGCTCAGAAACAGTAGCAAGGTCTTGGCTTTACAAAAGCTTTGGAAACCATTAGTGGGTTTGGAAGCTGTCAACATGCTGTCAGACAGATGGGTTTTAAAGAAAAAGGGCAGAGATAAATGTATCCTGAGCCATGGATGCCCCCGCCCTACTGTCTAGGGAGGCTGAGAAAGAATGTATAGCATGAGGAGCTAGGCTTTATTCTTTGCGTATGGGGAAAGGAACAGGCAGAGGCCAGGAAGTTGGCCTACATCACAGTGTGGGATACCTGCAAAATAATGGCAGGAGGAAGATTCAAGGAAAGAACTGGCTGAGTATTTGTGTGAAAGGCAGTACCTAGGGGCGCCTGGGTGGCTCAGTCAGATAAGTGTCTGCCTTCAGCTCAGGTCAGGATCCCAAGGTGCTGGGATCGAGCCCCACATTGGACTCCTTGCTCAGCGGGGACTCCTGCTTCTCCCTCTCAGTCTGCTGCCCACCCCCACCCCCTCCCCCCATGCTCTCTGGCTCTCTCTCTCTCTCTCTCTCTGTGTCAAATAAATAAAATCTTTTAAAAAGAAAGAAAGGCAGTAGCTGCTCGGGGGGCGGGGGGGGGGCAGGAGTAGGTCAAACCATCTGGTCCAGTGCTCCTTTGCCTGGATCTTAATACTTTCTTGGCTGTTAGCTGCTTGCTCTCCAGGGGAGTGGTAGAAGGTGAAGGTGGGGAGCTCTTTCAGGAGGAGCCCTAAGACTAAGATCTCTGAGAGAACTGATGATTGATCTGTAATTAGTGAATGAAGTTTGTCAAATGCACATGTAAACTTTCCATGGCTTTTTGTATTTATTTTTAAGCCTGGAAAGAGAAGAATTATCTCAGTGATAACCTTGCTCTCATTAACGAGGCATTAGCTCACCTGGTTTAAGCACAGAACAAATAATACTAACAGGGTAGCAGTGAGAGCCTTCCCTCAGGGTCGGTCTGGATTTAATCCTGGGTTAGAGGCATGTTGCTTCCATTAAGTTATTTCATCCTAGAGTCTTATCTTTGCACCAAAATCCAAAAACAAGCTATTGAATTCTTCCAATCATTGAGGATTCACAAAAGGGGTCAAATCATATCGGGTTTTTTTTTTTTTTTTAAAGGATGATTTTAAAATGCTACTTATTCAATGTGGTAGTTGTTTTTCTGTTTGCTTGCTTGCTTGCTTGGTGGGTTTTTCCTTCCCACCCTGTTCATCATTGTAATGATGGGTAATTTAATTCATTATATTTTCACAAGTCCAACAGTAACCCAACTAAATAGTAGAGGTTTCTAAATAGTAGAGGCTTTTTCTGCTCAGGTGCAAGAGAAGAAAATCATAACAAGGTCCTGTCCCTAAAAGGGGAATGATGCTGTCTGGTTACAAATGGGTTTTGAGATGATGTAATGAAAACAGTGTTTGTGGTTTATTGCTGTTGGAATCATAGCCTGGGTTTGAATGAGTTGTCTTTGCTAGCAGCTCGTTTTCTCTTCATAGCAGGATAATGTAAGAGTGAAAAGCACATCCTAAGGAAATGTCAGAGCCAAATACCGGGTGCAACCAGAGGAAGGATCAGGATACTCTATTCTGGAGACTTGTACAGGGCTCTTTAAGGAGTTCTTCTTCCCTGGATGCAGCCGGAGGACTGTCCCTACCTTCTTTGATGCCCCACCACCATTTTGTGTGGGACCTTCAGGGCCAGGCAGAACAGAGCCTGGATGGGACTTCACATCTGACATCTTTTTAGTGATATAAACCCATGGGCTCAAATACAGTTGCTCAACAGAATCACCTGGAAGCCTGTTAAAATGCAGATTCCTGGGCAATGTCTCCAGGATTTGGTGGGTGCTGGGTGGGATCTGGTAGTCTGTGTTCTTTCATCTGCTCCTTGGCTTGCCCAATTTTGGTCAGTTCATGTCTCTCCCTTCCTCGAGTCAATTAAATAATAGTATGTTGAGAGAAGACTTTTTTAACTCTAATTCAGTTATATGTTTCTTCCTTTCCTTCGTATGGACAGCTGGCTTGTTCACTAATATGCCTTCAGAGCCCAAGTTTCTGATGTCAGTGTTCTGTTCTCAGATCTGCCTCTGATTTGAAGGATGACCTTTAACATCTCCGTGGTTGAGTCTTTCCCTGTCTTCTGTGTGTTTAGCCACTCTTGTTTAGCATGCTGAATGCAAGAAGAAAATGACTGTGGAAAGTTCAAAACATAAACTGCCATGGAAACATCATAGTGGCAGTAAAACATGTACACTGTGCAGATGAAGGGGAAGACAGATCAAGGGGATGAAACTGTCCATTCGTCAACGGTGGATTAGTCCCTTTCTCCTTGTCACCTTACATAAAGTGATTTAAGAGGAATTACAGATTTGGGGGCCAAATTTGCCTGGGTTATTATTTTTCATACCAACCCCAAACATTTTTATAAAATGTATTGTGCTGCTTCTGGGATATATGCAAAGACCAGTCTCTAAGAAAGCAGGAAGTTGTTTGCTCAGTGACCTGGGAGGGGGTGTTACTCCTTAGTATCCCCTTTCCCAGGAAGGGGAAGGAGCTGTTCTTTCAGGACCCCTGTTGGGCTTTTATATATCCATTTAAGTTGTGGAATTTTTTTCTGAGTACCTTCTGGGGACAGGGGCCTTTTTCTGGGTGTTTATTATTCTAAGTGTTTCAGGACTTACAGATGTGAGGAATATGCAATCTCTGCTTTGACAAGATCACAGCAATGCTTGGGAAGTTTGGGGTAAATGTAAATTATTAGTTGCTTGTAATACAGGACAGTATATGCCCTGGAGATTCAGAGCAGTGAGGGGTCCCAGCGTGTTGGGAGAATGAACAAATACTTCATGGCGGGAGACCTGATTTAAGATGGACTCTGGAATTTAAATAAAATCTTGGAAGAAAAAAAAATAAAGGCAGACTCTGAAAAAACACACGGGATTTGACTAAATGTAGGCATTGGCACTGGAGGAAACAGCTAGAACAATGGCCTGGCAGCGGGCACAGGCAAAGTATATTTGAAATTGTCTTCAAGATCTATTGAAAGATTTTCAGATTGTCCTAGAAAAAGGGGTAATTTTCCCTTTCTTGGCATAAGTTGGGGCTTCTTTTTACTACTTAGTCATCCAAGGACTTGTTAGGCATCACAACACCTCTCTTGCATTAAAAAAGGGCCTGGGATGTCAGGGCTTGTGAACTGTGGGAAAAACAAGTAGGCCAGCTGTAGGATCCCGGCTAGGATCCAGCACTGGGACAAGTTACCACAAGAGGTCAAGAAGTTTAGGAAAGCCAAGCAACCTGCCTCTCTTCCAGTGTAAATGAAAAAGCCTAGGCTTTGGAATCAGATCAAACCCGGATTTCAATCCCGGTTTTGCCACTTACTTAACCAGTGTTATCCTGGGCAAATGATTTAATAATTAAATATAATGTACATAGTGTAGCTAACATAGCTGGTACCTTAAATGTCAACAAAATTATCTGTCCAAGTCATGTTTGTAGAGGCCAAGTTTCAAAGGGGGATGGTAGATGCTCACTTGTGTTTCCATGGGGCCACGTCTATTTCTCTTGCTGTTTTATAATATATTATGTCTCCTTCACGTCTCAGCTCTTTGCTTGGCTTTAGGCAGGATCAGGATGCCCAGTTAAGTGTTCCTGATATGACAGAAAGAAAGACCACACCTTCCAAACTTGCGGTGGCTTTCTCACTTTGGGATTCTTTCAGCTGATGCTTCCATTTTGCTGTGCTTTTTTTTTTTTTTTTAAAGATTTTATTTATTTATTTGACAGAGAAAGACACAGTGAGAGCAGGATCACAAGCAGGGGGAGAGGGAGAGGGAGAAACAGGCCTCCCCTGGAGCAGGGAGCCCGATGCGGGGCTCGATCCCAGGACCCTGGGATCATGACCCGAGCTGAAGGCAGACACTTAACGACTGAGCCACCCAGGCGCCCCCATTTTGCTGTGCTTTGACATTCTGGCCCCTCCTTGAACTTTCTAATCTTTCTGGTTTTGCCCTCTCTTCATGGGAGCCTGACCATAACCCTCCCAAGGTACCAGTGTTTCCTCTGGGCTAAGCTACCTTAATGTCTTCTTAAATGTACTCCAGTCTTTGCGTGTGGCAAGTATTGCCAGCCAGTCTTACTGATGGTGGTCAAAGGTGACCGACCTGGTCATGGCTGGCAATGACCTGGCAACTCCTGACAGATGATGCCCCTTAGGCAAAGGTAGGAGGGCCTGTGGGTCATAGCTTGATCTATACACTTGGTCTATACACTCTAAAAAAGTTGGTGGTCCAGAATGGCTCCCTTGGGTCAGGCTAGCACTCTTGGCCAGCCTTGAGCTGTCCATGGCGCTTCTGAGCAGATTCTAGACCTCATGATAAAATGGGAAGTTGGTAGTGTGAGACTACAAATACAATAACTTAACTTCATTGTTTTCAAAAATCATTAGATCATGGTACTCTTCCTGCTCATGTACACCCTGATTCACATACAGAGCCACCAACTACCCATTAACGTACCTAGAAAATAGTTTCTCCAGGCTTTAGGAAAATGTCCTCATTTAATCTTCATAAACATGCTACAAGATAGATTTATTATCTTCATTTTATTGGTGCCCAAAGTGGAGTTCAAAGGACTCATCCAATGTCATTTAATGAGCAAGTTACAGAGTCACTCACACCAACTGGAAATCCTTCTGTTCTTCTACCACACTCACTGACTCTACATGCATAAGCCTTGCTATTATTGGCCCTTATGATAGAAACGTCATGTTAGCACAAAGTTGGGAAGCAATACCCTTCCACAGGCTACCCATGTTCATGAGAATCCGGTGTTAATTTAATGCCCTGAATCTTAAAACATTGATAGGCTCTATTTTGGGGCTGAATTGAACTGGGACCGTAAAAAAAAGTCGGGAAGCTTCTTACTGGCATGTCATTCAGTCTTAAAGCCCCAGGAGCCTGCCATGGGGGCTTCTGTCATCTTTCTCTCTGTCTGGGTTTAGAAGAATTCTCAAATGGGAGGAGCCCAGATCAGGGCATAATCACCACCTGCTCTCATTGGGGATTCTCAGCTTCTTCCACACCCACCCCCAAGCCTTTCAGGCCTCTGGCTCTGGATGGGAGTGGTGGTAGAGGCTTTTGCAGTGCTGATCATTATCTTCATGCCCCAGGGACTACGGAAAAAGCACAACAACAACAAATCCTTCTTCTGAGAGGCTTTGAACTCCCTGAGTCATGGAGGAAAACCAGATAGAGACCGCTAGAAGCTCTGTGATTCCCCCCACACACACCCCCAGCAAACTCAGCTGCCCACAATTTTGTTGTACTTAGCATGTCTGAGCAGACTGGGTTCAAATGCTGGTACCTAGCTGTGTGCTTCTCTGAGCCTGTTTCATCATTCATAAAAAGGGGATAATAATACATATTCCTGTTTAATAGTGTGATTGTAAGGATTAAATGAGATAATTGACGTACTTTGTTATGTATGTTTCTGATGAACACTCCAAGGCAGGATTTGAAATAAACAAATTGCTTCAGCTAAAGGCAGATGTTCTGAATAGTTTGTTATTAATCCCACACTTCAAGACCCAAGATCAGGCTGACTGTGACTCACAAGCGAATGCGGATAATAGCAACACCTGCTAGCTCTCGGACTGAGTGTCAGAACCCCGCAGAACCGATTAGCTCCTGCAGCACATGGCAACTCTGGTTAGAGTGACTTGGAATAGTGGTAATGTCCCAGCTCCTTAAATTGCCTACTTCTACTAATATTACCCCCCCCCCCCGCAAAAAAATGTGTTAGCAACACAGGATGTTAGAACTGAAGTCTCGTCCAGTTTCTGCCTCTCCTTTTATAAATGGGAAAACTAAGGACTCCAAGAAGGGACTGTACTTGGCTTCAAAGTGACACAAATAATAAATGATTAAAATGAGATTCTTTCTTAAAAAAATTTTATTTATTTATTTATTTAGAGAGAGAAAGAGTGGGAGGGAGGAGCAGAGGGAGAAGGAGAGAGAAACTCAAGCAGATGCTCAGCTGAGCTCGGGGCCTGACATGGGGCTTCATCTCACGTCCCTGAGATCACAACCTGAGCTGAGACCAAGAGTCGGATGCTTAACTGACTGTGTTGCCCAGGCACCCCTAAAATGAGATTCTAACCCCAGTCTTTCATCTTATATGATGTCAGCATTCTGATTTAACATGCTTATTAGATAAAATCTGAAAGATACAGAAAATGATAAAGAAGAAAAAAACACCTGTAATCCCACTCCACAGATAAGTCCACTGTTATCATTTTGGCACATTTCCTTCCTTTCTGTCTTCTCCCAATGCATTTTCTTCCACCTACTTGAAGACATTAGTAAAACCCAGGCCTTCTGACCTCATGTGCGATGCTTTTCTCAACCATGTCAGGCTGCCTTTGTTTTATAATTTTTTATTTATCCATGTTTTTAAAGTAAGCTCTATACCCAACATGGAGCTCGAACTCACGACCCCTAGATCGAGAGTCAAACGCTCTACCAACTGAGTCAGCCAGGGACCCCCAGGCTGCCTTTCTAATCAGCATCCTTATTTGGTATTTGATAAGCAGTGGTTAGGTTTTTAATTCTCAAAACCAAGTAAAGGTACCAATGATCTTCCAACCCCTGCCCCTCACCCCCACCATATGGCTCATTAAGAAAACAGGTGTAATGATGAGATCAGGAACAAATTAGATCACTAGGATGACCCAGAACAGAAAGCCAAGAAGGTGCTAGACTCTCAGGGGAATCCCCCAAAGCTCTTCCCAGCCCTCACCTCAGGGAGCATGATCAGTGGCAGTGGCCACTATCTGAAGCTGGGCCTCTAAGCTGGCCCTCATCCCAGCTGGAAACCAGAGCAGAAAATGAAAAGGCCACAGGAGATGCTTCGTACAGTCCTGCTGATGTGGGGAATGCAATGCCTAGGCCCTAGGGCATTTTGACTCAGCTTCTGTTTTCTCCCGAGCTTGAGTTGCTGGAACTTCAGCTGCAGCGTGCGCTTTAACTCCTGTCTCTTCCCAGCGCACAGTCTTGTTATCAGTCTGTTCAGGGACGGGGGATTGGGGGGAGGGATTGGTGGGGGGGCGGCTAGTGGGGATATGACTGAGGGGGACTGAGACAAGGCAGAACGTCCCTCTAGTTGATTCTGCCTTAATGGGGGTGATGCTGTACCATCCTGTGCACTGAGAGAGTAGCTCCTGCTCAGTTAGTTCAGCTGAGCTAAGACGGCCCCCCGAGGCTTTTCCTAACAGGCATCCCGTCCCGTGCGCCTCAGTCTCATTGTGTGGCCACAAGTCCTGGGGGAGACAGGAGCCCGCTAGACTGTCCTAGCAGACTTGAATAATAGGAAATAAATGGGCTGGAGAGCCGTGCAGCCTCTCTGTTACACAGCACCTTACTGAAGCAGCCAGCTATTTTTAGAAGAGGAAAAAAAAAGGTAGCGGCTTACTCTTTAGGGATCGGCAGGTGGGGAATAACAATCTGCCAAACTCTAAAATTCATTTTTTTTTTTAAGCTGGGCTGCAAATGAGACTTTCTTTTTGCCTGCCTCCATGTGGTGCCGTCTGCGTCACCGCACACCCCTGGGCGACCAAACCGTGAACGCTGGGGAAATGAGACGCAGAACTGCAGGCCCAGGGAGCCTGCTCCATCGGCCACCTACGCGATAAAACTGAAACAAAAATCCGTGGCCTTGTCCCTGGGAGCACTGAAACCTCAGGTCTCTGGCCAGACGTCACCCTCAGTGAGGTCTTCCCTAACACTCTGTTTAAGGTAGCCCCTGCCACTGACCGTCCCTCGGTCCTGCATTATTTTTTAAAAATTTTTTTAAAGATTTTATTTATTTATTTGACAGAGAGAGACACAGCGAGAGAGGGAACACAAGCAGGGGGAGTGGGAGAGGAAGAAGCAGGCTTCCCACCGAGCAGGGAGCCCGATGCGGGGCTCGATCCCAGGACCCTGGGATCATGACCTGAGTGGAAGGCAGACGCTTAACCTTGACTGAGTCACTTAGGCGCCCCTCTGTGCTGCATTATTGTTCTTCCCTGCACACATCACTACCTGACAGTAGGCTTTTTATCTCTTTACTCATTTTTCGATTGTCTCACCCACTAGAATGTAAGGTCCAAGAAAACAGGGACTTGGTTTTATTCGTTGCTGTGTCCCCAGGGCCCAGAACCGTGCCTGGCGCATGCTTGCGCCCATTCTATCAGGCAATGAACGGATGGTGAGAAAGATGGAACCTAGTGTCAACAAGACAATGAGTACACCAAGGACAATGATACTTTTTGAATGCTGCACATGAACTTCCTATCCTTTCAGCAGCCATGCTGTTCTTATCCCCATTTTTGCAGTTAAGGAAAATTAGGTTTAGGGCTGAAGTGACTCTCCTCTGTGACTTCGGGGTCACAATGTGATTCCATGGCAGAGCCAGGATATGCTCACTGGCCTGGGGACAAGTCCTTTCCTACAAACCAGACTGAGGGTCTGTTCACTTGACAATATTTTGAATTGGAGTCTTTGGAATTTCTTCCCATGATTCTTCCCCAACTCTATAAAGCTCTTTCACTAAAATGGCCACGTGAGGTAGATATGCTTCCTTTGTCTCTATTTCACCTGTCTGACGCCCATGAACTGGTCACCGCAAATCCAAACTAGCAGAGCAGAATATGGCCGCATTGCTCTGTGGACGGAAAGAGCCACATTATTCAGCACAGTCGTGGCTCGATGGCGAAGCCATACTACCAGATAGATAATGAGAGTTACTTTCCTTGAAGATTGGGGAATAAAAATTAATGACCTTTCTGAATGCTGTGATGTTGACTTTCTCCTGCTGGAGACATGGCCTAGACAACCCTATTTACTGGCAAAATATTTTACAAAGCCAGAGCACGTCAGGGCCCCGGTGTCAATTTCTTGGTCCCTCATATTCATGAAAGTGCAATGCGCATCTGCTCCCCCTCCCAAAATAAAATGCGACAAAAAGGCAACAAGCCAAAATACCACACCAAGTAAAAACAGCCCACTGAGCTCCCCAAGGGCAGGGTGTATTTATATGTGCATTTGAAAGTCCCTGAGACCCCCCTCGGAGGCTTATTTCCTTCTGGGGGCTCCGAGGTTCTGTGAGCAGGCTGGCTGGGGGAACGCGCTCGGAGTCTCGCTCATTTCCATCCTGAGCGTAGCTTATCCGTGAGCAGCACCTGGTGCGATCCATTGTCAGAGTAGTCACATCATTATCGTGTGTTTATGGAAATTAAAGTCTCTATCATGCGTTTGTATTCTAATGAGCCAATTAAAGAGTTCTGCTATTCTTTTTAGAGGAGACCTACATATGAGTGAGAGAGAGAGACTCTGTTTCCGTGGAAGATTCAAGGGGTCACTGCCTTGTTACCAAAAGCAAGCTTAAGCACCATTTCTCCTGTGGATCCTGGGCTCAGTCAGCTCCCTGGCCCAAGAATCCCAGATTTTAAGGAAATTTTGTGCTACCTAGCCCTGTCTGGACCTAGATCCCTTCTCAGCATTCAAACCACTAAGATTTCCTGAGCCATTCTTTCTTTTCTTCATGGTTGGGTTGCAATTGTATTTTTATCTATTGTGAAATCACTGAGATTTTAAAGTACTCTTCTATATTTCATATTGACTTGTAGGTAATAAGTAAATCCCTAATAGAAGGAGTAAAGACTCCCGACCCTTGGATTCCTGTCACATTAGAGAAAATTCTTTTTTTAAACCAACTCTTACTTTTCAGTATATTCCATCAGATCAAGTCCTAAATCGTCAAGGAAGAAAAGTAGCCCATGTGATTTGTTCTCTTGGGATGCACATGTCTCTTCTCCCACTAGCTTGGGAATTCTCACCCTGGTTGTACATGAAAATCACTCGGGAGGGCTTCTAAAAATTACCAGTGTGCTGGCTCAACCACAGGCCATGTAAGCCAGAATGTCTGGGGGTAAGGCCAACGGAATTTTATTTTTTTTTAAAGATTTATCTATTTACTTTAGAGAGGAGGGGGGGAGAGAGAGAGAGGAGAGGAGAAACAGAGGCAGAGGGAGAGAGAGAAGCAGACTCCTCACTGAGCACGGAGCCCAACGCGGGGCTCGATCCCAGGACCCTGAGATCATGACCTGAGCTGAAATCAAGAGTTGGCCACTTAACCGATTGAGCCACCCAGGCGCCCCCAAGGCTGAGGGGATTTTTATGTGTGTCTAAGATCAAGAACCACTGAATTACAGAATTTTCAGTGCTCCCACCCAGAGTTTTATTGTGCAGCCAATGCTGTTGCGAACCACTGCGCTAGAATGGAGGTAGCTTATGGGCAGGTCCTATATTTGAATGCTTCTCTTTCCCCAGTGCCTAGTAAAGAGCCTAGAACCTGCCAGGTGCTCAACACATATATGCGAAGGATACTAGATGTTCTAAATAATTCAGTTCGCACCCATCACCTTGTGTCATTGTCAGACATATTGTTGCTGTTCTGACCCTGTTTCATTTTGAACCCAACCACGGTCCCCCATCCCCCAAGCCCACCCCCTCCCATGGTAATCGCACCAATGCAATTACTAAGCCAGTGTCTTCCTGGAAATTGCACGGTGCTTCTTTTAAACTTCAGTTGCACTCCTTCTATGTCACCACACTTAAAGTATCCTGACACAAGCCAGTGTCCTTTTGATCTACTAGTTTGCAGTTTGGGGACTTCTTGTTTGGAAGGAGCAATGATCATGATGTGGCCTGGCCACACCTTCCTGTCTCATGAAACCATGATACCATGTGACTGCAGATGCTTTAACTACTCGAGAAAAGGTCTCTGCCTGACCTGCAGTGTGGGTGAGATAGTTGGGGAGCCTCCGAACACGAACACCCCGGGGTGCTGGGTGATGCTCTGCTGAACGGTTGCGGACCTCGCTGCGGCAGGAGAAACCCCTTCCTAGACTAGGTGATTGCTTTTCGGCTGGCAGAGTATAGTTTTACTGGTCCCTGCTCATTTTGCCATTTTAATTTTTTATAGACTTGTCAGTTTTCTTGTCTTCTGTTCTACAATAACATTTTCCAGCAGTATATCAACCTCAAGATTTAACTGTTGACATATTCAGTAATGGGAATTTGGAGAGCCACTTTTTATTGATGTCCTAGAAGCTTGTATGCAAGGGACAATCACCAATGCCTGGTAACTAGCATTTTTTTCCTGGTTTTAATTGTTAAGCTTCTTTAAACTGGTAGAGATTGGCAACTGTCTCACTGGGAACCAGATAAGTTTTTTCCTCCTTTTTCTTTTTCTTGAAAAATAATCTCTACACCCAATGTGGGGCTTGAACTCACAACCCTGAGATTAAGAGTCCCACGCTCTAATGACTGAGTCAGCCAGTGCCCCTCCTTTTTCTTTCCACCATTCCCAGAAAGAATAGCGAATCTCAGCTTCTCTGAATTTGATCTTCATTTAAACCCTTTTCTTACTATAACAGATAATGAAAAGTGACTCTATGTCTAATCCAGTTCTCTAGATTCAAATATTAATCATCAGGTGCTAATATATTCCACACAAGACATAACATTTTCTTTTCTGTTGATTCTTTTGATACTTAATTAAATGTTTTTCTTTAAACTAGGAGTATTTAGCAAAATGTAGTGATGGGTCTCTCAGAGGCACCTATAAATGATTTTATGGTTTTATGTAAGCATTTAGGTGATACTGCATGCCATTTGTGTTTTGCTTTAACTACAGAAGCTAGTAGCCAATACATCTAGAATTCCTTCATAGATTTCAAAAAGCCATTGCCTGAATAAATGTAATTATGGTATTTAAGAATTTCTACCAAAACGTTTCTTATGCAGGGTTTTAATCACCATGATTTTTCGGTTCTTCCTCTTCTTTCTTCCTACGTGTTATTGCACTGGCAGAAAGTTGGGGAATAAGCAGAGTTCCAATTTAATTTAGTCTTCTTTTTTCCTTCCCTAAAAACAGGTAAAAAGTTGATGGATGGAAGGTTAAAAGGATTAGTGAAAATGAGATTGTGAGAGTATCTGTGGAAAGAGAAGTTGCAGGAGTGCGCGAATCCCGTTAGAAAAGGAAGGATGGGGGTGCCCGGGTGGCTCAGTCGGTTGAGCTTCCAACTCTCTTTTGGTTCAGGTCATGATCTGGAGGTTGTGAGATTTAGCCCCACGTTGGGCTCCACACTGAGCGCTGAGTGTGCTTGTCCCTTCCTGCCCCCCCCCACCACCGCTAGCTTGCTCACTTGCACGTGCTCTCTCTCTCTCTCTCTCTCTCACTTGCTCTCTCTAAAAAAAAAAAAAAGAAAGAAAAGTAAAGAAGGATGGTCTCCTTCAGAGAACAAGGGGCAGATGAGATGAGAATGAGATTGAATTACTTTGGTAAGTGAAACATTCCCTCAGTTTGTTTGTCAGCTGATGGGTAACATTAAGAACATTTGTATGGAAGACACCTAACAGGTGCTGCATTTACCCTTTGGTATAACCATCAAAACAACAACTCTGGAGCGCCCTGCTTTAGCAGTCTAACAGAAGTATCTGACATCATTGAATCTGCAAGTCAGCAGGCTCAGAGGTTTGGATGGTCTCAAGACATCCGGGAAAGTAGAATTCAGAGTCACCCCTCCCAACTGAAAACAAACTTTCCTTAGGTGTCTGTTTCTGTTATTTTACTGGTTTGTCTTTAAATGTTAAGACGTAGGATTAGCTTTACAAATTTAAAGCTATTCAGTTTCTCTACGTTCCTTCCAAGAATTGTAAGGAACTTAAAATGTTTTTTCTTTGATCTCCCAATCAGTATTTATTTAGATTCACTAGCAACTTCTTTGCCTGGCATTTTTTTTTCTTACATTCTACTCCTTTCATTTGCATTCAGTTGCCTTCCTCTTGAACCATAGTATATCCTTGTAATGAAGTTCTCTAAGCAGTAAACTAAGTCTTCCTTTGTCTGAAGATGTTGAAATTTTACTTTCACTCTTTGACCGATAGGTTAGCTGGGCAGAGACGTCTTAGTCCCCGCTGCCAAACTTAGCACTTTAAAAAAGCTACTCCATTTGTTGCCAATGAGAAGTCTTATTTCAACCCGGTTGTCTATCTTTTGTAGGCACTTTTTTTCTTGTTTTTCTTCACTTTAAATATTTTTTTGTTTTCTTCTCTAATTTTGGGTTTCTTCTCTAATTCTATACACTATAATTTCACTACAATGTCCAGATTTCACGACAAAGGTACAAATTTGGTGTCGTGTATCCTTCCTGGAACTTAGTGTGTTTATTAAGTCTGAGGATTCATATCTTTTTCTTTAATTCTGGGAAATTATTGCCATTATATCTTAACAGGTTTTCTCTTCCCCCTTCTCTCTATTACCTCTTTCTGGAAGTCTTGTTGGACGTCAGTTGGCATTCCTCATTTTGCCATACATGTCTTAACCTGGTCTTCATGATTTCCATCTATTTATCCCTCTGTACTACTGTCTGGGTTTCTTTTGTCAGAAAGCTTCCAGTTTACTGATTCTTCAGTTGATTCAAATAGCAAGGATTCAAAATAGCAAGGGATTCAAAATAGCAAGGATTCAAAATAGCAAGGGATTCATTATTTAATTTTCATGATTTCTGACACCTTTCAACTAACTGGAAATTCAACTGGAGTCACTACCAGTAACTGAGGTGTCTGTCGTGGTGGAAAGAGCACTGGTCTTGGAATTTTTCCTGACAGTAAGTGCTCAAGAAATGTCTAATGCCTGATTGAATTGATGAATGAATCAACAAACCCATTCCCCTGTGTAAATGGGAAAACCCAGTCCCTGACCTCATGGAGCTTACACTTTAGAAAGGAAGTCATCCCATTGCTTTGTAATTGTTGATTTACCTGTATGATATAGAGTGGGAATCAGGGGAAAGAATGGGAATAAGGGCAATATTTGCAGAGGCAGCAATGTTTATACTGGGTTTTGAAGGGTCTATAGGAGTTTGGCACAGGGATAAAGCATGGAAGAGAGAAAGGAAGCCCTGCGTAGTCAAAAGCTCAGAGATTCGCAAGAGTCCAGGATTCCCAGAAGTGGGCGTATTGACAGAAGTGGGCTCCTGACAAGGGGACTGCTACGGACATAAGGGGGACATGAAAAAGGTGCAAAAAGGTGGAGGTAACTTAAAACCCTCCGCCCGGACCCCTGGACAGGCAGCTCTGCCCCCCTCCATGCTAAGCTCCCCACCCTCCTACGCAGGTTTCCTGGTGATATATGACAGAGAGAAGTGCACGATGGCCACTGGGCTTAGGGCCTGTGGCGGAACTACCAGGCCTGGGTAAGATTCCAGCAAACAGCCCCACCCTCTGTGTCATAATTTAATTAACTCCATCGGTCCAGATGCTAAATACTGGAACTGGGGAGGAAAGAGGAATTACCGACTTCAAAAAAAAAAAAAAAAAAATCAGAAACAGATCTAGCATGCCTTTCGGCACGTACTCACTGATTATGTGCCAGACAATCTGCTGGGGATACGGCAGTGCAAGAGACAGACCACGTCCCCTAGTCAAGCGCAGATGCTGTGCCAGAGCGAGGACATGTCATACACATGTGACTCACAACATCAGGAGTGTTCTGAAGAGACTACAGCAGGGGGGACGGGTGGAGAGTAATTGGGGGAAGTTTCTTCAGCTAGGCAGGTCTGAGGTGGTATGAAGAGTGAAGAAAGAGTGGTCCAGGCAGAGGGCAGAGGAAGTGCAAAACGCCTCCGAGTCAGGAACCAAGTGGCTTATGGGTGAAGGACAGAAAAGAACAGTGACCTGGGGGAGAGTCAGCGGAGATGAAGCCAGGAAGGTGGGCAGGGCCCATGGCATCTAAGGCCTTGTAGGCCACGCTAAGGAGTTTGGATTTCCTTCTAAGCAACATGAGATGCCACTGGATGGTTTTAAGCGGAGACATAATGCAATCAGATTTGGGGTTTTAAAGGGCTGCTCTGGAGATTGTGTGAATAATTAAGTGGAAAAGTGCAAAGATGCAAGTGGAGAGATAAATTAGGAAGCTGGTGGAGGAGTCCAGCAGAGTGCTGGTGGTGTGAGGATGCTGAGCGTGATCGCGTTCCGGACCTGTTTTTGAGGTAGAACCTGCTCATGGATTGGAAGTCAGGGAGTGGCGAAGAGAAACCCAGCTTCTGTACTGAGTTGCCAGATGGTGAGGAATGGCAGGAGGAAGAGAGGTGAGGGGATGAGGATCAGGAGTTCCAGCTTCCACATGCCAGGGGATAGAGGATCACAATGGAGAGATCCTGTGTATGGACACATGGTGAAGGAATTAGGACCTGATTCTGTGTGGAACTGTGAGTGAGGGGAGGTTTGCACACTGGTGAATAAAACAGTCAAGCCTATGGCAGTTAGAGCGTAGCTGGGCATCCAGCGGAGCCCTGAAGTGTTGGCAGATGTGCAGTAAAAATGGTTTTGACTCAGATGAACAAAAAGAACTTTGCTGACTTCTTAGGCCCTTAGGACCTGTGGTCATCTGTAACTTAAGTTCTTGTTCTTGTTCTCTTCTCCCATTTTCTCTCTCTCAAACTTAGCTCCTTCTATGATAATAAACCCAGGGCAAATGCACATATTCTCACATGCATGAGGACATGGGCACATACACACACACACACACACACACGTAATTATGTCATTTCCAGTTTTCTAACTGAGAGTGAGCGACCTCACTTAGGGAGCTGGCCTAGCTCTCTGTTTCATGCCTCTCATTGCATGAAATAATCTCCTGGGGATGTGCATTAGTTACTCATTTATTAGTAACCTTAGGAAAGGCTAAAAATAGGGTTTTTTGGGGGTAAGTACACTGCGTGGAAGTTTCTTCTTTGGAGAAATCAAAGGTGAAGTTTAGCCAAGTCTTTTTTGCCCCGGCCTGCCACATATATAATCATCTTTGTAACTCTGGCTGCTTTCTGGTTAGAGATATAGAAGGCTTCTCTGGGCACCTGTCATTTGGACCTAAAACATCAGTTTCTCATAAAACCTCGCCACGCTTTCCTAGAATGGCAACTTTGGCACCATTGTTCCAGAAATGGAGAGAATAAGGCCAACGTGACTGCGTTTTTGCACTAGGGAGCAGGCTGAAAAGATGACATCGCCCAGCCGAGAAAGCTGATCTGTGGGATGTGAGGGCTACGTACAGCCCGGCCAGTGTGCTTTGCTTCACACGGCAGGGGGAATTGTAATTGGCTTAACGATCGTTACATTGAATATTGTATTTAAATATAGACTTCCATTTCCCTGTGTTTCTCCTACTCGCACATATCAACCTCAACCCATGGCCAGCAAGTGTCCAGTTTCTTCACGTTCTGGTAAGCCCCCACCTCTCCACACACACACACACACACACACACACACACATAAGCTTTTTCTTTTTCTGCATCTAAGCCCTTCCAGTATGTAAGCCACAGCAACAACCGCCTTAGCCCTGAATAAAAAACTAAATAAAGGCTAGAGGATCTGAGGGAAAACGAGAGAGCGCCGAATCCGGGTTCTGACTCAGTGGACCTGACTGAACTATGAAGGAGCGGGGAGGGCAGGCCGAACCCAGCAACATGAAGGCAAATGCCGGAACGATCTTTCGTTGGTGAGGGGAAATGTTCCTACAGTTTCAGTGGGACAGTCTCCTCCTGAGCCCATGCTGTGGGCCTCAGAGGGACAATAGGAGTAAAGAGAGGGTGACAACAATAAATCACCGAACAGCTTCACTCAGTCATTTCACTCACCAGCGGCCAATTGAATACGGAAGGCAGGTGACGCGGATTCTCTCCTCTCTATCTATAGCATCGCTCTGATGTTTTATGAAGGTGTTAAAAGAAATTGATTCTCCTTTCGATTCCCTCCTTCCCTCCCGCTTATGAATCTCCTCCTCCCCAACAAACTCGGGGCATTTAATCATCTCTAAGTATTCTTGGAACCTTCTGTTAAAAAAAAGGCATGAATGCTTTAAAATAATAAGAAGTCGTCGAGGAAAAGGGAGTCCTGACATGTTGACTTGAAGGCGAACCAATCCCCGTGTCTCTCCCTCAGACAGCTGAGGTATAAAGTGGGTGCGGGGCCCCCCGGGGTCTGCCTCAGTGACTGGATGGAAGGAAGCGTGAAAACCATCAAGTGGGATTTAACTTCAGAGGCCGCTGATGTTATGGCTAAGCTTTGTAAATGTGGAACCATTTGTCAGCAGTGTGCCCGAAAGCCCGAGAGGGTGTTCCCTGATCCAGCAGGTGTTTGAGAGAGTCCTGTGAATGGCCTCATCAAGCAAACACAGAAGCATGAGCTTTGGGGTTCCTTTATCACAGAGGGAATAATCCTGGTTCAGATGTGAGTCTGGACCAGTGCCCTGGCGCATGCGTTCACATGCCAGACCATGATAGCTGGCCATGCAGGCCCTAGACGTGGTGCGAGGCCGGAGACCCATCAGCCCGTTAGTGGTTTGGCAGGACGAGCTCTTTGGGCCCGTGTCCAGGTTAATCAGCAAGTGAGCCCAGCCTCAGGGGGCCTCCTGCCAGTCTTCTCACACCAGCCCAGCGGAGATAGCGCTGGGCCAGCAGACAGAGGCGTGGCGATGAGCGGCATCTGCTGTGGCTCGCTCAGCCGCTCCGCTGCCTCCCGGATGCGTTGGCCTTCTAGATTTCTAACAACTGTGCCTGAGGTCTTGTGGCCTTAGGGCCCCCTCCCGTAACTGTTCATAGTAGTTAGTGATCAGTAGAGTGTGGACCGTTCCAAGCCTGGGATCCATGTTCACTTAGCCAGGCAGAGCAGAATTAAGCACCCCTCCCTCCCCTGAACTTGTCACTGGATCAGGGATTTAGAGTCTACCATCATCTGCCATCCTCTACATTATCTCTTTATTCTCTGTGTGATCGGCCGCTGCTCCGGAAGCACTGGTTGAAGGATACGTGGGAGCCATTCAGAGATGGCAGAGGAAGGGTAGAGAAAGTCATCCTAGGCCGGGGAGTACCATGTAAAAGTTTCAGATGTGGAAGAGCAATTGTTTCCTTATTTTCCAAGTAAGGTCACTGAGGTTTAGAGGAGCTAAAGTTTACATACCTAGTGTGTAGCAGAGCCCAGATTTAAATCCACATGTGTCTAATTCCAAAGCCTGTTGTATTTGTGCATATGGCCCCTCATGAAGGCCAGGCTGAGGCCGTATCTCCGAAGAAGTGGGGAGCCATTGAAAGGTCAGGGAGGAGATTTACATGAAGAAAGCAATGTTTTAGGAAGATGAGCTTGCTGGGCGTGTGCAGGCTGGATTAGCAAAGTGAGAGGCTAGTCATAAATGACTTAAGATTCATTACTATGTGCTAAGCTACTGATATGGACTTTCCCCATCATAATATTGATCAGAGTTGTATTTTTTTAATGCAGGTCTTTGCCCACTGGTCTGTAAGCTGGATGAGGACATGGACCGTGTCTCTTTTACTCGCTGCTTTGTCCTTGGTGCCCAAACAGTTTCAGGCATGTAGTAAATGCACAATAAATACATGTTGGTTGAGGAAATTAATGCAGATGAAAGATGGTGAAAGAAGATTTGAAATGGTTTAGCTGAGATAAAGTAGATAAACATTTAAAACATTAGAGTAAGGATGATAAGAGCGACCATTTCATGCATACCTGTTTTGAGCTAAGCAAGTGCTTTAATTACATTTTCTCAATTCCTCTTCACAGCCACCATGGAAAGAAAGTAGGTCCTATTATCATCCCTAATTTAATGTTAAGGAAATTCCCTTTCAGAAGGAGTCCAATGGAGCATGGTGACTATAGTTGACAACTCCCTATTGTATACTTGAAAGTTGCTAGCGCAGTAGATCTCAGATATTCTCACCACACACGCCAGAGAAAGGTAACTATATGAGATAATAAGGTGTTAACTAACCTTATTGTGGTCATCATTTCACAATATATATGGGTTTCAAATCATCATGTTGTACATCTTAAACTTACACAGTGTTATTTGTCTACTGTATCTCAGTAACGTTGGAAAAAAAAGAAAAGGTAGAATGTTTGGCCACAATACCAAGAAAAAGCTGAGCCAGCATTTGAATCCAGGTCTGACTGACTCCAAAGCCTGTAATTATAAGCATTATATTTGAGGGTCTGGAGGATCTTGGGGCTGAAGGCTGAAGCTGGGAAGTAAGGAAAGAGAATGTGCTCTCTGAGGTCCCTTTTGACTTACTGACCTGTGACTTTGAAGATTTGGGTTTTATCTTGATAGCAGGCCAGTCTAGTACAGATGAGATGCCCAGCTGATGATACAGAAATGGGACTTAGATGAGAAGTCAGGCTAGGGGTAGAAATTTAGCAGGCATCAGCATGTGGGCAACAGTTGATACCCAGAGGGAGACTTTTCAAGACAAAGAATGTGGAGTATGAAGACCACAGGCCCAAAGCCTCCACCTGAGCTGATAATTGTATTCAGCAAATTAGAGGAGGAAGAGGAGCTAACAAAGGATGTGTCTTACACAAGCACAGGCTCCTAGAGTAGTGTAGACAGAGAACCCAAAGCCATAGCAGGAGAACCTGGAAAGTAGATCCTCATCTCTTCCTGTGGTTGGACATCTGGGTAGGGTATAGGCCCAATGGATTGATTGTCTGGGCTGGAGCAGGGACCTCAGGTTCTTCCCAAATAGTTCTGGGCAATAATATGAATACCAATTTCTGAAGGAAATCGCCATGATAGAACCACTAACGCACTTCCAGAATGGGTTGCCAAGTAAGGGGGCCCAAGAGCAGTACTGAGCACAAATACAGAGCCAAATGAGGTATTCTGTATTCCCAGTCTGAATACATAAGTGTGGACATATTGGGGCCATTTAAGAGGCAAGACAAAGTTCAGACTTGAGAGCTGAGTGAGGAGTTAGAAGAGGGAACAATTATTATTAGTGTTTTATGCTGACAAGAGGTCATATGGCCAGAAAATGTACTGATAAAAATGTACTGGAGAGAGAGTCTCTTGAATTGTCCCTGCTACCAGTAGGCATGTATGAACACCCTGATAGCATTACTGTCCAGAGAATCACCGAGTCACTATTACTCTGGGGTCTTGTCTTGTCTTTGGAGCTCTTAGAAATTAGTGTGTCCTCTTACTTCGGCAATCCATCAGAGAGGACAGATATGTCCTTCCCCCTAGTGGTTGCTGAGGCACTAGGGGCAGCATCCATGCCCACTTCCACCCAACCACTTCTACAATATGGCCCTGCATGCTAATTCTTGGCTCCATTGCAAGTTCTTTGCTTTATGTTTTGAGTAGTTCCTGGTTTTGGATTTGCATAATGTTATTAACTAAAAGGTATCTCTAGAAGAATCACTTCTTCCGCCTGTCTCCTTCCACCCACTTAGGACAAAAAAATGAAATGTATCAAAGAAGCTGAAGTTATGCCAGCTGGACCATTCCATTCCATAGACTGAAACAGAAATAAATTCTTTCAACTTTTCTAACAGCTTACCAACTACTAATGCAACTGTTTTCATGGAGAGCCCTCCTTCCTTACTAGAGCTTCACTGCCAGGAAGGAAGAGAAAAAAAAAAAGGCCCTGGGGTCACTGAAGCTCACAGTGACAGAGATATCAGTGTACTTCTACACAAATTGCCCTCTGCCTGCCAAGAACTGCCCAATGTATACCCGCTGTGTCACCCTGCCCATTTCTGCCCTAGTGTGGTGGGCATTCTAAGGGAACATCCTCCACATACACCTTAGCCTCCAAAGCCAACGGCTACCTGTCTGCCTAATATCAGAATCATCCTGAACATAGGATGAGAGCTTTGGCAAAGAGGATAGCAAGGCCTTTATTATCTGAGAGGCATGCGAGCCGTCATTGTTTAATGTAAGTCATTGTTTAGTTTTCCAAGTCCTTGTTGTTTTTCCATTGCACTTAGAAAGGACACTGGTGTGTAGATTCTCAAAGAGAGACAGTCATATGCTCTCTGTTGCCTATATCCTTTTCTGTTCTACTTCTGCCATCTTGTATGTGTGCAGAGTGTCTTCATCTTCTCTGAGGGGTAGCAATAACAAGTAGGTCTAAGGTTGTTAAAAAGAAACAAACATGATGTTGGACTAAACATGCACACACATACACACACGCATTAAGTGTCTCTCAGGAATCTCAGCAGTGGTCAGATATATTCTAAAAATCTGAGCCAAAGGGGCTCTGGCAGTGTTACATGCCCAGGGGCAGTATGGCTTTTCTACAGGGCATTTGGCAAAGTGGTGGGGGTGTTTTGGGGTTGTCACACTGACTGACAGCAACTGTTGGCACAGGGAAGCACTGAAGAGGAAACTGGTGAGGAGGGCACAGGGGAGTTCCTATGGGATTTCTTGGATTAGCAAAGATCTATGACAAGTGGTTAAAGCTGCTTCTCAAAGTGTGGATTCTAGATCACCTATAGCAAAATTGCTTGGAGTGCTTGTTAAAACACACTTTCCAGATCCTAACCAAGATATGCTGCATCAGAATCTCTAGGAGACGGACCAAGGAGTCTGCATTTTAACCAGCACTCCAAGTGATTTTTTGGTGCACAAAAGCTTGAGAACCGCTGGACTAAAGGATCTTAATTTTAAAAAAGAGGAGGCTGAAGGTCAAACTAATTGATCTCTCTATATAAAGTCAGAGAGAAAGCCAGCTATCCACATTGAGGGAAGTAGGCTTGGGCAATAGAAAGCAGTATTTAGGATAAATTTAGGGAGCTAGAAGGAATCCTTATTTCTTCTTCTTTGAAAATATTTAGAATCTCCTTGATTTAAACATGCCCCCAGTCTCAAAAGGCTTAAAAGAATCAATTTACAAAATACAATCTACAAAGAACCAATAAACCTATAAGAAAACATTTAACTTCCTTTTCTAGTAATCAAGGAAAGTCAAATTAATAAATCATCTATTTCTTAGATAAATATATTTTCAATTGATAAATATATCATATTGGCAAAAGGTGAGTTCATTTGTTTGTATTTTACTCATAATACACATTGTTGAAGAGTATTCAATTAAGGCTGGTATTCATGTATACTGCTATTGGAAAGGTACATTCAAACAATCTTTCTGGAAATCACATTGACCAGATGTATCTAAAGCCTTGAAATGCATATATCCTTTGACCTTGTAATTATACATCTTGAACAAAAACTAAGAAATTTCATTGTCCTTTGTCTGCAGATCTGACTTAGATCCTCATTGCTGTCTTATCTATTATAACAAAAATGGAAACAGCTTAAATGTTTCAACATTAGGGGATTGGTAGCATATTATGGGGCCATTTAAAATTTAAGTGTATGATAAATTTTAATAAATTTGGAAAACTGGATAATGCCTATTATGTCATGTTACGTGAAAAGATTAAGATGTGAACGTTTTGCTGTAATTGTATGGGAGAAAAATTAACAATATGTAGAAAAAAAGAACTGGAAGAAAAAATAAGTGAAGGTATCAACAGAGGATTCTCTCTAGTTGATGAGCTTGTGTATAGCTGTTAGCTTCTTCCTGCTTTTCCCAATTTCTAAATTTTCCACAGTGGGCATGTGCAAATTTAGTAAGCAGAAATAAGTCAAGTTAAATATATCTGTGGCACAGACTAGAGGCAGAGAAGGATGCACAGTTCTTTAATTACGTATCAGTAATTTGAGGTGGGATGGGGATCCTAGATTTCATTTAACATAGTGCAATCAGTTCTGTGTCCCCTAGCTCATATCAATATAGCATTATCTAAAAAGGAAATGTGTTAGTGCTTGCTTTCCCCTTTTGGGTACACTCTATTACTGGTCTCATATTGATCTAACTCATGCGATTCCCGGTGGAAAGTTGGTTGGAATGGAGTAGCTACTTGGATGATAGAGGAAAGTTGGGCTTTATTTATTTTAATTTACATTTCATGAATATCAAATAAATTAGATTGACCAGTAAGTTTCAGTAAGCCATCAGGAACCTTTGCAAATGAATGTCACCTTTTGTTTATTTTTTTCTGAGTATGCCATTTGCATTCTAGTCCCTTGAGCTATTTATTGTTTGTAGTGCTCATAGAATTGCTAAATTAAATATCTCTAGTGCTATTTATGAATACAGTACAGATGCAATGATATACTTATGGGGTCATTTTGGCAGGAAGAACTTGATTTTTCAATAAATAAAATACAACTAAAAGTATTCATTAAATTCAAAATCACCAAGACCATATTAATTTCATTTGGAGATTAAGCCTGAAAACGTGAATCATTATTACAGATTACATTTAAAAGACATTGATTGTGCATGTATGCAGTATGATTTTACAGATTCCCAGGAAAATTAGACTGAGCTGCTGCAAATAACAGGAATTGACAGACTAGAGATTTAACAAAGCAAATGGGCTGTAGATGGTATGTCACAACATGTACTTTATTCACTTGTTTTGATAAAGGGAGTTAGATTCTGATTATCTGTAGAACACTCACTGCATTCTTAGTAATCATAACATGGTCTTTATAATCAGATACCTCTTTGACTTTGTCCTGTGAACATGGGGCTGATAAATAGGGTGTAGTAGCTCAGATACTCTTTTTCTTTCTTTCTTTCTTTTTTTTTTTAAATGAAATGTTGAGTCTGGGGACTAGTCAGAAAGACCTGGAAGAAGATTCTTTCAAATCAAATATGTGAAAATACTAAGATGCTTCTATGCCACAGGAAATAGAATTTAGAGGCTAAGGCGACCACAGCGGAGCCTCTTAGATACACCTCTATCTCCTGATTCTGGTGGAGATGATACATACAATAGCCACTGGAGCCCTTGCATGGGGAAATGAAATACACAGTTCAGGCTAAACTGACTGAATCTTTGTCACAGAGTCAGTGGCTTGCCAGCCTTCCTGGTAGATTGAACTAATAGTCTTTTCTTTTGCAATGATTTGACAGTCATTGCCATTACTTAGATTGTTGCTGTTTTAATATAAGCTCAGCCACAGCTGCAGTTCCTAACTATATGATAATCATTTTGATTTTCACAAAGCCCTTTGTCTTATGAACTCCTGGAATATTTATACCAACTTAAATTATCTCCTTAGAAGAATTGTGTAAGATCAGCAGGGAAGGTAGTACAAGTTCCTAGTCTTCTCTCTAAACCCCTTGGGACCCAGTGCATTTTGGAATAGAGAACTTTCTTGGAGTGAGAATGGTAATAAATATTATGAAACAGAAGCTGTTCCTGGCACCCTGACTACCCTGGTAACCTCTTGTGGGCTTCAGGTTGTTCCCTGCTTTGAAATGCCTTCCTTCCTCTTCTTTGTTTATTCTTAATCATCCTCTGGCACTACCTCCTCCATGAAGCCTTCTCTTAAACTTGCTGCTTATACTGATCTTCACTGTGCTGACCTCCTGCAACACTTGTCTTCAGTAGCACTGATTCCCTACTTATTCTCTGCTTTATGTGATACGCATATATATTTCACTAGTATACATTGTTTGCTTTTGGTCAGGTGCTGTATTTACTATTTTATATTGATCATATCACTTAATCCCTACTGCTTAGAATTGTCATTTTGGCCATTTAATAAGGTTCAGAGAGGTTAGGTAGCTCGCCCATGGCTACATAGTTCATTAGTGTTGAAACTGGGATTTGAACTCAGTTCTCATATGAATTCAGAACCTATACTTAACTACTACATTGTTTGGTGTTAATCTATGCCATAAAAGAGCTCACACTATAACTGGGAAGATAATATTTTGATATCATGTAGTCATTGTTAAAGACTGAATGTTTGCATTCCCCCAAAGTTTGTATGTTGAAGCCCTAAGTCCCAATGTGATGGTATTAGAAAGTGAGGCCTTTGGGAGGTAACTACATTTAGATGAGGTCATGATGATAGAGTCCCCAGGATAGAAGTAGTACCTTTATAAGAGTAAATCAAAAGAAAAAAAAATTACTACAATAACTTCTATCACATACAAAAGCTCTACACTTTTAACTCCCCTTCCACATTTTGTTTTTGATGTCACAATTTACATCTTTTTATACCGTGCATCCATTATCAGATAATTGTAGTTAAGTTGTTGTCAGCTTACAGTAGACTTTTGGAACTACAGTATGTTTTGTGTAAGTTTCATTGTAAGTACAAAACAAAAACATATAGTAGAAACACAAAATAAGGAGAAAGAAATCAAAGCATACCACTAGAGACAGTCATCCAATCCCACAGGAAGACAGCAAGAGAGGAAGAAAGGAACAAAGGATCTACAAAGCACCTGGAAAACAACTAACAAGATGGCAATAGCAAGCCCTTGTCTATCAATAGTCACTTTAAATGTAAATGGACTAAATTCTCCAATCAAAAGACACAGAATGGTAGAATGGATTAAAAAAAAAAAAAAAACAAGACCCAACTATATGCTGCCTGCAAGAGACAAAATAGACTTTAAGTCAAAAACTGTAACAAGACAAAGAAGGTCATTATATAATGATAAAGGGGTCAATTCATCAAGAGGATATAACAATTGTAAATACTTATGCACCTGGCATCAGAGTGCCTAAATATATGAGGCAAATGCTAAACGACCTAAAGGGAGAAATAGACAGTAATGCAATAAGAATAGGGGATTTCAGTACTCCAATTTCAACAATGGATAGATCATTGAGACAGAAAATCAATAAGGTAACATTGGACTTGAACTACACATCAGATCAAATGGACCTAAGAGACATATATAGAACATTTCCATCCAGCAGCAACAGAATGCACATTTTTCTCAAGGGCATAAGGAACATTCTGCAGGATAGATCATACTATAGGTTGCAAAACAAGTCTTAAAAATTTTAAGAAGATTGAAATCGTATCAAGCATCTTTTCAACCACAGTGGTATGAAGCGAAAAATCAGTAACAGGAGGAAAGGTGGAAAAGTCACAAATATGTAGAGATTAAAGAACATGCTCCTAAACAACCAATGGGTCAAAGAAGAAATCAAAGAACAATCAAAAAATATCTTGAGACAAACAAAAATGGAAACACAACTTACCGAAACTTACTGTATGCAGCAAAAGCAGTTCTAAGAGGAAAGTTTATAGCAATAAGTATCTACATTAACAAAATAGAAAGATTTCAAATGAACAACCTAATTTTACACCTTCAGGAACTAGAAAAAGAAAGAACTAAGCCCAGAGCTAGTAGGAGGAAGGAAATAACAGAGATCAGGGCAGAAATAAATTAACTAGAGACCAGAAAGGCAATAAAAAAAGATTAATGAAACTAAGAATTGGTTTTTTGGAAAGTTAGACAAAATTGACAAACCTTTAGCTGGACTAATTAAGAAAAAAGGAAGACTCAAAAAAATAAAATAGAAATGAAAGAGGAGACATTATAGCCGATGCCACAGAAATACAAAGGATCATAAGAGACTACTATGAACAATTATATTTTCAACAAATTGGATAACCTAGGAAGAAACCAGAAGAAATGCATAAATTCCAAAAAAACATACACCTACTAAGACTGAATCATGAAGAAATAGAAAATCTGACCAGTTCTGTCATGAGTAAGGAAATTAAATCAGTAATTAAAAATCTCCCAAGAAAGAGAATTCCAGGACCAGATGGATTCATTGGTGAATGTAACAAACATTTAAAGAAGAATTAATACTGATCCTTCTCAAACTCTTCCAAAAAGTTCAATTGTAAGAAATACTTCCAAACTCATTTTAGGAGGCCCATAATACCCATAATAATAAAGCTGGACAGAGCACTGTGAGAAAAGAAAACTAGAGGCCGGTATCTCTGGTGAACATAGATGCAAAAATCCTCATCAAAATACTAGCAAAACAAATTTAATCCCAAGTGAGAGTTATCCCTGGGATGCAAAGATGGTTTCACATATGCAAGTCAATTAATGCAATACACCCCACATTAACAAAATGGAGGGTTAAATCACTTGATTGTCTCAATAGATACGGAAAAAGCATTTGACAAAATTTAACATCCTTTCATGTTAAAAACTGTCAACAATTTAGGTATAGAAAGAATGTACCTCAGAATAATAAAGGCCATATATGACAGCCTCACAGCTAACATCATACTCAATGGTGAGAAGCTGAAAGCTTTTCCTCTAACATCAGGAACAAGACAAGGATGCCCAGCATTACGACTTCTATTCAACATAATACTGGAAGTCCTAGGCAGAGCAATTAGGCAAGAAAAAGAAATAAAAGGCAAAAGGCATTCAAATAAAAAAGAACGATGTAAAAGTGTCTTTGTTTGCAGATGACATGATCTTATATATAGAAAATCCTAAAGACTCCACACACACACAAAAAAAACCAGTTCAAACTAATAAGCAAATTCAGTAAATTTTCAGGATATAAAATCAACATATAAAAACCAATTGCTTTTTTATACACTAACAACAAACTATCCAAAAAATAAATTAGGAAAATAATCCCATCTACTACAATAGTATAAAAAAGAATAAAACATTTAGGAATAAATATAACCAAGGAGGTGAAAAATTGGTATGCTAAAACATTAATGAAGAAATTGAAGAAGACACAAATAAATGGAAAGATATCCCATCTTCATGGATTGGAAGAATTAATATTGTTAAAATGTCCATACTACCCAAAGCAACCTCCAGACTCAATGCAATCACTATGAAGAGTCCAATGGCATTTTTCCAGAAGTAGGAAAAACAATCCTAAAATTTGTATGGAACTACAAAAGACCCCTAATAGTGAAAGTACTCTTGAACAAGAAGAGCAAAGCTGGAGGCATCACACTTCCGGATTTCAAACTGTATATTACAAAGCTCTAGTAATCAAAACAGTATGGCATTGGCATTAAAAAATAGGCACATAAACCAATGGAACCGAATAGTAGCCCAGAAATGAACCCATGAATATATGGTCAACTAATTTTTGACAAAGGGTGGTCAAGAATACATAATGGGGAAAGGATAGTCTCTTTGATAAATGTGCTGGTAAAACTGGATATCCACTTGAAAAAGAATCAAATTGGGCCCTTACCTTATACCATATTCAAAAATCAATTCAAAGTAGATTAAAGACATGAATATAAAACTTGAAACTGTAAAACTCCTAGAAGAAAACATAGGGGGAAAGCTCCTTGACAATGATCTTGGCAATGATTTTTTAGATCTGACACCAAAAGCATAGGCAACTAAAGCAATAATAAACTACTGGACTATATAAAACCAAATAGTTTCTGCACAGCAAAGGAGACAATAAAATGAAAAAGGTAACTTGTGGAATGGAAGAAAATATTTGCAAGCTTTATATCCAACAAGGCGTTAATATACAATGTAAATAAAGCATACTTACAATTCAATAGCAAAAATAACACAAAAAACAAACAAACAAAAAAACCCCCAACATATAGCCCAATTAAAAAATGAACAAGGGACCTGAATAGACATTTTTCCAAAGAAGACCTACAAACAGCCAACAGGTAATGAAAAGATGCTTAACATCACTAATCATGGAAATGCAAATCAAAACCACAATGAGATATCACCTCACATCTATGAGGATGGCTATTTTCAAAAAGTCAAAAAATTACAAGAATTTGCAAAGATGTGGAGAAAAGGAAACCCTTATGATGGGAATGTCAATTGGTATAGCCATGATGGAAAACAGTATGAAGTTCCCTCAAAAATTACCCTTATCTCATACTTCCAGCTTTCAGAACATCGAGAAATAAATTTCTGTTTCTTAAGCTGTCCACTCTGGTATTTTGTTATGGCAGCCTGAGCAGGCTAAGTCACTTTCCTTAACATATTGAAACAGAGCCAGCAACCTCTTGGATGGTCAATATTTGTACATTGCTTGATTGTTTATTGAACCTCTTTAAGGGCCAGCATGGCATATCTTAGTTTGGAACCTGGAAAGTGTACTGAAAACTTTTCTGGGATGATATATTTCAATACCAGATTGTGTAGTTAGGCAAAAAAAATACTACAACTTGGTCAAGTTACTTAACGTCTCTGTGCCTCAATTGACTCATCTGTAAGATAGGAAGACCTCCCTCATAGGGTCATTGTGCCAAATAAATGAATTAATATATGCACAGTACTTAGAAGAGTACCTGGCAAAGAGAAAGCCCTATAGGTATTGTTGTTGTTGTTTGTGCGTACCAACTGGAAAGGGATGGTTTTGATAATGACACCAGTGCTCCATATGTCTTAGGGAAAGACAAGTCCTAGCACTGTTTCATATACAACTCGGCACAGTGCTTAACACATGACAGACACTACAAAAATATTTGTAGAATGAACGAGTTGTGGAATGATCTCAAACCCTCAAAGTGCTGAAATATCTATGTAGGAAAAGTTCAAAACGTAGGGGTTGAATATCTTTCCCTCATTTTAAAAATGAGTGTTTCCAATGTACACTAACATCCGGCCTTTCCCTCCATTCTGAGCCCCCAAAGCCCAATTTCTGGCTCAGCACCATGGCAGTGCCCCTCTTTCATGACAGATATTTCTGTTTTCTAGTCTTGATATACAGTTATAAGCAAGGATGCCACAGTAATAACTCTGTTCTCTGGCATACAAATGAGAATGATTTTTCTTGGAGCTCTCCATGCCTGCTGCTTTGAGTTATTTGTCATTTCCTTTATGGGCCTGTTGAAGAGAGCTGGGCTGTGGGATGTTTCATGAAAGCCACATGCATTGTCTTCTCTCAGACACCAGGGAGATTTGATGGGTTTTCTTTTTGTAGGGTTCTAAGTATATGCCCTTCTAATCTTGGAAAGACTGCCTGTTGTTACCCTTGAGGTGTGTCGTGGTGCTGTCAAATCAAAAGACTTTTGTTTTGGAAGGGAACACAATCAACTATTGTTGGGAGGCACCTTTGAGACCATCTGGTTGAAATATCTAAGGCATGGACCATGTTTGCCTTCTTTTCCCTTTTTATCCTCAGTGCGTAGCATAGAGCAGTTATTTGATAAATATCTGTTGATTAAATGGATATTTTGCAAGCTGAGGTCTGGAAATACTTTATGTTGGCCTATTTGGATTTGGCCATTCTCGTCTGTACTGCAGCAAAGAAAGCCTTTTCTCTCCACATGCACCCTCATTCTGAATTATCCAGCTCTCTTCTGTACCCCCACACATCCTTAATTTCCTCCACTACAGTGCTTGCTGTACAATAATGTCTCTGTCTTTCTGCGTCTATTCTAATCCCTATAGTTCTGTGTCTGTCTTGTCCACTGCTGCATTCCCAGTGCTGAGCCAATGGCTGGTACTGAAAAAATATTAGTTGGATTAATGATTTTAATGACTATGGTGTACAGCAAAAATAATTACAGTGCCACACATCATATTTATGTCACACAAAGGGCTTCTTGTGGACAAAGATATCAGAAGAATGGTGGAATTCCTGGGACATCTACTAGGGGAATGGGTTGGCCATTGAGTTTCTTCATTTGTAACATAGGAACAATAATAATAGTGAATTCCCAGGAAGGTTGTAGAGGTTCAGTGGGAAGATCCTCTAAAGGGAACTAATTCATGACTTTTATAGTAGCAGGCAGAATTTTGCTTTTCCTCTCACCTTCAGTTCTATGAGCAGGCAGGCTGGGGAAGAAGCAAAAATGGCAGTACCTTGGGAAGCAAGCAAAGATGACCCCTCTTTCTTCGCCCCACTTCTTTCCCCTCCCCATCATCCTTGCTAAGCCAAAAGGAGTGGTAAATGCCAGCCATCAACTTTAGGGAGTCTGCGAAGCCCCACCCCAGATGAGGACCTACTGAGCATGGGTCTTAGAGGTTCAGTACAGTAGAGCACTAAGCCAGGTTCCAGGTAAGCCGGAGGAATGGGAGCCTAGGGACTCAAATGCTAGAGGTAGATGGTGACGGTCCGAGGAGAAGAAAGTTCCCTTGTCATCATAATGAGGTAGATGGGTGTCCACAAACACTGAGGTTGAGTGCTGGCTTTCTCAGTTTCAGCATCTGAGAATCTGTTCTAGTACATTTTTCCTATTAAGTAGTAGGCTTACAAAGTGATATTCTTAAGAGCATTACAATGGAATGATACTACAGAATGACAATCGTCTAAACTAACAACCAGAGAGATCTGTAAAAGGGCAAGGTAGAAAGGAGGATCATTTTCATTTCATCTGCTTCTCATTCATCCATTTACTTTTCCATTCACTCATTCATGCAACAAACATTTAATAAGCTGTTCAAGTAGGTTAACAATTGGCCGAGGAACAAGAAATATACTGGTGATCAAGATAAACATGAACCCCTGCCCTGGTGATATTTACAATCCAACAGGAAGGATGAAATCATCATACAAATGTAATTTGAGTTCCATGGAGGACATATGGGAAGAGCTATAATAGCAGGAGGAGCTATTAGGAGTCAGAGAAAGGGCCTTTTGAGCTGAGAATTGATGGATGAATAGGCATTAACTAAGAAGCGGTAGAAGGAGGAGGGAAATCATAAGAGACTTTCTACTAGGCAGAGGGAACCAACATAAAAAGCAGTCACAATTGAGTGAGATAAATGCTAGGAGAAGGGAAGGAGTGCATACTACAGGAGCCACTGCCTAGTCTCCAAACAATCTTGAGAGAGGAGGGGAAGGAGAAGGTGCTGCGAGAGTCACTGCCTAGTGTCTGAACAACCTTGAGAGCCAGGCAGGGCAACAATTATTATCCCTTTGAATGCATAAGGAAGTTGAGACTCTGGCATATGCATGTCTTTAAGTAATTTCATGAGTCACTATCGAGCACCTGTTAGGTTTAAGTCACCGTGCCGGTGCTGTATGAACATGTTTGTTTGATTATAAAGATTTTATTTATTTATTTGACTCTCTCTCTCTCACACACACACACACACACACACAGAACACAAGCAGGGGGAGCAGGGGAGGGAGAAGCAGGCTCCCCACTGAGCAGAGAGCCCAATGCAGGGCTCGATCCCCAGACTCTGGGATCATCACCGAGCCAAAGGCAGATCCTTAACCTACTGAGCCACCCAGGCACCCCTGTATGAACATGTTTAGATAGGGTCCCTGCTCTCCAGGAGCTTTTACTTTCTGGTAGGGAAGTAGAATGGATTAGCCTAGGTCACAGAGCTGGGAATGGGTAGGGCTAAAACTTGAAGTCTTCTGACTCCAAGTCCAATGCTCTTTCCATGTTGTCACATTATGGCACAACAAGGAAGAGTTCTCGTCAGTCACATCCATGATGGCTTGGCCAGATGAGGCAGCTCAGCCTTTGTTCTAGCAGCTGGTAAGGGTTTCCTGAAACCCTTCATTGAGCACATTGTGTTCATTGAGCACATCAGGAACCTGGGACTGTAAAAGGTAAAGTTGAAACAAAAACAGAATTTGGGCAACAGAGCTTAACTGTGTGAAAACCATAGCTTCCCCTTCTTGAATTATTTCTGTGGACTAGACATTTTATACTCATCATGGAGCTAATCCTAATAACAACTCTATGAGTGAGGTACATATTCATACTCATTCACCTGTTTTATGAACGAGGATGCTGAGGCTCAGTGAGGTTATGAGGCATTGCTGAGCTTGCTCAGTTAGTAATTCAGGGCTGTAGAAAGCAGATCCGTGTAGGCTCCATAGCCTGTGCTCTTAACCGCCATGCTATGTTACATCTGTCTACCAGACTAGAATGATGTAGATGACACTAGCCCAGAAACAAAGGGGCAGTCTGGTACGGAGGCCAAAGATGACTCTCTCTGGCAGGACTCCTATAGTTGTTTCATAGGTGAAAAAGCATGAGAGTGGACATAGAAGAGCAGATTGATCACATCTGCTCATTTCAAACGTCAAGTGACTATTATGACTTTTGGTTTCCTACTATCTTGTCCATTGTGGTCATAGTTTATAAAGCCTTTCTATCATCCTAGTGTGTATTTTTTCCAAGTAATTAAAGCTACAAAACATAACCTTTATCCAAGCTGAATTTTAGAAGCTTGCTGAGAGGACAGATTTACCTCAAACCTCATGTGTGTGCCTTGTTTTATGAAGTCCCTTCACATTCATGATCTCATGGGGTCCTCACAACCCCAGTGAGGTTCTTTCTGTTTTATAGTTGAGGAAATGTAAGGCGGAGAAAGTTCAAGGTCATGCAGCCACTAAGTGCTTTAGAGTCATGGCTGGGCACCTTTGCTGTTGGAAATGGGTGAAAGCATATTCATTGTTTGGGAAGCTTATCACAGCTTGGCAATTCTGTTTTTGTGCTCCCGTTGGAATGAACCAGTTAGAAAAACATTTGACTTTTCAAAATATGTATGTGTATGTAGGTGTACAGTGATTTACTAAGATTTATTTTCCATTCCAGATTCACAAAACTCATTCAGTAAGTATTGATTGTGTTCATAAACACTGTCTTAGAGAAGTAATACAAAAAGTAGCATGTATTATTTTCTAGGTTTCCTAAAATAAGTAGCATATCTGGATAGCTTTAGTTGATAGAAACTACAGGGATTTCTATTCAGATACAGCCTATTTGGGTGAGGGTGGGGGCTTTGGTCCCATTTAGGCTCTACCACGTACCTTCACTCCATTTGGATTTTATTTGTCTACTTGGTAAGTGTCAGTGGATTCATTCCTGCAAAGTCTTATCCCTCATGACTGGCAGGATTAGTTGCTTTAAACCTTTTCACTTTCAAAACAAACATGACTCATAACCCATGTGAACATGATGACTATAGTTGATTTGGGGAACATTTGAAAATATGAAGTGGGAATAAACAAGACCATTAGTGTAAATGTTTTTTTAAAGCAAACCTAATGCACTGGAAATGGTGTAGATGAAATAGAGGGGGAAAATGTGAACATTGGAAATAGATCCCAGTTAGCTCAAGCTTAGGGGAGAGGGCATTACAATTAAGGAGATACTCATTCACTTATTCAACAAATATTTAATGAACCGGGTGTTGTTCTTGGTACCAGAGATACAGCAGTGAATGAAAAAATAAGACAAAAATACCTGCCTTGCCGAAGCTGACATTCAAGAGGGGAAGAAGAAACAATAAGCATAAATAAAACACATTTTATGTCAGATAAGTTCTGTGGAGAAACATAAAGGAAGGGAGAGAGATGGGGTTGCTCGAGTGTGCATGCGCATGTGCGTGAGTGCGTGCGTGCGTGTGTGTAGAGTGGGGCTAGAGTGGGGCTGGAGAAGGCTAAGTAGAGAAGATGACATCTGAATAATGGCCCAAAGGAGGTAAGGGAGGAGTAATGCAGAAAGAGCCCCAGGTAGAGAGAAGAGCAAGTGCAAAGACCTTAAGATAAGAGTATGTTCAAGGACCAGCAAGGAGACCAATGTGGCTGGAATGGAGTGAAGGGAGAGAATAAGAGGAGATGGGGTTGGAGAGGTGGCCGGGAAGCTGGCCCACCCATGGCAGTAAGTTTTGTTTTCAAGGTATCTGGTTGATGTTCAGCCAGTGGAATGGACATTGTTGGTGCCCTGCCCACATTCCCTTTATCAGTCATTGGTACCTATCCCTTAGCTGCTGTGAGCATTGCTTCCTAAGGCTCACAGTTGCCCCCTTCTCGGGAGCAGGAGGCCTCTTGCCTGAGAGGTACTTGCTTCTTCATCCCTGGGGGCAGCCCACAGCCAATGACTGGTTCAATCCTTTTGCATCAAGGTGGGTCCAACCATGTGCTGCAGTTTGTGCTCCAGAGCTCCTCAAGGGGTCAGGTGAAAGCTAGACGCCAGCTGAGACCACAGCCTTGCTGGATCAGCTCCCTTCCCATGCCCTCTCCTGCTCCCTCCCGGTCTCCCCAAAGAATCCCTTATCTCAGGATCTGCTTCTAGGGAACCTAAACAAAGAAACCAGCTTTCAGCAACATGATTTTAGAAAGCTATCATGCTCCATTTTTCTCCTCAAAGGTAGACTTTGGGTTATATTTTATTGAACCAGGCACCCCGGATCGTGAGGCAGATCCTTCACGCCAGTCTCCGCTACCTTCCATCTAAGAAGCCAGGAAAGATATTTGTGAGCTAGATGGCACTTGAAGAAGTGCCATCGTGGATGCCCGTGACGGTCTTTTTACTTCTCCTCGGTAGAGGAGGGCATTTTAACTAGGGTCTTGATGGTATTGTGTTACAGTGATTGATTTGTTTTTATATGGGTAAGTGAATCCACAGGAGGGTCTCTCTAGATGCTTCATTTTAGTTATTTGAAATCCTAGTCAATACATATTGACTTCCCCCCTGCGGTCTTGCATTTGTGTGTGCATGAATATACTATCTGCCCTTTTCTGAGAAACGCCAGGGTTTTACACAACTTTTGTCTTAACTAGAGCCTCTCATTCCTGTTATCTGCTTTAGGTAGGGGAAATAAGCTGTGGCTAGAAAATCTGAACCCATTTCAAAAATAGCCAAGTGATAAATTTTCCTTCCCCCCACTTCTCACTTGTGTGGGCAAACTGACTTGGTTATCAGGGACAAGGTTTCAAGAACAAATGTTTTGGGTAGCAAGTGTCCGGTTATAAATCTGACCTTTAACAATTAGTGTGAGAAAACTCCAACTGAAGGCCCTCTCTCTTGCGTGGGCTGTGAATGAGCAAAGCCAGGTTCCAGAAGGGCCTCTCCAACTCTCTGAGGTTCTCCACTACCCCCTTTTGAGATAAGATTTGCCCCTGGTCCTGAGGACATCTGATTCCCCTTTCACAGAGCCACTGTTAAGGTATAAGGCCAGGGCAACTCACTCTGTGTAAGATACTTTGGGGTTCTTTGGGATCACTGCAACACAATAGCATCAAGATCCTAGTTAAAATACCCTCAGCCACAATGTCAACAGGGGCATCTCTAGTGCTACCTAGCTCACAAATAGCTTTCCTGGCTCTTTAAGACAATGGAAGTTGGTGAAAACTGGCGTGAATGATCTGCCTCACCATCTGGGGTGCCTGGTTCAGGAAAATATAAACCAAACTCAAGCTTTGAGGAGAAAACAGAGTATATTAATTTTCTAAAATTGTGTTGTCGAAAGTTGGTTGTCTTAGGTTTGGTTCTCTAGAAGCAGGTTCTGAGACAAAGATTCTCTGCAGGAGAGGGCGGGGGAAGGGAGATCACCCAGCAAGGCTGTGGTCTCAGCTGGAGTCTAGTTTTAACATGACCCCATGTCTTCAAGCCCTTTTGCCCTGCTCTCTCTCTCCCCAGCATACTCCTCTAGAGTCCAGATGGTGTGAATTGCCCTGTCTCCCACCTCAATTAATACTACCCTGTGAAGCAGGCAGAGGAGGTGCAGTTGTCCCCACTTTGCAAATGAGAACAATAAAGATTCAGAGACTTAAATGACTCACCTAAGGTCACAAAGCCAGTAAGTGGCAGAGTCAGAGATAGTCCGTAGGTCTTTTTTTGTTTGTTTGTTTTAGTTCTTATTTTTAAAGTAGGCTCCCTACCCAAAGTGGGACTCGAACTCACGACCCCAAGATCCAGAGTCACATGCTGTACTGACTGAGCCAGCCAGGCGCCCCGACCCCAGGTCTTTTAGCTGTTGTGCCCTTGCTGAGAAAAGTGTTACGGAAGTACAGGGGGTTATTTTTAGCATTCTGCTTGTTAATGGGGCCATTCTGCTTCCTCCTGGTGTGGGGGGTGCTAGCGAATCTCTATTTATTCAAGCCAAAGCTTTGTTCTCTCCAAGTAGTTGGTCTAGGTAGCACTCTCCTCATGTCAGCCTCCAAAGGGCCGGCTGCACTTCCAACCTGGTGCGGTCCTGCAAGCCTGGAGCCGCAGGATCCTGGCTGGGTTGCGCCTGCGCTTTGCCTTCCTTTCCCTCAGTTACACGGCCTCCTGTGTCCTTGGCCATCTCCAGCATCTGGCAACATAGTTGCCCCTCCAGCTTATTACCTTGGCTTCTAGTTGATTATTACGGAGAAATGTCATCAGTTGGTGCCATGCTTTATGTAAGCTGCCGATCCAGACTCCTGAGAACGGGTCTCAGTGCTGCCCGTGCCTGTAGACCGAAGCTCCCACTTACTCCCCCAGGATTTGCACAAAGCAAACAAGCAAATAGTCAGACAAACTTACGACCCGCCTCGGGATGTTCGGATCAGCTTGCTTCCAGTTCAGTCGGAAGGTTCAAGTCTTAGAGAGCAGGGGGCTGGTGGTGAGATGTGGAGGGGAGGTCCTGGGTGAGCAAGCACTTGGTGCCCACTGGAGAAGTTGTTGGCGGTGCCTTTTATTTTTACTTTTGCGGAGGAAGGTGGAACTCTCTCCGGATTCAGAGCATCCAAGATAGCAGGGACCGCTCTTGCCATTATTTTAAAGGTGGCCACAGGGAAGCAATTCAATGACAAATGTTGACTGAGCCCCCTAGGAAACTTCCTAGGGACCTTGATCTACAAGACCTTAATGGGCTAGCTTTGCAACCGGTCCCACCTAAGATAGGGCCGCTGCCTGGAATCTGATTCCCTGGGTGATTCATTGCTAGGCTTTCGCAGACACAGCGTGGTCTCTGTTTCTATGTCATCGCCACTCTTGCACTTTGTTCTGCCTATGCCCGGGGCAGGCATCAGAGACATGCTGGCCAGGGCACAGGGCACAGGGCACAGGGCACAAACTGGAACTCTCACCTTCAGTTTGTCCGTTCTGTGGATGAAGTGGCCAAGCTGACTCACGACAGGCACTGCAGTGAAGCTGGGTACACGAGAGCAGCCTCCCACACCTCTACATAGAAGCCAGGGCACCTGCTAGGTTGGCGCTCTGCCCCTTCCAGCAGGAGGGACTAAGCCTGGTCTGGGCAAAACACCCTTTGTAAGGCAACCGCCTGCGCTTGGGCGGCTTCTGTTGGGCATTGGGCTAAGCGGAGCTCCTAAAGGCCTCCTCAGTAATGTATATACCAAATGCTAAGTAACGCACATACCTCTAAATGACAGCATTCACACACTGGGGTTGCATACAGCCGACTGTATTTCCATTCATGCCAAACCCAGGGGGCACAGCTACTTATAATTTTCTTGCCAAAACATGGAAAAATTAGGGGTTTGTTACCTTTTACTTCAATGAGAAAAAGCACTACCGTCTCTTCCAGCAGCTAAGGATGTAGAGGTACTGATTAAATCTTTGTGTTTCCCTCTGGAAGTACAGTTCCTCAGTCTGGTTTTTGGGACCCCCCCCCCCCCCGCCTTCAACTCTTTTTGTTGTTGCTGCTGTATTTAAATTCAAAAAGGAAAAAGATGAAGAGTTGTCTGGAGTAATTTTCTCTCAAGAGGCAATGCTGACAGATCTTAATTGAATAATCCCTGTCTAATGGTGTTTTCTTTTCTTTTTTTTAAAAGATTTTATTTATTTATTTGAGAGAGAGAGTGAGTGAGAGAGAGCACACAAGCTGGGGGAGCAGCGGGCAGAGGGAGAAGCAGGCTCTCCGCTGAGCAGGGAGCCCGATGCGGGACTCAATCCCAGGACCCTGCGACCATGACCTGAGCCGAAGGCAGCCGCTTAACGGACTGAGCCAGCCAGGCGTCTCTGTAATGGTGTTTTCTTCACCAGGGTTGCTTCTAAATTCGCTACTGGCCCTCAATTTGCCTAGCTCAGAAGGTCTTCAGGTTGTATATGTTGGGCATGGTGTCTAGCATGGTGTGTTAGATGCTGGATTTAGGATTGGAGACCTGGTTCTGTTCCTAATTCTGGCATGTATTTTCTGGGTAACCTGTAACCAAATAACTCCTGGAGCCTCAGCTTCCCTCACTCTAATAATCAGGGTAATATTTGTCTTGTTTATTTCACAGAATCTTTAGGAAGATCAAAATTAAATCAAAATGAGGAACTAAAAGGAAAAATACTTCTTTTTTTTTAAAGATTTTATTTATTTATTTGACAGAGAGAGACACAGCGAGAGAGGGAACACAAGCAGGGAGAGTGGGAGAGGGAGAAGCAGGCTTCCCGCAGAGCAGGGAGCCCGATGCGGGGCTCGATCCCAGGACCCTGGGATCATGACCTGAGCCGAAGGCAGATGCTTAACACACTGAGCCACCCAGGCGCCCCAAGGAAAAATACTTCTTAAACAGAAATGATAATAAACACATCTAATTGGTTACTATTTTACTGGTCACACGCGACACTGGGTCTAGGTCTCCGCTGTATCATTATGATAACGGTGTTTTTCACTCACTGCATCAAAACATTTTGATAGCATCCAATAGTAATGATGCTGATTATTGACAAATTTCAATTATAATTACCTCCGAGCAAGGAGAACACAGAATTATGTTGAAGTGTCGACTTTAACCTTTTCCAGTGTGTATAGACACATGGATATAAGACATGGAAGGAAATACAAAATATTTTCCCATCAAATAGAAACTCACTCCATCATGACACCAAAGGAGTTGGAGGCAAGATTCTAATTCTACAGACCCAATGTACTGACTGCCCAGGGTGCGTGCGACTCTTGCAGTGGGATGGCTAAAGCACCAAAACCCACAGTTACTAAATTTATGGTAGAGTTGGATCAGTCTCAAATCTGGAAAAAGAGGAAGTAAAATAGTGGGGTATGAGGAGGAACGAGGGCTGAGAGATGAAGATGGGAAGCTCATGTCCTGCAACATTAGAATAGGTGTGCCTCTTGATCTTCCGGTCGCTAAAACATCCAAGGGCTTTTCCACATCTAACATTCTGGCAAGCCACTTGGGAAGATTCATAAAACCGATCACATGGGAAGAATGCCTGCGACCTGTTCAGCATTCAGTAAACAGTAGCTGCTATCATCATGGATATTTCATTATTATTATTATTATTACTATTTATCATTATCATCATTACCATGTGAGAGAGGTTGAAGCTTATATAGTCTGTACTTTGGGACACTCACCCAATTCAGTGTTTGCCTTTCAGGCTATACTCCTATAGACTATGAGAGGAGTTCCTCATCTCCCAACTGTCCATTTCACTGTGAAGGAAACTGGGACCCAGATAAGAACTAACCTGCTCTAGGTCCCACAGCAAGGGAGAGGTAGTGGCAGGACCAGAACTTGGAGTTCATTGCTTCGTGCAACTTTGCACATGTCATTGGCTGTCCACTCTGACTCTTCCATCACCATTGGAGACATGGGGATTTTGCAGCCTCATGGGTTATGAGTCTTAACATCAGACACTTCTCTGAATCCTATGTTTCTCTTAACCATATATTCCTCTGACTACGCTGGGCATTTCCCCTGTAGAACAGTGCCTGGCTCACAGAGGCTGCTCAATAAAACATGTAGAAAGAATGGATAGTTTCTGATTTCCCATTCCCCACAGCTGAAGTAACTGAGCTCAGTCTGCTGTTTAATTAGCCTTTTGGTGACAATGCCTTGTGACCCTAGATTCCTGGTGGTATGCCTTTGATCCCCTTGAAGAGGCTGATCTTCCCTCTGTTAGCTGTGATTGCCCTCCTAAGTGCAGGCCGTGGTTTCTCAGTTCAGAGATGGGCTTACCTCATGGGCCTGAATGAAAGCTATCTTTAAGGAGGTGGTATCACTTGTACTGCTCTCTCGTCTTGTGACCCCTGCCGCCCAATGCCTGACACCCGTCCGCTGGCTGAAGTTATGGCTAGATACAAATTGTGGCTGGTAGAGATGGAATCGGGCTTTACCTCCAAACCAGAAAGGGCTTACTTCTGCAGTCTCTAGGAATTTTGTGTTAGAGAGAAAATGTTTGCACTAGGCTGGGCTTATTTGCTTGGTTTACAGAAGAGTGGAAGTGAGATGCATGCTGACCCCGTAGTAGAGAGCCTCTTTGTTGAAGCCAGGGCCAGCCCTGGACAGCTGATGCTAAAGATGGCAGCACTGCAGTTTGCCTGGGCTGTGTCTTGATGGAGCCATGTGTCTATGTTTCTTCTCCATATCACATCTGCTTTGTGCTTGACTTGGAATTCCCAATTACAAGTGGTGGCTGCCACTGTCCTAGAGAATACAAATGTTTTCTGGGGCAGGCTTTTCCATCCTTTCTCCCAGCCTCAAAGCCTGTGATTTAGGGCAGTGGCTTTCAGGGAGGCCAGTTTGAGGGAGGGAAGGCAGAGGAGGAAAGCCTGTAGTGCTCCCTCCATACCCCCTCCTAAACCAGTTCATGTATTGAGTTTCATGCAAGAGTTTGTTTGAAACAAAGTTCTGCTCTTGAAGGAAGTTTGAAAAACACTGATCCGGTATACTAACTTCAGGCCTAGGTATCAGATGACCTCTGTTCTGAAACCAGCCCCATTCATGTGTCCTACAAAATGAGAGCTGAAGCTCACCACCAGTTGATTTTGCATGGCTTGAGTTTTCTGATCAAAAAATGATACCACGCTTTTATTAACGTAACACTTTACGTAGTGAGGAGCTAAAAGTTTTAATGGTTAGCTATGAAGAATTTGGAGCTCCTTTGAGGATGGATGAGAAAGAAGGAGAGAGAGTATTTTAGAAAGTCATGTGAATCCAACATGAAAGTCATTTGATTCCAAACTTCTCCTCTTAAAAGGATTATTGTCTAGAGCAACACTGCACACCAACTAGACCTAACAAGCATATATACAGAACACTTCACCCAACAACAACAGAATACACACTTTTTCTCAAGCGCACATGAAATATTCTCCAGATAGACTATATGTTTGGTTACAATGGAGTAAAAATAAAAGCCAACAATAGAGGGAAAGCTTGAAAATTCACAAACATGTGTAAATTAACTAACCCATTCTTTTTTTGAAAAATTCCCTTATAGTTAACATACAGTGTTATATTAGTTTCAGGTGTACAATAATATAGTGATTCAACAATTCTGTACATTACTCAATGCTTATCAAGATAAGTATACTCTTTAATCCCCATCACCTATTTCACCCATCCCCCTCCCCACGTCCCCTCTGGTAACCATCAGTTTGTTCTCAATAATTAAGAATCTGTTTTTTGGTTTTTTTTTCTTTGTTCATTTGTTTTGTTTCTGAAATTCCATATATGAGTAAAATCATATGGTATTTGTCTTTCTTTGGCAGACTTATTTCACATAGCGTTATACTCTCTAGATCCATCCATGTTGTTGCAAATCATGTCTTGTTTATCCATTCATCTATTTATGGACACTTGGGCTGCTTCCATAATTTGGCTATTGTAAATAATGCTGCAGTAAACACAGGGGAGCGTATAACTTTTTGAATTCGTGTTTTTGTATTCTTTGGGTAAATACCCAGTAGTAGAATTGCTGGATCATATGGTAAATTATATTTTTAATTTCTTTACAGATTTATTTATTTACTTGAGAGAGAGAGAGTGTGTGTGTGTGTGCATGTGTATGCAAGCAAGTGGGTGGGAGGAGGGACAGAGGGAGAGAATCTCAAGCAGACTCTTCTTCGCTGAGCACGGAGCCTGACATGGGGCTCCATCTCATGACCCATGAGATCATGACCTGAGCTAAAACCAGGAGTCAGATGCTTAACTGACTGAGCCACGCAGGCACCCCTATATTTTTTAATTTTTGAGGAACCTCCATTCTGTTTTCCACAGTGGCTGCACCAGTTTGCATTCCCAGCAACAGAGCACAAAGGTTCCTTTTTCTCCACGTCCTTGCTAACACATGTTTCTTGTGTTTTTGATTTTAGTCATTTTGACAGGTGTGAGGTGATAGCTCATTGTGGTTTTCATTTGCATTTTCCTAATGATGATTGATGTTGAACATCTTTTCATGGGTCTGTTGGCCATCCGTATGTCTTCTTTGAATAAATATCTGTTCATGTCTTCTGCCCATTTTTAATTATTATTTGTTTTTTGGGCATTGACCTGTATATTTTTTTATACTTTATGTATTTTGGATACTATCTTTTTATCGGAAATGTTATTTGCAAATATCTTCTCCCATTCAGTAGGTTGTCTTTTAGTTTTGTTGATTGTTTCCTTTGCTGTGCAGAATAAGCAACCCATTCTTAGCAACCAATGGTCAAATAAGAAATCACAAGGGAAATTAGAAAATACGTAGTAATGAAAATGGAAAGACAAAATATCAAAACTCATGGGAGGCATTGTTTAAAGGGAAATTTATAAATGTAAATGCGTACATTAAAAAAGAAGAAAGAAAGACCTCAAATTAGTAAATCAACTTCACACCTTGAGGAAATAGAGAAAGAAGAACAAAGTAAACCCAAAGCTAGCAGAAGGAAGGAAATCAAAAAGATTAGGACAGAGATTTACAAAATACAGAATAGAAAAACAATAGGGAGAATCAATGAAACCAGAAGTTGCTTGTTTGAAAACAAAACTGACAAATCTTTAGCTAGCCTGGCAAAGAAAATGAAAGAGAAGATGCAAGTAATCAAAATCAAAAATGAAAATGGAGACATTATTACTGAACTTACAGAACTAAAAAGGACTAAAAGAGGAACTTACAGAGTAAAAAGTACTATGAACAACTGCATACCAACAAACTGGTTAACCTAGATGAAACAGACCAATTCCTAGAAACATACAACCAGTCAAGACTAAGTAATGAAGAGATAGATATAAAATCTGAATAGGCCTACAACTAGTAAGGAGACTGAATCACCAGTTAAAAACTTCTCAACAAAGAAAAGTGCAGGACCCGATGGCTCCACTGGTGAATTCTACCAAACATTTTAAGGAGAATTATCAGTATTTCACAAACTCTTCCATAAAATAGGAAAAAAACACTTCCTAGTTCATTTTATAAGGCCAGCATTAACCTGATACCAAAGACAGATGAAGACATCATAAGAAAAGAAATTACAGACCATATCCCTTATGAATACAGATACAGAAATCCTTCATAAAATAGCAGCAAACCATACCCAACAGCATATGAAAAGGATTACACATCATGACCAACTTGGATCTATCCCAGTGATGTAAAGGTGGCTCAACATAAGAAAATCAATGCAACACATCATATTAATAGAATGAAGGAGGAAAAAAATACATGACTATCCCAACAAATACAGAAAAGGTATTTTATAAAATCCACCACCCTTTCATGATAAAAACTCTCAGAAAAACCTAGGAATAGAAGGGAACCTCCTCAACATGATAGAGGGCATTTCTGAAAAACCCACAGCTAACATCATCCTCAATGGTGAAAAACTGAAAGCTTTCCCCCTAAGGTCAGGAACAAGACAAAGATGCCCACTCTCATTACTGCTACTCCACATTGTATTGGAAGTTCTAACCAGAGCAATCAGGCAAGAAAAAGAAATGAAAGGCATCCAAATTGGAAAGGAAAAAATAAAACCATCTCTTCACAGGTGACATGGTACTATATATAGGAGATCCCAAAGAATCCATAAGAAAGCTACTAGATGGGGCACCTGGGTGGCTCAGTCATTAAGCTTCTGCCTTCAGCTCAGGTCATGATCCCAGGGTCCTGGGATCGAGCCCCGCATCTGGCTCCCTGCTCAGCGGGAAGCCTGCTTCTCCCTCTCCCACTCCCCCTGCTTGTGTTCCCTCTCTCACTGTGTCTCTCTCTGTCAAATAAATAAATAAAATCTTTAAAAAAATAAAGAAAGCTACTAGAGCTAATAAACTAAATGAGCAAAGTTGCAGGGTACCAGATCAACATGCAAAATAGTTTGTGTTTCTTTACACCAACAATGAACAATCTATAAAGGAAAGTAAGACAGAAATTCCATTTATAATAACATCTGAAAGAATAAAATATTCAGGAATAAATTTAACCAAGAAAGTGAAAGACATACACTGAAAAGTATAAAATATTGCTAAGAGAAATTAAGTAAGACCTAAATCTAAATCAAAAGGCATCTTGTGTTCATGGATAGAACGATAATATTTTTAAGATGTCAATACTACCCAAAGTGATCTACAGAGTCAATGTAATTTGTATCAAAATCCAACAACTTTTTTTTTTTTTTTTTGCAGAAATGGAAAAGCCAATCCTTAAATTCATATAGAACGACAAAGGGCCCCAGTATAAACAAAACTGTTGTGAAAATGTGGAACAAAGTTCGAGGACTCATGCTTCCAGATGTCAAAACTTACACAAAGCTATAGTAATCAAAACAATGTGGTACTGGCATAGGATAGGCATATAGACCAAGGGAATAGAATCGAGAGTCCAGAAATAAATGCAACATCTATGTCCAATTGATTTTTTGACAAGGGTGACAAGTCCATTCAATGCCGAAACAATTGTTTCTTCAACGGACGGTGCTGGGACAACTGGAATTCCCATGCAAAAGAATCACACTGAACCCCTACCTCACCTATATACAAAAATTAACTCAAATAGATTAACAAACTAAATATAAGAGCTTAAACTGTAAAATTCTTAGAAGAAAACATAAGGGTAGTTCTTCATGTACTTGGATTTGGCAACAGATTTTTAGATATGTTGCCAAAAGCATGAGCGAGAGAAGAAAAATTAGATAAATAGGACTTCATCACAATTAAAATTTCTGTGCAAGCGACAGTATCAAGAAAGCGAAAGGACAGCCTACACATTGGGAGAAAATATTTGCAAATCGTATATCTGATATGTGTTTTATATATAAAGAACTCTTTTTTTATTTTTGTTTAAAGATTTTTTATTTATTTATTTGACACAGAGAGAGAGACGGCGAGAGAGGGAACACAAGCAGGGGGAGTGGGAGAGGGAGAAGTGGGCTTCCCGCTGAGCAGGGACCCCGATGCGGGGCTCGATCCCAGGACCCTGGTGGGATCCTGACCTGAGCCGAAGGCAGACGCTTAACAACTGAGCCACCCAGGCGCCCCATAAAGAACCCTTCTTTTAAAGATTGATTGATTTTAGAAAGAGAGAGATAGAGAGAGAGTGTGTGCAAGCAGGGGGAGGGGCAGAGGGAGATAAGCAGACTCCCCACTGAGCAAGGAGCCCAATGCAGGGCTCAATCCCAGGACCTCAAGATCATGAGCTGAGCCAAAATCAAGACTTGGACGCTCAACCAACTGAGCCACCCAGGCTCCCCTATATAAAGAACTCTTAAAATTCAGCAACAAAACAAGAAAAAAAATGGGCATAGGAGTTGAACAGACATTTCTCCAAAGAAGATACATAATATCCAATAAGTACATGATAAAGTGTTGAACATCATTAGCCATTAGATTAATGCAAATCAATGGGCGCCTGGGTGGCTCAGTCGTTAAGCGTCTGCCTTCGGCTCAGGTCATGATCCCGGGGTCCTGGGATCGAGTCCCACATCGGGCTCCCTGCTCGGCGGGAAGCCTGCTTCTCCCTCTCCCACTCCCCCTGCTTGTGTTCCTGCTCTCGCTATCTCTCTCTCTGTCAAATAAATAAAATCTTTAAAAAAAAAAAAAAAAAAGATTAATGCAAATCAAAACCACAATGAGCTACCACTTCATACCCATTAGGAAGGCTATAATTTTATTTAATGGAAAATAACAAGTGTTTGTGAGGATATGGATAAATTGGAACCCTCATACCATGCTGGTGGGAATATAAAATGGTACAGTCACTGTGGACAACAGTTTGGCAGTTCCTCAGAAGGTTAAAGAGAGACTTACCTTATGACCCAGCAATTACACTCCTTGGTATATACCCCAAAGAATTGAAAATAGGAACACAGATACTTGTATGCCAGTGTTCATTTCAGCATTATTCCCAGTAGCCAAAAATTGGAAACAACCCAAGTGTCCATCAACAGATGAACAGATAAACAAAATGTGGTGTATCCATGTAATGGAAGTTCTGACTCGTGCTACAACATGGGTTAACCTTGAAAACGTTATGTGAAGTGAAACAAGCCAGACACCAAAGAATAAATATTGTATCATTCCACTTAGGCAAAATTCACAGAGACAGAAAGTAGATTAGAGGTTGAGGGGGGATGGGGAGGAGGAGAATTGGGAATTATGGCTGAAGAGTCACAGAGTTTCTGTGTGTGGTAATGAAAATTTTTTTGAACTAGATAGTGGTGATGGTTGCACAGCATGGTGAATGTAATTAATGCTCTGACTTGTACACTTAAAAATGATTAGCATAGCAAGTATTACGTTCCATATATTTTCCCACAATAAAAGATATGAAGAAAGGAAACCTTTTCTAATTAAAAATAAAGTTACTCAAAAGTGGTTACATTATTTAAAAGGTGACTGTTTTCAAATCATCTTTTTCTCTGCAAGAAGAAAGGAAGCTAACCACAAATGAACTTCTTCTAAGAATAGAAAATTTCTCATAAAAAAGAGGCTTTCATATTTCATACTTAGAATGACTTCACTTCAAGTGGAAGAAATATTACTGACACTTTAGTCTACTCATATTCTATTTAGAAAGTTTTCTTCTGTTGTAACCCTTCTAAGGTGACGAATGCTAAATATTGAGAGAATTGTTTTTCTTTATCATGGTAATCTTTATAGAACATGTAGAGATCCATCCTAATTACTCTGGTCCATCGCCACAGGCTGTTTCTTCAGTCTTAACAATCAAAACCTCAAAATACCAGCATATTTGTAGCTGATCAAGTCCCTACCAATAAACGTTCGCAGGCCGTGGCGTAGCTGGCTTCTCTGTTCAGGATCTCACAAGGCCACAGTCAAGGTGTGGGTTGGGCTACATTTTCTCCTGGAGGTCAGGGTCTTCTTCCAAACTCACGTGACTGTTGGCAGAATTCAGTTGTTTGTGGCTGTAGGACTGAAGTCCCCATTTTCTTGCTGGCTGTCGTCTGGGGGCCATTCTCAGATCCCAGAGACTGCCCAGAGTTCCTGGCCTTGGGGCCCCTCCTAAAGCTGCTCACATGGCAGCTTATGTTTTCAAGGTCAGCAGCTGAATCTCTCACTTCTAATGCTTTCACTTGATTAAGTCAGGCCCACCCAGATTAATCCTTTTTAATTAACAAAATCAGCTGATCTGGGCCCTGAATTACATCTTTAAAATGTTATTATTTTTTTTTAACTTTGCCATCTTCTGTTGGCTGGAAGCACATCACAGGTTTCACTCACATTTTAAGGGTGGGGATTAAACAAGAGTGTAACACATTGGTTGTCACCCTAGTGTCTGTCCACCACCATATGGAGTTGTCACCCAGCATTAGTAGTAAATGGGGAGAAGAAGGATTATTCTTAAAATGAAACACCAATGTGGCTAAGTCAAAGTTTGGTTGGAGAAACGGGCAAGTGGTACTTTTATGTCTCCTAGCTTCCCATGGTGTGTGTTTGCATTAGTCAGGATTCTCCAGAGAAACAGAAACAATAGGATTTATTTGTTAATTATAAGGAATTAGCTCTGACAATGATGGAGGCTGGCAAGTCCCAAGGTCCACAGGGTGAGTCAGGGAGCTGGACACCGAGGAGAGTTAATGGATTAGTTCCAGTCTGTGTCCTAAAGCCTGAGAACCAGGAAAACTGATGGTGTAGCACAAGTCCAAAGGCCAGCAGACTTGAGACCGAGGAAGAGCCAATGTTTCAGTTTGAGTTTGGAGTCAGGAATGAAGCTGATGATTCACTTCAAAGGTCATTAGGCAGAAGGAGTTCACCTTTACTATGGGAAGGTCCGCTTTTTTGTTCTGTTCAGGCCTTCAACTGATTGGGTGAGGCCCATCCACATTAGGGAGAGCAAACTTTACTCAGTCTACCAGTTCAAATGTTCCATCTCATTTCGAAAACATCTTCACAGAAATACAATAAAGTTTGACCAAATTATCTGGGCACCCTATGGCCCAATCAAGTTGACACATAAAATTAATTGCAGAATTAATTAATTAATTAATTAATTAATGTGGAACGTTTTGCCCTGGCCTTGTTGTGTGCAATCTTGAACTCTCCATAACTCTACAATAAGGAGAAAGCAGAGGGCTATCTTCAGAATGATCACTGGGAAATGGTTCCACTCCCCCAGCTGATATTTTTCAAGCTTGTGAAGAGTGGCATATTTCAATTTTTAATTTAATTAATTAATTAAATAATTAAAAAATTAATTGCAGTATTCGTCAATGATCAGTCGCATGCCCTTTTCCCTGACGAGTGGGACTGATCCAATTATCATGGCAATAGGACTCATCCAGTTCCATGTTTTTCCAGGAACCTGAGTCGAGGCTGAGGGCCTTTCCTCAGGTTGTTCCCAATAGCTATTGCTGGATCACATTACAAGTCTGGTTAATGTATTTTAGTCTGCATGCCTCCAGGGAGCTTTTGGGAGAAGAGAAGTGAGTGGCACTTGCTCAGGAGCAAAGAGGTAACAACGACGCCAGGAACACAGGCAGGAGGCCTTCCTTTCCTGGGGATTCCCAGCGAGGCATGCCTAATGCCTCTTCAACTTGCTTTTGCCACTTTCTCCAGTCATTGCAACCACCCTAAATGTGGATATCAGAAAGAAAACCATGTTCCTTTTTTGCTCACCAGAAATCTGGTAAGGGACTACCAAAGTGCCCTCTAGAACAGAGGGAAGTATAAAGAAATAGCCTACAGAGAAAGGTTGGCAACCCGAAGTAGCATGTGGGTCAGCCCATGATCATCCCCACTTCCTAAATCTGAGTGTGACGCACCCTGCTCTCAGCCCAAACATTTTGTCTAGGTTGCCATGGATTGACCGAGGAATCTCTTTGCCAACTAGGGACTGACTCAAGGGTGTTGTCTCACAGCCTCTGAGACTATCTCCCATGCATTAAGCTGATGTTTGCAAGTTGTCAGTTAAGCAAGTGTTATGCAAAGACCTTGGGAGACAAGAGAGGAAAGAACTGCTCTGTAGACAACTTTTAAACATTGCTGATCGTGATTCTTCTGCATCTCGTAGGAACTCTAAAGGTGCCTCTTCCACCAGCCAGTAGTTAGATGCCTCATTGGCTGGGAGAGTTTTTATGTGGAACGTTTTGCCCTGGCCTTGTTGTGTGCAATCTTGAACTCTCCTTAACTCTACAATAAGGAGAAAGCAGAGGGCTATCTTCAGAGTGATCACTGGGAAATGGTTCCACTCCCCCAGCTGGTATTTTTCAAGCTTGTGAAGAGTGGCATATTTCAATTTCTTGGTGGTACCAACAGGCACTTCTCAAGTGACCAGGGTTCCTGGCATGAGTCTAATTAATGCAAATATTAGAGGCATGTCGGAGGGGACAAAGTGGTAGACAGGCTATCAGAAAAGACAGGGAGCTCAGGTTTGGGAAGCTTGTGCTGCCTCCCATTATGGATACTTAGCTCCGGTGCAGTCTAAGAGGAATGAAACCACAGCTGCATTTCCCCCTTGCATTAATGTTCCTGTCACCACACAGGACCTGCATTTATCCCTCTCCATCCCTTTCTTGCTGCTTTGAAATGGGACTTTCAACTGAGCTTCCTATGGGACTATGAGAACCTCATCAATAGCTAGTGATTTCCATGGCAGCAGCAGGTTTATTACTTTTTAAATTTTTTGCATAGGTATTCTTTTTTATTGAAGTATAGTTAACACGCAATGCTTTATTGGTTTCGGGTGTACAACGTAGTGATTCAACAAGTGTATATGTTCTGCTGTGCTCCCCACAAGTGTAGCTGCCATCTGTCCCCATACAGCGCTATTACAATACCATTGACTATATTCCCGATGCCCTACCTTTCATCCCTATGACTTATTCATTCCGTAGCTGGAAGCCGGTACCTCCCACTCCCTTTCACCCATTTTGCCCATTCCTCTACCCCCTCCCTTTTGGCAATCATGACAGTTTGTTCTCTGTATTTATGGGTCTGTTGGCAGAAGGTTTTTAAATTAACATGGTGGCCAGCTCCTTTCATCTATGGAGGGGCAAGCCAGCACTCATGTCTCCCCTCCTTTCTGCCTCTTCTTTTCCTCATTCCTCCCTCCTGTGTTTCCTGTCCTAGGAGTAGAAGTGTCCTGGTACTGACCCTGCCCAGTGGTAACCATCACGAGCCAAATTGGCCTACAGAGTTTGACATTCTTGTAGAGGTTTTAGGACTTGTCCAGTACTCTAGAAACCATGATTCTGAGCATTCGCAAATATTGATGGCATTTGCGGGGGGTGGGGGACACTCTTTCTCCCTCTGTCCAAGCTGGGAACAAATTAAGAAGTCAAAAGAGAAAGGTGTATGAAGAACAAAATATCACCTTTATTCTAAATAAATCTGACACTGGGAGATGAGGTTTTTATCTGTGAAGAGGTGGACATTCTAATAATGAACACCATAATTAGATGAATCTCCTCAGCCGCAGGCAGCTCTGGATAACAGACTCCCATCTTACTCTTCAGTCCTTCACCTGGCATGGGCCTCCACCTGCAAAGCTTAAAGCATAGAGGAGCAGGGCAGAATGCATGCTTTCTGTGATGAGCTGGCTCCCAAGGAGAAAGGAAAAAGGAAAGGGCTAGGCTAGGGCTGTTAGTTTGTCATTTAAAACCTCACCAATACCCCACCCAGGAAAGAGTGAATGACGGGGCAGAGAGAAGCCAGCAGAGTTATGCTAGTGAGCTTCATATTGAAGAAAATACCAAGGAGACCGAAGAACCCCCCACCCCCATCCTGAACTTAAGCAGTGAATAGACCTTAGAGATCATCTGGTCCATTCCATTTGAGGAAATCTGGACTCACACAGATGGTGTGACTTATATAGCAAGGGGTAGGCTCCTAGGATGGGCTAGGAGTCCAGGCACCTGAGTTCTAAGGTTGTTTGCCCACCATTCCTCTCCTCCAGGAGCACTTGAAGTGTTAGACTTGTTTGGTGGAATCTTTGACATAATGACAGAAGGAAAATAGGTTTATAGAAGAGAAACAAGAATGGTGTAAAGGGTCAAGGGAATTGATTTCTCAAGAATGTTGTTTTGCAAACTGCCCGTCATCATCTCCATCACTGCCATTAATACTCTCCTGCAATGTTAATGTTTGCTGGGTACCTACTTGATCATATTCTATACAGATGGATTTAGTCCAATGAGATGCTGCAGGGGAGAACTAAGGGTGAGGTGGTGTCTCTCCAATGCCTAAAGAGCAGAATTAGCTAATCCACAGTAAATATTTTCCCTCTGGGAACTGTATAGTCCATGGAATTACCATTATCAAAAGGTATCTGTATTAAATAGTGTTGTTAGATGTTGCATACTGTTAGATATGTTCTTTTTTTAATTTATTTTTTTATTGAAGTACAATTCACATACAGTGATACATTAGTTTCAGGTATACAACATAGTGATTCAACAGTTCCATGATAAGGGTAGTGCTCGCTATGATAAGTGTAGTTACCCTTTGTCACCATACAATGTTATTAGAATATTATTCATTGTATTCCCTGTGCTGTACTTTTCATCTCCTTGATTTATTTTATAATGGGAAGTTCATACCTCTTAATCCCCTTCCCCTACTTTGCTCATCCCCCCACCCACCTCCCCTCTGGCAATTACCAGGTTTTGTGTGTTTGAGTCCGTTTTCTGTTTGTTTGTTCATTTGTTTTGTTTTTTAGCTTCTACACATAAGTGAAATCATATTGTATTTGTTTTTCTCTGACTGACTTATTTCACTTCACATAATACCTTCTAGGTCCATCCATGTTGTTGCAAATGGCGAGATCTTATTCTCTTTTATGGTTGAATAACATTACATTACATATATATATCATATATATATATACACACACACACATATATATATAATCACTTCTTCTTTATCTATTCTAGATAGAACTTCTGTTCATAAGAGTCTGTGTTCCTAGAATATGTGCCCAGAATCCTTTCCGCCTACACCACTAAGTACTATGATCACCTCTTACCTAGATTATAGTAGTGGCCTCCTAAGCAGTCTTTCTGCTTCCTCTCCCCTGAAATCCCTTCTGTACATAGCAGCAAGAGTGAGCTTTTGAACACCTAAGCCAGATCACATCACTCTTCTGGCTGAAACTATGCCATGGCTCCCTGCCACTCAGAATTAAAGCCAGTTATTACCGTGGCCTGCATGAGCAGGCTTCCCATTTCTTTTCTGACCTCCTAGGTCTCCTCCCCCCGTTCTCTCAATTCCAGCCACATTGGCCTCCGTTTTCTACAAGAACAGCAACTCATACTCCTCCCTCAGGGCCTTTACATTTTGGATCCCTCTACTGGGCATGCTCTCCTCCTAGATATCTCCGTAGCTCACTGTCTTCTGCACTTCATTTGGGCCTTTGCTCCAACATCAGCTTCTCGATGAGGCTGTCTGTGTTGTTTTGATGAGGCTAGGTTATACTCCAGTGACAGAAAGCCAACACGGCAGACTCTTACCTTGTAAAAGATCATTTCTCCTGTATCTGGGTCTGGCAACAATTCAGAGCAGCTCTCTTCCCATGAGTAACTCAGAGATCCTTGGGGGACTCATCTTTCTCATTTGTTTACTGTTTACCCCACCCAAATGTGTAAACTCCATGAGGGCAAGGGTTTTGGTCTACTTTTCTTTTTTTTATGCATCGACTAGTGAGTGCCTGGCATATATAGTAGGTTCCCAATAAGTATTTGTTGAAAGAATATTGAAAGGTAATATCATGGAGGGAATAGAAAATGAGAAGGCCAAAGGAAGCATTTTTATGCATATGTTTTCTTAGGCTGAAGTTAAAGATAAGTCAGTTCCATATGTAATATTTGATTACTGTTGTTAAGATAACTGTAGAAGGGCTTATGAGCTGTAAACCTGAGTTAGGTTTTCAGCATTAAACTTTGGATATCGTATTAGTTTTCTATTTCCGCCATGACAAATTATCACAGACTTAGCGGCTTAAGCAACGTAAGGTTTTTATCATGTAATTCTGTAGGTCAGAAGGCAGACACACATCTCACTGGGCCCAAACTAAGGTCTTGGCATGGCTGCCTTCCTTTCTGGAGGCTCTAGAGGAGGATCTGTCCCCTAACTCTTTTGGGTTGTTAACAGAGTTCAGTTCCTGGTAGCATGGAGATCCCTGTTTCCTTGGGATTGATCCCTGGGAACGAGGGCCGTTCCCAGCTTCTACAGGCTATGTGGATCCCTTAGCTCATGGCCTCCTTCCTCAGTATTAAAAGCCAGCAACAGTAGGTTGGGTCCTCTCGTACTTTTAATCTGTCCTGCCTCTTCTTTTTCATTTCACTGCCCCACTCTTCTGCCTCCCTCTTTTGCTTTTAAGAGCTCATTTGACTACACTGGAACCACCTGGATAATCTAGGCTTATCTCGATCTACAGGTCAGCTGCTTAGCAACCTTAAATACATCTGCTGCCTTAAGGTACATGGTCACAGATTCCAGGGATTAGGATGTGGACATCTTTGAGGGGCCATTATCTTGCCTACCAGGTATACAAATGATTATCAGATATGGTATTGTGAGTAAGACTGTAGGCTGTAGCAACATGAAGACCTGGGTTTGAATCCCACTCTGCATCTTGATAGCTGGGTTATTCTGGACCTGTTACGTAGCCTCTCTGACATGGAGTTTCCTCTGTGCCGAGTGGGGACAATAAGGATACTTGTCTCATGGGGTTGTTGTGGATGTTAGAAATGATATGTGAAAGCGCATAGTAGACACCAGGCACTCTATTTTACTCCTTTAAAAAATATAATGTGAGTACTCCTAATGTTTTAAACGTGAGCACCAGACCCAGCTTGGAGCCCACCTCCGATGACCTTACCTTGAAAAGGATGAAGCAGGCTGAGTGCTCTTTTGTTAAAACCTTACTTAACCAGCTGGGTTTGTAGGGAATGAGGAGGAAGTTTAATCTAAGTGTTTATGATTCATTTACACCTAAATCATTAAATGCTATTTTAAGGACATTTGATGGCTTGAAGCATTTAAAATAATTGTAATGCCTTTTTCTTAAACAGAAGTGCTGCCAAGAGTAAACAAACTCAAATACCATGTGCTTCGAAATTCAAACAAATTGAGAGTGGGTTCTAACCTGGCACAATATCTTCTCCCATCTGTAATTCCTACCAGGGACAGCCCTCCTGAGAAGAAACACCAGCTCTATTTACTGAATGGGGAGTCAGAAACTGTGGCAGACATGAGTGCAAAGAAAAGCGCTCATTGAATTGGATTGTTGCTTTTTTAGAATTTTTTTCTGTATCTCGGCTATTGTCATTGGGAACTTTGTTGTAATGCTTTCCATTAGCTAAAAATGTGCCTCTCATAACTATCTAAGGGGGAAGAATTCTTCTGCAGCATGTAGGTGAGAACTGCATTTCCTGGAGCTGTTGAGGCCTATTTGAGCTTGCATGCTGATGAATACGATGTTGCAGCTGAACTGAACTAACTGCCTTTTGATGAGCTTGAGTACAGTTTGTCACTAACTAAGGAGAGGAGGATGTAACCAGTGCATGTTTTAAATGAAACGAGACCTGCCAGGACACACGTCTTGATCAATTGGAGGAGGCTTCTCCTCCCTCTGTTCCTGGGCCTTCTTTCTCCTTTACTGTTTCTCGAATCCCTGGCACAGCCACATGACGTAGAATGCCAGGTAGCACACAGCCATGATGACAGAGGCGTTTTTTGTTGTTTCTGAAAAGTGGTTTTTATAGATCAGCCCAAATGTTGGTATTTGCTTTATGGTTCCTGCCAAAGGGTCAGTCATGACGGGGTGCTAATGGACTTGAGTGAACTTTCGTCCATGTCCCCTTGGTGGAAGGAGTGCCAAAAGGTGATAGAGACATATATGGCCACAGAACACCAGCAAGAAGGGGAAATAAGGGAACCCTCTTCGCTTGAAAATAAGGGTACTATTTCCTGACTAAGAAAGTACAATGAGTTTGCTACTTAGATACCATTTGGGGGGATATAGGGAGAGGCAGAGGTGAGTTTGATGGCATTCATCACTCTCCCAGTCATAATTTTTAGGCAGCATTGCAATATTGCTTTCCAGTTATGATCACCAGGACCAAGGAATTCCTGGCTGTCAACAGAGCCGGTAAAGTGGGGTTTCCTGAGCTCTAAAGACATCCCCGGAGACTTGGAGCAACCAGGAGATTTATATCAGAGATTAGCTTTCAAAACACGAAATAAGAACGTGAGGGAAATAATGACAATGAGTAGGACAGGACTCGTTAAGCGTGCCGTGTGAAAAAGTATGGTGTCGCTGAGCACATTTCCTAGGAGGACGTGGGTGTGGGGCTTGAGAGTGTGCTCTCTAGTATATTGGTGAGGAAACCCCAGTTGTCTGAGATTTAATGCTCTAAAAATGGAAAAGATTGATAGAAAATAGACTTTCTATAGCAATTTAGCCTGTGCTGTTGCCCAAGAAAGGTCTTAAGCTCAAAGGCTGAGGAGATTTCAGGCGGTTGCTATGAGGAGCCATGACATCATTTTGTGAGCCTAACCCGAGCGCCTGTACTAACATTTATTAAAAGCAAAGACATTAAAAGCAAAGCCTCAGACACACACACACACACACACACACACACACACACACAGACACACACACACACACACACACACAGACACACACACACACAGCCAGGCTGGCTGGAACAAACATGCATCGGGCAGTGAGTTATATGGGAACCATCCCCTTAGCTTATTGTGTCTGAAGGGAAAGGCCACTTACTGAATGAAGCCCTTGCCTCGCTGTTTATGCATGGAGGGAGAGGCAGAATTCGATGCAAAAGTGCCTGGAGTCCATGGTGCAGCAATCTTTATGGGCTGCCTAGAGTTTCAGTCTTTTTTTTTTTTTTTAAAGATTTTATTTATTTGAGGGAGAGGGAGAGAGAATCTGAAGCAGACGCCATGCTGAGCGCAGAGACTGATGCGGGGCTCGGTCCTACGACTGGGAGATCATGACCTGAGCTGATACCAGGAGTCGGACGCTCAACCCGACTGAACCACCCAGGTGCCCCTAGAGTTTCAGTCTTTAAGACACTGTGGCCAGAAGCACTCTGCATTAAAAACAAAATGAGTGAGACCAAATAAAATGTTTTAAGGAAGCCAGTCTCAAACATTTAGAAGAAATGCCAGTGTCATTCCGGAAGAAATACCATTTGCCAATTTACTGCTCTGTGAGCGGTACAGCCATCTTTTTTTTCTCCTGCAGGCCAATTCCCCTGCTTTGGTTAGAAAACTAAAATGAAGGTTGTGTGAAGCCTTGTGGAGACTAGCAAGAATGTAGGTGGTTGACGTGTTTTGCTTGGGAAAGGCACTTCCGTGTTAACTTGGATTCAGCCTCAGTCAATACTCAGGGAGTACTCTGTGCGTATGGAGTACCTATCAAGGGGCTAGGCATTGTGCTGGATGCTTCCACCCACATCATCTCTTTTAATTCTTAAAACAGCCCTGTTGAACACTGTGATTCAATTTGGTCGTCTGTAAAAGATGAAAACGGACGTGCTCAAGGTCATGGCCGACGTGGCAGGGGTCTCCCAAGTCTAGAGCTCTTTCCTCCGTCCCATGGCAGGGTTGCCACGAATATACATTGACGTGCTGCCCAAATAGTTGTTTGGCCTTGGGAGAGAGGGGAATGAACCCAGACGGAGTCCCCACTGTGCACCAGCCACTGTTCTCGGCGTGTCTCGACTTCAAGGTGCGCAGCGGTCACCTCAGAATGTTCTGAAAAGACAGATTCTGATTCTGTTGGTTTGAACTTGGTGAGGCTAAGAGCCTGCATTTCTAACAAGTTCCTATGTGATATCTGTGCGGCTGGTTCGGGGCCCTCCTTTACGAACAGCTGTCATCCCATATTATGGGTGAAGAAACTAAGCCCAAGGCCACACTGTGGAGACCACTTATGGTCTCAGAGCTGGGATTTGAAACCAGGACAGATTGATTAAGGCCTTTGCCAATACACCCTGCTGAATTCCCTAAGGTTTTTGAAACTTTCTCCTTGTCGGATCCATTTGTATTCCTTACTTAATTAAGGGGCCTAGCACTTGGAAGTCCTCGTTTCTTTAGAGCCCTTCCTTCTTTGCTCAGAAAAACATCTTTGCAGTTAATCGTGCTTACACTTGTGGCTTTAATTTTTCTCTTGTTGCCTCAATTAGCCACATTGGTTTGCCATCCTAGCTGCACCTTAGAAACACCTGAGAAGCTTTTTAAGGCCTATCAAGACCCATACCCCACTATGGGACCAATTGAATGAGAATCTCTAGAGGTGAGCATTTTATAAAAGCTCCCCAGATGATTCTGATTCAGCTAGGGTAGAGAACCCCTGAATTACGGGGTTCAAGGAAGCAATTTCTGGGAAATGGAGCCCAAATCCCTTATTGTGTGTTGTCATGAAAGAAGGGCCAGCATATTTAGCCAATCACCAACAAAGTTCCCAGTGAATTCTTGGCACCATTTTGTTTTGTGACTGTGAGCTTAGATTGTACTGTGGTCGAGACTGTAGCATAAGTAAAGTGTGAAATAGCTGTGTGGACGCTGAGGATGAGGAGCTGACGAGGAAGGACCAGGGTAGCGAGATGAAGTATCATGGGCTGGCTTCAGGCCAAAGACTCATGTTCTCACCAGCCCAAGACATTGACCTTGACGGGTGTTAATAGAATAAAGCTTGGTTTGACTCAATTCAACCAAACTGACTGGTGAGAGAGTCATTTTGAAAAAAAGTCATGAGAACAGAGGGCAGGGGTGGATTAATGCTATGGTAGAGCTATGGACAAACCACCGTAGGTGCTCAAGCTGGAATGGGGCTGCTATGTGGAGATCTGGGCTGCTGTACAATTTTGTATGTGGCAACGCTGGGCTGAGATGTGGAAAGAAATGGAAATAGTAAGATGACTGGGGGCCAGAGCCTGCCCTCCAAGGAGGAAAGAGGACTTTTCACTGGGATAGTGCAGAAAGGCTTAAAATAGTCCTTCTCAACCCTAGCTGTGCACTTGGATCAGCTGAGGAGCTTGGAAACCTACCAGTGCTCTGGCCCCAGCCCAGAGATTCTGGTTTAATTGATCTGGTGTGGCACCATGGGCATCTTATTTTTTCAGAGTTTCCCCAGTCACACTAATGCACCAGCACAGCTGAGAACCACTGGTTTAGGCTGCGCTTGCACTGGGCCGAGGAGAATGCGGCTGGCTGCGAGAGGCAAAACGAACAGCTGGGGCCGTCGTTCTCCACCTGTGATCCTTGCCCAGCAGCTGCAGCACTTAGGAACTTGTTAGAGATGCCAATACTCACGCTCCAGCCCCGACCACCTCCATCAGAAACTCTGAGGGAGGGGGCCCAGGCATCTGTGTCTCCACAAGCCTTCTAGGGGAGTGTGATAGACGCTTCAGTTTGGCTGGGACTTGAGCAGGGTGCATGGCAGGGGAATGCAATGACATAAAGCTGGAAAACGTGCAAGTAACAGGCTGGTGACAACTCCTCTGATTGTACCATTGAGATGGAGCAAGACCCAGTATTCTTAGGTGGAATGTATTTCTCTGTGGCCTTGCTCTTTCTCTCTCACATGCTCGAAATTGCAGCGGGGATGAAATATAGGTCATTCATGCAGGGGCACAGGACTTCCGAAATCACACTCTGCTCTGCCGGCGGAAGCTGCCACTTTTCTTGTTAACGGTCTCGTTTCTGTCTTCAGTAGGAGGAAGCATCCTCCCTGGTGACTTGGGCCTTTAGAAGATGGGAAGGCCAGGCTTCAAGAAAGCTCCCTGGATAAGGTCAGAGAGGGTTTCCCAGCCTCCTCTTCTTACCTCTCATCCCCACCTGAGCCAGGTCTTTGGTTGGCTGGGCCCCACCTATTATTCACAGCTCGCCATTGGTGCTGCCCAGTGTCCCCATTCACGGGACAAAGCTTTCCCTAGGTTGAGTAATGACCCCGCTGATGTGTAACGGTAGTGCTTTACATCTCGCCAAAGGCTTTCTGTTGCCTAGGTGATTGGCATGCTCCCCGGTGCATTTTCCTCTCTTTCTGGTCCAGACTGTGTGGGGTAGTATTCATTCCCCAAATGGAATAGCTGAGTCCTTGCAGGATGCTGAGCATCTCCAAGGGTCACAGAGGGACTTCCAGGATTGGTGCTTATTCTTTTTTTTTTTTTGAAGATTTTATTTATTTATTTGACAGAGAGAGACACAGTGAGAGAGGGAACACAAGCAGGGGGAGTGGGAGAGGGAGAAGCAGGCTTCCCGCTGAGCAGGGAGCCCGATGTGGGGCTCGATCCCAGGACCCTGGGATCATGACCTGAGCCGAAGGCAGACGCTTAACGACTGAGCCACCCAGGCACCCCGGTGCTTATTCTTTACAAAGAGGTTTCTAAACCAGAGGGGCTTTACCCATCATCAAGTCCAGCGATTCTCAGCTAAGGTGATTTTGTCTTCATCCTGCGAGCGAGGGATATTTGGCAATATGAGACAGTTTTGGTTGTCACAACTTGGCCGGGGTGGGGGGATGCTCCTGGCACCTAGTGTGGTAGAGGCCAGGGATGCTGCTAAACATCCTTTGGTGCACAGAACAGCCTCTCAAAACAAAGAATTATCTAGCCCCAAATGTCAAAAGTGCCAATGTTGAGAAACCTTGGCCTAGTACCCATCACTTATTTTTGAAATGGGAAGATTGAGGCTCAGAGGTCACCCAGAAGGTCAGTGGTGAGTCAGAGTGGGGGATCCTGGTTTCCTAACTACCAGAGTGTAGTGCTCAACAGTGTCATCTCCGTCCCAGATAGCATTTCTTCCATGGCTGCTACCACTGTGTGCCTGCCAACGGCCAGGCAATGTGCTGAACCCCTTCCATTTATGAACCCTTCTTCTTAGCACACGCTTTCAGGGTAGGCATGATTATCCTTAGAGGGGAGTGATCTTATGCATGCAAAGCTACCATGTGCAAAACATTGTGGGCCATTAGGGAAAGCAAAGATGATACCAAAAGACATGGTTCTTGCCCTCTGGGAGCTTACATTCAAATTGTGGAGGAAAGACATATGAAAGATATATGAAAATAATTACATGGTATAATTGATGAAAATAATTAAATAATTAAATAAAATAAAATTAAAATAAATAAAATAATGAAAATAATCATCAACCTAACTTTTCAGTAAAAGCTTATAATGATAACCAAAAAGCTATAGAGTGATAAATGAGACAAATAATGTTCCTGCTTGAGAGAGTTTGTATTCTTGTGGGGAGAATGAGACGAGACACATGCATATGTGCATGCATACATGCATTTAAAAATTATAGTTGTGGGCGCCTGGGTGGCTCAGTTGGTTAGGCGACTGCCTTTGGCTCAGGTCATGATCCTGGAGTCCTGGGATCGAGTCCCACATCGGGCTCCCTGCTCAGCAGGGAGTCTGCTTCTCCCTCTGACCCTCCTCCCTCTCATGCTCTCTGTCTCTCATTCTCTCTCTTGCAAATAAATAAAATCTTTAAAAAAAATAATAAAAAAAAATAAAAATTATAGTTGTGATGGGGCGCCTGGGTGGCTCAGATGGTTAAGCGTCTGCCTTCAGCTCAGGTCATGATCCCAGGGTCCTGGGATCGAGCCCCACATCGGGCTCCTGGCTCAGCGAGGAGCCTGCTTCTCCCTCTGCCTCTGCCTCTCTCCCTGCTCATGCTTTTTTTTTCTCTCTCTCTCTGTATCTCTGTGTCTCAAATGAATAAATAAAATCTTTAAAAAAATAACAAATAAATAAAAATTATAGTTGTGACAAGTACAGACCTACCTAAGGTAGCTGAGAAGACATGTCTGAGGAGGTGACATTTAAGTAGAACCTGGAAGAACATAAAGGGGGAGTCATAGTGAACAGCAAGTATAAGGCCTTCAGGCAGGAAAATGCCTACCATGATAGAGAGTCTGCATTTCATTCTACCATGGGAAGAACAAAAGAGCCGGAACAAACAAAATTTGGAGGAAGTCCTAATCGTGGTTGAGGGCGCTGAATGGAGATGGGGGAGGTTGTAAAGAAGAAGGTAACTGAAATTTCTAGAAGTGTTTTAAAGTTGTTTTTATGTTGATCATTAGTATTCGATTCTGTTAAGTGAATTACTTAAGTTACTCGTTTACATTTAAACCTGCCATCTTGATCGTATCCACTATGGCAGTAAAGCTTAAATATCATATACAGATAAGTAACAGTCAGTTAGCCAGAAGGCAAAATGGAGGTCTTGAGGTAACTCACCCTGTGGTTGAATGTACTTTTCAGCATGACAGGTGCCCAGTGACATGGAAGGGTAATTTGCTCCAATTACTCGATTTTCTTCTCACTTTTTTCTCATTATGTGAGGACATTTGATAATGTGTGTATTTTGCCACATTTTCTGATTCATAGGTGTTTTTATGTGTTTGCTTCTTGGAGTCACTAATACATGTCGAATAACTTTGGTAGTTCCAATCATTTCATTTCCATTGTCCTGGTGATCTCAGATTCGCTTTGATTTAAAATCATGTATCATTAATTAAGTATGTTGAGTCATCTCTGTGAAGAGTTCATTTGAAAGCAAAAAACAGCATCATCAAATAATTGAGGGCTTGTTAACTGCTTCCAGCTTGAAGCCAGCAAACCTTGCGAATCACAGTGACGTGGTGAGGGGGCAGGTGCCTACGTGGCATTGTCTAAATAGTTTCCTAGGCTGTCTCTGGTTGCTTTTCCATCTTTGGATGAAGAAAGAAAACTTTGTTGGGGGCAGGGGTAATCTTTTAAGCTAAGTCGTACTGAAGAGCCCAATCCCTTTTTAATATACAGTGTACAAAGCAGTCTTACTTTAGATTTGCTGGTAAACACACTAAAATCCTGGCTTCCAGGCTGGGCTTTTCCAATAACTCTGTGACTTGTCAAGGTACGTCCCCTTCCTGAGCTTTATTTTCCTTATGTTTTAAGACAAAGGGGTTGCACTTAATAATCTCTAAAGAAATTTTGTTTGGAATGACATGGAGGACGACGTTGTAGTGTTTGTGATACTACTAAATATTTGCGTAGCTGTTTGATGTAGCCACTGTTATATTTATTGGTAAAAGTTATAGAGTAAAACAACTGGATTTTTTTAAAAAAAATAGGGATAAATGTTAACTTCATTAATTAAAAACACATTTAAAAGGTACATTACATTGGGATGATTTTTTATCGGTGATTAAGTTTTGCTATAGATTGTTGCTTTCTCCATGTCTAGTTGGAAAAGGGAATACTGTATCTCTGTGAACATGAGTAGCTTAGGTGAGGTCATCAGGCTTTGACTTAAACCCCCTTCCCTTGCCATAACTGCCCCCGCTACCCCTGTCCTTGATTTTGGCGATTACCGAGAGATCCAGAGGAGAGTGGGGATGGTTTAGTGCCAATCCAGTGCTGCCATTGGGAAACCAATTCCTGATGCACGCTTGCCCACCTAAACGGTTAGTCAATAGAACACCTTTTATAACAGGCCCTAGTTCTTTCATAAATTGTGCTAATAACAATCACCCTCCCCCCTAAAGTCACTTATTCTTGTCACCTCCATGTCTGAGTATGCCACCTGCCAGTGTCTGCGTGTCTGGATGTGTGGATTTGCATGTGTGCACTTGTCTTCTCCCAACTCTTGATCACTCCTGTGGGACTTTGCAATCCCAAGGAGGCGGGCTGGGTGATCAAGGCCAAGGGCACTGACTATGTGGGTGCAATTTCCCAGCAGAGCCCTACCCCTCGGTAGCCGTTGTCGTGGGGCTCAGCAACCTTCCTCAGAGCATGGGGCCTCACGGTCCAGAAATCAACCATGAGCCACTCTTACCGTCTTATTTGTCTGGAAGAGTCAAGTTGGGCCTCTAAAACTGGAGGAGGCTTCGTTGTAAATCCACTGTCTTCCCAATCACTGGAGTCGTTTGTCTCCCTCCGAGATTGTATAAATCTATTGTTGGGGAGGGCAGCAGGAGTCTTTGCATAAATGTGGACAAATGGCTCAAATGAACAGAAGGAGGAGTAGTTTTCAGAGGATAGAGGTCATGTGCAAGAAGGGAATGCACTAGAAGGAGAAAAATGGCAGAAACATTGGACTAAGCCGGGGAAAGAAGAATCACATTCTTTTTTCCTGTTTTGATGAGCTGGCTACTTTACCAGCCTCCTCTCCCTTTTGTAGAGCTAATACTCCTTGAAAGATTTGCATCCTCATCCCTCTTTTAGAGTAGAATTAAGGTGCCCACCTGCTCTAGTGCTGGGGTCCTGTGGGAAGTCCCCTGCCATTCCGGTTGCTGCCATTGCACATAGCGCCCCTGTCTTAGCTGAGGGAGCCCTGGGAATAAATGGATTTGATATAATAGTTTTAATTTTTCACGTAGAATATCCTCAAGTTCAGAAATTTTATAGACCCAAGTGAGGTGTTGCCTATACAATGTCACTTCTGGTTGAAAAGTCCACAGTGTTTCTAGCTCTTGTGTCAGTATGACACCAAGCTATTGATAGGTTGGCTTTTTTTCTGTTTTGCCTGAACTGACTGATGTTCGGGGCATTGAGTAGAGACAGCCTGAGACCCAAAGCTGAGCCGTTAACTCCCAGATGTTCACAATTTCCAAGGAAATGTTCTATGCCTGTGGTTATTACTCACATGGCTCCTTAAATGCTCTCATCTTGGCACCTTTTGCACTTGCTGAATTCAATTTGAAGAAAGAACAGGAGAGAGAATTTTGTGGAAAGCAATTATCCTGCACTTTTGTGACCTTCGTGCTTTCCCCATCATGATGAATTTGGGGGCTGGTTCTTGTATTGGTCAGCATGTCGCACTTATTAGAATTTTGTTGTATGTTACAGATAACCAGTTGTATCTAATTAAACAGTAATGATGGCAGCGCAAGGCATTTTCTGGGAATTAATGACCAGCTGGGAAAAGCTGATGGCTAGAGAGTCAGCAAAAGGCTATTAGCTACAGTCCGCCATTAATCTCCAGAAATGCCCATTTGTGACGTCATTGTTGGTATTGAAAAATGAGAGTGGAAGACAATTTCCTGATGTTTATCAAGTGCTTCTGAATGACAGCTTCCCTATGTATTATCAAAAAGTTGTTCTTTTCTTCTTAATCCTCCAATTGTCCTTTCATCTTAAAATATGTTTCTTATACACAGTGTGTGAAAATGGAATTTCTTACCTTCTAGGTAATCATGGGAGTTTCTTTTTTAAAAGAGTTCCAAGTTTAGGAGGTTTTCTTTAAATATTTTGGGTGGTAAAACCAGAATTGGTCTTCAGCTGTGATGCTGGAATTTGATAAGTGTCTGTATTATCCTAACTCTCTGCTCATAGCAGGAAATGGTTGCAAATGTTTTGAATAGCAGCTGTTGCTAGCAAAGATGTGCATTTCACAACGAGATTCTATGGAGTTATAGTCATATTCCTAGTAGATGAAGGGGACTCTCTGCCAGGAAAAACTGTGATGGGGTGCCTATATAATATTTTTGATTACTGCTGCTGAATGCTAGAGGAAAATAGAGAGCTGACTAAAATATTCATCACCTTCTTGCATAATTTAATGACTTATAAAGGAAGACAACAATTCCACATACAAGCCATCCATCAAGAACTTGTTCTAAACTCATAATGCTAATTTAAAAGTTTTGTTGGTTTTTATACCTTTTTTTTTTTTTTTTTTAACCACAACATGAAAGATAGTTCTTAAAGGTCATTAAAATCCCAGCCAATGAGCTGGGAATGTTTTGCCAAACACAGAAGCTTCAGGTCCCACCAAATTTCAACCATAAGCTGTTTATATTTTACAAACACCACAGTGTTATTCTCCTGATAAGAAGGTTGCTGGTGGTACGGGTCCTTCTAAATGCATGCTAAGTGTATGCATTTGGGGGAGTAGCATGAGTCAGCATGCCATTAATCACAGCTTTAGAGGCACTGACTCACTCCTGGCAAAATGCAATGGCCTCATTGGGAAGGGTGTGAAAGAGAAAAAAAAAAATCAATTCTGGGGTCAGTTCCCTGTTTTTTCTGCAAATGCAGATCAAATTTGCACCTCTCCCCCCCCCCCCCCCCGCTTGGTGGGTGGTTTTCAGGCTGAAGAATGTTGCGGTGGGGACCCTTTAAAATCAGACCACGTGTTTTTGCAGGGAGAAAGCGCTAGACATTCAGAGTCTTGCTTAGGAAATGCAGAAAGGGTCTGGAAAGAAAAGGTGAGCTAGCTGAGAGGGGCTTGGGATCTATCTCAGGGCAATTTTGGTGAACCAGGTCCCGCTCTCCCACTGTTCAACCAGGTAGGTCTTTGATCCAGATCCAGGGTTGATTGTGAGGCTCGCAAGTAGAATTTCTTGTCCTCATTAAGGGGTCCTGAATATCTGAAGACTATCTGCAACAGCCCCAGTTCTCTTTGAAAATCAAAGATTAAAGAGCAACGCCCTTGAATCTTTGGTCTGACTGGGTATATGTTGCGCTAAAGTCAGGTTCTTCTGGGGGAGCAGACCATGGAAAGAAACATCAACGAATATACTGATAATTGGTGGACCTCGGCCAGTTCAACCTGCAAATATTTCTATCATATCTTAAATTGAAACGTGTGAGCGCTACTTGGTGTTTATTTAGATACAATATGGTTATTGGTATTAAAGTGTTTTATTGTGCTTCGCGCCCTTAAATTATCGTTATACTAGCAACAGACGTCTATGTAGTCGAGTAAGCTATTCCCAGGACTTCATTATTTTAAAGTCAGCCCCTCAAAATAACATCAGCAAGCTAGTAAATGTTTTTCTTTGAAACTTTTCTTAGGAATGTTGTTTCTTTAGTCTTCCCGGGGAGTAGATGTGATTAGAGACGCTCGCTGCCTTCATGAAGCTCTAACTTGAGTTCATTTTGTTATGTGGTGACCACAGTTCTGGATGACGCCCCCCCTGGCACACAGGAATACATTATGTTACGGCAAGATTCCATCCAATCTGCGGAATTAAAGAAAAAAGAGTCCCCCTTTCGTGCTAAGTGTCACGAAATCTTCTGCTGCCCGCTGAAGCAAGTACACCACAAAGAAAACACAGAGCCCGAAGGTTTGTGCACAACGGACGCGTGTTTTTGCTTGTGTTCTCTCATTCTTCTTTCTTTCTCTTTCTTTTTGACTGTGCGTTGCCCTCTGGTGTGCTGTGTGTCGTTCGGCCCCTGACAGCATTAGGAGGCCCCTGGCTCGCCGGTGAATGTGTTATGCAGCCTCAGATGGAACACTGTATAATACAGTCATCTCGGGCCCAGCGCGGAGCAGCCTCCTGCTTCTCACAGCGGAACCGGTTTCAGCTGCTGTCCTTACGTTGCCCCATTTTGGCTGCCAAAGTTGCTTGCTCCTGTAGCCGACATCTGGCCAAGTCTGTTCCCATCACCTTGCATTCCTGACACAGCAGTCGGCTGAGGAATGACACTTCTAAAGTGACATAATGAGAAGATGATTCCAAATTCTCTGACTCTCCTCCACTCCATAAAGCTTCTGCATTGTGCTTGAAGAATGCTCATGATCTCCTTAGTCCGCTGAAGCAGGCCCTGACGTCCCATGTAATGCACGCCCCGTTGCACTTTGCCATAGTGAAATGCATGCCTCAAGGAAACTCTGAGTAGTTTGTCTTTCTTTGCAGCTCGAGTACAGGTTTGGAAAATTCTACTTGCCGGTACTTTAAACTGAGGTCAATAGCGTGTTCATCACCATCCGTGCTACCAATCTCTCTCTAAAATCTCCGCTACAAATCTCTCTCTAAAGTACCGCGTCTGTCTAGAGAGAGTTTTCAGACATTTCCCCCACTTTTTTGCATGTATCAAACAGGGGCATTTTTCACATCACAAAATGTGGTCAGCTCTTTGCCATTTGTGTACATTTCAACTTGCAAAGTGACATTCAAAAAGCCTACTGTGTATGCTAATTACTTATTGTGAATCAGCCTGTGTGCCCTCCACATCAAATACTGGTGACGCGGTTTACTAGTGAATAACATCAGAAGTGACAAAATGCACCTGTCCTTGGGCTGTTGGTGTACACTTTTGCATAAATGGCTCTGGGATGATTTCTAAAAGCGACTTTGTTCCTGTTTCGAGTCGCCCTTTTGCAACATTATGGGTATCTGCCTTACAACTGTCTTTCTGACCTAGAAAGAACTGCCACGTGTTCTGTGTCAAGTTTGGTGTATAAGGAAACTACTCCAAATTGACTCTGGTCCAGGGTTCTGGAATCAATTTTTTACATCTCCAAGCCCCCCTTCTCCTCACTTCCAAATAGAGTTTTAAGTGTTCATTGGCAGAAAAGGAGAAGCGTACATTTTTCGATGTTCACGTATGTTTCAGCAATAGAATAGAATATTTGCATTTGTTTCTACCCGTGCTTTGATATCCAAACTGTCTAATTTGGGGATGAGTTCTGATGTCAACACTTAACTCATCTGGAGATGTAGATGGTGACCCTTTAAAGTGAGTAAAATGAATCCTTTGGTGGTTTGGTAGAGAGGATACTGACTTGACCTTAAGCTTCAACGAAACAAAAACTTTCAACCAGTGACAATTACTTTACTACTTATAATGCATTCCAATATTTTCTGCTTTATTTTCTCTAAAATTACATATACTTGCAAATACACACACACATAAAACCAGTATCTGTGTTATAGATATATACCGTTTATTATCTAGTCATATATATTAAACACATATAACATAATTAAATATATGTGTTACAGATACTGTACCGCTTTTCTACTTGCACATAAGCCTAGAAAACCAAATTTGGTTAGAGGAAGAAAAAGCAGCAGTTTAAGAAGCACCTGGCTTAAATTCAGTCAAGCAATCAGTTTAGAAAGTTACTTCAAATTATTTTAACAGTACTCAGATTTAAGAAAAATACAGTTGAATAACCTAAATTTAAACCCCCATCCCTTTTCTTATTGCATACAATTTTGTCAGGACCTATGAATTTTCCAAGTATCACCTGGAGCGTACTGTGTATACTGTTACGAATGTTTTCAGATATGAAGAATTCTTTAGAGAATGGGTAGCGGTCAAACTGCTGATACAAGGTTTGGATAGTTTTTAATCTGTCATTTCATCCACCCGTTGAGTGGCTGCCATCATGCTTCATGTGACTGTCATCCTTTCATTTGTACGCTTTGATGATGGGCATTGTCTTCTCTCAGATTGAAGATTTTCCTTATCTCGCTCTCCTTCCAGGTCCTCTGGAATAGCGAAGCTAATATTTCCCTCCTTGTTCCTATGGATTATTCGTAAATAGTGTTAGACTCATTGCAGGCTTTCTGGAATACCATTTGAATAATACGGCTTACAATTTTCCTGTACCCCCCTTCATACAAGATCCCAGAAGTTAATGGCAAAACCAGACCTTGAAATGAAAACCCTTGATCTCTGTACAAATTAGCAGGGTCCAAAGGACCCTAGACAGGGCGAAAGCAGTGATGCTGTGGAAGAGATCTAGGATAAATAAGGAAACTGTGCTGAGAAATTAACTACTTCAGGTAGGATACCAAAGCTCCTCATTTCCGGGCAGTGAAGTAACCGCAGGTTTGGGAAGGCTTCGGTGGTCATTGTGGCAACCTGGAAGATGTTTGCAAGACTGGTTTTTAAATGCAGTAAAGTACAGTCTTTAGTTTTCTCTTACCGTTGCTGTAACATATTACTGCAGTTAGTAGAAATAAAAGGCCTCTCGATTACATATAGAATCTTAATTCTAAACTATAGCCACACTTGGAAACATTCTATTCTCACGTGAAGCATTTTTGAAGAGAGTTCCTCTCATGGTTTCTGGGCCAAAGCATGAGACCTTAACTGACCTTGGCTGTGGATGCCCACCAGTTCCACCGCATGTGAACGCAATGGACAGGATGACCTCTTCTAATGAGGTGGTTTTGACATAACCCTCAAGTGAAAAATGAAAACTTCATTGAAATTTGGGAGGAAACTAAAAGTTTGAATTGGGTAAGTTTTAGATATGATGAAATTAGGTCAAAGAGCTTTTATGTGTATTATGATAAAGTTGCAGTTAATTTTCTTCTTACTGAATTGATAAAAATCGACCAACTATTTTTGTATTATTACAGACGGAGTCTTGGTGCTTCATTTGATCAGTGGTGTCTTTGTGCAGGCCAGATTATCCCCATAGTTTATGGCCACCTGAGATTTGCTACAGATCATTTATTTACTTACAGTTCACAGTCACCTGTCTTTTAAAAGGTGTTTTTGTATCACGTCCGGGGCCCTCAGAAGCCATGTGAAACAATACATTGAAGGATGGAACTGTCCCACTGGCATTTTCAGGATACACTAAAGCCACATTACACTTTGCCAAAAGCAGGTTTCTATTTCTGAGCAGCCAATTCCAAAATAAGTTCTTTAATCTGTTCCAAATGCTTGTGATTTTCAGTGATATGATAATTTCCATAAAAACCACTTATGATGTAATCTTATGTGAGTACTGGAATTTGGCTGAAGACGCACATACAAGTATCTGAGAGTCTAATGTGGCCCTGTACCAGCAACGTTCTTTGTTATAAGAAAGCCACACGGAGAGTGGAAGCTGTTACCAAAACCTTCCTTCTTACTGTTCCAGGAGACTTTTGAGAAGGGAAAATACAATCCTTGTAGCTTGATTCTTTTCTTTCATTGTCATGTGGGCCAAAATGAAACCACTGATTTCGAGTAACTCCTGAGAGCCAGTCATCGGACTTTTACTGATGTTTGAAGATTGCTCAAAAGCATCACACCAAGATATATATGCTTGCGATTCGATACTGTTGAAAATGTACTGAGAAAAAGAAATCATGGATTTCCAGCATTCACTTTTAGGATTAAAAATTCTGATTATAATAGTAAATTTGAAGGAGTTAACACAATATAGGAGAATATTACAGAGCTCGGGGGTTTGTCACCCACTGTCTTTTGATCAAGCATTTGGCCTTTTTCTTACAGCCCTGTTTTCATGTGATTTTATATATATATATATATATATGCATATATATGTGTGTGTATATATATATATATATATATATGTTCCATCTCCCTCAGGACTTCTATAACCTTTTAATTCAGAGAGGCATCCAACATAGTGACTTTGGTTGGAGGAGAAGAGAATCTGGGCTCCCGAGTGGTGATGAAGTATGGCAGCTTTTACCAACCAAAAGAAAGCAAAAATATGTGCCAAATGTTAAGGGGGCATATTTGTAACTAGCGCCAACGACCGTTGCTCTTTACACCGGAAAGAGAACATGTCCCCGTGAATATCACCAGTCTTGCCTAAATGGTAGGAGAGGAAGAAAGTAGAAGAATATTGAGGAACATGCCAAGGGAAATGTCTTTATTATCATCCTTACTTTTTCTTCAACTATGTTGTGTTTCTTCCTCATTTGAATAATAATGAGCCTTTTGAGAAAAATGGGTCTAATACTATTTGAATTAATAGTTTGATAAAAACGAAGCAACCTCTGATGCTTAACACCTTGAAAATTTCTTGACTTTCAGAAAGGATGTGCCTGGGTTCCATATCTGTCCCCTTGAGGATGAGAACTGAAGGGTTATTCTTACTTTATTAGAAAAACATGGAGCCATATGTTTGGGTGGCTCTGAAGAGACAAAAGACTTTATTCTTAATCTTTTAATTTCAAAGTAACTATGACTTAGGGTCACCTTGCCTTTGATGTATTACCTGAAGGATTGCAAAACGACACCAGAGAGTTTTCTTTGCTCATTGAAGCAAATGGCAGCTTAATTGCAGAGTCACAAGAAAGATTTTAGAACTGGTCCAAATTGAAAACAAATTAAAGCCGGAAATCTGAAGGCCTTGGTGATTAGTAATGAGTAAACACTATCCTCTCCCCAGAAAGTATTCAAATGTGTTTCTCTCGGTTGCATGTCAGCTATTTCTTAATAGACGACTTATGTCCTAAAATATTAGGAGACTAGTAATGTCACATTCTCTCTTGTGTCCTATTTCCCACCTACGGCAGCAAACAAAATTAAATCATATTTTGGGGATAGTTTCTACTCTCTGGAAAACTCATAATTCGATCAAGGAAGTATACTTAACAGCCAGTAATTCAATTTCAGTCCAGGATGGGCATTTATTATTCTCTTTTTAGTTATATGCATCTCAACTCAGTCTCCAGGCTGGCCTTTACAGTAGAAACTAACAACCATTCATTCCTAGAAAATATGATCCACTTTTTAAAGCAACAGGCCTCCCTTCTTACTTGAGCCTAGGTGTTTCCGTCGAGCTGGAAGTGACATTTTCCTGAAGTTTCCCTTGGCTAATATCAAAGGCAGATATTTCTCCTGTATGACGCCAACGCTGATAACCCGTTTCAAGATTCTTATGTTTAAAATAACACTGCTCTGGGAAAATGCTCTGAAAGGTCCATCGGATGAATGACAGTGTATGGTGATGATTTTGACTTAAAAAAAAAAAGTGAAAAATCTAAGTGCCGATACTTGAAAACCTCATCCATCCATATGGGTACTGCCCCCTTCCAAGCTATTACTTCTGAGTAATGGTAGTATAGTATGATAGTATATGGCTTTTGAGGCTCTGAGAGCTCAGCAGCTCCTCTTGTTTGTTTGTTTCTCTTCGCAGCCAGTTGATAAACCACTTAAGAAAAGATGCCATTCTGACCCAACATGATAGGACCCAGGTAGGCTACGTTCCTTGTGCAAAAAGGCATAGCCTGAATGCCTTTCAGCTCTTTCCCCAAATCAAGCCCAACCCGAATGTATGGAGGACTCCCTGTGTTCAGGAGATACACAGGAATCTGCTGTTGCCTCTGCTCTACTTTTCACTCTGTCTTTGGTTTTAAAGGATAACTTGCTTGCCTGGTTGAAGAGAACGTGGACACTAACTATACTCTCTTTCACATGTTCCTAAATAATAGGCAGATCGGTATTTTCCAAATTATGTTTCATGAAACATTGATCATATATCTATGTGAAAAGATAGAATCTATGGTCAAATGCATGTTTCCTAAACTCCACATCGCTCTTAGAGAGTCTCGATTCATAAGAGTATATTAAAAGTTTTGAGGAGTCGTACAGATCAGGAATCTGACTTCGGGCAATTCAGTGGTAAACATCTTCCAGCTACCAAACGCTTTTTGTTCATAGCACCTATCAATGTCCCACAAATACACGTTGGGAAACGCCATGCTGGCTCCATGGAGCATCAGGGTATCCCCCATCACAGCTGGGCTTTGACAAGTAATACACTTTGGAAATGGATGTTGTTCTCTATCCCTCTGCCCCCCCCCACTATCTTTAGGGAAGTGCTCCTCAAAGTGTGGTTCCACGGATCAGTGCTGGGTCTGAAATTATTAGTTACAAGTCAGTGATGAGAAAAGGAGCTTTTGCCAGAATGTAAATCAATGCACTGCTTGCTTCATCAAGAAAGTCTTGCTGTCTTGCTGTGAAAAATAATGCCAGTTGAACGAAATAAAAAATCTGCTCAGTGACAGAGTTCATAGATCAGCGCTAAGTCTGTGGACATGCTTTGAGTGACACTGCTTTCGATTACTTAGATGATTCTCAACCTTGGCAACACGCTGGAATCACCTGAGGACCTTTGGGATAATATTGATGCCTGAGCCCCACATCAGAGCAAAACCAACCATCTAACCAATAACTTGTCCAAACAAAAGCCCTACAAAATCTCTCATGGCAGAGGTAGTTTTTAAAAACTCCCCAGGTAATTCTAATGTGCTAACAGGGTTGGGATCCCTGCCTTAGGAAAAAATCACCTTGGCATAAGGTCTGGTGTGTGATGTCAACTGTCAATTCAAAATTCTTATCATGCTGATTGCATGGGCCTCTTTAGGAGGTGCCCTGTGATGAGAGGGCACTGCTGAAGAGGCAGCACTTACATGACCTTTAGAACTTGTGGCCATGTAAGGTATCCATCATTCTCAACACACACGCGTGCGCACACATGCATGCGTACTCACACACACCCCTTTCTGTTGATTGTTCCCTTTGCTGTGAGAAGTTTTTATTTTGATGAGGTCCGATAGTTTATTTTTGCTTTTGTTTCCTTTGCCTCAGGAGACATATCTAGGAAGAAGTTGCTGTGGCCAAGGCCAAAGAGGTTGCTGCCTGTGTTCTCCTCTGGGATTTTGATGGTTTCCTGTCTCACATTGAGGTCTTTCATCCATTTTGAGTCTATTTTTGTGTGTGGTATAAGAAAGTGGTTCAGTTTCATTCTTCTGCATGTGGCTGTCCAGTTTTCCCAAAACCATTTATTGAAGAGACTGTCTTTTTCGCATTGGACATTCTTTCCTGTTTTGTTGAAGATTCATTGACCGTATAGTTGTGGGTCCACTTCTGGGCTCTCTGTTCTGTTCCGTTGATCTATGTGTCTGTTTTTATGCCAGGACCATGCTGTCTTGATTGTAATATAACTTGAAGTCTGGAATTGTGATGCCTCCAGCTTTGCTTTTCTTTTTCAAGATTGCTTTGGCTATTCGGGGTCTTTTGTGGTTCCGTACAAATTTTAGGATTGCTTATTCCAGCTCTGTGAAAAATGCTGGTGGTATTTTGATAGGGACTGCATTAAATATATAGATTGCTTTGGGTAGTATAGACATTTTAGCAATATTTGTTCTTCCAATCCATAAGCGTTGAATGTTTTTCCATTTCTTTGTGTCATCTTCTATTGCTTTCATCAGTGTTTTATAGTTTTCAGAGTATAGATTTTTTTTTTTTTTTTTGAGGATCAGAGTATAGATCTTTTACCTCTTTGGTTGGGGTTATTCCTAGGTATCTGATAGCTTTTGGTGCAGTTGTAATTGGGATCGATTCCTTGATTTCTCTTTCTGCTGCTTCATTATCAGCACACACCCCTTTCTGAAGTTCCCTTTCCTCTTTGCCGCTCTGTGCTTTTAGAAAAATAATCAGGCTTCTCCATAGGAGCGTGGTAATCTGCCACCTTGTGACCAACATCCTTTCTTGCAAGCAATTGTTGCAACATGTGTCTTCTCAAACTATGATTCAGCTTGCAAATGTGGGTGGAAGAGTTTCTCAGGACCACGTATGAGTGTACCTGAAGAAGAGAAGATGGAGAAGGAGAAGAGTGTATCAATATGCCAGAAAAGTACTATTACTTCTTTGCTTGATTGCTCCTGCTCTCAGTGAGATCGCAAAAGTTGGCTCAAACTGCTCATGAGCTGGGTGTCTGTCTCTGAGTTGCACCAGAGGCTGTCGTCATTGAGACATTGCCCTCTTATCAAGTGGACATCACCAGCTCCTGCGGCATAAAATTATGACAGCAGCATGTATGTGAAACTGACTTTGACACGATCAGGAGACTTTAATTGCTATCCATGTTTCTAAATCCTCCCTAGCACTGTATACTACACTGATTTGTATTCATTTGTTATACTCTACGGCATTTCTTAGTGTGCTCCAGAATACACAGCTTGAATGATGCCCACGGGAAAGTGCGGAACAAGAGGTATAACATCCTGCATTTTATCAACACTTACCCTTGTCTTGCTTCACAGCTGATATCCGCACTCACTCCAACACATCACAATCACATGTCCGCTTGCACCCATGTGCTGGCATATTTCTACTTACGAGCCTCAGCTATTTTAAGATATATATTCTTGGAACAACTCCAGGTCATCCTTCAAGCCCATCCAACTTTGGAAGCGACAAGCGTACGTTGGCTGGAAGACCAGATCCTCACAGAGGAAGGGAAAGAACACAGTTCCCCTTAGCTGCTTCTCCATACAGACACTTCCCTCATAAATGACAGGACTTGATTTGAATCTGGTTTTTCTGGCCTCTGAAGCCCATGTCCTTTTCCCTCCATGGCTGCTTGTGTATGCTCAGTGTTCACCCTCTTGCCTTACACATGAGTTTATCGTCTAACGGCAATTTTAGTGCAGAGGAGATATGTTAGGTTGAAAGGACTAGAATGCTGCCCATACTCCATTCCCAAGCTATGCCACAGGAAGGAGCTGCCTTAAGTGGAAGGGACTCAGGAGGTATTTGTTAATTCTGTGGGCCTAGAGTTGGATGGGGTGGCACACAAAAGAAGTGGGTGAAATGTCCCTTACCTTCAAGGGGGTGATGACATCATCTAGGACACACAAAAAAGAGTCGAGTGATTAGTGAAGAGCTAAATTCAGTTTGAATGCAATAAAACTGTCCTTAGGGAAGAAAAAAACAAACATGAACAGGTTACTTGCCTAATCTCCTTTCTTTAAGCTAGGAGATACTCTTCACCTATAATGTTAGAAAAGAGGAAGGGTCTTTTCTAAGTATTGAACAGCTGATTCTATTGCTTAATTTTTTTCTCAGCTCAATAAAATTGCCACCATTGACAGGAATGTTATTAAGACTTGCTCTGAGCATTTCCCCAGTTCCATAAGATTAGGTGTTACCTAGAGGTCTGGATATTAGCAATGAATTCTCTTTCATCACTTGTTGGAACCCTACTCTCTTGCCTAAGGTAAATGATAATAAAAACAGTAATTGACAATTATCCAGAATTTACTATGTGCCAAGCATTTTACCTAACACTATCTTTATTCTCACAACAGTCCTTGGAGGCAAGTAGGTATTTTTTTTCTCTCCATAATATGGAGAGATGGAAAAATCCATCCATAATATGGATGAGGAAACCAAGAGTCCGAGAAGTGAAATAACTTGTCCAGTGTCACCTGAGTGAACAGTGGTAGAGCCGATACTCAAATGCGGCCTGTCTCACTCCCAAGACCATGGTCTCTCAATTACAAGAGACTGTATCCCATAACAAGGCTGAACCTAGAAACATCTTCCATTTTGTTCTCCAGTTACTCCAGTATCCGCTTATTGAGACAAATTGCTGGATATACTAAGTAAGCACGAGGGACCTTGGGCCCGCTGTCAGAGAAACGATAGATTTAAAAGGTGCCTTGTTCCTCAGAGAGAAGAGAAGCAGCCAGATTTAACTTTAATATGTTTACAGGGCAAATTCTCATCAAATTTGATTTGGTCAAAATGCTTTACACTCTGCAGTATCAGAATTCGGATTTATTCACTGTGCTGGTGTACATTTATTTAGCCGCAGGCCAGATCTTAATCCCCTCAGGCCAACTGATCTCCCACCTCAGAACGTTGTCTCACAAAATATCTGTTGACCTAAGTCCCTGGATAATAAAACCTGCATTTCAAAGTGAGTACTGACTTAAGGCACTTGAAGAAAAAGTCCTGCCAAACTGGGTTGGGTCACTGTCAAGATAGTGTTCTGTGTGACTTTCACAAGGAATGAGATTTCATGAAATGGTCCATTTCCCTCCAGAAGCATGAAGAAGAAGGTCTCAGGAATTTGTGTGATATATTCTGTGCAGGACATTCTATACTGTGCTTTGGTTAGATGCTTAGCTATCAATTTTTAGCATCTTTTATGTGCCAGGCACTTGAGGTTTATTATTGTTAATCTTCCCAACCTATGAGGTAGGTGTCATCAATCTTGAGGACATAATGGGGGAAACTGGAGTGCAGACATATACAATCACTTGCTCAAAGTCATACAACTAATAAGTATCTTAATTGGGATTTGAAGCCAAGTCTGTTTCGCTCCCAAGCCTGGTTGGTCTCTTCTCCATTGTGCTGCCTCAGCTTGTCCTGTACCACGACCCCTGACTCCCCCTTTCAGGTGCAAGGCATGAGAAGAGAGCTCAGCACCATCCTATCCACTGCTGGTGACAGGTGCTGTTCGGAAGAAAACTATAGAACTGTCTTTAACTTCTCAGCAGAGTGCACTTACCCAGTGCATCCTTTGAGAGACGTCTCGTGTGTTTCTCCACATCCTGGCTTGAATGCTGGTCTAAGCAGCAGGCCAAGGGTTAAAGCAGCATCCTTGAGATTTGTCACATGTTTCTTGTTTTTAATTTTTTTTTGAAATTTCACTGCCTTTATTTCTTTGGATTTGGATAATCTTTCATGCACTCTATTCTTTCCTCCTGGAACTTATTTTTTTAACTGAAGTGTAGCTGACAGGCAGTGTTATATTAATTTCAGGTGTACAACATGGGGAATCAACAGTTCTATACATTACTCAGTGCTTACTACAATAGGGATAGTCACCGTCTGTCACTGCATGTTACTACAATATTATTGACTATGTTTCCCATGCTATACTTTTCATCCCCTTGACTTCTTATTTAGTGTTATTGAAGTATAATTGACACACAATGTTACATTAGGTTCAGGTGTACAACATAGTGATTTGACAACTCTATACATTATGTTGTGCTCACCACAAGTGTAGCTGCCATCTGTTACCATACAGCGCCATAACAGTGCTATTGGACTTGTCACACGTTCTTGTCCTTTGTTCCCTATATCGACATCTACTAACTGTAGGCCATTTTTCCTGTAGTACTTCCTTAAATGAAATAATGCTTCAAAGCCATAGTTTTCCTCATGGAGCCGCTAGACCTTGAAGCAGCCTTAACTAGTTCTGCTATGAGCCTCCTCCCCAAGAAAAGAGAAGGGGTGATGTACAGTTCTGGGAGTGCCGTGTTTCTGAGGTGGGATCCACACAGATAAAGCCTATTTTGAGGTCATCCATCTTTGAGCACTCCCAGTGGGAACTCAGAGGTTCCATTCTGACACTGGATTTTTGTGACCACCTTAGAGTAGAGCAATCATGTGCACCAAAGGTGGCCCCCTTTTTAGGGTAGTCTGTCTGCAAATACAGGGAGATTCTAGGGACAGACATGTCTATAATGGGGTTATTTGCTCCTTCTGTCCCTCTCTCCTGGTGTGAGCACAGGGGACTTCCCCTGGATCAGGTGCAGAGCTGTCTCCAGGGTTCAACTCTATCAGAAATTTGCCGTTGTCCTTATGGTAGCCCTATTGCCTTTGCCCCTTCCAGAAACACAACACGCTGGGACAAGTGAAATATGCCCTTTGTGGTGGCTAGTTGCCATTCAAAGAAGGTGTGAGCACACGCACACACACATATGCACATCTCGAGTTAAAATAGCTTATTAAGAAAAACACAGACAGACAAGTAGTAGAGCTCACATGGTCCCTCTACTGGAGCCCTTTCTAGAAGACAGCCAGCCCAGCAATGTGCAGCCTAATCACAGACCTCTGTGGGATAATGTGGACTCAAGCAGGCCATTCATACAGCGAGGCCATTTGTCTAGCAGGCTGCCTCAGGCTGTGAACAAAATCTCCTTCTTTTCATGCAACAAGGAAAGAACAAAGGGCATTTCAAAAAGTAGGGGTAATGGAAACTGCCAGCCAATAACTTTTCTCTTTTGTTCCTTCTTCTGCCACCTTTCCTCTATAATCACTTGATTTTTCTCCGAGAAGATAGCATTTTGGATCCATGTTAGAAGGTTCATGAACTGATTCAGTAAATTTCTAATTGGCATGCATGGTTAACTATTCACTTAGTGGATAATTGGCTAACTATATGCAGAATATTTACTGAGGGAGGGGGGGAAAAAAATCCCCGAAGCAAATCAGGATAGTTTGGGAACCTTTTATTCTAGTGCAGCTTTTTCTTTGGGAGCAGTTAGTGGTGTTTTAAAAGAGGTCTCTCTCCCTTCCCAGTCAGGGCTCCATTTAAACATACATCCTTTATGTCATCCCTACAGAATAGAGCTTTATTAAATAGATGCCACAGGCCTAGTGGTGTCTGCCAACAGTAAATACTCAGTAACATTTACCATTAGGTACTTCTTCAAATAAGCAATTCTGATATTCTGACTTCGACCAGTCATTTGCCCTAATTCTAGGCAGCGAATGACTGACAACGCTTCCAGTCACCATTAGCAGAATTGATATATTTGCCAATAGAAACTTCTTGTCTTATACAAGCCAGAAATTTTGCTGGTTATTAGGCACAGCATTGAATGGGGGCACTCTCTCTGCCCTCAGGGAGGAAAGACTGGAAGGGAAGGCAGACTTTGACCTAGTCTATCAGTTAGCTCTTTGCATTTTAAGTCACCCTAAAACATAGTGGCTTAAGACAGGAACAGATGTCTTCTTTCTCATATCTGTAGGTTGGCTAGGTCTGCTAAAGGCCATGTATAGGTTCTGCTGCTCTAGGATGGACACAGGGCTCTATCTTACCAGCCTGAGCTCATGACCTGAGCCGAAATCAAGAGCCGGATGCTTAACCACCTAAGCCACCCAGGCGCCCCAAGCCTCTCATATATCCCTTTTAACATCTAGACTTTGTGGCCCAATTCATTTCAGTATAGAACAGGTATCTCTCCACTTCTCTCACGATAGTAAATAACTGGCCTAAATCACTGACGTGCACTTGGTTAGAATGAGTCCTGATAGGATGGAGTGATGAGGAATCATGTAGTACCTGTTATTCCTTCAGCAGTAGGTCTTTGTAAAGATGTCATTGATTTTTCTTCTCCATAATGCATCTAAAGCTTTAAGTCTTTGCCAAGACTGATTTATTCTTTTGTTGTTTGTCCTTTTTAACATAGTTAAGTTTGCTCAATATTTTTTAATAGCCTAAAAATATTGGACCACTGGGAATTCAAATGAAAAGCAAATTGCCTCTTGAGTTCAGTATTTAAAAACAGGTATTCTTTGGAGTTGTATTAATATGCTGCAATCAAGGATGACATTATGTGAGTTTCCAATAAAGCAAGTGTTCTGCCAACTTCACAAACGTGCGCTTTTGCTAGACTATGGAAATTGATTCTTTGTCTAGCGGTGAAGGTTTCTTGCTGAATCAAAGAGCTAGTGTTTAGAAAGAACAAATACACAGTTTTGTGGTGAAAAACTGTTGACAATATGATATCAAGCCTATATATTTGAGCTGAGTTCTCACCTAGGATTTGCGAATTTGGATCCCAAGGAAATGTTGACTTCCCATGCAAAATTGGATGGCAGTTTTCTCTATAGGGTGTCCCCTTGTCCAAGGTCAAATAAGTCTTCCTCCGTGGCTTCTAAAGAGTCAAAAGAAGCTTTGTATTTTTAGGATGAGAAAATAAAAAATTAATTAACTTTTCATAGTGCAAGCTGGTCCAGAGGGTTTTGGGAAAAAAAAAATTCATTTTGAAGGAAGCCTTGGACTTGGATCACCCCTTAATTAAGACTACATTAGGCTGCTACCCATTTCTAAACTAAGATCAGAGGCTACAGCTGCTGAACTCTTTTTGTTCAGTACCCTTTTTACCAAGACAGGAAAATGTCATTGTAGAAAATACTGCATTCACACACCTACCCCTAACAACATTCAATTTTGTCCTTAGCCTATCCATTGCGACTTTCCTTGCTGACTGTGTCTCAATTTAATCTGTGCTGAGACAGCAACCTGTACCGTAAAATGTAGGTGGGGTCTCAGTAGTGGAACAAGGAGGCTAACCAAGGAGACTCTATATTCCTATGGCTTGTCAAACCATTTGATGCCTGTCATCCTTTTCTCACCTGTCTGCTGGCCCCGAGAAAGGGCTTTGAAGAGGAAGATGTCTGTGCACAGAGGGGGAAGAAGGTTCGATTTAACACATAATGTGAACTTTGTCTTCTCTCCTGTTCAGTACCATTCCTGCTGGCTCTAGAGGAGTGAACACTGGGAAAATCAGAAATGGACCTGCACCCCTAGAGTCCTCCAAGCAGTAGTATTTATCATCCTTGTGCACTGGTGCCTAATTTTTTCTATATGGAAGATCTAAACAAATCAGCCAACACATCCAATACTTGGCAACGAATAACATTGGATTAAAAATGTTACCAAATTAACATGGGAAACCAAGTGAGAACTTAAACCCAGTGGGCACATTTATTAATGCTTCTTTCCTGCTATAAGAAGTAGTTGACATAACTATTTTTTATTCAGTCATGTCATCCCAGGCCCTGTGTTGAGCTGGAATAGGGATTCTCAACCTTGGCACTCCTGACTTTTGGACCAGATAATTCTTTGTCTTCAGGGGCTCTCCTGGGCTCCACACACTGGATGCTAGTATCATCCCCCAGAGTTGTGACAAAAACTATCTGTTGACATTGCCAAATATTCCATAAGGGGAGAATCCCCCCCATGAAGAACCACTTGGCTATATACCAACTATGTAAATAAGAAAGATATGGTCTACAAATTACTCTTTCTTTAAGAGCCAGTCGAAAGGCTTTTGTTTAATTGCCACCAATGTTCTCCTTCCTTGGAGAACTTAATCCAAATTCTGCCTTACCCCTCCCAGTCTTTCCCCCACCTCTCCAAAAGCTTTTCAGGCTATCTAAAGTATTTATAAGACTCTCCAGTAAAATGCAATGCATTTATTTGGTATAAGAAAACTTAGGCCTCTGGCTAAATTAATCATTCCACGGTCATTTAATGAGTACCTACTTGGTTTCTCCTTGTGTCTCCTCTAAGACATCTGGAGCAGTATGACAGAGCTCCTGCCTTCTGTGAATTTACAGTCATATATAAAAAGTAATGTAAATCAGGTTGTGTAAAGTGTCCAGGCTCAACTACAGCCTACTTCAGGAAGTTCTTTTCATTGTGGTCCTTTTAGAAAGCTTCTGTTCAGTCCACTCTCTTCAGCAGAGCTGATGATGAGCAGAGGTGAAAGTATCCCTAAATATTTTCTTTTACATGTTTTTATATCTAGTTGAAAATTCAAAAGTTTTGAGCATTAAATCTAACCGGTAAGACTCAACTAACATTTGCTGCACTGGGCTAGTTGCTTCCCTCGGGGTCCTTAAAACAACCCTAAAAGTATACTATCAACTTTTCCCTTTATCCTCTTGGTTCCCTTACAGCAACAAACATGAGATCAGGAAAAAAGGAGTTTTGTGAAGCCTTGCATAATATTTTAGGGGATATACAAAAATTAAACTCATCAAAGTTCAGAAAAATTAGTATTCTGAAGGACAGTCAAAGAACAGAATTAAATTTACCTCTCAGCCAATTTAATTTTTTTCAAAAGCATTTGTGGTTTATCTGGTTCCTGTTTTTTAGCTTTGCTTTTATTCCCTTATCATAGTAAAGTGCCCCTGGTGGGTTATGTAACTTTGGACAAGATCCATTCCTTCCTTGGGCCTCCATATCTTTTTCTGTAAAATGAAAAACAAAAATAGATTGAATATGTACTGATTTTTCTTCTTGTTTTAAATATCTCAGATGTATAAAATAAGAATCAATATGTTACTAAGTTTCATAACAGATTTATGCATAGTCAGAATGGAAGTTGGACTAATAGATATTGTCGAAGTATGACTTCATAAGTTTCAAATGTTTGCTACCTTCATATGGGCCATTCACTGATCAAAAGCTAGGGCGCTTCGTGGTCCATATGGTGATGGCCATGGGCTTCTCCTTTTCCAGATTCTTGCTGAAACTGGTAATCTTGATTCTGGGCTAGCTTTAAGAAGAGTAAAGCCTAGGCATGGGCTGGGGTGGGGATGGGGAAGAGTAACATTTTCTGAGGGCTTGACTGTCTTCATTTCAAAAATTAATTCATATGATCACATTAGCTAACTAACTTGCCCAATACCACACCATTAGAAAATGGGGGAATTGAGGTTCAAACCCAGGTGTCTTGCCTAAGCTGTATTCTGCTTTCTCCACAAGGGAGGCTTTCAGGGCCCACCTTGAGGAGGACTAGGAGGTAAGCGTGCTTTACCTTTGGTGACCTTTTCACTCCTCCCTTTAGTTCCTCTAAACTGGACTTCAGGGACCTAATGCGGTCATGGCCCTGATGTGAAGAACCCCCAATATGTACCCTTTTGTGGAGAAGTGCTTTGGAGCAAAGAGGACCCCTTCACCACAGACAATGAGAAGCTGGAAACAAGAGAGAATGGTTGGTTGGTTGGTTGGTTGGTTGGTAGACCAGCATAGCACGCCAGTCACTGGACTTCACACCTCTATTCCCTGGCTCAGAATCACAGGCACCAAACTTCACATCACTCGTCAACTTACCATCCCTCCTCTTGGGGCTGTCCTGGCATTTATGCTTCTTACATGCCCTTCCTTCTCTTCCGGACATATGGTGAGAATATGTAAGAGGTGCGGGAGTGGCTCTGTTCTGAAAGTAGCCAGGTATTCTTTCAGTTCTCTTTCCTGGTTTCATTTCAAACCCATTGTTTCATTACAGTTTCCCCTGTGGAGAAGTAGAAGTACATGCACATCACATTTTACCATCCATCTATTCCCACGTTTGCCGATTTCTGCTGGAAGCTGCCTAACAACCCTTCTCCTCCCAGTGTGTAAACTAATTCTGGGTGGGCATTAGGTACAATGGTGGGACATTTATTCATCTAACTAAATTTTAGAGTTTTCCAAATAACCCAGTTTTCTTTTAGATGATAACCTGTCATCCATAGAACAAGAGCGCCACACCTCTCTGATACTCCTACAACTGTTCTGACTGCTGGTGGTTTAGGAGACAGAAGTTTAAGGAATGGTTAGAAAACCAGAGTGATATGCCAATTTGATTGGAAATGAGAGAACCTTGTGGAACATCACCTCATGGCAGGCTCTGTATCTTACCTCTCCTCACCCCGGTCCCCAGCACCTCACATTGGCCCATTAGCAGCAATCACCATACCAGCTATTTATTTGAAGGCCCATCCAGGCCAAATACCATGTCAAGTGTCTCTGTTCTCTATATCAGTCCTTTAATGTAGGTATTTTATCCCAATTTCATACCCCAGGTAACTGAGGCTCAGAGAGTTTAGGTAAGGCAGAACTAGGGAAACTAGTAGGTGCTTAAAAATACAATTTGATTTGAATTTTGAACTACAAGTATCTAAACTGATCTCTTGATATGTCAGGTCCTCCATCTGTTGATTAAGATGTGACTACATTTAAATGTATATTTTCTATATACAAAATAATTTACTCTAGAGTAATAGCTGTACTAGACACATAAAACACCGCCTTGGTAAATCTCTTATTAGCTCTAAAGATAGTAGCTGCATACATATGCATTCAAATCCGTTTGTCCATAAATAGCAGATCTGACTTGAGTATCTTCATTTCTGGACTTTTTGTTTTTAAACTTATGGTCTTTCAGTTTTCTTTTACTGTGGACAACACAGCTCATCACTGTAAATTCGAAGTCGGTCCCATTCAAAATTCTTAAAAGCCTTGCTCAAATCCAACTTCAGCATTTGCTTTCCCAGATCTATTCCCAACACTCCCAGCCTGAGACCATCTTGGAATCAGTCTCTCCTTATCAATTTCCCTCCATGTTAGGTCTTATTACCGCCTGCCTCTGAATAAAGGGTTTTGTCTTCCCAGAGAGGGCAGGACCTATGTCTTCTTCCTGGCACATAGTAGGTGCCCAGTACACACTTCTCCATTGAAGACTACAGTGCTACTGTTTTAGAGATGAGGCAGCATGGCATATCAAATAAACAGAACCTTCTGTTATCTCTCGATGCACGAAAGGATACTTCTCAGTATTGGAAAATACTATGTGTTACACGATACTGTTAAGGGCATGTTTGTCTTACTAGCAAGAGGCTTTCACAGAATGTGTTGTACAATAATGTCTGTCTCTTGAGTGCTGTTTTACCTTAATGGAAATTTTAAAATGCAGACTGAACAATAGATAGATTACTTTATCAAGGCAATTAGACTCCACATAGAATTTGCTTGCAGGTTACTTTGGGTTAAAAACATTTGGATTGCTGATTGTATTTTTTTTTTAATTTTTAATTCTCTGCTGTGAGAATCCACTCATATGTATCATTTTCTCCTAATGCCTTCTGCTGGGTGCAATTAACTACAGCATAAACCACTGTACATGACATCCTGCAGGTCCTCCATTTTGTCTTCACCAGGGTGTTCACCAGTGTGTTCATGACCCATAGCTGTAGGGGAATGGAAGGAACACAGAACTCATTGTGGAGCAAACCTGGCTTTCACTCTGACCTCTCTGACACTGCTGGGTGATTGGGGCAGATCAGGGGAAAATAGAAACAATAATGGGATTGACACTATGGGGCTGTCTTGAGGATTGATTGACCATAGTGCCTGAAACGTAGCAAGTGATCGGTAAAGCTGAACTATTTTATTATTGTTAAAGATAATGAAGGTTCAGCTGTGGGTCTTTTAACACATCAGGCCATCCTTAAGCCAATCCAGCCATTGTCATGGATAAATGGACCTTCAGAGCCCTCATCAGTTTGTAGCCACTGTCCTAAACTATTTAATGGGACACACCTTGTGCGTGCTTCTAGACTGGTTCCTGAGTTTCACATATACTCTTGCACTTAATAAATGCTGGTTATTCTTATTGTTATTAAAATTGTCTTTATAGCAACAAATATGTTACCCACATGAAATGCTCCCCTAGGAAAGGTCCCAAGAGTAAAAATTGAGTAACAGCTGCTTGCCACATCCCTGCCCTGGAGATTTGCACTGCGCGTTAGAATATTAAAGACTCTGAAGAGTCCTGTATCATTCTTATTTTATGCATATGAAATTGGGTTGTTTTTTTTTTTTTTTGCAATTACAAAGTACCTCCGTCCAATGAAAACTCTTTTGTTCGTGCCATCTTCATTTTTTCTTTGCTATCTTCTCTTTAATGACAACCCTTACCATTCTTCCACTGTCTTTCACTTCAAGGGAGTCCTTCAATAGCCAGGTGCTATGAAGTTGCAGTCACTGCAATCAGGCCACCAGGACCATAGAACATGTCAGTCTGTTCACTGGAAGCTTCCAGGTGGTTGGTATTCAATGTTACTTTCTAGCATGTACACAAGTTCTTTTAATATCACAACACACTCGGGTAGCTGGCAGACTTCCTTTGATAGCAGCTGAATTTTAAAGTGTAGCCAATTAAACAGGAAGTACAATCTCACATAGAGAAGGCTATACATCACATATACACCCCCATGGTACGATTCCATGTGTCACAAGCTTAGGGCTTGTCTTTCAGTTTACTATGCATTAATATACCAGTATACCAGTTTAGAGCCATAATGCCCATCTTGAAATAGAAGTTGCTCATGGTATATAGCTATTGAGCTAGGGTCTCCTGGTCATAAGTAAATCCCACTTTAAGTATTACTATTTGAGCACTGGAATTTATAGAGGAGGTAAATGGGAGTAATTATTCATTTTACTAATGCATCCGCTGCAAGATTGATTTGTAGGGCCTTTGAAAAATATATTTAAGTAAGCATTGAATTCTACACAACTTTCCAAGATCAAACCATTTTATTAGATAAAGTAAGGAATAGCTGGCCTGGGCTGTGTAGTTTGATTCCTTCCCTTAGCAGCGTTCTTTGGATCTGATTTTCTTGTTTCTGCATAGTTGGTGTATCATGAAGAGGCTTTCATGACTAGAATAGTTCGTGAAATATTACCATTCACAGGAAATATCTCTCCTTTTACCGCTTGAGAAATCTGTGCTGTAGACCTGTGCTCTTAGGTTTTTTATTCTGTGAAAAGGCACCATTCTTTGGTTTCATTTTGGATGGATTTTGTTGGAACACTATAAATGACTTGTAGGGAAATGAATTAGGCATTTAAGGGGCGTGTCAACTTTTAGACTACCTGAGTGCTGTTAGTACATTATAGACATACGTTGTCTAATGGTATTCATTTAGCCTCAAAGAGAGATTTTCCAAAGTACCAAACTCATTCCCAAGAGTACCTAATGCATCGGGTGAATCATCCTGAAACTCTGAAGAATTATAGTATTAAAGTCCTGTGGGAAAGGGTACAGCCAAATATTTAAGAAAGGACAGATATCGTGATCTTCTAGAAAGGATCTTTATAAATCAGAAAGCTGAACTGACAGGGACCGAGAGGATGGATTGCTTTTCAATCAGGCAAAACTTTTCATTTAGGTACTACTTCTGTAAATGTTCTCACCTGCTCTGTGAGAACCACCATTGGGGGTCACGTCTTCTAGAATCTCTCACAGGTTGGTCCAGCATGACCAATTTCTTCATTCCCCGAGGAGTTAGAAACTCCCTGTCTAAGAAGCCAAACAACCATCCTGATGTGAGTTTGACTGCCAGCAGGGAACTGAGTTTAGCGCAGGGCTCTGGATGCTATTATTGAGAAACCTAGAATTTGTCAGACTGCCTCTGGAAAATGTCATCTTTACTCCATGAGCTAAGAGTGAGCCTACAGTAAAATATCAATTGCCTACATTTTTAGCATAACCACATACCAATCACTGTACTTGACATACATACTTCATTTACAGGTGAGAAAACTGGAGCTTAGAAAGGTAGCTTGTAAGTAGCAGAACAGGGACTCAAGCTCGGGCAGTAGAGTCCAGAGGTCAAGTTCTTAATCATAGCCATCCATTTTGAAAGGGTTTGCATGTTTATCAACGAGGGCCTGGAGAGGTAAAGGACAAGTTACTTTTCTTCTGAAACACAGGCAAGAGGAAGCACTGAATTATTTTCACTTAGCTGCACTTTATGGAGCACCACTGCGTGCCAGGTACCCAGCTAAGGCTTTATATGCATTACCTTTTGTAATCCCCCCAACAATACTGTGAGGTTGATCTCATTATTTGTCCCCAATTTTGAGATAAGAAAATGGAGACTTGGAGCATGAATTTGAATTTACTCTCCCAAGACCAAGTAGCTAGTAAATTGTGGAGCTGGGATTTGAACCCAGATCTGCATGACTCCATAGACCATAGTCTTTAACTACTCTCTCTTGATATATATTTTGCCCCAGTGAGTAACTCCTCTAAGACCATCAGAACAGTTACTTTGACCACCATGTTTATCACTCACAACCGAGGTGCTGCAGTTAATGAGTAGGAGAAGGGAAGATGAGTGAAACTGATGGTCCAACCTTCCTATGATCGTTTTCAGTGGGCCGAGAGTCATCTTCTTTAAAGGAACACTTTACTCAACTCCTTGGGCTAGTGGTCCTGTCTGCATAAGACATGGATTGGGAGCTACCTGTGTGGTGGAGGAAATGCCCAAAGGAGAAAATGCTTGAGCACAAATACCATTCTTAAGCACAAGTCAAATAGGGCGTATAATTCCTTTGCAGCAATATGTAGTAGCCTGCTCACTGAAGCAGAAAGACAGTATTCCTTTTCCTTAGGGGTTGCGAAGCTATAGGGTAAGTGAAGGAAGGGATGTGAGTTTAGATCTTATTAGAGGGTTTTTCATATGGAAAGTCCTAACCACTCTTGATTCCTTCTCTTTAAAGGCCAAATGTTATCAGATGGGCTCTTTGAACATGCTTAGAGAGAATATAGGCAGAATTCTGTGAAATCTGGCTTGTATTTGTGGCCAAGGTCTTTGACACAGCTCTACTTTTAAGATGTGTGTTTTTTTTTTTTTTTTTTTATCACGGAGAGTAAGAAGTTATTATTATATACTCTGTTATCCCTTAACTTTTGACCTCCAAAAGTTCAGTTTTTACAAAAAGTGTAGTAGTTGGTCATGTTCTAACTTTTTAGATTGTTTATATCTGGGACACAGTAACAGAAGAATTTCACCTTTGGACCCTTTACATTGGAAAGTGAGTAGGCAAAATGTATCCATGATTATATATAGCCACTGAAGTCATCAGGTCAGTCGCGTATCCTGTTGTCTCCCTATTTCATCTCCCACGGCAGATAGCCTAAACCTCTGCCATTTGGCTGAAGCCTCTGCCTTATCTGAAGCCTACCATATCACTCGGGATTCTCCAGAGAAACAGAACCAATAGGAAGGGAGGAAGAAAGAGAGATTTCAATTATAAGAATTGGTTCACGTGATTATAGAGGCCAGGAAGTCCCCCAATCTACTGTCTATAAGCTGGAGAACCAGGAGAGCTGATGGTGTAATTCATTCCAAGTCCAAACGTTTAAGAACCAGAGGAGCCAATGGTAGAAATTCCAGTCTGAGTCCAAGGGCCTGAAAATCGGTATGAGGGGTGTGTTAATGGTGTAAATCCTGGTCAGAGTCGTCAGCCCTGAGAACCAGGAACACCAACATAGGAAGGCAGAAGGTGGATGTCCCAGTCCATGCAGAGAGCCGATTCCCCCTTCCTCCATCTTTTTGCTCTATTCAGGCCCTCAATGGATTGGATGATGCCCACCGACATTGTGGAGGGTGATCTTCTTTGCTCAGTCCATTGATTGAAATTCTCATCTCTTCTGGAAACACCCTCACAGACACACTCAGAAATAATGTTTCACTAGCTATTCGGGAATCCCTCAGCCCAGTCAAGTTGCCACATAAAATTAACCATCACACCTTTTCAGTGAATGTATTCACAATGTTGCAGAAAAAAGTCCTGGTGAACGCCCACAGCTTCCCCCTTCTGCACCTTCAGACTTACCAGCGCTTGTAGTTGCCCTCTCTCCCATTCCCCTTGTCACAGGAGATGTATCTCTTCCTGCTCAGAGGCAATCCCCCATCCTGTATGTGCCACAGACCATTCTTCCTGCCTCTTTGATGACCTCATTCTCAATCAGACTTCTCTCCCTTACAATTCTAGCATTTTCCTTCCCACGGGCTATGCTGTCTTTTGGAATATAAATATGCTCAGGTAAAGGAACTCTGGAGACTGGACACATCGTGGTGCTAATTGGCAGAGGTAGAGAATATAGGAAAGTGAGTTTTGGTTCACTCCCATGCTCTGTCCCCTGTATAAAAATAATCCATTAGTGAAATGTTCTGATCTCTTAAATGGGTGCGATGATATGGATATGATATGGTTCTTTTGAGGATCAAATGAAATAATGCTTATCACTGAACAAAGGTGTGTCATCAAACATAGAAACCAGAACCTAGTAAGTGCTCAAAAATGATGACGGCTGTGGTCATGGTATTATTTATAGTACTTATAGTAGTCGTAGGAATAATTATATGGGGGAATTGAGCTGAAATACCTTCAAGGTGCCCTTTACCTCTACACATACAAGTTTGGATCTTATAATGTCCTGTCCAATCCTTTTCTCAGTGTTTAATACATTGTAACTGAATCCAAGCTCTCCCAGTTTCATTTCCTCTTGAAGAAACCCTTGTTCCAGGCATTCCGGACCACTTAGCATTCCCCACTTATGCTGTGGAGTTTTGTGCCTCATGACCATGTTCATGCTGGTTCCTCTGCTTTCCCTGCCTTTCTCCCTTCTTTACAAGACCTAGAATGGTACACCTTGATCGGTGATGTTTTTCTCATCCCCACATTCCTCTGGGCAGAATTGGTGATCCCTTAGCCTTTATATGTACTGTCCCACATTGTATGTTCATTGTTGACTTGCTTTTCCATCTGCTATACTTGGAACTCCTGGAGGACTCAGATGAGTGAAACTTGGCATCTGCAATGGCTGGGTACTCATTAAAAGCCTAACAGTCATGGTAATGGACAACTAATAGGGCCTCGTGACACCACCCACCAGTTGAAGAACTCGGTGTTCACTTTAACCGAATTTTTTATCACATGACTGGAGATTAAAGATTATTTTTAAAGCCATTAAATAGCAATGTTCCTCTCTTAGACATTCTAAATATGGGAAGTTAATACAATATTCGGTTCCCTCCTTTCTGTTCCAATTGATGCTAAGAAATCGAAACTTTTAGCTTCTTGATTATAAGGGGGAGGTAGCCTCTTAAAAATAATTGACTCCAATGAGCAGAACCCCTTCTCGGCCACTTTTCTCTCATCTCTCTGTGAGGGCATGAATGATTTTAGTGATTTCTCATCAATTTGAAAGACAAACTCTGCCATCTTCCCTGTTCAATGTGTATGAGGCCACTTAGCAAACTTAGAGGCAGTAATTATCATCAACTTACTCTTTCATCCAAGATGCAAAGCATGGCTTCAGCATTTAATGAACAGTTGCAGACAAGAAGAGAATCTGACTGGTACAGCCTCAGTCCTGTTGGAAGGGTTGGGGCTATGATGTTGGTAGGCAATCAATTGAGGCATTCCTCCGATTGAGGAGGAAGGAAGTATGCAGGGCTCCCTTAGCCAAGGGCCTGGATTGTTGCTTACTTTTGAGTTTGGCAACCTTGCGATAACTAATAGTTTATTTACATCTTAGTCACTGGCTACAGATACCCCAAAAACCTTGCTTTGTTTTTCCTGCAGGGAGATCAAACCTTTTCTTCCAAAAGTGGATTTTCTACTCAGTTCCTCACTTGTTGGCACTCTCAGGTTTAGAAATGACCTAAAAGGTCAATTTCTTCAAATGTCCTCTTTTCTTCTTGCTTGAATCATTTCATACTGTCCATACCTCTATCTTGAACAAAGTGGTTAAGATCCCCACTTAGCCACTGAGCAGATATTTGACCTTTGGCATGGCATTTAACCTCTCTGAGCCTGAGTTTCCACATATGTAAAATTGTCAGAATATTAGTACCTAACTGTTAGGATTGTTGAAATATTCCATGGGAGAAGACGGAGGGAAAGTCGGCTTTTGTCGTTATGAATTGATTTTAGTTTTTCCTTCTATCCCCACCCGCCCCCGTAGGACTCTGCAGAACAAGCTCAGTCGCCTTCAGATGTGTAAAAACCTTTACTAATGTCCTCAAGAGTCTCTGTGAAGAAACTTTATCTTATGACCATTACCTCCAGTTGATCACTCTTTCTTTTAAGAATCTGAATGCCAGGATTCAGTCAGAAGCAAGTAGGGTGAAAGATACTATACGTTGTTACCAGTTGTCTGAGAATTCTCATGGATGAGTAAAATGACCCCATTAGTGAGCAGTCTGACAGATGAAGGCCTGGCTTCAAAACAGTCATCTGAACACTTTAAGAAAGTCACTTTAATTTCAGGGCCTATTTTGATTTCATGTTGCAGAAACAGTCTATCTCAGAGTAAATGTATTTTCTGTTAAGTTAAAATACCAGTTTTTTTCTTTTTTAAGTTCTTTGGTTCGGTATACAGAATCTCTGAATTTTTTTTCCCCTCTTTTTTCATGTTCTCACTTTCTTAAATCAACCACAATACTTGCTTTTAAAACATGGTCTCTCAACATTATTGACATTTGGGGCCAGAGAGCTTTATTGTGGGTGATTGTCCTTTCTGTCATAGGATGTTTAGTAACATCCCTGGTCTCTTATCCTTGACATACAAGCAGCACACCACCCCTGCCCTCAAGTTGTGACAACCAAAAATGTTTCTAGAATACCATGTGTGCTCGGGGGTGGAGTGGGGTGGGGTAGAATGGCAAAAACACTCCCAGTTGAGAACCACTGATTTAACACATTTTGTCCATTTTGAAGCCTCCATGCCAGAACATGTGAAGAATTCTCTATTTTAGAAAGGAAAAAAAAGGAAGAAGGAAATGATGGGCTAGGCAGGTTGTTCCAAAGAATAATGTAAGTCAATCCCACTCAATTTCCAGATATTTTTGTAGTGTTTATCTAGTGTAAGCAACTGTGTGTTTTCATTTTTATCTTATTAATTGATTTTTCATTAGGTTCCTCATCATCTGGACAGAGGTTATGCCTGTGTTTTAATTTCTACTGTAGATTTACAGATTATACACCTGGTCCGAAGAATGAATTTGGAAGGCAAATAGTCCCCATTTGCCCCTCTAGATCCATTCTCTACCGGTTTTTTTTTTGGAACTTCTCTGACCATAAGGTGTGGGATAAGTGAATCATCCAGAAACCTTTGCCTTCAGGCTTCAAGATGGTTCAATTAGAACAGGCCATTACAGAGCAATGACAAGAGATGGGAGGACAGGAGGAGAGAAAGCCTGGGATTCCTCTATCTTTGGCCACAGTTTCTTTCAGGTGGCCCTTCTTCCAAGGCTACGGCTCTCTCTGGCTTCCAGTAATAACTCTCCCCGTGTCCTTTCAGGTGTAAGTGAGGTAATGACTTTCTACTCTCTAATCCCTGGGAGCTTCACTATTTCATAAGGGTCTTCTGAATGCTACCCTTGTTTCTGTAAATGGTTCCTTTATTAGACACTCTTCAGTTACTCCCTTGAATGGGCCACCTGTTTCCTTCTAGAAAGCTGCCCATACAAGATGACCCTTCTCTTTCAGTGAACCCAGGTCACTTTTAGTAACTTGTTTCCATCAGGGCCTTGACTGCCTTGGAGGAGTCTTGTAAATTTCCCATCCCACTACCTGTAACTCTGGTCCTGGAAAGTTGTTGACAAACCTTAGCATTGCTATATGTAACAAAGTGAAAGTAAGGAATTATTTTGACTCCTTTAATAAGAATATGGTGGTTACATCTGTCCTTATTTATGCAGGGAGATATAAAGGAGGCTTCCTATTTGCTTTAGAGTGGTTCTAACCAAGCACAGATATCTAAGACAGAGAACTATCACATTTCTTGACTTGATTTGATTTTGAGGTTTGATGTGTATTCATGATCATGTGAACTTCACCATCAGGTAATAGCCAACAGATATCATATGCCTTCCATTTATGAGGACCTATACTAGGTACTGGGTACAGGGCTGCAGAGCATATGAACCTTGGTTCTCCTTCCCAGATTAAAGAAACTTGGTTGCGCATGTCGACTATGGGAAGATCATTTGATTTATTTTTTTCTTTTTGAAAGCATTAAAATCATTTTTCTTTTATACTTTTCCACATATCATTCAATCTGATCACTAGCAATACCCCCACTCTGTCCCATGTAGTCCTTAAATCATAGAAATTCTCCCTTTAAAGCAGTGCTCTTCAATAGCAATGTAATAGGAACCACGTGTGTAATTTTATATTTTCTAGCAACCACACTGAAAAAACAAAAAGAAACTTTTAGGTAAATATAAATTGAATAATATATTTTATTTAGTCCAAAATAGTGTAAATATTATCATTTCACATTTAATCATGACAAAAAATTTTAGTAAGTATACTTTTTAAATCCTAAGTCCTTAAAATCTATACATTTTACACTTACAGCACATATCACTGCCGATACCAAATATTCATTGGAAATATTTAGCCTATATTTTGATTTCATCAAATTTAGGGTTGAAAAAGCAGATCCATATTATCCAAGTTGTTCCAAACATACTTGAATATTCGCAATAACTGAATTGAATACTGGCTTTTACATTTAAAATTTAATTTAAATTTTAAACAGTTTAAATATTCAGTTCCTTAGTTGTATTACCTCATTTCAAGCGCCGGTGGCTACCATATTGGACCACGCAGGTCTAAATTATCTCCAGAGTGCATTTCCTCTTGCCAGGTAACCAATAAAGCCTTAGTTGAAAGCTTAGATTGGTTGTTTGGACAATTACCACATTCTCCTATCCGACTTCTTTGTCATTCATCTTCTCCCACTTCACCTGAGCCCATCATCCTCACTGGTTCCTGAAGGATTTTGGTAAAAATTCTTCAGTGCCCACTCTTGACTTCAGGAGAAAGCCCAGTTTCTTCAATATGGCCTGCTAGGTCTTCTCTGACCTGGTCCCTGTCAACTTCTCTAGCCTCTTCTGCTGGTCCTCCTGTGCTTCAAACACACTGGACTGTTCTCTGTTCTCTAAGAGCATCATGTACAAACAACTCTCTACAAGTTCACTTGTACTACATTCTTCCAAATCCTACTCTTTATTCAGGGCTCAGACTAAATGCTATTTACTATAAGAAGCCTTCCACTAGCCCTTTGCCAGGTAACACTAATGTCCCTATTCATATCTCAAATGAAATGCTTTCCCATTGTAGTATCTTCAGATGTGAGTTGATCTGGCTCATAACTAGTCTCAGAACTCAGAACAAGGGTCACAAACTATAGACCACAAGCCAAATTGTACACTTTACTAAATACGCTCTCTCATGTACATACTGTCTATTGCTGTGCTTATGCTCTATGGCAGAGCCGAATAGTCACAACAGAGACCGAATGACTCACAAAGGCAAAAACTTTTAGTATTTGGCCTTTTACAGGGAAAGTTTGCCTACCTATGTCCTGGAGGATGGGACTTCTGTCTTATACACCTTCGGTGCCTTGCACTGCACTAGGCATATGGCAGGTTCTCAGTAAATGTTTGTGGAATGGAACAATAGATGAATTAGATGAAATTGCATTGATGACTTGAATCAAAGTTGATGTTTTGTCTTGTAATTGATAGGATTTTTGAGAAGAGAAAATCCTTTTGGCTACCTCTTTAGAATTCTTTATGATCTCTACCTTGCACTTTCTGTTTGCCTGAATAAAACAAGTTTTGTCTTACATCTTCATTCTTTTTTTAATGTTGTGTACCTACCATTTGTACTGTGATTTCTATTTGATTTCACTTGTTTCCCACGGACACAAATTGATTAACTCCCGAGAATCTGAGTGCCTCCAACACACAGAAGTGGTAGAAGCTGTGGATTCAAGTTTTGGCTTGATCTTTGGCCTAATTGGTTATTTTAAAAAGACGCTTGGCCTAACTTGTTAGGGTTATTTTCTGATTCTTTAGCGCATATTACAATATCCCACCTTCAAGTTATTACTTGTAGTGTGTGTGAGTACAATATGTAGTTTTGTAATGAGTATCATTAACATAACAGATTTTCCTAACGTTCTTAAAAGAAGCGATTTTTCTTCCACAGAGAATGGAAAAATAAGCTGTAGGTGCACCAATTTTAAACATTGCTTAGAGTCAGCCTCCATTATTAAAAGTTTCCTGTTTGGGGGAAGAAATTATTGGCCATCAATAATCCTATCATAATTGGGTAATAACACCAAAAGGCCACGTGGCCATTGCTTCTAATGTTGCATTTTAAAACTAGAATTCTGAAAGCAGACGTTGGAGATGGCTTCCACACTTGAGCCATACCTTTATGAATGAAGACCTTGAAGGATGAGAGGCTACAGATCACGTAGAAAAGTCTGGAGGCTTTATGACATGAGGGCAAAAGATGAAGGGTTTGTCCTTCGGAAGTTTCATTTCTAGCAGGACTTTCCATCTTGTAGCGGCTAGAAGCATTCCTTATCCACACCCACAGACACAGCAAGTCTTACAGTTTGTGTTTCTGCCTCACAGTTTTTCCCAGAATTCTTAGGTTAGTGACAGATTCCATGTATTGAACACTACTGTATACTATTTATATATCTTGTTTATGTAATGCATCTCTTGTCCTCACAATAAACCCTATGAGGTAGGTACTGTTCTCTTCAATTTACAGATAAGGATACTGAACCTCAAAGAGACTGAATGTCCTGCACCCAGGTCACAAAGCAAGTAAGTGGCAGATCTGGGATTTGAACCCAAGTCTCGGGAGCCCATGGGTTTAACCACTATGAAAGCTGAAATATTTTCTGAAAGGAAAGAAATTAGGCTTTGGAGGGGGGTGGAGGTGCCCATTCTGTGCTTTGAAATATTCTACTTTTTTCATTTGAAGGACTGAATCCTAGAACTAGACGGGGCCAGATAAATCACCTAATTGAATCCGAAGAGGTTGAACCACTTGGCCACGTTACCTCAGCTGATTTAGTGATGAATACAATAGTCTCCTGACTCCTAGCCCAGCGCTTCCTATACTACATCCCAATTCACATTTCTGGCTGGATATAAACAAGTGTACACCCATTTCATTTTATTTTAAGATTCGTTTTAAGAAAAGTATTTCTGCTGAAAGAAGAGGAAAGAAAACAGTACTCCAGAAGTAAATGAAAGATGATTTATTTTTACCAAATCTGCAGGGAATCCAGCAAGGGATGCCAGCACACATCAAATTACCTACTTAAGAGTTTTGCTGCTGACAGGCTGGGCTACTGTGAGTAACTCTCTGTATCTCTTTGAGCTTTGATTTCTTATCTGTAGAATGAAGAATCTGAACTAGGTGAAATCTAAGGTCCTTTCTGGCCCATAGTTTATGATTTCAGGGGAGTGATTAGGAGGTGCCAGGACCAATTAAAGGAGACAAATTTTGGCTCAGTATAAGAAATTCTTTCCAAAGAGCACAGCCTTCCTAAAATGAATTAGGGTAACTTAAGAGACGGGGAATTTCCATATTCAAGCAGAAATGGACTACATCTTGGTGGGAATGTTGTAGAAGTTATTCAGACATTATATTGATGAGGGCATGGCATTTATGCTTAAGGTTATTTCTGTACTTCATACTCCGTGAGAAATGAAATACATTGAAATTTTCAGGCATAGCCACACCATTTGACCTGCAGTCACCTGCACAATCATTCAACAAGTACTTACTGAGTACCCTTGAGGACTCCAGGTGCGGTGCCAGAGCTGAGGATGTCAAGACCTGGCCTCCCACCTTGAATGTCATAGACTAGGGATCAAGGCATTGTGGCCCTCAGGCCAAATCCTGCCCACCATCTTTTTTTTTTTTTCTTTTTTCTAAATAGAATGTTACTGGAACACAGCCACCCCCATTTACTTTCATGTTGTTGATGGCTACTTTCGCACTATTGAGTAGTTGCAACAGGGGCCATGTGGCCCACAAAGCCTGAAATATTTGCCATTTGATTCTTTTTAGCAGAAGCTTACCAATCCTTGTCGTAGACGAACACGTACTTCTTGAGCTTCAATCTCGTGGCCTCCGTGCAGACCTGGAGGACTCACAGAGGCAGTACATATAATTACTTCTTGAAGAGGCATCAGAAATTTTTCAGAGGAATTAAACTGTATAATCATGATGTCTTTGAGTGGGAAGAGACCTTAGCAGTTTCAGCTGTCCTAACTTTTCATCCATTCCTCTATATATTGCCTCTCCAGCATCCCTGATATACTGCATTTCTTTCAGCAGGAAAGCATACATGCTCCCTACAGAGAAGTGGTAACATTTTACAAAAGTTAGCCTGCCAATTCATGCAGAAGTGTGAGACAGTCATAGGTGGCCTCTGCATTCTAAAAGGGAGGCAGAACCCCCAGTCTTCCTGTGCCTGTCTGAACTTCAGATGAAGCCAAGTTCAGACTCTGTAGCTGGCCTAGGCTGATGCAATCAACCTGCAGGGAACTTGAGGGCATAAGGGCTTGGGGCTTGTCCTTCCCATACCCGAGGATGAGAGCCCAGCTGCTACAGCCATGCTTTTATCACCCTGACAGTAGAATGAAGTCCCACTAAGCTGGACTCAAAGGTACTAAATAACTTGTCGTAGGGAGACGTGGAAGAACCACCAGAACCACCTCCATTGCTTTTGCCCTAATGTCATATATGACCTCCTGGAGTACTCTCCTCACAGTAGGAATTCTCGAGATAAGTGGCATGGATTGATTGACCGACTTCTTCTACAATTTATTGTCAGCCTGAAGAGGACTACAACAGTGTGATTAATGATTTGTTAAATATCCTGCTCACTTATACGTCAAAGCCTTGATGCTCTATTTTTAAAATGCAATGTGAGATGGATACTTCGACAATGGGAGTCTTGAAAATTCCTGATAAACTTATGAGGGTCTCTTTAGAGGGGGAAAAAAAAAAATCCTTTTTTTTTTTTACTTTTAATTTTGACATGATTTCAGACTCCAAAAAATGACAAGAACAGTACTCTATGGTACACCACCGTTTCCCATATTTTTGCAATTACCGTGCTGCAGTAAGTAACCTTGTGCTTCTGTGTCTTCATATTGTTGGAGATATATGTTCAGGAAAAATCCTGACAAGTGGGATTGCTGAGTCCAAATGTAAGTACACATATAATTTGGTTAAATATTGCCAAATTCCCTTCGGAAGAGTTGTACCAGTTCGCATTCCCATCAGCAAGATGTGAGAGTGTCTATCTCTACAGCCTCACCTACAGAGTGTGTTACACTTTTTAATTTTTGCCAGTATGGTAGGTTAGAAATGGATTGTTAATGTCGTATTAACTTGCATGTCCTTAAGGTGCATATCACTTGGGTGAGGGTGAATGTTTTTCATAAGCTTAAAGGCCATTTTAACATCTGTTTTGTGTGTGAATTACCCATACCTTTGCACATTTTTGTATCTGGAATTTGGGGTTTTTTTCCCCTCAAAATTTGAGATTTATTTATACAGTAGAGAGAGTAGTCACTTATCTGTCATACATGTTGCAGTATTTCTCTTGGTTCGTCAGTTATCTTTTCATTTTGTTTACGGTATTTATTGACATTCGTTAGGTTTTTTAAAGTACTATTATATAGTGAGGTTTAACAACCGTATCTTTTATTGTTTTTGCATTCGGAGTTCTAGCTAAAAGACTTCTTACTATACCAGCTTAAAGAGGAATTCACCCATATTTTCTTCTAGTGCTTGTATGGTTTCACTTTGCATTAGATTCCTGATCCATTTGAAATTTATTCTTGGGGTGCCTGGGTGGCTCAGTCAGTTAAGCGTCTAACTCTTGGTTTGGTCTCAGGTTATGATCTCAGAGTTGTGAGATCAAGCCCCGCATTGGACTCCACACTGTGCATAGGGCTTGCTTAAGATTCTCTCTCTCCCTCTCCAAAAAAACTATTCTTATGTATGCTGTGAGGTGTGGATCTAATTTATCTTTTTTTCCAAATGGCTAACCTTTGTCCCGGCACCATCTATCAAAAAAGCCTGTCTTTGCTGCAGTTATTCAAGATATGACTTTTATTATATACTAAAGTTCCGTATTTATTTGGGTCTACTTTTGAACTTTCTATTCTTTTTTAATGGTCTCTATTGATGCACTAGTATCACACCTATCAATTACAGACACTTTATAATACATTTTATTGTCTGGTAGGGCTACTATGTGCTCATAGTTTTTCATCTTTGTGTTTCCATGACTATTATTAATTTTTTCACGTGAGGTTCAGTGACAACTTGTCTAACTCTGTAAAAAGGCTTGTTGATATTTTTATTGGGATTACATTAAATTTATAAATTAAACTGATAAATTAAATGACATCTTTATACTGTTGAGTCGTTCCATCAACAAACAAGGAGTGTCCTTCCATTTCTCTAAGACTATTTTTGTGCCTTTTATGAGTAAAAAAGCTTAAAGAAAATCAGATTTTTCTTTCAACTGTTGAAGTTATTCAGAACATGACAAATGGACTTAATGATAATGCCATTTACATTTATAACAAGTAGAAAAGGGAAGAACAAATCTGCTCCAAGCCTATTCCAGTTGTATTCCAAGATGAAATGTCCAGCATTTACTCATTCATTCATTCATTCATTTATTCTCATCAGTGACTTCACTGAAGCCAAAGAACAGCTTATCAAAACCCAAGAGAATAGTTATAAAGGATGACAGTCATGACTGGTAAGAATGAAGATTCAAAAATATTTTGGCAGTCTGGAATGATCAGCCCAAACTCAACAAGTAGAGTAAAAGCTATCCTGAGCTTCAACAGTAGAATCACATATGTCAAATTTAAGAAAAAAATCTGCTTTAGCTGCAGTACGTTTGATATCTGGAGGAGGTATCTAGATTGACCCATAAACTTAATAGGAGCCAATACTTTCTACTTAGCAGCTATTAAAATAACATATTAATCCAGGCTTCGTTGAAACAAGTGTGGTGACCAGATCGAAGCAAGTAGTGCACTGCTTTGGTTGGACCAACCTGTAGGTAGCACTCTCTTCATTTGAGAAGAAGAATCATAAATTAAGGGAAACATGAACAACTAGAGAGAATCTAGAGGAGAGCACCCAGAGATGTCAAGGTGTCAAAAAAGCGTCTTTTGTTAGGAACAGTTGGAAGAGCTGGGGATCTTGGAGAAAAAGAAGAAAGAACTTAGAGCTCTTACCTGCCTTTGATAAGTGGGTGTCAGGAACTCAGCATTGCTCTAGAGACTAGAACTAGAAAGTGAAGCAAGGGGGCAGCTGTTGGTTCAACTTGGATTTCTTAGCAAAGTTTCAGTTGACTAAAATGTTTGTGGGGGCAGGGGAAGAGGTGGAGAAATGGGGTAGGGAGAGAGAATAAGAGTGAATGTACTATAATGGAGCAACAGCAGAAGGAAAGAGCTCAGTTGGCACGGTATAGACAAAAGATGATGGTGGTTTGGTCTAGACTCCAAAGTGACAGTGGAGAAAATGAAAAGTGTTGGATTTGGCATTTATCTTATAGGTAGAATTAATGAGATTTACCAATGGATTGGATGTGGGAGTTGGAGAGACAAGCATGAAGGATGAATTTTAGGTTTGGGGGGTTGAACAACTGGATGGATGGTGGTGCCATTTACCAAGATGGGGCATATTGGGGGGTCAGGATGGAGTCATGGTGGGGTTGGAAATCCAGAGTTATTTTATGATCATGTCAATTTTGAGATGTGCACTAAACATCAACGTGAGGATATTCGGTAGGCAGTTGGCTTTATGAACATGGAAGTAAAGGGATAAATCAGTGCTGAAACCGTTGTTTGTTCACAGCTCCCTCCTATATGGTTGATTTTTAGAAGTTTGACCTCAAGCTAAGTGGTTCATTACTATATATTATACAGTATTTATCCTAAAAGAGCCTCCAGTCTGGCTTCAGAGGCAGAAAGCCATCTTAGAACAATTTAGGAAGCAAAAGTGAGCAATTGGAAGTGTGGTAGTAAATGGTAAGTGCAAATGAAAGTCTGAGAAGAGAGAGATTGAAGACTACAGTAGATGAGGGCATCCTGCAGGAGGCAGCATTTGTTCTGGGCCTTGAAGGCTATACTCAGGGAGAGAGCAAGGGTGTGAGCATTCCATGTTTTGCTAAAATATAGCGTGGCCTTAGTTCTTAGTGGGAATGTGCTTTGAGATAGCTTGACTTGATGACTTTGACATTTCCTAAGCATGCTCTGGGTGCTGTGCTCCATTTTGCTTTGCGAGAGAAATGCCCCAAGTTTGCTATAGTGTTTGCTCATGGTTAAGGGATGTGGAGAGTGCAGTGCAGCAGGGCACATGACTTGCAAAGAATCTCAAATGCTTGTGCCCTATATGGCCTGTCTCCAGCGCCAGAGATAATCACTTCCTCCTGGGATTACACCCTCTGATGGGACCACAGTGCAGAGTGGTTTCCTCAAAGTAGTATCAACGCAGTTTCTCAGGTAGAGAAGCTATGCAAGGAAGTACAGATGTGTGGGTGGGAGACCACATGGGGAGAAAAGCACTTCCCACACTTGCAAGTGTTGACAAGGGCTGCATCAATGCACTCTGAATATAGACAGCAAGTTGTGTGTTTCTGCGAAGGCAGCTGCCACCAACAGGCGCACAGGCTGTGCTATTCTAGGAAGCCACCATAATCTGATGGTAGCTCTTGCTCATTTTACCTTGTGATACATTCTTTCAAGTCAGTCCATGTTGTCCAGCTCCAAATTCATGTCCTCACATTCCCACCCTGAGATAGAACTCGGCTTTCCTTCTCTCTCCTTGCTGGAGGTAGTCCTAGAGCACTAATTTTCAAACTCTGCTTTGGGGAACCCTAGGGATTCTGAGCTGTTGGGTGCTAAGAGAGAGCTCTGCTTTTTAATTGTTTTGTATTTTGAGCTATACATACGGTTTCATTAACATAGAGTTGAAATTTACTGTTCTAAAAAGTATAAGGAGTACATTCAAACTCTTAATTTAACTAGATTCAAATCAGCCACCCCAGATTTTTAATAGTACCCCCAACATTCCCTCTTTCTCTTTATGCTTAAAGCAGCTGGGTCCTGGGGCACCTGGGTGGCTCCATCAGTTAAGCATCTCCCTTCAGCTCAGGTCATGATCTCAGGGTCCTGGGATCAAGCCCTGCATCGGGCTTCACATTCAGCGAGGAGTCTGCTTCTCCCTCTCCCTCTGCTCGCTCTCTCCCCTACCTCAAATAAATAAATAAATAAATAAATAAATAAATAAATAAAATCTTAAAAAAAAAAAAAAAAAAGGCAGCTAGGTCCTAACATTTACAGAACTCAACTGGCCCTATACATTTTTGAATCATGAAATTTTAATCTGTTTTCATTCAAGCCAGTTAGAAGAGGATTAATTAGATTGTAGGGCCTAACAGATTCCTCCACCCCTGCCCCCTCCACTTTAGGTTGCTGGAGCACAGGTCCAATCAAGTATTGCTTTTAAAAAATACAGTCCATCTAGTTGATTTAATAAGAGCATCAGCCATTTTTATATTTAGATTCCTTCCCTCAGTGTATGTGTGCACTTATATTTATCACAATTCATCTCATTTTTGGTATAAAATATCAAGTGCCTGAAAATATAGCAAAGAATTTTGAAAGACTTTAAGGACAGAAGACAAGAAGGTTTCCTCAGACCCCAGTATCTGAAAATAACTTGACATCTGATATTACCTCATACATTTATTTGCACGAAGTCGCCATATATAGATGGTTTTTGTCCTTCATATCCAAGTGTATTTATTTTAAGTTGAATGCATAGGAGGTTATATGTATACAGATTTATATTTCTATAACATATAAAAACCCATGTCAGTTTGACATCTGACATTAATTTTGCACCTACTTGAAATGTCTGCCTTTTCATTTGATTGGTATCAACAAATCATTGTTATGAGTCTTTCTTCTTAATCTCAATCAATTCGTGATTAGGTAGTCATTAGTCATACATTAGGTAGTATGAAATCATATTATTAACTTTTGCCCTACTATCAGGTGATTAAGCTGATATTTCAATTTTTCTTTCAAAAGTAATGCGGGGCCTTTTTGTTCTCACAGTCTGAAATGAACTTGTAAGACTTTAGAGAATCTGTTTTCAGGATTAAAATTATTGGAATGCAGTCCAGTGGGAAAGACAGTCTCAAAAATTGAATATTCATCTGTTTCAAAACTTATCACAATATAGCACAAAGCAAAACTGAATTGAACTGTTTCTTCTGATACACTGATGCAACATAGATTTGAATTGCAAAGAAGCCTTTTAAAAATAGGATGTGTGTGTACAAAGAGAGCCTAAGTCACATTGACAAAACAGAAATGCACATGAAGCACAGAGATAGAGTGACAGATGAAGTGAATGATTCTCCTTTTGTGAACAATAATATCCCGCAGATATGCAGAGAATATTGGACTAATCGGTGATGAAGAATTATGGTAGAAGACATCAGTGGCTCCAATGAATGATTGTGTCCACCTACCCTGGGTGCATGAAGGTGCTTATTGAAAATGAGAGTCTGGGCTTCGGGGGGATGCTTTCAGGCCCACAGTGTATTGTGCCCGTCAGGTGCGTGTGACATATGACAGGTAATGATGGTGGTAGGAGGAGCTGTGACAATGAGATAGATAGCATTTTATGAGAAAATGTAATGCCACATTTGAAGAATCTAGCTGTCCACGAGAGGCCAGTGAATGGTACTAATACGCTGAGGAGAGGGGTTTGCGAGGACAAATTCGAAGCAGAGTGCTTGCTGGTTAGCTTCCACACTTTTTTCTCGTTAGGGAGCTGAGGATATTTTAAGTGAATGAAGACGAAAATTTAAATTCTGTGGGAGCAAATTGTGTCAGGTTTTAGAAAGCAGACTGAGCCTGACCGTGGTAGAGTATGCTTCTCTTCAGAGGGGTCACCTAGAGAACTGGCCCCTTTCTGGAACTCGGGCAGAAATAATGGCAGTAATGGCACCCAAGCGGGCACTGCTTTTCAGAGTGAGGATTGGCGTTCAGAGTTTCTCCCGAGTCCCAAGCCGGACTCAGTGCTGCCACCCTGTCTCGCATCAAATCAAACAGCCGGCTCTGTTGCCCAGGAAGCACACGTAGCTGCGAAGTTGTGCCGGTTTTCTGAAGCACGGTGGAATTGTGAGGAAGAGCGGAAGGCTTCACCACAGCCTCATCAGCCAGTCCAGAAGGACATGCAAGTAGATGCAAATAGGTGGCAGGAGATCCAACAGTGACAACTTTAGACAACTGAGGCACCGTCTTAACCAGTTTCATACACTCTGAACCTAGAAATCACGTTCTGGGGCTCAAGTGCCAAGTATCAACTTGACCTCCAGAAGGGATTCGACAGGTGGTGTGCCTTTGGGTCTCAGTAGGCTCTGGGAGTGGGAATCCTGAAGGTTCAGTCTGAACTGCCAAGACCCCCACCCAGGACAATAAGTGTATGCAAGAGACCAGCCCAAGCAGAGATGAGTGACACAAAATGGGTCCAAATAAATACGAAGCAACTCCTACTCCCAGCAGTCTGGATACTCATCCTGACTCATTTTCCAGACCCGTCTCCTACCTGCTGCTAGCTATTACGAAGGGATCACAGAGACTTCTACTCAAGTTCTTTACCTATGTGCTTGGATCACCTCTGCATTCCTCCCCCCCCACACACACACGCACAAACACACACTTGCTTTTAGCAATAGCAATTATGTAGCTAAGATGGGTCATACTTTGACATCTAAATAAAGGAAACTTCAAATCCTAATGATTTGAATTGGGAAGCTAGAAATGAAGGCAGATAGGCTAATTAAAAGGTACATAGCCTATAGCAAGAACAAGATGATGGGCTGGAACCAAGGCAATTGTCATTAGAGTTGGACAGATGTAGCAGTAATTGGGTAAAAAAAGGTCCAGGAGAACTTGGTATTGTCCTGGTTGTGTGGCTTAGAGAGAGAGAGAAGACAAAATGATGAGCCTGGGGTTACAAGCCTTGGTCCCTTAACAAATGGAGATACCCTTCACAGAAAGACATCAGAAGGAAGAGTTGACTTAAAATGTTAAATTCTGTTTCAAATATTATGAGCCTGGGGTACAAATGGAACATTGCATTGATTGCAGAACTGATGCTTTGGAAGGAGGCCAAAATTTGAGAATTGTGCAAGTAGTACGCAGAGTAGATGAGACCACTAAAGGAACACAGAAAGAGAGGACAAGGAGTTGAGGATGGATCTGGGAATACCTGCTTTTAGGGCAGAGGAAGAAAAAAGGCAAAGAGGGACTAGTGAAGGGGGGTAGGGAGCAGTGGTCAGAAAAGTAAAAAGAGAAGTAGGACAGCACAGTGCAATGGAAACCAAGGTAAGAGAGAGGTGGGCCAATAATATTAGATACTTCAAAAGATCAAGGAGTGTGTGAGCTGAGACAAAGCCTTTGGGTTTGGTAGTTAGAACCCCATTCTCTCCCTTTAGAACATTGATGAGTCAAGGCCATGACCACTACCAAGTCCTTAATTAATGGTATACTAACCCCAGTGATCAGTGACTGAACGACTTTGGAGAAGTGATACAATTTTACATTATCCATTTATTCACTCAACAAATCTTTGTTGAACTTGACTACATGCCAGGCACTGTGCAAGATGTTATCTCTCCCATGCCAACGTGAGGTATAATATTAGCAGTACCCTCCCCTGGCCTTCTAGCTAGGTCTTGATATAATTATTAATAGCTCCTCATTTCATCCTCAGCAATGTCCTGATTTGGACAATAAATTATATTTATTGCCTATGGTCCACTTCTCCAGACACCTATGGCCTAGTCCACTCCTATAACTCTTTTTGCCTGAGCAAGGGCTTCTGAACTCAACTGGAGTGGGACCCCTCATGTGTGCCAAGTTGTCTGTGAATTATAACCATCTTTGTTGTCTTTGCAGTGTGGGTCATGTGTTCCCAAATGTATGTCTTACAACACAGGCTGTGTGTGTTCCTGAGGCTCACCTGCCCTAGACCTATTAGTCACATGTTATCTGCCAGGAATCCATGACAGCCTTTCAGTTTGGATTGATCTTGATGATTCAGAGTCGGTCTGTCACTTACTCGCAGGAATAACTCATGGTACAAACTAGCCTAGATTCATTGTGTTTATTTTAGGACTGTAGACATCTTTGCCAAATCATATAGTGTGAAGAATAAGTGAGGATAGCAGAACTGACTTGGCTACACCAAAATTTCTCATGTAGAAGTGAGGATTAGGGTATTTTTAGCTGGTCAGTAAAGAGTTAAGTGTGTTAGCTAGAGGCACTTGGGAATCCAAGCTGTGCTTATTTCTCGGATTTATAAATAACTTAAACCTATGTAGGAGTTAATTAATTTGGCTCCTTTCCACCTACGGTTTAGCTTCTTGAGGGAATAACTTGACCCTTCTTATACCCAATGTTTGTAGTTGTAAAGAGAACTCCCAACAGAATGAATAAAACCTCTCCTGGATTGTCTGAGTTTGGCTTCCTGTATACCTCGACGGAGAAATTCTGAGATGTCAAAATAACTCTTCGGGTTGGGACGAACATATGCCTGGTATTAGTCCTGGCTGGAGTTATTTGCGATTCTAGGGTTTTTGTTTTTGTTTTTTTCTTTGACATGACTGACATTCTAAAGCAGGAGTTAACCTGTGACTTGGTAACAGTAATAGAGACCTATTAAAAGTACCCCAAATTTCACTCACTCCATCCTGACCTCTCCTTTCCCTGGAGAATATTTTAAAACAAAATTATTGCCTTTGGGAGGATAAGTCAGTTTCTTCATCTCTGAGGTTCCCCATGATTAAATAAGCAGTTGCAGGAGTTTTCTCAGTCGTCAGAAGCCCAGAACGCAGGAACACTGAACAGTAGGAATAAAAAAGCCACTTGTCAGGCTGACAGATCTTCCTTATAACAGCTCTAAGAGGATCTGACAGATTAGACTGCAGGTAAGGCCTATGAACTGAGTGGAACAGACGAAAATGAATTGAGTCGTTTGATGTCATAATGCAAATGAAGTGTGACTTAATAGAAAGTACTCATTCCAAATGCCACATCCCTTGCGTCATCCAATCTTCCCAGCCACTCGAGCGGGTGCCACCCCTGAATAGCATGGCAGAATCTAGCCCATTAGGTGGGATGGCAGTCTGTATTGTTTTGTGGACTTCATTTTAAAACGTGTCATCCCTATGAACCATTCCTATCCTAAATGTGACTGCATTTTCTCCTGAGTTGCAAAAGAGCCATCCTGTCTTTTCAGAGCTATGAAATACGTTGGATTTCACCATTTCCCCCACTTTGGGAATTGGGTCCATGATGGAGAGGAAGCTGTTCCACTTAGGTTACAACACTGAGCGTGAGAAGAAGCCCCCCTCTTCCTTACTCCTGAACCAGCTCAAGGCCAAGATTGCAGCAACCGAGCTGCAGTCTAGGGTCTCATGACTGAACAGAGCAATTAGCGTTTATAGTGAGCACTTAACTTCGTGTCAGTGGTACTACATGTAAACTTGGAATATTTCATTTAATCCTGACAACATCTCCGTGAGATAGTTCCTGTCATTGTCCCAATTTTGCAGATAAGGAAACTGAGAAACTTTCTAGTTACATCAGCTCAAAGACTGTGACCTTGGACAGGGCCGGCATTCAGACCCAAGGTTGTTAGACCAAAGTCCATGCTCATTTCTCCACATCGTACGGCTTCAGGCGAAGTTTAAAGGCAGGGTAAATTGGCCAGATTGAAGCCTCCCCGAAGCCCACATGTTTATAGGTTAGTACATCTTCTGTGGCATTGATCGCCAGTTCGTTAGAATCCTTAGCTTCACAACTATCGAGATTCTCCTGGCACACGTGTTAGCCCAGCTGTTTCCAATCACAGGGACTTTGCTAGGCCCTGACTGACACCCACTTACTCCCTGAGCCTTATAGTCCAAGAAATTTGTCCTGCACCCTGCATTCTAAGCATCCTGGATTCTCTGATTGGGGATTTGTCACGATCAAACTACTCAGCCCTAGAGGTAGACAGAGCTCTCCTTCTATGTGTCTGCAGATGGAGGCACTTCAGTCCATACTCAGGGCATGGAACAGTTTCTGGTGGCAGCCACGACAAATTACCACAAACTCGATAGCTTCAAGCAACAGATTTTATTCTCTTGTGTTTCCAGAGGCCAATGATCCCAATTCATGTTGTTGGCAAGGATACACTCCCTCCAGGGGCTCTAGGGGAGAATTTGTTCTTTGTCCCTTCTATCTTTTGGTGACTCCAAACAACAAATTATATTCTCTTGTGTTTCCAGAGGTCAGTGACCCCAAATCATGTTGTTGGCATGGATACACTCCCTCCAGAGGCTCTGGGGGAGAATCTGTTCCGCTCCTCTTCTAGCTTTTGGTGACTCCAGGCATTCCGTGGCTTCTAACTGCCATTACTTCAATCTCCGCCTCTGTCTTCATATCACTTCCTCTTCTTCCCTCTGTCTTCTCTTCTTCTGTCTCAAATATTCCTCTGCCTTTCCTTTATATGGACATTTGTAATTGGATTTAGTGCGCAGCCAGATAATTCAGGATGACCTCATCTCAGGATCCTTAATTTAATTACATCTGAAAGACCCTTTTTCCAAATATGGTAACATTCACAGGTTCAGGGATGAGGATGTGGACATATACTTTGGGGGATCACCATTCAACTCACTACAGGGGACTCAACATCCCTCAACAGTGTCCTGAACCATAGGGAATCAGGCTATCAAGGGCCAAACTGAGTCACTAGGATCATGAGGATAGGATTGTGGCCATTGTCCCCTCCCACCTTTCTAAATACTGCCCCTCATCCATTGCACCTTCCAGCCCCCCGGCTTTCCTGACACCCCATGGGATAAGCCTCAGGTCAACCTATGTCCGTTGTCATGGAACAGGGTAGTTTAAGGGAGCGCATGAAATTAGGAATCAGGCAGGAATCTGGGTTATAAGTTACTCCAGTGCTTCCTGGTGAGGTGACCTTGGACAAGTTACTTTAACCTCTCTCAGACTCAGTTTACTCACCTGCGAAACAGAAACGAGATGAAATCATTTTGATCAGAGGTTCCTGAAAGAGGAAAAATACCTTGGCTTTGGAGACAGAGAGACATGACCTTGTTTCCTGGCTCTGCCACCCACTAACCATGTAGTTTGGGGCAAGACACTGCAACTCTCTAAACCTCTCCATTTCCTCATCCACAGAAGAGGGATAATGCCTCTTAACCTACAGAGATGTTAGGATCTAATGATAAAATACACAGAAAATCTAGTTGGTGTCAATGCACATTTATTAAACTTCTTGTTGTTGTCGTTATCTACAACTTGGCAGAGTGCCGGATCTATGCCAGACATCCTACCGCGCACTATGAGCAATGCAGAGGTGCGCCGTGGTCCTCCTGTAGAGGTGGTTGACTTAGAATGGGAAAGATGGTATTATTGTGAAAAACTAGAAACACCGCTCAACTTGTGCCCCTAAAAATGAATTCCTTGGGATATAGTTAAGTCATCTTCACTCTTGGGTGAAATTGCATAAATTTGTGGAGTCCAGAAAAGAACGAAGAAGACGGGGGTGAATTACGTTTTAACGAGCAAACATTTTAACTATGGTGAACATTTGGATATCAAGACCGCAGATCAAAGCTAATGTCTTTCCTGTCCAAAATTCATAGACTTTAAATATGTCCTGGGGATAAGTTGAGAAATGTAGATGACTAACAAATGAACCCTTTTTAATTGGATTTCACTTTTCTAGCCGAATGTGCATGGAGTTCCTCTTGTTTTACTGGCAAATTCCAATTAGGGTCATTAGAGTGACAAAACCAGCTTGACTGTTCATAAATATCTTGCTTCGTACAGAAATTAAAGTGTTGCTGCAGACATCAGGATATTACCGTTCAGACCACTGAGGGAGACTTCCAGGACAACAATCTAGAAGCCCACATTAGCCTTCCTCCTTTGATTGCAGTTAAATACACAACAGATGCTAAATCTTCCAACATCAGTTCAAATGCAATAGTACCACCAATGGTAGAGGGAAAGGACTTCCCTAAATAAAACAGCCAGTTAACTGTTTGATGTATAAAAGGCAGGCCTTGCCATCATACTAAGCACTGGGTCCAGGAAGTACCACTCTTGTTTCCTGAATGAGCAAATCCAGGATATGAGGATCCATTCTTCGGCTCTTTCATTCAATAGGCAGTGACTAAGTACTTTGAAAATGTACCAGTCTTATGCCAGGTTCTGACAATCCAGAGCCAAAGAAGTCTCAGCCTTACCAGGTAAACTCTACAAGTTCTTGTGATTACACTGCTGTGGTTGTTAGGAAGGGTATGGGCAGACTGCGGGGCGTGCAGGAGAGGAAAGCATGCCTATGCCTTGCAGACTCGGGGGAGGCTACATTTGAGAGGATGGATGGGAACTAAGAATGGGCACAAGAGGCAGAGATTTTACTAAAGGCAGAGGACCAAGGCACAGAGATGTGAAAGCACAAAAAAAGCATTAGGCCGGTCAAGGTGCAGGATGAAAGGTTGGCTCTTTGGGTCTTGACCTATCAGGGAAATGTTTTTTTGAAGCAGATTCGCCAGGAGCCGGTGTGGAATAGGATATAGGGAGAGCCCTGGGAGGGTGTGGAGGCAGGAAGGCTGTGAGGCTTTTAGGCTTGGGCATGGGGATGGAGGCCCAGTTTGGGTTTGCCCCAGTGTGCTTTGTCTGTGAAACAAAATCTGGGCCGCCAGAGCCAATGCTCCTGAAGCTCCCACAGCCCCATCTGGCTGATTAAGTGCTAATTCAAATATCAATTAATCGTTCCTCATTTAATTTCTTTTAAAACATTTTTCACAGTGCAGATAATGAGGAAAAATTTTCTCCTTTGAAAAGTCAAGCAATACCCACCACTTTAAAGAAATTAGTCCCAAACTGGCAAATTGCAAGCTAGTAAGTGAGCAGATATTGGCAATTTGGTTCAGGAGGTTAAGATTTCTGTCTCACAAAAGAAAGATCAAATCATGGGTGGAATCATAAGGTTTTCTAAGAGAAAAGGGGAAACGCACAACTTTTTTTCAAAACTACCTATTGTTTCCTGTCTTTGACCTGGTGCTAGTAGAATTGGTGATGTGCTGTGACCTGAAAACCGGCAGTTGATTCTGGAATCATAGCAACATTAAGGCTCAGAGAGGTTATGTGCCATCCCCAGGGTCACACAGCTGATTAGTGGCAGGTCTAGCTGGACCAGAAGACAGAAGGCCAAAGTTTTCCTTGCCTTTCTTTTGATCAGTGTTGCCCCCTGGTCTTGGTAGTGAATGATGCTTGCATTTGGCGAGACGGTGAGAAAGACAGTAGGAAGTGAGGTAAAGATGGGGGTGGGGGTGGGGATTCTAACAAACTTGTGGAGGCAGGAATTTCTCTGGAAAGTATTCCCTTAAGGAAGGCCCAGATTGGTGGACGGATTGACCCATGCTTGGGAAGAAACTGCCAAAGGCTTTTTATTTTCTTCAAGTAAAGCAGTCTCCTCCTCCTCAGGCACAGATGCTGGGTGAGTGTTTACACACTAGTTCCTTTACCCTCTTCCCCAGTTAGGCTTTCTTTTTTTCCTGGAAAGTGGAGACTGAAGTGCCTCCCTGGCTTTTCCCAAAGGACTTGTTGGAAAGAGGTAAGAAAAGGAGTTTGGATTTTATTCTAAGTCTGCTGGGTAGTCCCTGGAAGATTTTAAGAAAAGAAGTGAGTGATTTGATTTATTTTTTAAAAAAAGATTACTGTGGGGCTGAGTGGAGAATGGATGGCAGGGAGTTACAGAAGCTAAGAAAAAATATCAGAGGCCATTGCTTTAGGCCAAATGGGTATGGTGGATCAGATCAGGATGGGAATATTAGTGATGGATAGAAGTAGACAGAATCAGGATACATTTTTGGAGGTAGAATAAGAAGGATTTGTGGAAGAATCGAACATGAGGTGAGAGAAAGAATGTAATCCATCCTGGAGTTGTTATGTGGGCAAGTGGGAATGTCTAGGGGAGAAGAATTTTGCAGGAAAATTCATGAGGTTGGGTCTGACTACATTAGTTTTCAGGTGCCTATCAGACATCCAAGTGGAGATGGGCAGGAGGCACTGAGACATATGAGTGGAAATGTAAGCTTGGGGAAGCAACAGCACATAGATAGTATTTCAAGCTATAGGACTGAATGAGGTCACTTAAGGTGAGAAGGAAAAGAGGCTACAAAACAGATTGAGGAGAGGCCAGGGAGATAGAAATAGAACCAGGAGAGTGCACTGTCCTGGAAGCCCAGGGAAGAACAGGTTTTAAAACGGATGGAAGAGTCAGCTGTGTCCAGTCCTGCTTGGAGTCAAGTAAATTAAGAGCAGAGAAGAGAGCACTGACTTTGATTACATGAAGGTCATTGATAACTTTGGCAAAAGCAATGTTTCTAGAGTGGCAGAGGCAGAAACTGGATTAGAGTGAATGGAGGAGAAAACAAGAGGCAAAGAGTGCAAATGGTAACTGTATACTACTTATAAAAGGGATTTGGTTGTGAAGGGGAATGGAGAAATGTGGGGTAAAAGGAATTTTATGTAAAAGTAGGTGATAACAACTACGACATGCCTGTTTGCTGCTGATGATGATCAGGTAGAGAGGGAGAAAGTTAAGGCACAAGAAAGAGAGGGACTAAACCAGAGGAGGGAAACCCCTGAGAAGGTGGGGGGAGATGGGATGGACCCCAAGCCCAAGTGGAGGAGTCAGCCACTGGGAGAAGCAGGGACATTTCACTCTAGTGCTCCTGCTTTGTCAGTTAAGGGAGGCAAGGACATCATCCGTGAGTGCCAGGTTGGATGTCAGATGTGCTTATAGGTTTGTAGCTGTGAAGGGGTTGTTTTGGAGAATGGGAATGTGAACAGTAAAGCAAGTGTGGTAGGATGTTCAGGCAACATAGAGGGCTCATTTGGAATTTATGACCGTGACTTTAAAATGAAGCCTGTCAACACAGCTGTGTGTTTTTTCAGGCAATATTCAGCTGCTAAAATACAGGATGAAGAGGGTGCCTGGGTGGCTCAGTCGGTTAAGCATCCAACTCTTGATATCAGCTCAGGTCTTGATCTCAGGGTCGCGAGTTCAAGCCCCGTGTTGGGCTCCATGCTGGGTGTGGTGCCTACTTAAAAAGATAAATAAATAAAATAAAATACAGGGATGAAGTAGGCAGAGAGTAGAGTTGACTGAAGTTGGGACTTTGCAAGGCAGATGTGATAGAGAGAAAGAGAAATGAGGAAGTTAAGCTTGTTCCCAAGAGCGTGAATATAATGATGGATGGTTGAATCTAAGGTCTGGATAGAGTGATGAACTGTGAGAAGGCGGTGAGGCCAGTCAGTACCTTGCAGGTCTTAATGAAGTTCATTATTAGAATGAACTACACTTGACACTTGAACAACATGAGGGTTAGGGGTGCCAAACCCCCCCATGCAGTTGAAAATCCACATACATTTGACTCCCCCAAAACTTAGCTACTAACAGCCTACTGTTGACTGGAAGCCTTACCGATAACATACGCAGTCCATTAACATATTTTGTATGCTATGTGTATCATATACTGTATTCTTACAATAAAGTAAGCTGAGGAAAAGAACATGTTATTAGGAATATCATAAGCCTGGGTGGCTCAGTCAGTTAAGCATCTGCCTTCAGCTCAGGTCATGATCCTGGGGTCCTGGGATCGAGTCCCACATCAGGGCTCTGTGCTGAGCATGGAGTCTACTTGTCCCTCTGCCTGCCGCTCCCCCTGCTCATGCTCTCTCTCTCTCTGAAAAATAAATAAGTAAAATCTTTATTAAAAAAAATAAGGAAAATACATTTATAGTACTGTACTGTATTTATCTTAAAAAAAAATCTGTATATAAGTAGACCTGAGCAGTATAAACCCATATTGTTCAGGGGTCAACTGTACTATGGTAGGTGAACTAGAAGGAATAGAAACAGGCAGATAGAGAAATAGGAACCCAAAGTGAGATTAAGGAGTACCCAGTGAAGTACGAGGGGGAAAGAGTGTTTCTAGAAGGAAGGAGCAGTCAACAGATTGAGGCATCGAGTAAGATAGAGACAGAAAGGTGAACACTGAATAGAAGGACAAGAAGTTCATTGTTAACCTTGACAAGAGCCATTTCAGTGAAATGATAGGATACATTGTGGCGGATTGAGAATTGATTGAGCTATAAGGAAGCTGACACAGAAGTCAGAGGACCTTTTCAAAATGTTTGGCTGTGAAGGGAAACAAAAAACAAATAGGGTGGTAGTTAGAGAGGAGTATGGAGTCTTAAGTGAAGACTTTTTAAAATTGAGCAACACTTGATTATGTTTCTTTTTTTTTTCAGAGAGGGTGGGGGAAGGGGCAGAGGCAGAGGGAGAGAGAGAATCTTAAGCAGGCTCCACGCCCAGCACAGAGCCTGACCAGGCTCCATCTCACAACCCTGAGATCACGACCTGAGCCGAAATCAAGAGTCCAATGCTTAACTGACTGAGCCACCCAGGCACCCCTTGATTATGTTTGGTTTTTTTTTTTTTTTTTTGAAATTGCTATTGAGATACCTGTAGATTCAGATGCAGTTGCAAGAAATAATACAGAGATTTTTTTTTTTTTTTTTTTTTTTTTACACAACCTGCCCAGCTTCCCTCAGTGGTAACATCCTGCAATAACACAGTACAATATCCCAACCAGGACACTGACCCTGATAGACAGCACCAATCCTATCCAGATTTCCCCAGCACCACTTGCATTCATCTGTGTGTATATATATTAAATTCTATACGGTTTTATCACTTGTGTACATTACATATGTGTCACCATGTCAAGACTCCATGCGGCTCCAACACCACAGGAATCCCTCTTGTTGCCCTTTTTAACCAACCATACCTGTCACTCTCCTGCATCCTTCTCACCGCCACCACTCAGTCCCTAACTACCTGTAACCACTAATCTGTTCTTTATTTCTGTAATTTTATCAGTTTATTAACACTTTATAAATGGAATTCATGATATGTAACCTTTTGGTGTTGTCTTTTCTCATTCACCCTATTTCTTGGAGAGTTATCCATGTATTGTGGGTATTAATAGTTTACTCCTTTTTGTTGCTGAGTTCCATGATATGGATATACCACAGTTTGCTTAACCATTCACCCGTTAAAGGACATCTGAGGTGTTACCAGTTTTTAGCTCTTACGAATAAAGCTGCTGCAGACATTCATGTGCAGGTATTATGTGAAGACAAGTTTTCATTTCTCTGGGATAAATGCCCAGGAGTACAATTACTGGATCATAGGGTAGTTGCATATTTAACTTTTTAAGAAACTGCCAAACCATTTTCCAGAGTGACTGCACCATTTTATATTCCTACCAGCAATATATGAGTGATCCAGTTTCCTGACATCATCACCAGAATTTTGTGTTGCTATTCATTTTAGCTGTTCTGATAGGTGTGTAGTGGTGTCTTACTGTGGTTTTAATTTGCATTTCCCTGATAGCTGATGATTTTGAGTGTCTTTTCATGTGCTTGTCATCTGTAGATCCTCCTTGATGGAATGTCTGTTCATGGCTTTTGTCCATTTTTCATTGGATTGTTCGATTTTTACTGTTGAGTTTTGACAGTTTTCTGTATATTCTAGGTACTCTTAATCATTTTTGTCAGATAAGTGGTTTGCAAATATTTTCTCCCAGATTGTAGCTTGTCTTTTCATTCTCGTCACATGGCCTTTCTCAGAGAAAAGAATGCTCTTTTAGTACTTGAAAAATACTGTGTTACATCCTCCTATTCTCCATGGTTTCAGATGAGAAATCTGCCATCATTCAAATGGGTGTTTCTCTATGGGTAATGTGTTGTTTCTTTTGGGCTGCTTTCAAGATGTCTTCTTTGTCTTTATTTGTGAGAAATGTAATGATGATTTGTCTTGGCTTGCATTTCTTTGGGTATGTCCTATTTGTAGTTTGCTCAGCTTCTTAAATCTGTCAGTCTGCATCTTTCACCAAACTTGGGACATTTTTAGCCCTTATTTCTTTACATATTTTTTCAGTTCCACTTTTTCCCCCTTTCCTCTGGCATTCCCATGATACAAATGTTGAATCTTTTCTTGTTGTTCCACAAGTCTCTGAGGTTCTGTTCATGTTTTTTCCAGTCTGTTTAATCCCTGTTGTTCATATTGTGTGAATCCTGTTGATCCATTCTCGAGTTCATGGATTCTGTCCTCTGTCATCTTCACTCTACTATTGATTCCATCCAACAAGTTTTTTTTATTTATACTATTGTATTTTTCATTTCTATAGTTTCCATTTGGTTCTTTTTTTTTTTTATCATTTCTATTTTTTTTCTGAGCCTTTCTGTATTTCTTTCATTTATTTCAAGAGAATTTGTATTTGCTGTTTAAGCATTTTTATTTTTATTTTGTCATTTAAATTCAATTAGCCAACATATAGCACATCATTAGTTTCGGATGTAGTGATCAACAATTCATCAGTTGCGTATAAGACCCAGTGCTCATCACATCACGTGCCCTCCTTAATACCCATCACCCAATTATGCCATCCCCACACACACCTCCCCTCCAGCAACCCTCAGTTTGTTTCCTAGAGTTCAGAGTCTCTCATGGTTTGTCTCCCTCTCTGATGACTTTCCATTCAGTTTTCCCTCCCTTCCCCTGTGATCCTCTGTGCTGTTTTTACATTCCACATATGATAATTGTCTTTCTCTGATTGACTTGTTTCACTCAGCATAATACCCTCCAGTTCCATCCACGTCCATGTAAATGGTAAGTATTCATCCTGTTTAAGCATTTTTATGATGGCTGTTTTAAAATCCTTGTCTGATCGGGGCACCTGGGTGGCTCAGTTGGTTAAACATCTGACTCTTGGTTTTGGCTCAGGTTAGGATCTCAGGGTCCTGAGATCAAGCCCCTCTTTGGGCTCCGTGCTCAGCAGGGAATCTGTTCAAGATCCTTTCCCCTCTTCCTCCCTTCCCCTCTGCTCCTCCACCTGCTCAGGCTCTTTCTCTCTTTCTCTAAAATAAATAAATAAAATCTTTAAAATCCTTGTTAGATCATTCCAACATCTAAGTCATGTCAGTATTGACATTAGTTGATTATCTTTTTTTCCCCCATTCAAGTTACGATTTTTCTGGTTCTGGTGTGACAGGTAGGTGATTTTTTTTTTTTTTTATTGTGTCCTGGACATTTTGGCTAATATGTTAGGAGACTCTGGGTCCTATTTAAATCTTTTTTTTTTTTTTTAGTAGGCAGTCATTTTGTTTAGATTTGGCACACAGGTCCTGGCCTACTTTGTGAGTTGTGGTTCCAATGGCAGTTTAATTTTTAGAGCCGTTGCTGTGTTACTTTGGGTTAGTTTATCTGTACATGGAGGTTCCCACTGGCTCCTGCTGGTGTTGCCCAAGGGGACAGAGGTTTTTCCAGGCCCACAGGGTTGAAGAAACTTCCTGGAAGTCTGCTTGTAGTGACCAGATACCCCCTGCCAGTTTCACCCATCTGCCCCAACACCCCTTGGCTGGGGAAAGGGTCTTAGGTTCCTCTGTCCCCTTTCTGGTGACAAAGTGCTGATGGCACAGGGTACTTGTTGAGGTAGGATCCTCCTGGGTGGTGTTGCCTTGCAACCTGATGTTTCTCAAAGGGGGAGAGAACGCCAGGTCTGCAAGGACAAAGAATTTTTCTGGACTAGGCCTGCCTATCATGGCAGGGTGCCCTGGCTGGTCCTGTCTGGCTGTCTGGTGTTTCTCAGTAAGGGAGGAGCGTCTTAGACCAGCAGGGAAGGAGAATGCTTCTCTTGCTGGTACCACCAGGCTCACCTGATGTTGTCAGAAGGATTACCATTTGATTTGGGGAAGAAAGAAGCCTCCCTGAGATCCCTTCCATTGTTCAGCCCAGGATCAGGAAATGCTGGGTCTAGATCACCTTCTGTTGGGTGAGAGTGATCCTGTGACCCCCTGCACTGTGCTGTTCCTCCAGTCTTGGGATCCTAGTCCAGTTAGCTTTCCTTTTGTCACTTTTCAGAGTTCTCCTCTGCTTGCCTCTTGCATTATTCCCAAACTTTATAGTTATACTTTGGATAGAGGAGCAGGGGGAGATGCATCTACATCATCTTGTGTGGACCCAGAAGTCTGATTATGTTTTCAATGCCAGTAAGTGGAAGCAGATAGCGAGGGACAATCAATAGCATAAGGTCCCACAAAAAGCTAAGAGAAAAGGATCATAACATAGATGAAAATACCAGCATTAGCAAGAGGTCGGGAGGAGGAAAGGTGCAGATTCAGTTAAGTTTATAAGTTTGGTAGCAAGAATGAGAGGAATTCTTATCCAATGGACCTAATTATTTTTCTGTGAAACAGGGAGGCAGCCTAAGAGCCCAGACCCTGAAGTTTGACCCCCTTGGCTATGAACCCCAATTGTGCTTCCTACCAGCTGTGAGACCTTTGGAAAATCACATAATCCCTCTGTGCCTCAGTTTCCTGTAAAAGGGAGATAATAATAGCACATATCCTCATAGGAATATTATGATGATTAATTGAAATGAATTAATATTTGTGAAGTGCTTAGAATCAGGTGTTACATAAGTGTTTTGTACATAAACATATAGGGTTCTGGTGAGTATTAAATGAGATACGTTTGGGGCGCCTGGGTGGCTCAGTCGTTAAGCGTCTGCCTTCGGCTCGGGTCATGATCCCAGGGTCCTGGGATCGAGCCCCACATCGGGCTCCCTGCTCGGCGGGAAGCCTGCTTCTCCCTCTCCCACTCCCCCTGCTTGTGTTCCCTCTCTCGCTGTGTCTCTCTCTGTCAAATAAATAAATAAAATCTTTAAAAAAAAAAAAAATGAGATACGTTTGCTAAGCAAAGCATTCAATAAGTGTTACTATGATTTTCAGACTTACTCTTTTCAGCCTTAGGCCATTTCCTTGAAGTAAAATCATTGGCCGAAACTTGCCAAACTCAACTCGGTACCGTCCTTTTGGTGGAGAGGGGCCAGGTGAGGGCAGGCATAGGAAGAAGGAACCAGTCTGGGTAGGAACCGTTGGGGGGAGGGGGCGCAACTGAACTCCGAGATTCAGCTGGAGCATTTACTTCCCCAGGAAGATTTAGGCGAGTGCCTTCGGCCTGTTGAGCACATTCTTCTGGAGTGCCTCCCTGCCTGCAGTGTTTTAGGCAGCTCTCTGCCCTTCTTTTCCTTAAGCCTAGTGTTCCTGCAGGGTAGGGACCAGCAATAACAGAAGACTCCAATCTCTTCACATCACAACATGCCCTCCATGTTGCAACATATATCCTCTCCCAAAGTAACATTTGAAAGTCTCTGAGAAAACCATTGTTTTCAAGTGTCTAAAATATGTTCCTATGAGCAGTCAGCTGCAGTAGTTGCGAAACAAGTCATGGTTCTGTTTGTTCTCACTGTGGAGAAATCAGGGTCTTTCAAAAGCATGGTGAAAAAGGAATACAAAGAAGAATTAGGAGTGCCATCTTGTGGAGTGATCTGTCATTACCACTTAGGAGTCATAAAAAGCCACCAGTGGGAGCTGAATCTGTTTTCTTTGTACCCCCAAGGCCCAGTCTGAAAGAAATAGTTGAGAATTATTTGCTGAATAAGTGAATGAGTGAGAGGAGGGAATAGGGATGGAATGGAGACTTGCTTTGGAAAGTTAAGCTGGATGTCACGTCGATAAAATGTCTGATGCGCTGACCATTGTTGGTTTGGAGACCTTTAAAAATAAGGTTGTAAATACCTCAAGGTGTAATTATGTGCCTGCCATAGAGGAAAATGAAGAATAAAATATTTGCATGAGGAAATCAAGGACCACCAACTTTGCCATGTTCTGGCCTTTCCAGTGGTAGGTGAGTAGACCATCTGCTGGTATTATTCTCTTCCTATAAGTATCAATGTGCTACAAATTAATAAAGCATTTAAAGGGCATAAGAATATGGCTAGCTTCAGAGCTGGTACGTGTTATCTGTATCCTAGTAGGTTGAACTAAATGAAATTGACAGTCAACTATTTGGACCTATAACAATGTCAATTTCATATGGCTTGGCCTAATATTTCAAATTGGTTTACTTTCCTTTTTTCAAGATTTGTTTATTATTATGTTCAATTAGCCAACATATAGTACATCATTAATTTTTGATGTAGTGTTCAACAATTCATTAGTTGTGTATATTTAGTATTTTAGAGAGAGAGACCAAGAGGGACAGCATGAGCGGGAGGTGCAGAGGGAGTGAGAATCTCAAGCAGACTCCCCACTGAGTGCAGAGCCTGACGCAGGGCTTAATCCCAAGGCCCCAAGATCATGACCTGAGATGAAACCAAGAGTCAGATGCCCAGCCAACTGAGCCACCCAGATGCCCCTCAAATTGGTTTACTTTCAAAATGTATTCTGGACATATGCTAGGCCTGGGTCCTGTGCTAGGCGCTGGGAGATAAAGAGACAAATAAAACATAGGCCTTGCCTGCAAGCATCTCAGCATTCAGTGGGAGAGGCAGACACTTGAGATAACATGCCTCATATTCCGGTCATTTCTGTTAAATGTTAAGAGGGTTAGGTTAAGCCAAAATCTGTGAAGGAGCTAGGAGAGCTGTAGGAGGGCACAGCAGTCTGGCATCATGGATGAGAGCCTGGACTGTGGCATCAAGCCATCTGGGTTTGAATGCTAGTTTTGCTTCTTAGCGGCTGGGTGACCTTGGGCAAGGAACTGAACTTCTCTATACCTGGTTCTTCATCTATAAATTGGGCTCACATAGTGCCTACTTCCTATGACTAAAGTGGGGACTAAGTGACTTCATATGTACAAAGCACTTAGGATAGCTCCTAGCACAGAGTAAGCGCCAGGTAAGTTTTAGCTGCGAACATCATCATCATCTCTATTCCTGCTGAGGAAGCATTTCAGGTGTGCTTTGTAGGGTAGGTCAAATTTCACTATTCATTCTTCCATCTTTGTACTTAACAGGAATTTACTTGTTGGGAATAGCTGGACAAAAGCTTATCAAAATAAAGGTTAAGGGGTGCCTGGCTGGCTCGGTCGGTAGAGCACGCGACGCTTGACCTCAGGGTCATGAGTTCAAACCCCACGTTGGGCACAGAGCCTACTTTAAAAAAAATTGAAAAAATAAAGGTTAAGGGTGTGTCCCATTGCTGGTATATGGTCCTTAAAGTGTCTCTGTAGACAGTCGATGAATGCTGAATGCTCTGTGTTCTTAAGCTGTGGAATCATCCCTCCATGAAATATATTTTCTACTAAATTGCTTAATCCTAAATTAATTTTCGTGCCATAGCAAAAGTATCGACAGCTAAGAAGTAAGGTGATAAAAGTTAGCTGCTGCGGAGTATGGATGGTCAAATTCTTACTTGGGTCATAATGCCTTAGCCACCTAACAATATAACGCAGCGTGGCTTTACAAAAAGTGAATAATGTTCATCATTCGATTGTTCAGTATTTCAAAGTTCTTAGGCTAGCAGGCAGTTGTAATTGGTATTTAATATTTCATAAAATGTCCAGCTGGGAAAGTGGTATGTTTGCACCACCCACTCCAACTTGGTCACTGAAATATGGGAAGCCCATCAGCTTCACCCATTGCTGAGCTCACCTTTGATTCTTTATTCTGTAGAGGCCCAGTGAGATCAGGATTTCTCTGGAAGGCCTGCAGGTGACTCCACTGGCCAGAGCAGCACTGAGCATTAGGACCGATGCCCAGGCACACCACACACTGTGGGTATCCCAGGCCATATGGGCGGACTGACTAATTTCATGGTTCTCTTTGAATTAACTTGCCTCTTAGAATACCAGTCCTTCTTTTAATTTTATGTGGCAACTATCATTTGCTTGTACTGAGTCTCAGTTGATAACCTCTGTCATTTTTCAGCAAGGCCATTTTTTTTTTTTTTTTTTTTACTAAATACAGGCCAGCCATCAGCTTGAACTTAAAATGACACAGCAGTGAACTCAGTCAATGGTGCAGAAATAGTCTTCTGATGCTGTGATTTGAGCCCACTATATACGTTCATAACTAGCTCTGCCAGCAAGACTCAATGAATAATACTTTGTCCAGATTCCTATTAGGAACTAATAATACGAGAAGTAACACCAGGTTTTAACACAGGATCTATTTGTAGTTCGAGTACTTCATGGGCTTTAAAAGTTTTCAAAGCTAATGGCGAGTTAAATAGGTCACAGAGGTAAAAGGAAAAATGGCTTGCCCCAAACTGTAATGGATCAATTTGTGGTAGAGTTTGAGTTTCTAATTTACAACCTGGCTATGAGAACATGCTTTTGAATAGAAGAGGAGACCCAACCTCTACCCATCTTTCCCTGTCTGCAACTCACTAACAAAACTAGCAGAGTTTGCCCCGTGCCAATGTTAAACGTGGTTGAAAACAACACAGAAGCAGAGGACTGGCACACAGAATAAATAATAATCGAAACTGAGTAGCATCAAAATTCTGTCTGGGTAGAATATTTGCTATTGTTGTGGGTGCCATAATTTGAGGGCACAAATCCAGCCTTGAGGGTGAAATGTAAGGTATGGAAGCCCCCTTTTCTCTCCTTCCCCTGGCAGTTATGTTTGTGCTGTATTCCTTCCTTTGATGTACTAGAAGAAAGGCAGCCCATCGTAGATTGCTCCAGATTTAGAAATAATACAGACAATAAAGATGACAATAATATTAGCAGCTCCAATTTCCGGAACATTCACTCCGTTTAGGAGCTTAAACCGTGTTATCACAGTTAGTTCCTGTTAAAGCCTTAAAACCCAGGTATTTTTATTCTCTTCATTGTAATATTCTAAAAACTTCATTTTAAAGAGAAAAAATATGTTTAGATTTTCTCTAAAAGCAAAGAGAACAAAACTTAACAAACCAGCAGCAAAAATGGAGGCACTCACTACTTTTCACTTTAAACGTGTCCTGTTATCACAGTCTCCCCAGAATTTAGCAACCAAACCTTGATGTTCTAAATCCTTCCTGAGTTTGCTTCCTTCCTTTCTGGGAGAAAAGCTTCTTTCTCGTAAAGTATCATGGCAATAATGCTTCTTCTTGTACAGTCCATCCTGTATGTCAGGGAAGGTGTTCAGAGGGTGTTCTCATGTGTATCCATTAATTAGTGCCCCCAAAACCCTGTACCATTTTCCAGAGGTTCAGTACCAGGAAAATCTGACTTTTCTATTCTAGCTGTTTATACACAAGGGCATCATGTGTGTGGTTGCCAGATTTAGCAGAAAAAAAAAGAGAATGGCCAGTTAAATTAGAATTTCAGATAAACAGCAGCAACAACAAAATTTTTTAGTACAAGTGTGCCCCAAACAGTGCGTGGGACATACTTATACTAAGAAATTCTTTGTTATATGAAATTCAAATTTAACTGGGCATCCTACATTTTTTTCTGGCAATCCTGAATGCTATTTATAATTTCCAAATGACATAAATGAAGTACAGCAGTAAGGCCAATTTTAACTTGTTTCTTTATAGTGGGAATCCTACAGAATGAGCTCTACTTCCTTAGAGACAAATGAGCAGCAGATGTCCGATTTGGTTAATGGGCTATCAGCTGAGTACAACCAACTTCTATGATAATTTAAGCAAGAGAAAGGAAACATGCTAATTACATTCAGGCTTCCACAGAAATGTCTCTCGTTTACTTCTTTTAAACTTACAGTGTTTCAGGTCTGAAAGTTCAGTGGAGGTCAATCTGTGTAATATTCCCTCCAAAATCCCCCATCCCAGCCTGGAACCCTGTTCTTTCATTCCAGGGTTACCAGCAAAAAGGTTCCAGGCCAAAGACATCCATTGGAGCTGAAGCCCAATCCGTATTCTGCTTCCCATCTTCTGCACCTAGACGAAGGGGGACCTCCCACTCACCCACACATTCACATATATGTGCCTTGCACTTGCCAAATCATGCACTCCCAGTCTGAGCCTGCTAAGAGCAGGTGCCTTTTAATTTTTTTTAAAGATTTATTTATCTATTTGAGAGGTAGTGCATGCGCGTGAACAGGGGAGGGGCAGAGGGAGAAGGAGAGAATCTCGAGCAGGCGCCATGCTGAGCACAGAGCCTGATGCAGGGCTCGATCCCACGACCCCGAGATCATGACCCAAGCCGAAGCCAAAAGTTGGACGCTTAACCGACTGTGGCACCCAGGCACCCCGAGCAGGTGCCTTTTTAAACCATAATTTGCAGAAAGGCACTAGACTGTTGGCCCTGGTTCACACAGACCTGTATCACTGATTTGCAGAGTCACTACTGAGAGCCAAGAACTGTGCTAAAGTTCTGGGACTACAGAGATGGATTGGGCATGGTCCCTTCCTTCCAGGTCCCTTCCTTCATGCAAAGTCTGGCAGGGGACGGACAAGTAGAAAAAAAATCATTAGAATATGTGCCGTGACACGGGGTGTGCACAGGACACAAGGAGAGCACAGAGGAGGGGAAGATCTTACAGCCTGGGGGCGTGAACTAGGAGGCATTCTCGGGGAAGTTGGAGTTTGAGCAGAATCTAGATGGAAGAATGGGGCTAGTGAGGCAGGAGGGGGCTGAGGGGAGAGGAGGCATTCCAGAGGACCGAGTGGCACAAGCACATTCCTCGAGATATTCATCTCAGCTGTAGTGAGAATGGGGTGATTGGGAGATGTCAAATCATGAAGGGTCTCTACAAAGAGAATGCATTTGGAAAACACTGGGTGAGACAGTGCCCTGTGGGGTGGTTTTGTTCCCTGCTATATTCCCCCCAGTGTCTAGAATAGTGACTGGCAAAGAGTAAGTGCATATTTTATTAAATGAACAAATGAATAAGTAATCAAATGAATGGCAGGGCTTTTTCAGAGCCTGTAACAGGCCAATGTAAGTTACAGATCTCAGGAGGCGTATAGGATGCAGAATCTCCACCTCATCTGACCACGTAACTGTTTTCTTCCACTGTATAATCTGTTTTCAAAGACCATTGTTTTGGGGAACACATTTGGGGAAGTCATGTTCTAAAGGAGAGATGCAAATGAGTAACTGCATGAATGAACATAAAGTGAGAGAAATCCAGGCTGAGGTTTCAGGGATTACACTTGGGTAAAATGTTCCACTTTCGCTGTAGATTCTCCCTGGAACCAGATGATCGATTGCAGGTAGGCAGCATGGGTCAGCTGGGCCCCGTCCCAGGGGGGCTTTGCAAGACCTTTCAGGGGAAATAATTTATAGTCACTTCTTCCTTTCCTTCCTTTACAAGTCCAGATGATACCCCAGCTAGTCAGGAAAATATTCAGCTGCCCTGTGGGCCAAATGTTCCCACACCGGTGCTAATCTCTGGAACAGTGGTCTAAAGATAATAACAGCATTTATCAAGCCCTAACTTTACATCAGGGAATTTCTCCATTCCATCTTATTGATTTTTCCAAGACAGGGGCATTACAATGTTGTAATAATAATTACTTACTGAGTATTTACTCTGTGCCAGGCAGTGGGCTAAGTGCACTCTGCAAATATTATCTTTTTTAATCCTAACAACCTGACCCATTTATAACAAAACTGAGGCAGAGTTGAAGTAACGTGTGCAAGGAGACATAGCTAGTAAGTGGTACAGAGTAAGGATTCGAACCTGGATCTGACACCAAAGCGCACATGTTTAACCACCCTACCATACTGCCATTAGGTCTACTATAAATCCTTTGTAGTGAGTAACCAGATACAAGTTGAATGTAATTCCTCCCTGTGTTTGCACAAATGTGTCTTCAAGAAAACAATCCTAACCCCAGTGATTGCGATGCAATAGGATCCATTTAGGACTACTTGCCGGGTAGACAAATTTCCCAGTGTTTCCTCCTCTCCCCACAGGAATTCTAGGATTCCATGGTTCTGCTTCATGCGTCTTCTCACACATAGACCAAAATAAAAGGAAGTAGGCTGCTTGGCAGAATTAATAAGATGTCTCCTAGGCTGTTGGCACAGACACTGGCCACTTTGGGGGGCTTTTTTTAACCCTACTACTTCTTTTTGAACATAAAAGCATTTATTCACACTATTGCATAGTCTTTGTAGACGAGTTAATATGAACTACATGTTTCAAAATTCATGGTAAAGTAGGGGCACCTGGGTGGCTCAGTCAGTTAAGCATCCGACTCCTGGTTTCAGCTCAGGTCATGATCTCAGTGTCGTGAGATCGAACCCCGCATCGAGCCCTGAACTCGGTGCGGAGTCTGCTTGGGTTTCTCCCTCTGCCCTACCCACCCCCTCTAAAATAAATAAAAAATCTTTAAAAAATAAAATTCATAATAAAGTATAACACACATACGGAAGAGTACACGTATAACTGGTGATTCATGTTTACGAACTGAACACACCTAAATAAGGAGCACCCAGATGAAGAAGCAGAATATTACTAGCACCCTGAGAAGAGCCACTCTGGCCACTAATCCCCAAGGGTGCCCTCCATCCTGACGTTGAACAGCACACAAGCTAAAGAGGTGTGACAATGGCCTATTCCAGAGCTTACACATTAGATAATGCATGCCTAGAACTGTAGAACTTTCTGAATCCCATAGAGAGAAGAATGTTGCTAGATTTTTTTAAAGCATTTGATGGTGTCTGAAGATAAAATGATAGGTGCCTAAATAGCCAGGCCCGCAAGAGTGGCTGTGGCAGCAGAGAGGGTAGTCTGAGATGATGCTACCCCTGGTGGGGCTGATGGCGGTGGCTAAGGGCCAAGGCCTAAACCTTGGAAGCTTTGAATTACCTTTAGAGGGCTTGTCTCTGAGCAGGTATCCCCACAGGGGAGACTGCCAATGAGGAAGCTTAGTTGGCCAGCTAGCGTGGGTCTTAAATGCAGCCAGGTTTTCCGGGGCCAAGATGACCCTTAGCTGTGCTGATGTAATCACTGCCAGGCTCTGCCCTATGTCTCTAGTGTCAACCCTTCCAAGCTCCCGTCTGCAAGTGTTATCCCTTTTCACAGATGAGAACACTGATGTTCAGAAAAGTTAAATGCCCTGGCCAGGGTCCCACAGCTAGTGAATGGCTGGGCCAAGATACCCATGTCTGTTTTGACTGACACCTCTGCTTGTAATCATACACCATGGGCGCCTGGGTGGCTCGGTCAGTTAAGCGTCCAACTCTTGATTTTGGCTCAGGTCATGATCTCAGGGTCGTGAGATCGAGCCCCAGTCAGGTTCTGTGCTGGGCGTGGAGCCTGCTGGAGATTCTGTCTCTCCCTCTGCCCCTGCCCCTCCCCCTTCCCACTCGCTTGTGCGTGCGCTCTCTCTCCCTCTCTTTTTCTCACTCACTCTCAAATAAAGAAAAAAAAAAAGGAATTTGCATGGCCCTCATGATGGTCACTGATCCCATCAAGTCACTACTGTTGATACCAGAGAAAGACTGAAGTATCCATAGGGCCATACTTCTCCAAGCGTGGCCCATGGAAATGTCAGATCTCAGGCCCACCCAGGACCTCCTGAGTGGGGATTTGCATTTTAACAAGATTCCCAGGGGATTCTACACACGTTAAAGTTTGAGAAGCATAGTTGAATGCCAGAGAACAAAGTTCAGTGTACTCTGCTCAGAATGGGCTTACGTGGAGCTTCTGTCTATCTTTGGTAAAAGACATGGAAGATAGGAGTGAGATTATTGATCGCCTCATTTCAAGAAGAAGAAAAAGAAACCGCCTCCCTCGCTGAGGCAATGGGAAGTTGTGAGCAGATTATAATAGGAACAACCTCCCTCATTCACTTTGTTCTCTTTGTAGGCACGTGCTGTCATTAGCATTCATTGGATTTACGGTATTCACGTACCTGCTGGGGAAAATAGACACTTTAATTTGCTGCATCAGCCATCTCAGCTGTGCCTTCGTCTAAATCACATGCAATGTCAAAACGATGCTTAATCTCCCTTAATATGGGCTGCATTGTATGGTTTCTAACAGCATTTTGACTAGCAACAGCGAAGAGAAATAGGTTTGCACTGAAATGATGTCAGTGAGGAGGTTGGAAACTGTTTCCTGTACTCCACGTCATTTTGTCATCAGTGAACTGACCGCTCTGCAGACGTTAGCCTTCTGGATCTTCTGTCTCTATGAGATGATAAAGTTAATGGCCTCTTAAGAGAGAGCACGTCAGAGAGTCATTCATTCATTTATCCAGTAAGTATTTATCGATCACCTACCAGGTAGCAAGCACAAACTTACTGTTAGAGATAAAATGGTGAACAGACCTGGCCCCCTGCCTCTCATGGGTGAGACCGACATTCAACAAATAATATCCAATGTGCACTTTTAAAAATGGAGGTCTTGGTGTCAAATGTTAGTACCCAGAGGCACAGGGTGCAGTGAGGGGTTCACGGGAAAGAATCCAACTAGTTGTGTGGATGTGGGGGTAGGATTAGGAAGACCTTTCCAGGAGGAATGACATTCACACTAAGGTCTGAAATGAGAATGGGTGTTACCGAGGTGCTAAGCAGATGAAGTGGGCAAGAGTAGAGTGGGAGTGGGGGTTTGTTCCTAGCAGAAGAAGTAGCACCTGCAGAGCTCCTTTCATGGGAAAGAGCATGGAGCATTCAAGGACCTGAACCAAGTCCAATAAGACTGAAGAGAAGAGAGAGAGGGAGAGTTGCAGATGAACCAGATCCTGCAGGGCCTTGGCAGTCATGGAAAGGATGGGATGTTATCTCTGGGGCAAGGGGAGACCTCAAAGCATTCTTAATAAGCTCAAAGAGATTAGGACTTGTTCCAGGCCTCTCAGCTGTAAGGGGCAGAGTGGGAATTCGAACCGAAGCCCATCTGACTGCTCAGTCAGCTCTCTTCACCATGACAACATAGCACTGGCCCATTTTCACGTGGCTGCATTTTTTTCTGGAAATCTCCAGGCCATCTCGAATTCAGATTCTATGCTTTGATTTGTTTTGAAATCTGTCTTGGGTGCTTTCTGCTGTGTGACAAACGGAGACTGGAGCAGGGTGCCTGGAGTTTGGCTTTCCATGTTGAACAAGCTGGTGGAGTGTATACGAGGGGACGCGACCACAGAATCCTATGTGAGAAGGAAAGCAGCATGTGTACTTTCTGTAAGGGGAAGCCACGCTTCACAGATCTGGCAGTTTTGAAGGGGTTACTAAGCAAGCGAGTAAGGGAGAGATAGTACATGAAATAATAATCCCACTGGCATGGAAGGGATTTCATTTTTGCATTTAAGAAGCACTTTGACATAGCCAAGTAAGGCCCCGGACCGCTGTGAACACTAAATGAGGAGACATATTATTAACCCGTCTTACAGTCACAGATCAGGAAAGAGTTTCCGCAAAGTCGCAGGTCTTCTCTGAGTTACATATTAAGCACGGGCTAGAGCTGATATCCAAAGCAAGATCCCTCCAACTCTTGACTTCATTTTTCTTTGCCATTGGGAGGTTTAGTACGTGTTTATTGCGTTGAATAGATCCTTGCCATTATCGTGAAAGAACTAATTGAAAAGACGAAGCTAACAGCCATCTCTCAGGGGACCCCAGATTTCTTTCCCGCAAGAAGGCACATTTATACGCATCCTCTAATTTGATCCCTACAAAACTCTTAAGGTAAAGGTAGAGTTAAGGATAGCATGTTATAAAACAGGCTATTGGAACACTAAGAGAGGGGTTGGCAGACTTTTTCCGTAGAGGGCCAGACAGCAGGTGTTTTCGGCTTTGCCATCTCTGCTCCAACAACTCAGTTTGAAAGCAAGCACAGACAATACCGAAACAAATGGGGGTGGCTGTGTTCCAACAAAACTTCGCTTCTGGACCGTGAAGTTTGTATTTCATGTCATTTTCATCTATCATGAACTATTACTCTCCTTTTGATTTTTTTTTCAACCATTAAAAAATGTAAAAACCATTCTTACCTCGTGGCCAAGCAAAAACAGACAGCAGCGCACTGGCTTTGACCTTTGGGCAGTAGTTTGCCAACCTCCGCGCTAAGAGGTTGAGCAGCGTGCCTAAGGGTGCATACCTATTAACTGTTGATCTATTTGTAAAAAGTTGGGTGTTTGCATCGGCAAGAGTTAGAGGTTTGCTCTATCCCCAGATTTTATTTCAGGTGGAACAATAGAATTCGATTTGATTCAGCTAGAGTATCAGAGGGTTAATTACACATGGTTTCATCTGGAAAAGCTGCCAAGAGTCCGTTGGCCCAGGTTCAGGGTTGACACGCTGCCTGATCATAGTTTGTTTCTGTGCTGCTGGACTGTTCTCATGGGGCCCCGGATCTGAGGCCTCCTGGGCAAAGGAAGGGGCCTCTTAGCTCAGGGTATGAGCCAAAAATGCTACTCATGCAGGGGGGAAAAAGGCTGGCTTGGAAGGACTGGATCCATAGACTTGACAGTGTCTTCCTTCCTACTGGGCCTCAGGCACGGGGTGGAAAGCAAGGTATCTGGCTGATAACCACTTGCTTCTTTCTAAAGAGCAAGCAGCTGACAGTGTGAGCACTTATTGTACTTATGCTGTCCTGATTCAGCCACTTCCCCGGCTCTGTGTTCTCTCTGCTCAATAAATACAAGAGGGACAATGCTGTCCCACTGCTGAGGATGTATTCTTAGCACTGGATGTAGCACATAACTGGAACTCACCATGTGGAAAAAGAATGGAAGGCCTTGTTTTGCAGCCGGTGACTTGAATGCGGGAGGAGGTGGTGCACCACGGGAGGGGTGCCAACTTCCTTGTACCCACTGAAGCAGCCCCCATGTTAAGAGTCATGATTTAGGATAGAGGATAATACTATGAATGAAGATGCTAATTGGTACCAGAACATTCAAGCCAAAAATGAATGTTGACTTTAAGGTCTTAGCATCCAATTATCTTACTTGCTATACAAGAGACACAGTGTCTGTGGGTACAACAGCCACAGTTTTGTGCACAGGTGAATATAGTACGTGTGACATAGAAGGACTGCACATACTTGTGGAGTGAGCCATGTGTCTGTCCCCAAACCAACAAGGACACACAGGTTTCCCAATTAGAGGTATAGGTATTAAGGATTCACTCAAATAGGGAAAACCCCTCCATTGTTTAGGATATGTATCTCATATAATATACCTCATATAATATATAATATGATATGTGTAATGTAGACTTATATGTCTAGATAGATAGACTTTAACTAGAGACAGTGGAGCCCTCTGCTTGGCCCATAGCAAGCTTGGAAGAGAATAGCTTTATGTATATGTATATATATATATACATATATATGTACATGTTTACATATTATATAAAATACATATGCAATATAATATGTATTTATATAGTATGTGAACATATACATATTTTTCCCAAGCTTGCTGTGAGCTAAGCAAGGGGCTCCAATTGTCTCTACTTATAGTGAAGTATGATGGAGTAGCTCAGCCATTTTGGGAACTATCCTGTTATCAATCCAGACTATCTTGAAGTCCCACGGGCTAATGGATGACATGTCTAATGCAGATTTAGTGAACTCAGGAGGCTTGTGCCCCAGGTCAGTATTAGCTATTACTATCACCATTGTCGTATGCCAGACATTGCCCCAGGTACAGTTTGACACATTACCTCACCTAATCCTCACAATTGATCTATGAAGTAAGTACAATTACTATCCCCATTTTACAATGAAGAAGCTCACCCGCATTTACATCTCGTAAGTGGGAGAGCTGGGATTCATACCCAGACATTCTGACTGCAGATATCAAGGTCTTCCCCCCAACACTCCGCTGCTCCCCCAAGGACAGAATCTAAGCCCTTCGGGTCCTACACGTGGTGTTGGAATGTAATAAACTTGGAGAAGAGCATAGGTTCTGTCTTTTACAGCCAACAAACTGATTTGCTCTTTGAACAGTCTTGCTCTCAGCCCAAAAATCTAGTACTCACAAGAATGGATGAAATTAAAATTCACTCACTGTCTTTAGGCAACCTGTCATTTAACAAGTACTTATTGTATGTGCTGGGCCTATAAGTAGAGATTTTACTGGAGGTAGGATCCGTGCAATTCTTGCACTTACAGTTGGATATCAAGTCAAAGGACACTGGGGAGTCATAAACATGGAAGTGCCACCCGAAGCCACGCGAAGGGATCAGACTGCCACACGCCAAGAGTCTAGAGCTGCGCTATCCAGCAAGCTAGGCAGTAGCCACGTGTGGCTAATTAAGTTTAAATCAGTTGTCATTAAATGAAATTTAAAATCGGTTACGCTAATCACACTTAATTGCTCAATCGCTGTATGTAACTCATGGCTACCACAACGGACAGCAAAGGTGTAGAAGCAGAGGTGTAGTTCCATCATGGCAGAAAGTTCTACTAGATAGCGCTGATCTCGAGAGAAAGACAGGAAGAACTGAAGAGAGATGTTGACAGAACCTTGGCTACCGCCTACAATTAGGAGTTAGGAAGTAGAAAATGGGGCAGCGAAGGAGACAGAGGAGAAGGTGGAGAAGTTGGAAAGATGAGCAGGATGATGTGACCTCAGGAAAGCCGAATGGGAGTATCGAAGAGAAAGGCGTGGGTCTCATTGCCAAATGCTGGCAACAGGTCTTTTGAAGTTGAGAAATCTCCTCGGGGGGTGCCTGGGTGGCTCCGTCGGTTAAGCATCTGCCTTTGGTTCAGGTCCTGATCTCAGGGCCCTGGGACTGAGTCCTGCATCGGCCTGCCTGCTCAGTGGGGAGTGCGCTTGTCCCTCTCCCCCCACTCATTCTCTCTCTCTCCCTCTCTCTCAAATGAATAAATAAAATCTTTTTTTAAAAAAAGAAATCTCCAGGGGCACCTGGGTGGCTCAGTCATTGGGCGTCTGCCTTCGGCTCAGGTCATGATCCCAGGGTCCTGAGATCGAGCCCCGCATCGGGCTCCCTGCTCGGCAGGAAGCCTGCTTCTCCCTCTCCCACTCCCCCTGCTTGTGTTCCCTCTCTCGCTGTGTCTCTCTCTGTCAAATAAATAAATAAAATCTTTCAAAAATTAAAAAGATATCTCTGGATTTGATCAGTAAGAGGACACTTGGTGCCACTTTGGTGGGCATTGATGATGGGACTGCTTTTTTTCTTTTTTTTTTTCAAGATTTATTTATTTATTTGAGAGAGAGTGCAGAGGGAGGGGCGGAGGGAGAGGGAGAGAGAGAATCTGGAGCAGACTCCCCACTGAGTGCGGAGCCCAGGGCGGGGCTCGATCCCAGGACCTTGAGATCATGACCTGAGCTGAAATCAAGAGTTGGACGCTCAACCGACTGAGGCCCCCAGGCGCCCCAGTGGGAGGGCTTTTATGACAGACATGGTGCTGGGCAGTGAAGGGCCCCAGCCCCAGCCACTGCTCTGGGGCAGACATCACACAGAAACGCACTATTTGCTTTTTGAGTCTGAGTTACCAGGGGCTTTAACAGCGTGGAGGGCAGCATGCTTCCTGACTAGCCTGCTGCCTCAGTGGCCCGTTCAAAGCCTCTGACCTTGCACATTTTCACAGCGGTCCCAGGAGTGGGGAAGTGCTCGGGGGCTCTGGGCGAGCAGTACTGTGCAATTCAAAGGTGATGACTGAGTTTGGTAATGAGAGTAAAAAACTGGCTCTGCGACCTTTGTCAAATTCATAAGTAATCATTAATAAGAACAAATGGCAAGTGAGGGAGGACCAGGCAGCCTCATAGAGGATATTAAATCTCAAGGGCCATAAAAAGCATTGGCAAGGGCCCTCTCATTGACTTAAATTAACCCCCTGGGGGTTCTTTCAGGCACACTTAACATGGTGATTCTGCTGAGATCAGAGCCAGAGAGGAACATAAATCTGCATGTTCAGGATTTTGACGCAGGACCTGTGATAATGCAGTGTGTGACCAGACACACGTTCCTAGAAGCTGGAAGAAAGTTTAGCTTTCATTTTGTCCTGTCCATGTTCTATTGTTCCAGGTTTTCTTTGGCTTGTAGCCGTCGACTCAGGGACCTGTTGACAAAGTCCCTGTGGTGTATTTGTTTACAGGAGTAGAACTGGAAGCCTTGACATTGAGTTGAAGTGGAATCCAGGATGAGGTGGGATGGTGTGGACAAAGGCAAACCTGCTAGCCCTCAGTCTTCTAATCTGCAGTGAATGCTCCATTTACTTTTTCTTTTGTTTTGACCACATCCCCCAACACCCTATCTCCCCCATACTGGGGGGTTCTGGAGTCTCAGTTCTTTAAGGGGGATGCCTGGTTCTGGATTCCCAGGAATCAATACCGGAACCCAAAGGAAGGAACTTTACATTTCTTTTTTTTTTTTTCACTTTTTTTAAAAGATTTTATTTATTTATTTGACAGAGAGAGACACAGCAAGAGAGGGAACACACACACACGAGCAGGGGGAGTGGAAGAGGGAGAAGCAGGCTTCCCACGGAGCAGGGAGCCCAATGCAGGGCTCGATCCCAGGACCCTGAGGTCATGACCTGAGCCGAAGGCAGACGCTTAACGACTGAGCCACCCAGGCACCCCAACATTTCTTTGTAGTAATGGGAGACAACTATGTTTCAGACGCTTGCAAAGGGCTTTCTTCCTCCTCGCCTTCCCCTTCGGCATGAGTGTGCACGCGCACGCACACTCATCCAAACCACACAGCAGCGCCTTTCCGCCTGTTCAGCTGAGGATGAACACAAGGACTTTTGAAGGAGGGCAGATGTGTTAGGTGAACTACCATGTAAATAACTTTGATCTGGATTAACTGTGCCTTGTCTCGGGACTCTGACATGAACATTTCCAAGATGAATAACGGTCGCTGAGGTTGGCAGAAGTTCAGGAGTCAGCTTATTCCTTTAATTACAATAATCATCGTACCCCCCGCCCTTAACCCGCAGGCACCCTCGTATGGCCCAATAAGGCACACAGAGCATCCAGCACAGTTCCTGGCAGATAGCAGGGACTCATCAAAGGCTACTTTTATTCATGAAACAAGTGTGCTAATCAAAAGGTGAAATGCAGGGTCCTGACCTGCAGTATAAGCAGCGACAACTGCCATCTATTGCAGTCCTATCATGTGTCAGCTGCTTTCTTTGAATCATCTCCTCGGAGCCTCAGGACAAACCTGCAGCACCCCCAATTTACAGATGAGGAACTGAAGTTCAGGGAGGTGACGTCATTGCCCCAAGTCACCCAGCTCCCAAGTGGCACCGTCAATCCGGGTCTTTTCGTGCTGGAGACCATACCCTTTCCACTCCTACACATTGCACTCAAGAAGGAGGACAGAGGAAGCGATGAAGAGCCCAGGATTAAGCCACAGAGTGAGGCAGGCAGGACTGCACTGAGCAGGGTTCAAGATCATCCCGTTCCTCTTGTGCCCCACGGCCTGGGATCAGCCAGCTGGGCCTTTGTAGCTGCTGCATACGTTTCCTTTCTCCTCGGCCTATATTAGAACTTCAGTCGTCCCTCGCTTGCTTGTCCAGAGAGACAGGTGATGAGGAAAGCCCACTTGAGGTGTCTGCAGGAGCAGTGGCCTGCTTTGCTTACTATAAATAGCTCCCGCTCTGCCAGGTGCCATAAGGGCATTGTATAGGGAAGGTGGCCAGTTTGAAACGAGCCCTAAGGAGATGTCAGGACAGCGATGTTCGCTTGGCATATGCAGCGTTCCCAATCTGTTGCAGGAAGTAAGGAGCTGGTGATCCTGAAGCAGAAGTGGTCTTACCAGCTTCGTGATGTTATCCCACGCCCTTGGTCTGGGGATCTACAATTAACCCGAAATGTGCTGCTATGAACCCAAGGCCAACAGTGACTTAGACTAACCTGCCTTGGAAACTGAGGGCAGGCTGTGTGCAGTCCACATCTTTACCCTCTTCACGGAAGGTCTGCGATCAGGTCTGTGCTGCCCGTCGGCCCGAAAGAGTTAATGCTGTGCGCACAGCCCTGAAGTGTGAACACATTTGTATTAAAGTCTGTGCAGACCATCCCGAGATGATTAAAGGGGGGGGGGGGCGTGAATTTACACACATGAGCCACTTTCATTATTTTGCATTAGTAAATAGCCAAATAATTGATTGTGGATCTATTATTTAATTAGCATGAATGAAATGACTGTTACATAAGATAGAATGCATATATCGATTTTGGCTGCGTCCTTTAACAAGGATAAATGATTTTGCTTCTGAGAGGTTTTGTAATCAAAACTTGCTGCAAAGCCGAAGGAGCCGCAGGCCCAGAATGCTTCGGGGCAGGCCGCGGGAGGGGCCGCTGTACGGAGGCCTCGTGCTTCCCGGGTGACGGGAGAGCAGACCCGCTCATCTCAGCGCCTAGACCGCGGTGCCTGACAAGACGGGGTCTGAGGGCCCGAACGGGAGGGAGTTGAGAACTGGGCTGCCGGGCATGCGCACCCAGGAGCCTTCTGTGTTTCCGTGGACCAGTCCAGTGGCCCAGCTACCGTGGCTAGAAAGGTCCGGCTCTTGCTTCGAAAAGGCTGTGGGAACCCCGAGAGGGCGCCGTTCCTCTCCCAAGGGTGCATTCCCTCAATTTCGACCTCGAGGCGGGAGGACTGGCTCACAAAGGCCCTCAGAGCTCCGGTGGGAGGAGGAAGGCCCCAGACGATGACACGCAGGGATTGCTTTGGCTTCTCCTGCAGGTGCCCCTCCGCTCTCCCTTGACTCCGAGGGGCAGACGCAGCTGCTCCTGCCGGAGAACTGCGAGTCACCACGAAATCAGAGCCGAAGCATTAGGTGACGCTGGTGTTCGGTGCCGCAGACGCCACTTCAGCACAGCGGTGAACAGTGCGGCCCCTTGGAGTCTCACTGACCCGGGTTCAAACCCCGCCCCTACGCCTTTCTCGGGTGTGCGGTGTCGGGCAAGTCCGTGTGGCGTCAGACGTGGGTGTGGTACCGGTACCCGCTCCACGGGGCCGCTGGAGGCGTCGGAGCAAGATGACCCGGGCGAAGCAGCAGTTGCAGAACCCGGGCTGGGCGGGGTGCTCGGGACCCACGCCTTGCCCTCCGCGCCCCGACGGTCTTCCCCGCCGCTTCCGCCTCCCCTTGCCCCCCCACACCCCTGCAGCTGCTTCCGCCTCCCCTTGCCCCCCCACACCCGCTTCCGCCTCCCCTTGCCCCCCCCACACCCGCTTCCGCCTCCCCTTGCCCCCCCACACCCGCTTCCGCCTCCCCTTGCCCCCCCACACCCGCTTCCGCCTCCCCTTGCCCCCCCACACCCGCTTCCGCCTCCCCTTCCCCCCACACACCCGCTTCCGCCTCCCCTTCCCCCCACACACCCGCTTCCGCCTCCCCTTGCCCCCCCAACCCGCTTTCGCCTCCCCTTGCCCCCCCAACCCGCTTCCGCCTCCCCTTGCCCCCCCCACACCCGCTTCCGCCTCCCCTTGCCCCCCCACACCCGCTTCCGCCTCCCCTTGCCCCCACACACCCGCTTCCGCCTCCCCTTCCCCCCCCACACCCGCTTCCGCCTCCCCCTGCCCCCCCACACCCGCTTCTATCTCCCCTTGCCCACCCCTCCCTGCAGCGCTCCGCGCTGTGTCTTCCTCAGCGCTCTGAGCACTTGCAGGGCAGGGACCCTGTGAGGGGCATTTTGGGCTGTCCTCCAGCCCCTGCTCCTTGGCGGCCTTCCGGAACAGTTCACAGAGAGCAGCTAGCTCCTCCTTCGGGCCCTTGACTGACATTTCAGTGGTGACGGAAAATAATCGCAAGGTAGTTATTTTTAGGTTTTCTCAGAAACTCACTGAGGTGCCATGCTGGATTTAAATTCACTTCTACGTGTATATTCAACACCTACTAAGTTCAGAGAATTGCAGGTGACTTGGGACTATATCCAGTGACACACGCCGTAGGTGAAGCACAAATGCCGGTGGGGGTGTGAGGAGCGGGGTCGTGTTGGGGCGGGGTGGGGGGGGAAGCCTTGACGGAGCAGTGATTAACATACATAAAATGTGGGGGAGGACAGGGCCTTAGTCCAGCCTGGAAGTAGCTGAGGGATCGGAATTAGACAATGGGAAGGTGGGCCTTCCAGATGGAGTGTTCAGTGGGAACGCAAGCCCGGAGCCAGAATGATGCACAGTCCGTTGCCCCGGGGTGGGGGGGGCAAGGGGGTGGGCAGGCCTGTGAGTTCACCAGGATCGCTGAAATGGGGAATTTGCAACCCATACTGAGTGATGCAGTGGCCTCATTGTCCCCCAGGCAGCCTGGCTCTGCTAAAGGGCTGCGTGGGGGGTAAGGGGTATGGAAGTTAGCCAAGAGCAAGAGATTCTTTCTATAAGCTCTGCTAGGGCTCCCCACCCCGGTTAGAAACATATGGCCCTGGCAAGGGTCCTTGCTTTATTTGGGCTCATTGCTTATCCTCCCGCTGCTGCAGAGTGTTAGGGAAAAAGCAAAAAGGCAGCTAGACTGCCTGAAGGAGTAATCATTAGCTAATGCTGCCATCTCCAGGAACCTGCCTGCTAATAACCGGCACCCAGCGGGCCTCCTGCAAACGGGCTGGCCAGGCAGCCTCCTCCCCAGCCCCCACTGCAGCCCCCACTGCAGCCCCCACTGGCTGGCTTGGCTTCTCCGGCCTGAAATTTGACAGGGCAGCTGGAGGGAGGGATAAGCTGCGCAGCGCTCCTAGAATCTTTGACAGCCAGCTGCCTTCTCTTTTCTCTGACCCGACAGGGATGTGTCACAAAGGTGGTCACCTGGAGGAGAAGAAACGCCTTGTATTAGTTTGCTGGGGCTGCCATAACAGAATAGCACCGATGCGTGACTAAGCAGCAGACACTGATTTTCTCACAGTTCTAGGGCCCAGAAGTCCCAGATCAATGTGTCAGCAGGTTCGCTTTCTTTAGAGGCCTAGCTCCTTGGCTTGCAGATGGCCACTCTCTCGCCATGTCCTCACATGGACTCTCCTCTGTGATCGCACATCCCCACTTCTCTTTGTGCGTCCAGATTTCCTCTTCTTTTTTTTTTTTTTTAAGATTTTATTTATTTTAGACAGAGAAAACGCGAGGAGGGGGGAAGGGGCAGAGGGAGAGGGAGAAGCAGGCTCCTTGCTGAGCAGGGAGCCCCACGCAGGGCTCGATCTCAGGACCCTGGGATCATGACCTGAGCTGAAGGCAGACGCTTAACTGACTGAGCCATCTGGGCACCCCCAAATTTCCTCTTCTTATTTGGACACCTTTCTGTTTGGATTAGGGCCCACCGTAATGGCTTCCTTTTAACTTAATCATCTCTTTAAAGACCCTGTCGCCAAATACAGTCACATTCTGAGGTATGGGGGTGTGGGTGGGACTTCAACATATGAATCTGGGGGGACACAACTTAGTCCCTAACACCCCTCATACATTGAAGAGGGTACCCTGATTCCTTGGGACTTTGGGTAAGCTCTTTCCCTCTGTGGACCTTTATTTCCTCATCATTACAATAAATAGATTAAGAGCTAGAACCTGGGGCGCCTGGGTGGCTCAGACAGTTAAGCGTCTGCCTTCGGCTCAGGTCATGATCTCAGGGTCCTGGGATGGAGCCCCGCATCGGGCTCCCTGCTCAGTGGGGAGCCTGCTTCTCCCTCTGCCTCTACCTGCTGCTTCCTCTGCTTGTGCTCTCTCTCTGTCAAAAATAAATAAAATTAAAAAAAAAAAGAGCTAGAACCTTAGAAATCTTGTCCAAAAAAAAAAAAAAATCAATGCTTCTATGAAATACAGACAAGTTTTTCAGAAAGATATGCAAATCTGTGATGACTTGCTAACAAATGGATTTTCACAGTCCAGACTGATTTCTTATTCCAAGAGCAAACTAATGTAGCAATTTCATTATAGAGGTTGAACTTGATATATATCTTCATTAATTTGTTTATTAAATAACCCTATTTTAGTGCCATCTATATGCCAGGTGCTAAATGCAAGAGAAAAAAGCTGAATGTATTAGATCATCTTTTCCAATTAGCTCTTATTATGATTATAGACATGTATTGTACCAGAAATTGTTGGACCCGGAGGTGTCAAAATCAACCAATATTTTTTTAAAGATTTATTTATTTGAGAGAGACAGAGAGAGAGAACATGCACGAGCAGGGGGGGAAGAGCAGAGGGAGAGGGACAAGCAGACTCCCTGCTGAGCACGGAGCCTGTCATAGGGCTCAATCATATGACCCTGAAATCATGACCTGAGCCGAAACTAAGAGCTGGACGTTTAACCGACTGAGCCACCCAGGCGCCCCCAGAACCAATATTAATTCAGTTTAACCATTCTTTTACCTTTAACAATGAGTTTGCAAACGTAGTCTCAGGTTTTTATTCCCCACACTTAGTTCTCTATTTATTTGTTCTTTCATTATTTGTACATTCTGAATAGTCTAAATATCCCTACTTTGCCAGGCACCCTGCTAGGTGCTGAGGATACTGTGGTGAATGAAGCCTCATGGAGCTTAGAGCCTGGGGTGGATCTGAGGCTAGTTTGTTTATTTCGTGAAATGTGATGAGTGTACAGTGGAAGATATGTCGAGAGTAGCCAAGCCCCTCCCCAGATTTGGTGATTCACTAGAAGGACTTACAGGATTCAGAAGGTAGTCTTGCTCATGGCTAAGATTCCTTATAGCAAAGGAATACGGAACAAGCAGGGGGTAAGGTGCAGGGGGAGAAATCTGGAGGAAACCAGGTGTAAGCTTCCAAGAGTCCTTTCTCTTTGGAAAGGACATGGTTATTTCCCCCAGCAAGAAGTGTGACCACACGTGTGAAATGTCTACCAGGGAAGCCCATTGGAGGCCCAGTGCACAGAGTTTTTATTGAGGGCTGGTCATGTGGGCACCATCTGCCTGGTACATACCAAAATTCCAGATGCAGACACCAGCCAAGGCCCTATGTGTAAGCAGGGGAGTCAAGGGCCTAATTTTCTGGGAGTGAGCATTCCAGATAGCAGCAAGGAAAGATGCAAAATCCCAGTGGGATGAGTAGCTTGGCTTATTCACGAAACAAAGAAATTTGGTCTGCCTGAAGAGAGAGGGAGGGAATCAGGTTAATCTTCGTGATACTTGTATCCATTCGTTTATCCAAAAAATGTTTATTGACTGCCTACCATGTGCCAAATACTATGTGAGGCACTGAGGACATGCCAGGGAACCAGATAAATGTTCCCGTCCTCACAGAGCCTACATTTTAGTGCATTTTATATGCATATGCTAAATTATACTACATCCATTTTACTGGAAGTTCTCTCTCCAGTTTTAAGCAGAACATCAACATTTAAATGTATTTAATTTGACATGCTCCCTAATTAGAGGAAACACACGGTTTCACATTCTATCCAAAATTCCAGCTCAGCCTCTGTGTTATAACCTATTACATGTACATATTGATTGCTGATAAAGTAGAGTTTAAGTGGAAGCCATTTGTTGCTGCTATGATCAGACACTTCGGCATTGTTTCAGTTGTGGGTCTCATAATCCGAATCCATTTATATGTTGGCAGCAGGCTTTTGTTACGTGGTGGAGTGGTGGTGATAGCAAGTGGGGAATAATCCGTTAGCTATTCAGAGAGCGGTAAGACACAACTAGTCCAGAAAACAGATTCATCAGCTTTTTTCAAACAAAAAAAAAATTGATCTGGTATCTGATCAATTTTGATTAACCAACAAGAATACCATCACTTAGCAGACTAAACCATTCTCATTAAGTGTCTAGTGTAATCAGCCAGGACACGTCTCAATCCTCTTTCCATATTATATTACTGATAGTGGCTCTTGAGACATTTCACAAAAGAAAAATTTACTTCCACAGAGTTAAGTCTTAGGCTCAAATATTGCCCAGATTTGGTCACACAACGAGAAAGATCGGGATGCTTATAGGATTCATATACGCATCTCAAAGCTTCCAGGAATCTTCTAGTTTGGCATTGTTTATTTTCAGCTGAATTAGGCTCTCTTGAAGTTGTAACATACTGATAGGGTAGATGCTTAATAATTCAGACACAGCCTGGTCTTTGCACTCTAAAATTCCAAGTGTAGCTCATAACCATCAAAAGGGAAACCACTTCTGGAACTGTGGCTTCATTTCAACCAATAAAATAAATTTCCACGTTATTTCCTATGGTCTTATCTAATGATTAAAAGTGAGTAGCTGACAGAGCCTCCCTTTTTGCTGAAGGTGGCCAAGAAACTCAGAGCAAGGGAAAAACAAGACTCCAGATAAGTAAAGCTTTCCCTACTGTGTAGGTCCTGGAAAAGACAAAAATTTGAGATATGGTGACATAGGAGTTGAATGACTGTTTTAATTCCTTAGGGCCTAGAACAGTGCCTAGAACCCAAACTGCTCTCAATAAGTACCTGATGAGTGGATGAGCAAATGAATGGATGGATTAAATATATAAAGGTAAAAGGGTGCTTAGGGAATGTGTGAAAATTGAAGCCAACCTGTAATGTGGTCCATTCTCTGGGTACACGTTTCAAATTTTAAAATTCTTTTCATGTTTCAACTGTAAAAAAAAAAAAATCATCATCAATAAAAATGAGTAATGGAAGGTGCCGATTCAAACATAGATGCCTCTGATTTTTTTCTGACAATGAGAAATAGCCTCAGAAGATAAACGTCTGGAAAATAAATTGTTCGCAAAACTATATTTTAAATTAAAGCCATGGTCTGTGCTTCAGTCCAAACAATACAAAGGATTTGTGTGAGTCCAAGTGGTATGAAATAGAGAGGCTTAGGAGCATGGGCTCAGGGGACAGACATTTCTGTGTGTGACTTCTAGGAGGTCAGGGCTTGTGAGGTCTTGTTTGTCAAGGTGAGGTGTTCCACACCTCATCTCGCTCTGTGCATCCCTCCTCGGGCATCTCATCTACCCCACCTGCTATGGCCTCAACTACCATGGCTTTGCTTTTCACTCCACCTCCACAATCGTTAGCTTTAGTCCAGGTCCCTCTTCCCTATTCCAGACCTACTCATTCTAGATCGTCTCCACTGCCATGCTCCACAGGCATATCCAAAACCGAATCCATGCGTGTGTGTACACATGCGGGTGTGCACGAAACAATTAGTTGGCAAAGAATCCGAAGACATCAGCTTGTAGTGCCAGTGGTCACTCACTTTTTGAATGATGTTGGGCAAGTTTAGTTTCCTCACCTGTAAAAACAGAAAATTGGGAAACTGAACTCCGAGACACCCGATCTTGGTGAATGACAACACCCCAACCATCCAGTTGCCCAACTCAGAAACCCTAGAGTACTCCGTGACACCTGCCTCTTCCTTCCCTTCCATCTCTAATCTGTAACCAGGTTCTATCAATTCTGCAACGACAGTGGCTCTGAAGTCTCTTGCCTTTTTCCCTCTTCACAGTGTGGTTGCCTTAATTTAGGCTAGCAACACTGCTCTCTGGACCATCGCCATCCTCTTCAAAGGTCTCCCTGCCTCTAGTCTTGCACTTGGAGCCATGACACTAGTCTTCACACCGCAGCCACTGAGATCTTTCTAAAATGTCGATCACATCTGGTCTGTCCCTTGCTCAAAACCCTTGCACATTTCCCCTTGGCAGACAGGATTGTGTCCCATCTCTTTCTGTGGTTCATGAGGCGCCACACGATCTGGCCCCTAGCAATTTCGCAGCTTCCTGTCCCCTCCTTCCCTGGAGACCTGTGCGGCAAGCATTCCAAGCTGCCTGCACTTCTTAACCTGTGTCAGACCCCCTCCAGCCTGTATATCTTTGTCCTTGTTGCCTCTGCTTGGCATTCTCTTCAGCCTGCGCATGGTCTTACCGGCTCCCAACTGACTTGACCAATGACCACTGGCCTCCAAAACCCAGCTGCCATCCCCTGCTCTAAGGAAGGCTCCCGTGACCACCCCCGAGGCTGGGTTTAGTAGGTGCCTCCCTACCTCTGCGCTTTCATAATGGCTTGTGCCCCGTCTCTGTCCTTACACTTAGCACCTCCTAACGTGATTATGTGTGTGCTGGTCTCTCTCCTGAGAGCTAAGAGCTCATTTAGGGCAGAGACCTTGTATGATTCCTCTGGGTTCTGCCCATTTCTAGAGCAGTTACTCTCTTCACCTGATTGTGTCCTGCTCTCCTTCAAGTCTTAGTTTCATATCACCTCCCCTGGGACGCGCCTTCCCTGACCCCGCCCCCCACCTCCCAAACCCTGACCAGTGCGTTAGACGCCCCACCTCTGTAACACAGAACTTCTCCTTTGCTTTTTAAATGCTTGTTTACTTGTCTCTCTCGGCCATGGAATTCCTTGAAGGAAGGGACTAGATTTTATTGAACCCCAGCCCAGCCCCCTACGGCCAAGCACCAAGCCAGGTACAAATTAGGCACTCATTAAATATTTGTTGGTTTCATTTATCATTTGGAGATTGCGATTTTGCCTCATTTCTACTTCATTAAAATTGCATTTCTGTTTTTAAGCCACTCCAGGTTGTATCAGCTTAGCCAAGCATGATATACTTTTACAAGTTTAGACTGCTGTTTTGTCCTCTAGGTGGGGTTGTTTGGAAAAGAAATGGCAAAGTTATGTATGCTTTACAAGAAACAGTACTGGGAGTGCCGGGGTGGCTCAGTTGGTTAAGCGTCTGACTCTTGGTTTCTGTTCAGGTCATGATCTCAGGGTCGTGAGATCGAGCCCCACATTAGGCTCAGCAGCAGCGGGTTCTCTGCTCAGCAGGGAATCTGCTAGAGATTCTCTCCCTCTCTATCTCCCTCTGCCCCTTCCCATCCCCTGTCTCTCTCTAAAATAAACAAATAAAACCTTTTTAAAAAAAAAAAAAAGAAGAAGAAGAAGAAATAGTACTGTATTAGTTTGCTAGGGCTGCCATAACAAAATACCAGAAACTGGGTCGCTTAAACCACAGAAATTTTTTCCTCCCAGTTCTAGATGCTAGAAGTCTAAGATCAAGGTGCTGTAAGGCGTGGTTTCTGGTAAAGCCTCTTCCTGGCTTGTAGATGGCTACCTTCTCACTGTGCCCTCACCGAGCTTTTCCTGGGTTTCCATCACCTCACGTGTCAGAGGAGGGAGCTGATCCTGCTGGAGCAGTGCGGGGACAAGTGGAAACCCCAGGGAGCCCTTGGGCTGCAGAAATGATATTTGAATTCTTTCCCTTTCCATCCTTCATTACCTCAGAAGCCTAGAATCGCTGTGGCAGGCCCAGAAGCTCCGTTCTCTCTAGGTCAAGTGGACAGCCTTCTTCGAGGGCTTTAGTTTTACCATTTTCTAGGTACCAGGGATTTTAAACCTCCTTAAGGGAGCCCTAGCTTGGAAAGAAGAAATACCAGAAGCAATGGAGTTGGCCCCATCAGGGGCAACTTTCTGACCCCATCCCTGTCACCATCTGATACATGGGTCGAGAACACAACACCAGCCTGGGATTTGGGCCCTTGGGTGGCCCCTGACAATGGCTTCTCTACGTGATTCTTCTGTCTGTCAGCCCTGGAGAAAGAGGCTGGTGCCCAGGAGACATTAGCCTGGCATGCACTCAAACTCTTTTTCACTAAATATTAGTATTAAGGAATAGTAGTAGTTTTATAAGAAATAAAGGTTTCTGGGGGCAAATTAGTATGTTCAACCCAAAGTTTCTCACAGTTAATGGGTTTCTTTACTATAGGGTGTATTAGAACCTTCAGCAAGCCAAATGTATAATATGAATCTCCAAGAGAGGATGAGCTGAACAGCCTTTCCCAAACTGACCGATCACAGGATCTTCTCAATCAGAGAATCTTGGTCAGATCAGGGTTCCCAGGACTCACTTTTACAAATGCTAACTCTGGGAGAATCACGTAAAAAGCCATTGCATGAGGTGCACCTTGACTCAAGGAGTCCTCCAGGCCTGGCCCTCCTGTCTCCCTCCCAGCACCAGCTACCCAGCAGCTCTCAGAAATGCCAGATCCACTTGGCCTCCCATCATGGCTGGGCCTTTTCCTGTTCACCTGTCTCTTTCTTGGCTAACTTAGAAGTCCCACAGGATTCTGCCGCCAGCCTTGTTTCCCGGCTCCATGCTTTCCGGTGAGAATTGGCAGCCATGCAGACCAGGCCCTCTGGACCATGAGAACCTGGCTTGTTCTCAACTCCATCTGTGGGCTTTACACTCTGTTCTGGTTAGGAGGGAAACAAACTGCTGTAATCACCTTTCAAATAGAAGCTTTCCTTACAGCCCAAGCTAGAGGGCTATGGGACTTGTATATCAGCCATCTTATAAAAGACCAATTCGCCTGGTCCGGCTGAACAAGGAAGAGAAAGATGAAACTAGCCCTTATTACTGCTTCCTGTGTGCTGGGCACTGCAGTGCGTACATTACCTAATTGAGTTCCTACAACCACCCTACAAGCTAGATACAATTATTATATCCATTTGACAGAGGAGGAAACCAAGGCTCAGAGAGTCAAGGAAAGAGGCCCAGGGAGGCCTAGCTTACAATGAGGAGTAGAGTCAGGGTTCAAGTCTATGTCTGTATGGCTCTGGGGCCCATGCTTTTTCACCACTCGGCTCTGTGGCTTCCTTGTGCATCTACAAATGGAGTGGAGCCCACGTGCGCTGTGTTGGTCGAAAGAACAGCTTAGGTGACTATCTGAAGTCATCACTGTCTGCCCCTTTTCCCAACCCAAAAGTCAATTTGTTTATAGTCAGTAAAAACTAAGTTTTTTAAAAAGATTTTATTTATTTATTTGAGAGAGAGAGAGAGAGCTCGCAGGCATGTGAGCAGGGGAAAGGCAGAGGGGAAGGGAGAGGGAGAGAGAATATGAAGCAGAGATCGTGACCTGAGCCGAAATCAAGAGTCAGATGCTTAACCGACTGAGCCACCCAGGCGCCCTGAACTAGGTTTTTTATGGACAATGATCCAGGCTTCAGTGGGGTCTTCAGAAGGAACCTACAACTACATTTTCCACCTCGAAGGAAAGTACAATTTAGATCCTCATCCTCTCTCACCTATATCCCTTAACGGAGCTCCCTGTCTCCAGGCTCACTCCCTCCTCTCTCATCCTCCAGGCGGCAGCCCAAGTCTTCTGTCTGAAAGCAGTCCTATCCTTTCTGGTATAAAACCCAGTCGCCCTTGGGATAAAGCCCAAGCTCCTTAAACCAGCTTTCTAAGTTATCCCCCGCCTACCTCTCCAGTTGATGCCTCCTCCAAAAGCCTCTCCTCTATGCCACTGTGATCCCTTAGCCTGTGGCCATGCGAAACGGCTTCTAATTTCTGGGGTGTCCCATCTGGTTTCAGGATGTTCCACACCTCTGAGTCTTTGCTCTCTCTACTTTTTCCACCTGGAATATCTTCTCTCCCTCCCCAGCCCCATCTGTCCTGGGAACACGTGTTCAGTCTTCAGTGCTTCGGTCCACTCTCATCTGCTCTATGCAGCCTGGCTGGTTTCCACTTACCTTTGAGTCTTACCAGGCCTGGTTCAGCCTCTCAGGCTTGCACTTTTGAAGATGGCTTTTCACGGTTACCTCTCAGCTTTGGACAAGCTCCTCCCCAGCGGGGACCCAGGGGTATTTATTCCTGTGTCCCAAGCACCCAGAAAAGACATGGCATATAATAGGCGCCCATGAAATGTTTGCTGAATGAAAGAATGAAAAGGAAGTTTCCCTAAAATAGGCAAGTATTTGACACTAATTTTTAAATCAGCCAAGAGACTCTTCAGAATAAGTGAACAAAAGTGACTGTAATTAGATTCTTTGTTCCTATGGTCATGAGATATGAATCTAGAAAAATGGAAATATTTCATTTCTCCCTCCGTTAAAGCTCTTGAGGAAAATAAAAATCCTTGGCGTTGGGAGGATTAGCATGCAACTTAAATATGCTAGTTCTCCACCAGGGGGTGCTATGAACACAAAGAGAAACCATTCTCCATTAATTTGTTCTTCCCTCAGAGAGAAACTGCGGAAACCAAATAACTTTTTTATTTTCCCTGCATTGCGTACAATTTTGCAAGAAATGAATAACTCTCCCATCACGCTTGAAAATCATGGATGCCAGGAACAAGTCTTCCTGCTAATAAGATGCACGTGTGTATGTACACACACACACACACACACACGCGCGCGCACACACACAGAGGCATGTCCCTAGCCCCTTTAAAAGATCCAGGCATCAAGTTTGAAGATGTGTGATTTGTTGTGTATCTGAAATGTGTTTATTGACAGATGTAGGTGTTATTTACTATGCTGTCAGAAGCAGAATCGAGCAGAATAAAATGTGCTGTGCCGCTTTTAACCCTGACATTGAATAGACTGAAGACCCATCCAAGTATCAGAGATGGGCTGTCAGTCGGCTCTTGTTACCAAGAGCACACGGACACAGTGGCACCAGCTTGTGTTGTGCTGGTTCAGCTTTGATTCTTTGGAGGCCGTAAGGGCAGGACACACACGACAGGGTCAATATTTGGGGAGTTGTAGTTTGTATAACCGGTGACTTAGGCACATCAAATCTTGTTTTCAACATCATAGCTCCCGTTACTGCCTTCAGCATATCCCTTCAAGTTTATCTTCCTTCTAGACTCTGAGCTCTGTATATGTGTATTCATAGCTTCTGCATATGGCAAAGGTACATTATACAAGGTACACTGTAAGGACTCCGTTAGTGTTCACAGATTGCTTGCTTATTGATCAGTTTCCATAAAAATGCTGCCAAAACCGTCAGGAAGGATAACAATGAGATTACAGGGGATACAAGCAAATGGGCCAGAAGGGACTCGGGGGAAGAAAAGAGGACTAATTCCCATTGACTGCTCACATTCTGCTGGGCACTGCCCTAAGCACTTTATGTGAATTTCTCATTTCACTCGTGTAATAGCCCAGTGAAGAAATGATTCTCATCTGACTCCAACCACCTATCTTCTCAAGCAATTGTGGCTGTACATTAAAATCCTCAACTAGGCAGCATTCCTGGGAGTGGCCAAGGTTTCGCCTTTTGTACCTAAGAGCCGTGGTGGTGCTGATTGGATCTGGGCTGTGGGCAAAAGAGTCAGTGAGCTGTTACTGAAACTGACTCCTGTGTTCCTTGGAGTAGGGGGCAGCGTGGGGCTCCCTGGCTGCCTCTTTGGCTTTATGGAGGAGGAGGGCCATGGAATCATGACAACTCCGTCGGGAGACACCGTGAAGGGTATCCGGTTTAACCACCAAGTAACAAAGAAAACCTTACAGTGTTGTCAGGAGAAATGAGAAAAAAATGTACTCCAGGAACATATTAGGTGTCCAGTACTTCTTATTTTGATTTTTAGAGCAGTTTTAGATTCATAGCAAAATTGGGGGGAAGGTTCAGAGGTGCCCCATATACCCCTGTTCCCCCCCTCACACACACACAGCCTCCGCCATGATCAACATGCCCCGCCAGAGTAGTACATTTGTTACAATTGATGTACCTCCATTGGCACATCATTAGCACCCAAAGTCTGCGTTTACCCTGGGATTCACCTTTGGTGTTGGACATTCAGTGGGTCTGGACAATTAGATAAGGACATATATCCATCATGATGGTATCATACAGAGTGTTTTCACTGCCCTATAAATCTTGCATTCCACCTACTCATCCCTCTGTCCCCCCCTAAACCCTGGCAACCTCTTTACTGTCTCCATTTTTTTGCCTTTTCTCGAATGTCATATAGTTGGAATCACAGTATATAGCTTCTCAGATTGGCTTCTTTCACCTAGTAATGTGCATTGAAGGTTCCTCCATGTCTTCTCATGGCCCGATCACTCATTTCTTTCTATCACTGAATAATATTCCACTGACTAGATGTTCCACAGCTTACTTATCCATTCACCTCCCGAAGGACATTTTGGTTGCTTCCAAGTTTTGGCAATTATGAGTAAAGCTGCTATTAACATCTAGTGTTGGTTTTGTGTCGACAAAATTTCAACTCATCGGTACTTTTTAATGAAAAAGTATCTGTCCTTACCGGCATAAATTCTCCCTTCCCATAACTTCTTCCCAACGTGAGGGATCAGGGCAGCCAAGATGCCCAGTTGCAGCAAATTGCTCTTATTAATTAGCCAAGAGGCTGATGGCACAGCAAATAAACAATGTACTACAAATCTGTTTACATCGGCTTCTCCAGACATTTTAAAACAATTAAACTGTCAAGGGGACCTGGAGGCAGAGCTTTGCATTTTAATGGGAAATGATTAAATATCAGGCATGATTGCTTTTGATGTGTCTGGGCCCTAAGAGGAGGGCAAAGTATTGATTGGGGCCTCCAGGAAGGCAGCAAGCTTGCTTGGGCCACTTGACCACAATGCAGTGAAAGCTTGGAGATCCGTAACTTCATGGGCTGGGATTAAAGGCCACTCACCGGAGAGTTAACTGGGCTTGTCAGCTTCTGTTGAGTTGCCTTCTGCCTGAAGGGCCAGATGACAGATCATGCCTTCAGAGGGGCACTCCTGGTCGACGGGCAGAGAGAGTTAGTTGCTGACGGCGTCTGTTAGAAGAGGGTGAGTGACCTGGCGCTGAGCGCTGACCCCAGTATTGATTCCATCTAGATGAAACCCACTGTGAAGGAAGTGAAGGCCACCCATGCAGCCCCTGCCTAAGTCAACTAATGCAGGCCTGCACCATAAAGATACACCATTCTCCAGCGCTGCCCTTTGTTCACAGGTGCTTCTCAGATCACCTGTGGCCCTTGCTCTCTAGCCACTTAAGTCCACTAAAGGGGGGGGGAAATCATGTAAAGAGCTGAATGCAATCAAGTCTGATAGTCCAGTGATAGAAGTTTGTGTTGGGTACAGTGAAGGGACAAAGGAGGCCACGGTTGACTTGAGAGCCTTCCTAGTAGATGTCCTACTTGAAAGATTAGTAGGCAGACGAAGGGAGGGCACCCCAAGGTGGGGGAAGATCATGCGAAGGTACAAAAGAGCATGGTCCAGACAACTCAATTAGTCTGGTGTGTGAGGTTGGGAAGGATGTCCTGAGCCAAATGGCTGGATCAGCCCTAACCTATACCCAGCCGCCCCCCCCCCACCTTTTAAGGGGTGGGAGGATCTTAGCCCTAAGGTTTAGAAACTGATATCAAAAAAGAAGTAATAAAGGCACTGAAGTGAGGCTAAGTAGAACAGGTGAGCACTACGATCCCTTGTGCCTTTCTATCATCTGTTCACAGATCCGTGTAAATTACTTGAATCAGATGGCTTTCCTCCTTTCCTCCATGACACCTGGCCGAGATCAGACACACTGAGGACTAGGAGATAGCTATGGAATGCAAGAGAAGGTAGAAGCAGGAGTACTGAGGGGAGCCCCCACTGCCAAGCCTAGTGGGGGGATACCCCTGTGGTTCAGGTATAGCCCCTAGAGAGCAGTGTGAAGGCCCTGAGCAGCTGAGCATTCGTTTGACAGAAAGGAGAGCAGAAATAAATTTCACCTGCCTGGCAATTTGGCTCTCTGTCAGCCCTTGCTTTGTTTATTTCTGTGCAGTCTAGACATCCGAAGATTGAGTTGCTATCATCCCAGGGGACCCCCACCCCCTTCCCCGCTGCCCTGCCCGGTGCGGCCCCTGCAGGGCCATAAGAAGCTATGGCCCAGCGAGGAGACTGAGTTTCTTGATTAGACCTGATAAGACCACTCCTATTGAGATGACTTAATTTTGCCCCTTGGGAAATACTCTTTTTTTTTAAGAGCTCTTATATTGGCCAAGACACACGGCCTCCATATTAGGGTTTTCTATTTTTGTTTGGAGGAAGTTAGCATTTCTCCTGTGTAAGGAGTTCACTGAAGCCTAAATTCTTCCATTAGCCATTTTGGTTTGCAAACAGGGATCTGCGCATAGGCAACCGTATGTCCGGTGGCCTCGTCAAAGGGCAGTGGGGAAGCTCGGATGGCCACACTCCGAAGCTGAACAAATGGTTTCTTACGGGGACGGGACTGGCTACATGGTTTGCAGAGCCCAGTACAAAATGAGTATATTCAAAAATGTTGCCCTTTGTTGAAAAACCATTGACAATTAAAAACCGGTGACAGGAAAAGCATGAAACGAAGTGCAGGGTCTTTCTCAGAGCCGGGTCCTGTGCAAGGGCCCAGGACACACTTCCAGGAAGCCTGCTGAGAAACAACTCCTTGGCCCATTTGGGTTCTGAGGCCTCCTGATGTTCAGGCCCCTGGGCTGTGGGCGTCTGGTGGGGGCTGGGGGCAGGTGTTTGATTTCAAGGGCAGAACAGATTTTCTCCATCCTCTGCCTACTGCTGATATCCTGTCCTTACAGCTAAGCCAGTTTCGCTGGAGGCTGGATCCCTTTGGGAGGGGCTTACGTTTGCAGCTGTCGTCTGTTACACTCTTAGCTTTGGATGGCAAAGTGGAGGCAGAGAGCACAAGGCAATTCTGATTATGCAGAGAAGCTTAAGGGGAAAAAATTATGTAAGTTTATGGAATGCTTTGGGATATACATAATCTTCCTTTCCATATAGCGCTGAGTATGGGTGATGGGGCTCAATAAATATAGCTCCTTGTGGGTGTCGGTAATTCTTCAATATTCATTGATAGTGATGATATTCAGACCTTGAAACAGATTTCCTTTCTCTCTGACTCAAGGGAAGTTTTCCCAGAGCCACACAGAAGGAGAATCCAATCTGTTCAATAGGAAAGACTCATTTGCTCCCGGAATAACTAAATTTCCATTTTCATTTCAATTTTCAACCAAAATAGTGGATCTTCCATAAGGCAAAACTAAAAAGAATGGCAATTTGGTGTGGGGTTTCACTTTTCCTTAAAATTTTGATTCCTATATTAACACCGTCGAGTGCTTCAGTAACATGTATGGGATAATTCCAAAATAGTCTGTGTTTCTTGCTTTTTGTTGTAATTAGCTGAAAGCCTTGTCATAGGCTGCTAGTAGAGTCTCTGAATTTTTAACAAAGGACTCCGATATGAAAATGTATTTTTTGGCAAGAAACTCAAAAGTCAGGTAGAATTTCGTCATTTTACAAGTCATTGTTACAGAGGACTGAGCAACTGTAATTCTTATAAATGTCTATTTTGCTTGTAGCATTTTCTCTTCATCAATAATTCAATTTCAAAATAAAAGACACATTTTCTACATCCCCAAAGCTGCTGGGGAGCCTTTCAGACTACAAGATTCCTGACAGTGGGAGAAGCGTCTACCAAAGAAGGCAGCAAGCTCCAAAACTCCTCTGATGTGCAGAGGGATCCTGTTACAGACCATTTTTCGTAATTCTAGAAGGCAAAAGAAAATTTTATGCTTGGAACTAATAAGTTTAAGCAAATAGTATGGGCAAAGCTTATATCTGAGTCCAAGCAATGGTCTGATTATTGCCAGAACAATACTGCTACATGATGAATCATTAATGATCTGTGAGAGTCATAATGGTCTGTCACTAATGCCCATTAATGATCTCTCTATACCGCGAGTATGGGCTTGATGTTTCTGGCCAGTACCTTGGAGAATACTTTAGATATGCCTTAAACTTTCTCTGATCTCCTCTCTCTGTGTCTGCTCCAAATGTAGACAGCAATTGTCTGGGTAGGACCAGCTTATAAAGAAGCATGGCTTTGTTAAGGAAGTCGTATTCAGGTAAGATTTATTTAAGCAATGTTTTTGAAGGACATAGATTTGAAAGCTTATCCTGGACATTAACGCCTTTATAGAAATTAACAAAATTATGCCGGGGATCTTTCTGTTGAGATCTTTTTTTTCCGGATAGGACGAGGGCTCTTGAGTTTCCCCGTACTCCATGATGTTTGGATATTGAGCAGACTCTTTGAAAAATGCTTCCTTTGTTTTTCTTTTCTAAGAGAAATTGTAGATATTAATTGTTAGAGAAGAGTGAATGTGGATATCTGTCTATGTAAAGTGCTATTTGTATTTAGAAAACTGTGACACCAGCAGATTCCAGAGAGGTTTCCTACCTCCGGATTTGCATTTACTCTGCAGACAGCACAGGACATTAATTTGAATTTCTAAAGGAAGAAAAAAGAATAATTGTCATCAGCTTTAAATGTATTTTGCTTTTAGCTTAGGAAAGGAAAGAAAGAGAAGGCAACATAGAGCTAAGGAAAGGTGGACACCAGCACTTTAATTCTGAGAATCATATTAGGTGTATCTTCAGGGAAATCACAGAAGAGAGGCACTCCGTAATGTCTAAGCGAAACCAGCAGAGTATCGGTCCCTCCATGGCGGCAAGGGAGATGCGGCAGATAGCTAATGGAACCAACGCCCAAGAGCCTCTGGCTCGCAGAGAAAAACAAGATGAGAGAAGGTTTCAGGAGCGGCCAGCTTCAAGCCTCTGAAAATAGCAAGACGGGAATTCTTTTGGATGGTTGGAATCCCTCCACTGGCTACTTTTTGATGAGAAATTTTATCACAGAACTAAATGGAAAATGACATCTTTTCTTGGAAAACTTTCTGCCAGTTTTCGTGTATTATCTGAACGAAGTAGCTTCATCAAGCAAACGCTTCCATTGAAACCCTTTGCACTTTCTTGATCATTGAATTCCAGCGGATCCCAGAGAATGCTAACCCCTCTAAATGCTTTATTTCGCTAGAACCTTTCATCCAGATGAGTGATGACTCTTTGCAATTTTTGTTTCTTCAAAATCCTTCCACCTGTCTTGAACCTGCTGAGTAGCTTGAGTTTACTTGTGGAATTAACTGGAATTCATAGGCTTTCCCTTCTGAGTACTTTGCGGGATCTCCTGAACTACTTGGGGTGGTCCCAGAGCATCCCCAGATGAAGGTTCAGGTTGATCCGTCACATTGCATGCGCATTGTTTGTTTGGCTATTTTCACTTGATTTCCCCATGGGAAGGGGGAGCAGAGCTCATTTGAACGGTTGGGGCATCAAGGGCAATATTCGTGATGAAAATCATAGAATCCGTGAGCTGGATCCAGAAGTTCATTTTTTCAAAAATTTTCTCACAGTCCATGCCTCTAATAAACCCACCAAAGTTTCCTCCTGTCAGATAGGAGACAGCTTATAACCATCCTTAAAGGATGGGACTACAGACTCTATGTCCCTTTAGCACAGGATATGGTACATGTGACAGAAACATTTAAACTCCTCGCTCTGCTTATAAAAGTATTGCAGTGGAGTGTGCACATTAATTCTTTGCTAAGTAAGGTCTGTGACACAGGTAATTTTCACCAGACAATTATTGCATTGAGTGGTGCACGTATTCATTGGAAACAATCAGATTGCCGTCTAAGCTGTTTGGTTAGATTTGAGCACAAACCAACTTTATGCTTGCAAAAGACTTCTAGATTGATCGATGAAATGTTAACAAATAGACGTGTCTGTTTTCAATAGATGTATGTTCGTGGCAAACTGAGCCCCCTTGCAGAAATGAAAAACCAAGGAGGGGACAGATTGTCAGTGAGTAGGAATGCTGCACTTTCTCCTTGGAACGAATATGAAACGTACCTGGAGGGACAGAGAAGCGCTGAGTCCAGGGTAGCACTGCGCAGATGAGGCCAGAAGAGAGGATTGTGCTCCCAAAGAATCGCGAGTCCCAAGAAAGGTCGGGTAGTTTATCCCTTTGCCTTTTGACAGGAAACACTTTGCCCCTCATATACAGAGGAGACTGTCCCAGCCACAGCACCCACGAGCCCTCCGAAGGACTCATCTCAGCAGCTCTCAAGGCAAGAACATTCACCCTAAACCCCCCATTCTCTAGTTAAGTCTGGTGCCTCTCATTTGGTCCTCAGGGAAATTAAAGAATAGGCCGTTGCTGTGCTCTGTGTAACCCTTTACAGCCCGGAAGCCCTCATGATCATGCTCATTGCAGTTAAGGAATCCGAATTTCTTTAGCCTACCCTTTTAGTCTTGTGTCTAACCAACCCTGTTTTAGCTCACCCATTTATTTCTGCAAGTGTGGATGTCCTTGCTCTGCTGTCTCCTGCTCGTCCGTGACTACTTCTTTGGCTGTTCATGGTCCTTACATGTTCTTTCCTGTTTCTGGCAGGTTATGGGCCTTCTATTCTGTGGCCATGCCTACACCTGCCCATAGTCCACAGATCATATTGACTTAGAGCTTCCAAAATTTAGAACACATGAAGACAGATGTCCCTCTCTTTGGGCACTAGGGGAAACAATATATTTGTTAATTGTTTTCGTATCGATAGGCACTTAGGAAATGATCTATTGATAATTGTTTTCTTATCGGTAATTGCTTAGTCCATCTATCAGGGGACGCAGATGTGTACTTCAGCTGTTCCATAGATCGCTCTTTCGCAACACTGAGGTCCTTCTCACCTGGGCGGTACGTCAGCGCGCCTTCCCATAATACGCAGTTCTGACTGCCTGGCCCCAGGACAGGTGCTTAGTAGGTATTCGGTGTTTGTTGAGTGGATGAATATATCCACAGTGGTTGCACAGAACACTCAAAAACATTTCAGTACATTTGCTTTGGACAAATGATTAAACAATCTAAGCTGATCTTATGAAACTGACCAGAAAGACTGTCTTCAAATTGTGTCTTTAGAATATAAGGTGGAAGTCTATATTTGCCTCATGCCATTTGCTTTAGAAACTGGAGGCTCTGGAGCTGTGAGTACTACTGCAAGGGAGGAGGTCTCAGGTGGTAGGCAGCTAAGCTCTTGTGAACAAAAGAGAGTATCCACAGGAAGCGAGTGTCTCTTGGGTAGAAAAGGTTCTGTCAGTTCCCCCTTGGGATAACAGTTTCATGAGAGAAAGAAGAATATGCCATAACTTTCTTTTTTAAAAAAGATTTTATTTATTTACTTGTCAGAGAGAGAGAGCACAAAGCAGGGGGAGCAGCGGGCCGAGGGAGAAGCAGACTCCCCGCTGAGCAGGGAGCCCGATGTGGGGACACTACCCCAGGACCCTGGGATCATGACCCGCGCTGAAAGCAGACGCTTAACCGACTGAGCCACCCAGGCATCCCTATGCCATAACTTTCATTTTCAGTCCAGCAGTGCCACTGGGCATGGCCTGAGAGTTTAAGCATATCTCAATCAACAGGACAAGCATATCCTGCCTTATACAATTGAATTGTTTCCAGAAGATTATATGTAAATCAACTCCCATTTGAATTCTGCATGGAGTATGTTGTAAGCAAAGGAACCTTTTGGTGAATGTTTTTGTAGAATGAAGACTTCTTTTATAGTAGGTAGATTTAAAGGATTACTCTTTAATCTATCCATTTGAAAGCCTGAATCTTTTATACCAGAATGAAAACATGATATCTATGTTCTGTTCAGAAGGCATTCTTTGACTAGGCCTTGCTAAAGTATGTTTTACTATAACAATGCTTCATTTGTAAGAATGTGGAAATGGTCACAATTAAGTCTACTTCCTTTGTTTTGCCAAGTTTCTGAATAACTCATTAGTGTTTCTTACGAGTTAGTGCCTATTATCTGATATGACATGATACTGTTGCCTTATAAAACAGAATTTTTTAAAAACCTTACTCAAAGGGAGTTGTAAATAACAGGCATGATCATTTACATATTTAAAGAGGGCATACACATGCCTCCTGGACCCGAAACTCTTAATTCGTTACCCATGCCAATTCCCTCCGTCTAGTTCAGCATGGAGCTGCAATGTCCAAATATTGACTCTTCCACAACAGACTCCATCCTTTATTCTATTTTTAGAGGATGAAGAATTATGATCCAGGAGCCTTTCCTGGCCAAGATGGCCATTATTTAGGCATATACGAGGGCTCCAGAATACCCAATACTCCATCATTCTTTGTAACATTCATCCTTCCTCTTAGGCCTAACTGCATAGTTGAGTAAGAAGAAGGTATTTTTTCAGCTCTAATGCAAGTATGATCATAGGATATGATGAGGTCTCCAAATGCCACATTCATCATGTTCCTTCCCCATATAAAAATCTGTACTGGCTTCACTGTGAATGCCAACCAGCTGGGTGCAGGAGGTGATTGACTTTATTCTGTAAGCCAATCTCACAACAGTCTGGCTCAACATACCTTTTTAGTCCTATCCCCTTCCTTCCCTAAAAGAACTGCTCAGTTAATCCAATTGCCTTTGTTCACCTAGAGAAATTTGTCCAATTCATTAGTGTGTGCTCCATTTAGTGCCCTCTCTAGGATGTGTTATACACTGAGGGAAGTGCCAAGTTGAAAGAGCCATAGGCCCTGCCTTCCAGGAAGGCACAGTCCGGTTGCCCAGTTAGCTAATACCAGACACACTGTGATGAGTGCTCTCATGGAAATACAAAAAGCCACAGGGGATGAGGACTAGGAGAGATGTCTTCTGCTGCCAGGATCTGGCATGGCCTCACTGTGGAGGTGTAATTTAACCAGGGCCTTAAATGTGTGCGAGACTTTGGTTCATATCCTCCGAGATGTTTTTCCTATCCCCTCCCCCAACCAAAGAAGGTTTCTTCACCCCTAGAACCCTCATAGTACTCTGGCTACACCAGTCATGACCCTCATTCTAAACTCCTTCATATTGTATTAAACTTTGTGCTCATTTTCCCCACTAGATTATAAATTCCTAAGAGGCAAGGCTTGTATTCAACACTTCTTTTTATCTCCCTAATCAAGAGCGCAGTACTAATAACAGTAATAACTAAAAAATGTTATTTATATGGGGAAAAAAAACCCTTTTGGTTGGCTTCTCGGACTTCCTTGACCTCTTGGTTAACCACTGCTACACAGTAGTATGCCAAGATAGAGAACAAAACTAATCAAGGTCACTATTGCTGAGCTAGACTGGAGTGCGTACAGACTGAAGATTCCTTTTGCCCGCTTTCATTCGCTCAACAAATATGCCCTGAGACCCTCCTATGTCGCAGGCACTGTGCAAGCTTCTAGATGTACAGTGCTGAATAAAACAAGGTAGGTAGTCTAGAAGCAACTCAAGCAGCCTTTTTGGTCCCTTTCCACTAAATCACATCATAACCCTATCCTGGAGACCTTAACACTCCCAAAACAAGGAAAGATGAATCCATAATATTTCTTTCATCAGATTTCCTCTCCATAATATTTCAGTCTCTAAATATGTGATCCACTTGATCCTTGTTCTCGGTCAACAGTTTCTTTGTTCCTCCTCATTAAGAAAGAGAGGCTTAAATAATCACCGAAATGGTTAGACCGTGTGACCAAGTGAAAACGACTACCATTTGTTAAACATCAACTATGGGCCAGTCCCCAGCTTAAATACTGTACTGGTGTTACTCTAATTCGTAACAACAACCCTGCAAGATAGGTGAAGAGTCCCCCATTTTACTACTGAGGGAGCTGAAGGCTGAGGCTCAGAGAGGTTCAACAATGAGACAGTTCCCTAGTTAATGAACATTGGAGCCAGTCTTTAAAATGGGTCCATATAATGCCATACTATCCCAGGTATAATAGATTTTGAGCAAATATTGGTTTGCTGATTGGTTGATTATTACCGCTCTGATTGCAATATCTTTATATATTTAAAATTCCAATGGAAGAGGTCGGTAGTCTTTGGTCACTCTCAATCCCAAGCAGGTGTCTTTATGTTCTGATAGCAAATCTACCAATGATTTATGCTTAATAGAAGCAAAATTATTGTTTTGATACAATATAACTCACTTGCCTTAAACATTTTTACATGACCACATATTGACAATTCATCTAAATAACAGGAACATTGAGAATCTCAGATAAAATTATAGTTTCTGTCAGATGCTTAACGTTTCAAGCATCCAACCAAAAATTATGATGTCAACCCTTCTCAATAAAATAAAATAATCAGATTTTGTAGACATGTGAAAGCTGACTCATAACACTCATAACTCGTGAAAATATCCAAAATCACATTTCAAGCATTAGCTTCAGTGTTTTCTAACTACACTATTTCTATATGGTAAAATTCTGTATTCTGGACTGAAAATTCTGTAACCCAGCTGTTCCCAAACTTTAGTGTGTGCCATCAGCTTCCTCTGTGAAACTGGTTCGAATTGGAGATTCCTAGCTAATTTGGTTGGAACCCAAGAGTCTACATTTTAACAAGTACTCCATGAGATTCTGGAACAGGAAAACCACACTTATATCACTTCAGAAATCCTCCTAGAAGTATTCTTCTCCACTAATTACTGTCTTTCCCATCTTCATTGTTGACTTTCCCTTACCAGCTTCCTACATCCACACACAAGAGGTTGAGTGTATATGACTTTCAAAGCTTTCTGCCATTTAGGTATAATTTACATAGAGTTAAGTGCTCAGATCTTAAGTAGACAGTTTGATCAGTTTGGAAAAATGCATGCACTCATGTAATCTATATTTAAGATATAGAACATTTCCATCATCCCAGAAAGTTCCTTTATACCCCTTCCTAGTCAACACCCCTCTGTTGCCAGAAGCAACCACTGAACTTATTTCTATCATCAGAGGTTCGTTTTCCCTATTTTAGAACTTCATATAAGTGGAAAATCATAGTATATGTTTTGCCTGTGTGTATCTGGCTTCTTTCACTCAGAATAATGTTTTTGAAAATCACCCATGCGTCTGTATCAGTAACTCATTACATTGTACCGCTGAGTAGCATTCCATCGCATGAATATGCCAGTTTGTTTACCTGTTTTCTCATTGACTGACATCTGGACTGTTTCCAGATTTTGGCTACACTGAGTAAATCTTCTCTAAAGAATTTTTACAAATATTTCCATGGACATATGTTTTCATTTCTTTTTTTAAGAAGATTGATTTATTTATTTTAGAAAGAGAGAGAGAACACGAATGGGGGAGATGCAGAGGGAGGGGAGAGAATCTCAAGCAGACTCCCTGCTGGCGTGGAGCCTGAGGTGGGGCTCGATCTCATGACCCTAAGATCATGACCTGAGCCAAAGTCAAGAGTCAGACGTTTAACCGACTGAGCCACCCAGGAGCCCTTAATTTCTTTTGGACAAACACCTAGTAGTGAAATTGTTGGGTCATAAGACTGATGTAAGTTTAATTTTTAAGCTACTGCTAAACAAGTCCCCATCATTTTGCACTCCCCCCAATGAGAATCCTTTTTTTTTAAAAAGATTTTACTTATTTATTTGACAGAGAGAGACACAGCAAGAGAGGGAACACAAGCAGGGGGAGTGGGAGAGGGAGAAGCAGGCTTCCCGCCCAGCAGGGAGCCGGATGTGGGGCTCAATCCCAGGACCCTGGGACCATGACCTGAGCCGAAGGCAGACGCTTCATGACTGAGCCACCCAGGCGCCCCTCCCAATGAGATTTCTGATTGTTCCACATAATCACCAATATTTGGGATTGTCAGTTGTTTTCATTTCTACCTATTCTTGTTGTGTTGCATAGTGATATTACATTTTGGTTTTAATTTACATCTGCCTGATGACTAATGATGTTGAGTGCTTTTTCATGTGTTTTGTGGCTATTTGTAGATCTTCTTTATTGAACTATCTGTTCAAGCATTTTGCCTATTTTCACTGGGTTCTTTGTCTTACTGGTTGGTCACAGTGGCGTCTCATTGTCCTTTTAATGTCTGTAGCAACTCTAGTAATGTCCTCATTTCCACTTATTATATTAATAGTTTATATTTTTCTCCCTTTTTCTTGATCTGAATTGCTAGTGGTTTCAAATTTTTTTTTCATAGAACAACTTTTGGCTTTGGTGATTATCTCTACCTATTGTCCATCATTGATTCCCTTTTTCATTTTTATTACATCCTTCCTCCTACTTATTTGGGATTTAGTTCTTCCCTTTCTAGTTTCTTAAAGTGGAAATACAAGTCATTTATTTTGTGACTTTCTTATTTTTGAGTAAAGGCATTTAAAGCAATACAATTCCCTATAAGATAGCTTTAGATTCATTTCATTTTTTTATATATCATACTTTATTATTCAATTCAAAATATTTTCTAACTTCCTTTGTGGATTTTTCTTTTACCCACGACTTATTTAAATGTGTGATATTTGATTTCCAAATATGGGGAATAGTCTATTTATATTCTTGATGTTGATTTCAAACTTGATATTTTTGCAGTCAGATAACATATTCTGTTTGATTTTGATCCTCAGAAATTTATTTAAACTTGTGTTATGGCTGAGCTTATAGTCTACTTGGTGAATATTCTAAGTACCCTGGAGGAGAATGTGTTTTCTGATGTTTTTAGTGTAGTGTTCTGTACATTTATACCAGGTCAAATGGATTGATAGTGTTGTTCAAATCTATATTTTGAAATTTTGCCTACATATTCTGTCAATGCCTTAGAGGTAAGTATTGAAACCTCCAACCATTATCGTGCATTTATCTCAATCTCCTTTTATTGATATCAATTTTTGTTTTGAGTATGTAGTCCATTTGTTAATAAGTGCAAACATATAGGAATTTATATTTTTGATAAGCTGACTACTTTATAATTATGAAGTTTCCTTCTTTATTTCTGGTAACATTTATCAATTTATCACCTCTAAGTCTACCTTATCTGATATTAGAGCTACACCATCTTTGTTAGGCTTAGTGTTTGCAATATGTATATTTTCCATCTTTGACTTTCATCCTCTTTGTGTCTTTCTGTTTAAAGTGTGTTTCTGGTGTGTATAAAATTGAGTCTTTCCTTCCAGTCCCCAAATTCTGCCTCTTATTTAGGGTTTTCACACCATTTATGTTTAAATCATAATTACTGATATGTATGAATTTAAATCTTCCATTTTGGTCCTAGGTTTCTGTGTGTCCAATATTCTCTGTGTCCCCCTGTTCCTCTTTTCCTGCATGTTTGGGGTGAATCAAATATTTTTTTTCATATTACATTCTTTGTATTGTTTTTAGCAGTTTCACAGGATTACAATGTGCATCTTTACCTTTGCTATTTTGAATATATATTCTCTTCACAAGCAAGGTCAGAAATTTGCAGCATTATTCTTCCAATTATCCCATTCACAACCTGTATCATCATTTTCTCATATATTTTATTCTGTATGTGCTATAAAGCCCCGTGTTACTTTATTATTAATTTTAGTATAAACAGTCAATAGTCTTTGATGTGATTTCTACATGCACACACACATAAACACACAATACTATTTTTTAAAATAATGATCCTTTATACTTACCAATATTTTTACTCCTTCTGCTGTTTTTTTATTTCTTCCTGCAGAATTAGATTTCTATGCGGCATAATTTTACTTCAGTAATAGCTTTTTTTTTTTTTTTTTTTTTTTTTGAGCATTTCTTGTAGTGCATATCTGCTGGATAAAAATTCTTCCAGCTTTTTTTTCCCTAAAAATTTCTCTATTTCACCTTCCTCTTTGAAGAATATTTTTTGCTGGGTATGTAATTCAGCTTTGACAGGGTCTGTTTTGCTTTCAGCAGATGAGATGATAGTCTATTGTTTTCTGTCCCTCATTGTTTCTGATGAGAAGTTATATATGGTTCTTATCATTGTTCCACTGTATGAAGTATTTCTGCTTTCTCTGGATGCTTTCAAGATTGTCTCTTTATCTCTGTTTTTTTGTAGTTTTTGACTATGATGCTTAGCTGGGTTTTGTTTGTTTTATCAATCTTGCTTGGTATTCTCTGAGCTTCTTGGATATTTAAGATTGACTTTCATAAATTTTGAAAAACGTTGGCCATTATTCTCTCACACATTTTTTCTGCTCATTTTTCTTGTTCTTCTCCTCCAGGGACTCTAATTACTCATGTCAGATGGTTTGGTGTTGTCCCATAGATATCACTCTGTTCTAGTTTTCTTACTGCTTTATTTCATTCTGTTTCTTTTTAGATCCTTTCTTTTTTTTGAAAGGTTTTATTTACTTATTTATTTTAGAGAGAGAGAGCACACAAGTGGGGCATGGGGGAGGCAGAGGAGGAGGCAGAGAATCTCAAGCAGACTCCACACCGAATGTGAGGAACCCAACGTGGGACTCGATCCCAGGACCCTGAGATCATGACCTGAAATCATGGCCAAAACCAAGAGTTGGGCACTTAACACTGAGCCACCTAGATGCCCCTCTTTTTAGATCTTTTCTGTTTACATGTATCCAAGTCACAAATTCCATTCTCTGCTATATCCAGTCACCTGATAACCCATTCAAATTCATCATCTCTGATATTCCACATTTCATTCCTAGCTTTTCCAGTTGTCTCTATTTATAGCTTCCATCTCAATGCTGAAGTTCTACATCCATTCATGCATGTTATTTACCTTTTCCACTAGATCTTTTAAAATATTTATGAATATTTTGAAGTTATTTTGAAGTCCTTGTTTGATAATTCCTTCATCCAGGCCATCGCTGGAATTGATTCTATTGACTCTTTATCTCATAAGAGTGTTTTCTATTTTCTTCCTTTTTTGTAAGTCTTTTGTCTGTTCATATAATTTCTGTTAGAATATAAGCCACTGTGTATAAAAGAACAGAAACTGAGGTAAATAATGTCAGTGTCCAAAAATGGGAACACCTTTTCTTCTATTAGGCCATGAGTACTTGGTTTGGGATCAATCTACCGTTAGACGGATCTGGATCTGTGCTTTATTGTCGCTTTAGTTATATTTAACCCATGACAAGCTTCACTTTATTTAAAAGCAGGGACACAACCTTCTCCTCAGAAGGACTTTCAATCTGAGTACCTGGATAGTTTCCAGGTACTTCCTTAACCCCATACTTCGACAGGTTCTGTACCGTGGAGCCCTGGCAGGAGGGGGCATTCTCTTTTTAATCTCCTGCCCATCACAGAAGCAGAGGGCCACTGGGTGGTACTCGGTGTTCTCAATTGACTCAGCACCCATGGAGTTTCTCTCAGTTGTTACTTTGCACCTCAGATTGAGGGCTTTCCTGCCCCTCCTCCAATGGCAGATGACCACTCCTACTCATTGCAAAGCCAAGAGCATGAAAGGAGTTCAAATTCATACTTTCTGAGTTTTGTTTACCATCTTGTCTTAGATTTGTGCTTGAGTACCATTTTTGCCAAAGCTCAGTATAATGTTAGTAAAATATCCATCAGCCACACAGTACTCAAATTCTGTGCATGCTTAACTAAAGCAATGACACATATGGCCTACTTCAGCAGTCTCCAGTTTGGAGGTCAGAGTTTTTTCATGGTCAATTTTCAGCGAAAGGTCTTTGAAGAGTCAAGGGGCCATGGCTGAAGAGATGGAGTATTTGGGAATAGGTGAAGGGGAAAACATGATCTCTCTGAAAACCATGGTCTTTCATTATTTAAATGCTAGATGAGAGAGTGACTCCTCTCTGAAATTTCAGAGAACCTGGAGTTATAACCCAGAGCACCAAAACAGGAAAGCTACAAAAATTGCATCATCTTAGAGTGGAGTGTAAACAATAAGCCATCACATGATGGATTATTATTCATAAAAGGCTTTTATTTCATATAAATGTGTTCATATTTTACTGAATATAATGTTCCTCCATGGAGTATGAATTCACACACATTTTTCTTCAGTCATTGCTAACTGCAGCTTTGGAAAGGATAATATAATATTAAAATGCTGGGCAAGTAAAAGTTACTGTTATGGTTAAAATATAAGTTTTCCCATCTGTCTTCTTTTCCTACTTAGTGTTATGACCTTGTTGAACCTGAGAGACTTTTCTTTTTACACAAAATCAAAATAAGGAGTTATATGCAAGTAACATCCAATGGCAATAGCATAAACATCACAGAACTTACATATTTTTCCAGTTGTTTGTTGTTCACTCTGAGGCCTTCTGGAGCGTTCCTTGTGGGCTATGCTTCCAAGCATCTAAAGAGAAGGAAATAGCCATCATTAGCTTCATTACACGTTTTCCTAGGTAAATTTTCTTAGTAGATCACAAAAAAAGTGTACTGGTTTCATTGATACCCTATGTATTTTTAGGGTAATCAAGAAGAATTGTTCTCCCATAGAAGTAAGTAGGGTGAATTTGTTCCACAGTTATTTCTTCCATGCATCTCATTGTATTTCATCATGTAAAAAGTGATGTGATTATGGGCTTTAGTCAGAATGTTATTTTGTTCACTTAAGATTCATTCTCAGGAAGGTTGAACAAATTTGAATTTCATATGAAAGCTTTCTTTATGTGCTTCAATAACTCTTTCTCTTTATGTAAGAGAAAATCTTCTTGTTGGAGAAATCTACAGATCTCCCCAGCACCCGTGGGACCTGGACCGGCACCAGGGGGCCTCACTGAAGGCTACTGCTTCCTGTGCCTCATTAATGAGAGTGCTCTGCATATTTCCCGGAGAGAACGTTGGTGTTGCAGTTTCCAACTCTTCCAGAAATTTGACATTGAGTAAAATTTGCCTTCATCTCCCACTAGAAAGCCTCTGAGTTAAAAACAAAACAAAGGAAAACAAAACAAAGCATGAATCTCATTCTTGCTAAGAGACAACGCAGAGGAGTGGACAGAACACAGATTATGGAAACAGACATTAGCACTCCCTAGCTCTGTGATGTCGGACAAAGTACTTAGTCTTTCTGAGCGTCCCTTTCCACATTTGTAAAAATGGAGGTAAGCATAATACCTTCCTTGCAGGATTATCATGAGAATTAGAGATAAGGTTTGTATTCGTATGACACTCAGTAGGCACTTAACAAGCACGAGTTATTATTAACAGCGGCAAAACATAGTGTTAAAAGCAGGGATTTTGGAACCAGACTGTTCGAGTCCAGATCCTGCCTCTGATATGTACTAGCTGCCACTTAGGCAAGCTGCTTAACCTCCCTATACCTCAATTTTATCATCCAAAAATGAGGGATTATTATAGCACCCACCTCATCAGTAGGATTAAATTAATTAATACATGCAAAGGGCCAGTGTTTGGCACATACAGTAAGTGCAATGTACGTATTTGCTGTGATTCTTTTCCATTCCCGACAGCCCAGACCAGGGCAGGCTCAGGGGATGGGAAACCATGGGAGGTCTCAGCTAATATTAGTCACTTCTGTTGGTCTACAGTAGGTGGGAGGTTCTGGCTGATTTTGTCAAGATAGGTGTGCAGATAAAGCTGGCTTTAATAACATACATCCACAAGACGAAGACCAGAAACTGCAACTACCACTTATTGTATGTGTACCGTATGCCAAGTACATGCTGAGCGCTTTATAAACATGAACTCATTTAGTTCTCACTATTACCATAGGAGGTAGGTACCATTGTTATTTTCATCTTACAGTTGAAGAAGCTGGGGAACAGAGAGGTACTTGGCATTCTAAGGGCATACATTGAACGTGCTATGGAATCGAGTTTTCTGGTTGCAGAGCCCATGCTGTTAGCCGCTCTGCATTAAATGGAGGACCTGCCCGGGGGCTGCAGGCTTCCTTCCTGACTTTTTCAATTCGACAAAACAACTGAATATGATAGACAAAAATTCTGTGACTATGTGATAAGCTCCTGTGACCATTGTTTTCTGGTCAGTTGTGGATTAATGAAATTCAAAGAGGTTTTGTATACATAGGTCTCTTATTTTATAGATGAGGAAATAGAAGCCCGAAGTATAGACAGAGTTTTCCTAAAGTCCCAAGATTAATTAGTAGGAGAACTGAGACTCGAACCCAGGATTCTTGTTTCCATCATTCTGTTAAGCCTATAGTTTTAAGTAAGCTCTACCCCCAACATGGAGCTTGAATTCGTGACCCCAAGATCAAGAGTGGCATGCTCCACCGACTGAGCCAGCCAGGCGCCCCTCAAAGCTATGGTTTGAAAAGCGGAAATGACAGTTTACCTTGGACACAACTAAATACTGCTTCTAATTACCATGTGCAAACCCATAACAAAAGTTTCCTTATTACAATACCGAGTCCTTACTTTTGCAAATGCAAAGTCATGCTTTGTCCATTGCTAATAATATCAATATTTTTGCAGGGAGGAGAAAAGGAGCTTCAAGCTTCCTGGGCATGTAAATATCAGTGGAAATGTGTGCCAAAATACCCTTAGTTAGGGAAGAAGCCATTATATTATCAATATTCTTTGCCCTAAATGGCATCTCCTCTGCTGCAATCACAAACACCATCTGCAGCCGCCTCCTCTGAAGAGGTAAAGACTTGAAATTCATAATGCCTGGTGCTGGCAGTCTTCATGCTGAGAGATCTCACGGTACAGCTTAGGAGGAACAAGGGTGCCGTTTCTGATTCAAGAAGACCTCAAGGAGCTGTTCCTGACCTGTGTCAACTTCTTGTACTCCAGTCATTGGATTCCTGGAGCTCTATCTCCTGGTAAATAACCATATCATGGGCTTCCCTAGTCTTTATTTGTTGCTTTGCTGTTTGTGGTGACAGGGAGTGTGCGTGCCTCCCCCTCCAGACTCAGCAGCAATCTTTTTGTTGCCCTGTTGGTTCAGCATCATTTGTGTGTTCAGGAAGGTCCCCTTAACTCAGGAAATCAGAAAATCAGGAAAAAAAAAGAATGAGTGAAAAGAGGTCTCATTTTCGACACATCTTTTCCAACCCCATCAAATTCCATTACTTATTTCCCCCTACATAGTTCGGGTTAAATAGAAACTCTTTTCTGACGAGAAGGCCTCTGAGATGTTTTCTAAGTCAAGGCGAGAAACAAACCAAACCACAAGTTGCAAAACATATTAAACTATTACTCACAAGATAGATAAACTGAAGCCAGGCATGATGTGCAAGACAGGTGAAACTCAAGCTGTTTTTTAACAAACTTTGAAATTTGGGGAATAGTTTCAGATTTATAGAGAAGTTGCAAAGGTAGTACAGAGAGTTCCCATATATCCTTCATCCAGCTGTCCCCAATGTCAACATCTTAAATCACAATGGTACACTTGTCAAAACTAAGAAACCAACACTGGCATATTACTGTCAAAGCCCAGACTTTATTTGAATTTTGCCAATTTTTCCACTAATGTTCTTGTTCCCTTCCAGGGTCCCATCTAAGATATCGTATCACATGTAATCATCATGTCTTATTCTCCCCTGCTCTGTGACAGTCTCTTGGTATCTTGTTTTTTAGCTCAGACTGTTTTTTTTTTTTAAAGATATTTTTTATTTATCTATTTGACAGAGAGATAGCACAAGTAGGCAGAGTGGCAGGCAGAGGGAGAGGGAGAAGCAGGCTCTCCGCTGAGCAGGGAGCCCGATGCGGGGCTCAATCCCAGGACCCTGGGATCATGACCTGAGCTGAAGGCAGCTGCTTAACCAACTGAGCCACCCAGGTGCCCCTAGCTCAGACTGTTTTAATGGTAACTCCACATAGCTCATGTGTCCCAAAGATAAGACCACTGACTATTCTAGCAACTCACCTAGTTTACAAATTCTGATCTGAATTTGTAAGGACTGTACTTACAAAGTTCTGCCTTAAAACACGTTATGACCAAACCCAGCCCCTAAAATCCTGTAAGTACTCTTTGCCAACTTTGGAGCCACTACTGGGACTCCATCAAGGGGGTACTTTCTCTTGTTCAGCATGTTTCACATGCTCAGCTTTTTATGACCAACAGGTTTCTCTGGTGGCCTTTGTGTTGGGGTTTTGACAGAAGGGTCCATAATGATTCAAATCATCCACTTAATGCAAGAATCTCTTCCGTAACATCTGATTAAGTCTTTACCAGGTCTTTGTGAACCCCACAGCCCCTATATGGACACTTTCAATGACAGGGCACTGATAACCTCCCCAAATAATCCATTCTATCAATTTTGGGACAGCCCCTATTGTTAGAAATGGCTTTGTCAAAGTGAGCCCTAATCTGTTTCCTTGCAGCTTGTCTTCCTTGGCCCTATTTCTGTCCTCTAGAGATTCAAGATATTGGATAGAAAATAAGCTCCATCTACAGTCCCACTCCAGTGGTATGGAAGGAGTCAGACACATTGGGGTGGTCCAGTTTTGTTAGATAGTATCCCTTGATGTGTCTGAATCTGTGCATATGACTCAACCTCTCTTCTTCTGGCCTCATAGCATTATTGTCAAAACAAAATGAAGTAACACCCATGAAAGCCCCTAACACACTGCTAGGCACAGAGAAGTCTCTTCATAAATGATAGTTGGTTGGGATGCTCAACTCCTGAATACCCAGAATGAAACATTCCATTTATGTTGTTTTATATTATCATATTCTTTGCTCTTCCTCGCAACAGTGAATTCTAACTTCCCCTTCTCATTAGCTAATTTCCTAAAAGATTTAATTTTATTTTTCTGTTGACCTTTTTTTCCCTCAAGTTTTAATTAAGCTGTTACTGAACAGAACTGAAGTGTTAAATAACCTGAGAGGATCAGTTCCTAAAATTCATGAATCCCATACATCGCCAACATGTGAGATTAGTCATGGTAGTGGATGGGAGGGATTAGCAAGTACCCCTGCTAATCAGAAGAATATGCAAATTAGGCCCCAGCTCGTGGCATTGATTTAAATTTCCATGACAACACCAGGGTTAGCTATATACATGTGAAGAAGTGATTTGAAAGCTACAAAGTATAATAGAAGTCACTGCAATGAGCATTGAGGGGAAAAAAACTGAGAAGTATTCTCACTTTTTAAAGGAATTCATGGAACTTTCTAGAAGTTTAGTAGTATCTTTACTTTCCCTGAGCCTCTACTACTGGAATGTTAATTGGCAATGATGTAAACAGCAAAAAGCAACAGGGAGGATAAAAGATCAGAAATGATCCATAAAATATATAATCCATCTATTTGACTGAACAACTATAAGTTAGGAATATTTGCATGTCTGTGTGTAGCAGGATTATCTGGATTAGTACCCCAGGTCCACCACTCATTAGCTGTATGACCTTAGGCAAACTTTTAACCTCAGTATACCTCATTGTCCTCATTTATAACTTGGAGATAATAATAGTTCCTACCTCATGGGATTGTTGTGAGAATTGAATAAGTGAACATACGTAAAGTGTTTCAAACAGTGCCTGGCCCAGAGTAAATGCTCAGTGTTGGCTGCTATGATTATCACTCTCTCATCATGATTATTTTTCCTGCCAGTTGGTCATGATTCTTGAATAGAGACTATCTTTCAATTTTATATCTTGTAATGAAAGTACAGGGCGAGAAAGGTTATATTTTCCATTTTCTAATTTTGTTTGTGCTAAGGAAGAGACTTGGAAATGTCAGCAGTGGAGAGGTTTTATGGGTATTATCATTTTCAATTTCAGTAAAACACGTAGGAAAATGGTAACTGTCGAGTCTGGTTGAGGCATAGGATGCAAGTAAAGCCACATGATTATTTAAACTCTCATCAAAATCTAGGAGCAGGTAGATGTCTATAAAACATGATGTGATCAAAACTGAATGAGTTTACCTCAGAAGCCGAGTGACCTCTTGATCTAATTAATTTTTTAATATGTATGTAGCTCTGCAAAACAAGCCCCAGCCCCTGCCCTCTCATGGACCAATTTTCTTTGTGGCCTCAGCTCATTTCACCTTGCCTCTGTCTGTTGCTTGATTAGGTTTCTAGTCCAAGCAGGATAATTGCAGTGATTCAAGTTTGGCTTTAATTTTCAGTGTTTACATTTGATGGGAGAGTATTCCGATACCAGGCTACTTGCTTTGTGATGTCAAAATTGTAGCTGCTTTTTTTTTTTTTTTTTTTATGCAAACAAAACTCCTGCGGATCACCACCCAGTGGTTCAAAAGCTTCTGGAGGCAGCCTAATGGGACCTTGGGTTTGAAACCCTGCTGTCCGTCTCTAGTGTCTGACTCTTCTTTCTTCATGCTGATGCCCTTTTCTTTGCTTCCCAATCTTATTTTCCTGTACATCTTTTTGTAAGCAACCGCAATCCCTCTTTGGAATGAGGTAGGGGCTAAACTAATAAATAAATTAGTTGTGTGATGGAAGGCAAACCATGACCTCTCAGTGAGAAGTGGTTTCCTTGTCTGTAAAATTTGTATAGTTGAAACCTATTCTGACTACCTCACCGGTTCCCACGCAGATCAAATAAGACAATGGTTGCTGTAAAAGGGCTCCGTCAAACCTTAAAGTGTTGTAGGCTTCTAAAGAATTATTTTACGGACTCAAATAGGGGCCAATCTCATTACTAACCTGACTTAACTTTCCCTTTCACAAGGATCCAGTAGTTTCCTGCTCTTAGTTCAATGACTGAAGGATATAGTTCTGTTTATAATTAAAACACGGCCACATTCTACCATGAGTTGCACAGGAACCTACTCTTATCAAAATAGACCTGTCCCACATTTCATTGCTCTAGGTGCCTATTATCTGCATTCTAAACGGAGAAGGAAGAGTTAGCTAATTCATTTAGCCATGAAACTACCACTTATTGAGTCCCTACTCTGTCTCGATGTGGAGATCCAGAGAGGAAGTCCCAGTCCCTGTCTCGGAGAGTTCACTGTTTGGTGGGCATGACAGACAAGTAGACAGAAATAAATAGTGTAAGTGGCATAATAACTATATGCATAGGTTGCTACAGAGCAGAGAAGAAGAAACTCTTTACACAGGGATTGTTGGGGAAGATTTCCCTGAGGAGATGATGGCAGAGATAAATCTTGAAGAGTTTGCTGAGGAGGAGGGAGTTGAATTTTCAAAGGTACAGCAGTTGGAGTGGCTAGTGGCCTGGAGGGGGGTGTATGGGGGAAGGTAAGTACTTTGTTATGTCTGAAATACAGTGTGTCTGAGGGCAGGAAGTAAGGGTGACAAGGAAGTCTGGGCCAGATAATGGAGGGCTTGTAAGTGGAGAGCCCCTGAGACTTATTAGCAACACGATCAGATTTGTCTATTAGAATTGTAGCAGTGAGCAAAGTAGTTTGATCACAGGCCACAGAGGAGGCTATGGTGAAATTCAGGCAAGAAATGAAATAGGCATAGGCGAAAATTTTAACAATAGGAATTTAGAAGCGATATTAAGAAGGTAGAACCTGCACCACTGGGGCACCTGGGTGGCTCAGTCGTTAAGCGTCTGCCTTCGGCTCAGGTCATGATCTCAGGGTCCTGGGATCGAGCCCCACATCAGGCTCCCTGCTCAGCGGGGAGTCTGCGTCTCCCTCTCCCCACTGCTCCTACTCTCTTTCTCTCTCTCTCTGTATCTCTCTGTCTCAAATGAATAAATAAAAAAAAAAAATTCTTTAAAAAAAGAACCTGCACCACTTGCTTACTCCTTGGATGTGAGGTTGGGGAAGGAAGAATTCAGGATAATGCCCAAATTTCTGGCTTGGGTGAGATGGGGATATGATACAAGAAACACACTTAGTAGCCACATGGAATAAGAGAAGAGGAATCAATTTGGGGAGATGAGTTCAACTTTGGATTTGTTGCGTTTGAGGTCTTGAGTGCCATTTGGGTAGAAGTATCCATATATAGAGCTCAGAGGAGCTGTCTGAGCCGATGAAAGAGTAGGGGAGGTAAAAGTTTTCTCTGCCCTCTTAGGGTCCCTGCATGGATCTTAAAATTAGAAAAGACTAACAAGAGAAAAACATACAAACTAATTTCATACAAGTTTTACATGACTTAAGAGTCTCCAAAAGGAAATGAAGACCCGAAGAAACAATTAGACCTGAGTATTTTTATACTAGGTTTGATGAAGAACAGGTAGTCGGGTAGAACTATGATAGGCCGAGGAGTATGAGGTAAGTGTAGTAAACCACGGGAAACTCAGCAAGGCCCGTCAGGATTCTTCTTGGTATCCCTTGTCTTCAGAGATATGATGCTTTTTTCCTGTGGGTACAAGGAGGTCACTTTTCGCATGAGGGGTTTATGGCCTGTATCAGGGGAGAAGGGAGGAGGGAAGATCAGAGTGACCTTTCTGCTTCTGCTGTTTTCTCAAACTCCTTGAGCTTTAAATAGTCAATATGCCAAAGTGCCACATTTGGGGGTAGCATGGTCTGAACCCCATCACAAGCAGTGGAGATTTTTAGAGTTGTTACAGTAGAAAAGGTAGGGATTTCCTGCACCATTCATGAGGCTGGGTCCATTATCATATTTCAAGAGTCAACAAATGTCATCCCCTTCTAGAGGCCTTCCTTATTCACTGCTGAATACCTACAGCTCAGCCTGGCACGGAGCAAATGCTCAAAGAACATTTGTTGAATGGATGACTGAAGAGTAAGTACCTAGAAAGAGAAGAATAAGGGAGAAAATTAGAGGGCACATAGGACAGAATCCTAAGGAACTCAAATGGCCAGTAAGAGGAAAAGATGATTGAGAAGGCGTAGTCAAAGACAGGTAGGAGGAAAATCAGGAGAACGTAGTCTGGGAGAAGTCTATGGAAAAGTGTCAAGAAGATAATGGCCAATAGTGTCAAATGCTGCGAAAGGTTGTGGAAAGTAATGACTGAGAAGCCGTCATCAACTGTGACAATAAGGTTATTGATCATCTTAGTAAAAGCAATTTTAGTGTCATGGTGGAAGTAGGTCGAATAGGGACTGCTAGTCAATATGTTGAACTAAGGTACGGCAGGAACCCCTATCCTTCCATAAAAACATAGAAATAGTGGGTAAAATATTACCTTAAGTCTGACAATACACACAAAGAAATCAAAAAGCACAAAAAGGGAAATTTCCTGGTGATAGAGACAAAGCAGCAATTTAAAGCCAAAGCAAAGTGTCACAGTTGGAACTAAATGGCCATCAAGAGTATCAGAAATGGATGTACACCCTGGGGCTTAAGGTGAAGTTACAGTCCTGACACAGAGCCCTAAGCTTCCTATATAAGGTGAGGAGCCAGGATGTCCTGTCCATTTGGTGATAAATCAAGACTCAAAGCCTAGGTTCGCAGACTATAAGCAGAGTGTTCATTCTGGGCCTAGAGGACAAGAAATTGGAATCCCACATTTTAATTTGTACTAAAAAGCTGGGAAATTAAAATTAAAAACTAACCTTCATCCAGTGTAATCCATAGTGTGCTGGCAGAGAAAGAACACGGAACTATAGAAATAGATAACTCTACTATCCAGGGCTCATGTTCGACTTCTACAGAAAACAGCTCTCATGCTAAAGGTGAGCCCACAGTCAAGTTTACAGAGCAAGAAGAGAAATAAGCCACCGCAGGGAGGGTCAGCAGTGACAATAAGCCGAATAATCTACATTCCAGAAAAGTTGTATAATAAGGCAATATAAAAGAGACTTTAACTTAAGTACCTTCAAAACATTCAGTAGGATAAAGGAAGGAATGGAATCCATAAGGTATGAACAGCACGTCGTGAAAAGAATAGCAGACATATTAGAAAAGATGAAACAGCAACTGTAAAAATTATATATGTATATATACACATGTGTGTATGTATGTAAATGTATATAATTTTTAACACGCCATATATATTATCGTATAATACATGATATGGTATATGTATACGTATCAATGAAATCTAACAAAATCAAACAATAGACTAAGCCCAGAGTGGGGATCAGTGAAGCACCCAGATTCTACACAGAAAGATAAAGAGAAGGAGCTGGGGAAGAGAAGTAAGGACTCATGAGGAGAGACTGAGGTCTCACATGTATTTAACAGAAATTTCAGAAGAAGAATAGAGATTTAAGGAGAGGCAGTGGATGAAGAGTTGATGGTAAACTTCTAGAACTGAAAAAAATAAACGAACAACAGAAGGAGCACAACTGAAGAGGAATACAGTTGAGTAGGAATATTTTTAATGTTTTAAGTATATTTAAATACCAAGCAAATACAAATTGTCCATCCCTAAAAGGGATATTGAAATCTATATAGAGGAATTACTAGGAATATATATATATACATACACACATATGTATAATATAATTTATAATAAAATCAGAGTGAATGGTGAATGGAAATAAGGAAATGGGGTTGTTGGTAAAGACTTTCAAGAATCTTGGCTGTGAAGAGAAGGAAAGATTGAACAGGAGCTAAATGAGCGTGTCTGACATATTAATTTATGCTGCATGACACTCACATACACACACAGCCATAGAACCAGTACTATAAAATGGCAGGGAACTTTTAAATTGAGGTGTTCTCCAAAGCTCTTCCCTCCTCGAAGCTACTCCAGCAGCCTGTTCGTCACTTAAAATGTCACCATTAGAGGTACTCTTTTGTAGTATAATAGTGCCCCCTTAAAATCCCCATTAGAATGAGCCAACTGGGGGGAAGGAGGTAGGGTCATGAGGAGATATTCGTACTTAACCCAGCTCTGATGAGAGTGTCTGATCTACTAGCTGTTGTCTTGGAAAGCAGTGACCCGGGGATGGGATATAGGGAAGGACAATTTTAATGAAGAATTAGGACAGCCTGGATCCTAGAGTCTTAGCTGGAAGAGCAGGTTCCTGTGGGGCCTCATAAGGACGGTGGGCATCTGGGCTGAGGTGCTGGCTTTCAGAGGCCTGCCTGGAGTGTGTGTACAGAAACACACACACACACACACACACACACACACACACACACTGTGTTAGTTTGGTTATGTTTTTTAATGTAGGTGACATAAATATTATATTAGTTTCCGGTATATGACATAGTGATTCAACAATTATATACATTATAAAATGCTTACCACGATAAGGGTAATTACCATCAGTCACCACATAAAGTTATTACAATATTATTGACTATATTCCCTGTGCTGTACTTTTCATCCCTGTGACCTATTTATTTTATAACTGGAAGTTTATACCTCTTAATTCTCTTCGCCTATCCACCCATCCCCCTAACCCCCTCCCCTCTGGCAACTACCAGTTTGTTCTCTGTATTTATGAGTCTGTTTCTGTTGGTTCGTTTATTTTGTATTTTAGATTTCACATATGAGTGAAATCATATATTTGTCTTCTCTGACTTATTTCACTCAGCATAATACCCTCTAGGTCCATCCATGTTGTCTCAAATGGCACTATTTCATTCTTTTTTATGGCTGAGTAATAATCCTGTGTGTGTGTGTGTGTGTGTGTGTGTATGATATCTTCTTTACCCATTCATCCATTGATGGATACTTGGGTTGCTTCCATATCTTGGCTATTGTATGTGATGCTGCAATGAACGTAGTGGTACATATATCTTTTCAAGTCAGTGTTTTTGTTTTCTTTGGTAAATACCCAGAAGTGGAATTACTTTATTGTATGGTATTTCTATTTTAAATTTTTTTAGGAACATCCATACTGTTTTCTTTAGTGGCTGCGCCAACTTACATTCCCACCAATAGCGCACGGGGGTTCCCTTTACTCCACATCCTTGCCAACATTTGTTATTTCTTATCTTTTTGATACTAGCCATTGTGACAGGAGTGAGGTGATGATATCTCACTGTGGTTTGGATTTGCATTTCCCTGATGACGAGTGATGCTGAGCATCTTTTCATGTGTCTGGTGGCCATCTGTACATCTTCTTTGGGAAAATGTCTATTCAGGTCCTCTGCCCATCTTTTAATTGGATATTTGTTTTGGTTTGGTTCTTCTTACAGTGAAATAAGGCACTGTTATTTCCCTTAACAATTCTGTTAAGTATATATTTTTCAGACCAAAGGATACTAAGATTCAGACAGAGCAAGCAGCTGTGGGTATTTTAGTGGCAGGAAAAGGAATGTAGTAAGTAGGAAGATTTTCAAACATGTTTTCAATGTATTCAAATACCAACCAAATCCTAGTTGTCCCTCTCCAATGGAATTACTAGGATTATCTGGCTTGGACAGTCATTTTCCTATCATCTTTAATTCATTTATTAGCTTCAAATTTTATCACCATAATAAAATTATTTAATAACCGCCCACATGCAAATCTCTGGTCTCCAAGCTCACCCCAGTCATTGCAGGAGGAGACTGCCTGCCTACTCTGATTGAATTTTCATTTTGATTGGCGTCTTTCCAAAGGGATTACTTCTACTAAGCCCTCTGCTGATGGCAGTTGTAAATCGATACACTACTGTACACTTGAACATCACCAGTGACAATATGCACTGAGCACAATCAGTGGGAAAGGGAAGACAACTGGTTTACAAGCATGAAATAAACAACTCATGAATGTTCATCCGAATATCCACATAGCACATCTTATCTCTCCCAACCCCCAAGATGCTTCAGGGCCACACCAGTAATCAATATTTCCCAGAAAAGTAGGTTCCTGGAGAATGGTTACAATCGGAGATCCACTTGTTGCTGAGTGATTTAAAGTGGAGGGGCATAAAAATGTAAGGTTTTCTAGGTTCTCAGCTGAAGGGAAGTCATATGGCCCGCTAAGAATTTAGCATCAAGAGTCAGTTTAAGCCAAGTTTGAAGTCTGGCTTTACTCAATTTTATTCCCCAACTTTCTAGTTCTTCCTTGTCCTCCAAAATTCATCTTCAGTGAGATGGGTTTGGTGGTGGTGGTGGTTCTTTCTGAAGCTGATCCCAATTCCTGGCCCCCCAACCCACAGAGTTGGCTGTGCCTTTTTTTTTTTTTTTTTTTTGAGTGCACCACTCTTACAGTCCTTAATCACATTTGTGTTTTAGTTATTTTACTTACTTCTCTTTCTCCTCCACTTGCAGCCAGGGGCAGTCAAGGAGGGGGACAGTAGAGCAGTTTCAAGAACATGGGATATGAAGTCAGAATGCATGGATTTGAGTCCACTTAGCTCTATGACTTCCTACCTGAATGAACTCACTAACCTCTCTTTGCTTCATCTTCTTCATCTGTAGAATGGGGATAAGTTCATAAGGTTGTTGTATTAAGTGAGTAAAGCAGGATAAAGTACTTAGTGCCGGGGATATAGGTAGTGCTCAATAAATAAAGTATAGCTCCTAAGTACCTTTGCATCCTTTAGGGTGTAACTCAGTACATGGCAAAGAGTTCTCAGTAAATTTTGAATGAATGAGTGAACAGTGTAGCCTCCAACAAACTCATTTACTTCTCTTGCCTCACATCTCTTTGCTAAAATGAGATTGTTAATTGAGCATCAAGGTCCCTGTTATGAAATCAGGTTCTCAAATTGCTCAAGGTCTTCAGTGGTGGGGGGAGAAGTTACTAAACAATTTCAATCTGTTGATTATACTTATAGCTGTTTGTCAGAAGGGACAAGCCAGAACGAACCAGTCCTAGTGGATACTGGAGAAACCCTTGAGTTCAAAAGCATAGTGCTGGGCTTCAGACCATGCAACAGAATACACTGTGTGCAATATTTTTCTCTCATTTGGCTGAACTCAGGCTTCCCGTAGCTGAAAGCAGATGGCACGAAAAAGCTTATGGTGTGGAAAGCCAGTTTTCCGGGTATGAAAAGAACGGAGAGAGTTGGAGTGCTTAACTTCCTGCCTCTGCTAAGGAGTGATGAAGATAAAGTCCAAAGTGTCCTTTGGGCCTCCTCGCACTCCAAAACCCCAGATTACCTGACTTGGACCGGGTCCTGGTGTTAAAGGGCTCCCTGGGATGAGAAACCCAGAATGATATTAGGCAGTGATTTATAGTCATTTACTTTTAGTGAGAAAGGGAGCAATGTTTTCTTAAAATGTCACTCTAAGAAGTCATTGTTCAAAGCGTACCAACTAGGCTAATAACTGTGTACAGATCATATCTATTGTTTGTTTCAAAATTCACTTTTGTTTAAAAAAAAAAAGGAAAACACATAACTGAATTGAAAGTCATCCCATATTCCATCTTCTTCTGTTACCCAAGCCAAGAGATAGCCATATCCAGGCACTACTGTTCAGGAACCCAAATTCCAGAGTCAGTCTCGCTAGACTTCACTTTACTCATCCGTAAAATGGCAATACCTACCTTAGAGGTTGTTGGAAGGATTAAAGAAAATAGTGTAGCAGCACTGAAGTTTCTTGTCCAATCATAACCACAGCATTTATTGACTGTTCTCTCCATTCAAAACCCCAGTTTTGGCAAAAAAAAAAAAATGAAAGCGAAGTGAGGAGTTTGAGACCGCCTAGGACATCTGCAGAGTTCTCAGATGAATCACGGACCTGTCCTTCGTCCCCTCCTTCAAATCTAGAGGATACCATTTCTTCCATGCTCAGCTGGGTTCCCTGCCCAAAGCCTGGTCGGCGTCTGAAAAGAAGAAATACATTAGGACTGCTAATCCTGAAAGAGCACTGAAGTAGTTTCCCATTATCTCTCTGCCCCTTTAAAAAATGGCAAATTTTGATAGGAAATTGGTGGAAAGAGCGCCACTGGCAAATAAGAAATCAATCCAGAGTTCCTTATGCTGGTTGCGAATCCCGCCCCCATATGCTAAGTAATACTGAACATTAGATCATTTGCAAACACTGCATTCCCTTCTTCAGATCTTGCGTTTAGGTCACCTTCCTCCAGAAATCCTATTTCCTGAAACAGCTTAGATCCAGAAAAATTACTGATTGTCTGCTTTTGCCTCAAATCCTCATACCATTTTTTCCCCTAACTTTTCATTTAGATTATTTAGTTCACTGGGCAAGAAATGAACCCAGTGTTACAGATATTTTGCCTCTGAGTCTTGCACATTTTTAGTCTGCCATAAATGTTTCATCATAGAAACACTTCATTTATGTTTGTTAGCCACCAGTCAGTTTGTAAAATAGCAACCGTTCCTTCAAAATCTTTGAATATTATTGAAGAAAACCGAATAGAATTCAGAGAAGCTGGGGCTTTTGTTGGCTCTGGATGCTCTGTGACCACTGAGGCAACTCATTTGGCTAAGAATGAATTTACCATTATCTGCAAAGTATTTCCTACCCCTTGGACAACAAACTTTACAAAATGATTGTGACTGCCTTGACCCACACCATCCAAGCTCACCCAGTATGATCTTCCAAAGACAAAGGCACTAACTATCTCATGCCCCCATCAGAGAGGACCTTGAACTTTCTCAATAATGGTGTTGCTGCCCCTTTTCCAGTGACCACTTCTTGGTTGCAGTTCACGCGTGTATTAATCGTAGTGTGGTCTGAATGACAGAATGAGAGCCTTGACAAGAATCAACCCACATACCCGCTGAGATAGATAACGTTTCTGTTGTATTCATAAAACTTCCATAGGAGAATCAGCATTCAATTATGTTTTTTAAAGATTGTATCTATTTATTTATTTGAGAGAGAGAGAGCATGCACACTCGAGCTGGAGGTGGGGAAGCAGAGAGCGGGGGAGAGGAACAAGCAGACTCCACTCAGAGCATGGATCCCTATTCCGGGCTCAATCCCACGACCCTGAGATCACAACCCAAGCGGAAACCAAGAGCCAGACACTCAACCCACTGAACCACCCAGCCGTCCCTCAATTACGGTTTTTAACAGCCCTTACTGAAAAAAAGGTTTTCCTTGTACAAAACTTAAATCCCCACATACTGAAACTTAAGCTCATTTCCTTGTGTTCTGTTTTCATGATCAAGGGAGAAACCTCCACCCCAGCAATCCAATACTTCTCTCCAGGTTTTCTTGATTAAATGCCCAAGTAGGTAATCAGAGGCCTTGAACTCTTGATGTTGCAGCTGCTATGGCTAATTAAATGGCAAAGAGCTGAATTCATAGATATGATTAATACCATCAGGATGCTCTATGGTTTTAATGTTCATAAATTATGACTGAACAATAAAATTTTTATATGGGTTATAGGATTTTTCTTAAAGATCAGAATTAATCAGTGTGTTCCCCATTGACTTTATTTGTTTATTTGCTTTTAAATATAAACCAGAGGTGGCTTTAGGAAACTCTATAACTGAAGTTGTTAGAGAACGATCCCAGAGAGAGGGCACAGTGAAGACCAAGCCACCATCCTAGTGCAATGCAAATCAGGAGAGCCAATCCATTTCTAGAAAATTGGTTCTGGAGACCTTTGTTTCTGAAGCATAATTCCCCCAAGTGATCTGACTAGGAGAGACTCTTTGCCAGCTAATAAATGTATCAGGTCCAGTAGTCACTCTTTCTGTCCCTGGAATTCCAGTGGGACATTGACAGGATTTCTTTAAATTGCATTTTTCTTCCTGCTTGTAGTTAAGTGGCAAGAGCCTTTGCTAATGGCTTTTCTCTAATCTCCTCATTTGTATTTCTATCCAGTCGTTTCTCTGAGCTTTTGGACATAATTAGACGGACACGAAGGGTTGGTACTTGCTGCCCGGTCTCTTAAATACCTCCTCTGCTGCCCTACTCGGTTAATGGTGAGATCCCAGTGTTGCTTGACCTTGGTGCACTTGAACCTGTCTCCCTTTCCTCCCTTTGAGCTCATCATCAGTCCTTGACCTGGTAACTGGTCACTGAGAGGTTCTGAGGGACCGCTGAAGTGAAGATGGAGAGATAACTGGCAAGTGGCTCCAATTATGTTTATCTTCAGGAAGGATGGGTGTTTGAAAGCTCTCATTTTCAGAGTTTCAGACAGCCAACTCCTTCCTGCTCAGGAGGTACTGAGACTGCTCCTGATTAGGCTGTCTGAGTTCTCTCATTTTTACTCATCACAGTCACATCTGTTTGGGTTTCTGTCTCTCTCCTGGAGATGCCTCTTGAGAGCAGATCCCCTCAGCTTCTTTACAGCTCATCTGAGGCCTGCCAAAAGAGATTGGCAGAGAACGATCAGCATTCTATGCTCTGATAACTCACATAACTCTCCCTGAAAAGAACGCTAAAACCTGGTTCTCAAGTGAACCCGTGAGGAATGGAGCCAAAGAGACTTGTGGTATTTTTCTTTGGAATCCAATTTAGAGTTTATATTCTGGTGGGGTGAGAAGGGAAAGCAGGGGGTGGGGGGGAGTATGAGGAGAGAAAGAATAAGAGGTAGCAGGGACAGGGGCGTATACCAAAAAATCGTAGGCTCCAGAGGCAGAAGGACTTTAAGGAACATCTCATCCAGAGATTTTCAAACGTTTTGGTTTTAGCAGTGCAATCTTTCTCGTTATTTTTCTTCATAAGAAATCATACAGGGGCGCCTGGGTGGCTCAGCCGGTTGGGCGTCCAACTCTTGATTTCGGCTCAGGTCACGATCTCAGGGTCCTGAGATGGAGCCCTGAATCCTTGGGCTCCGCGATTAGCTGGGAGTCTGCTTGAGATTCTCTTCTTCTCCCTCTGCCCCTCCCCCAGCCTGTGTGCGCTCTCTCTCTCTCTCAAATAAATGAATAGACCTTTAAAAAAAAAAAATCATACAGTGAGCCCCGGTATATAAAAATAGATGAATGCAGAGGTGCTATCGTTGAAACATGGGTGAAGGAACTTACATCCCCTCCATCTACTCTTAGGGCTCTGCAGAATACAATTTGAAAGCCATTAAGATTGTCTAAAGGATGACTTTAAGGATGGGAAAACTGTAGCGCCAACCAAGGTCACACAGCTGACTAGCGGCAGAGACAGGATTAGAACAAGCCTCCTGTCACCCAGGCTAGAACTCTGTGTGAGTGGAGCCCGAGAAAGGAGCTAAGGGTGCTTTCCTCCTGAACATGATCAAGGAGAGAGCTTGGTGGACAGTGCAATGGGAAGAGGAGGTCCAGGAGGAGTAAAGGTGAGTGGACCCACCCAGCGCAGAGCAATTGGGAGCCCTGGGGTTAAGCAGGGTACAGTATGAACTGGTAGGAACAAAGCAAGACAGGAGAAAAAGGCACTGTGGAAATAAGTGTCAAAGGAAAGTTCTTCACTCTCCCACTCAGATTCCATAGTACTGGTGGGGTGGCAGTCAGACAGAAAGGAAAGGCAAAATATGCTTCTCTAGGCTGGGCTCTGGTTCTTTCTTTCCTTCTGCCTTCCTAAGGTGAATGGGGTTTGGGCCCAGTTCTCCTTTGAGAATTTGAGACTTAAATTCACTCTTCTCGGGAGTTGAGAAGCACCTGTGAAATACATATGGGAATCAGGAAAGGAGGAGAAATATCCGCGTAATTAATGGTTAAGCCAATTGCATAGTATGTTTTGGACCCAAAGTCAAAATGGCTTTCCTTCCCCTTTCCCCTGAATGATTCCCCCTCTAGTCACAGGCCTCTGTGGGTTCTATTAAGGGAGGAGACAGGAGAATTCTTGTGGTCTATAGGCAGACAGGTCACAGAGAGTTAGAGGCCCAGGTGCTCAGTGGAAGGTAAAAGCACACTGAGAGGGAGTAGGAACCTCTTAAGGTCCATTCCACACTCCAAATTATTTGGCCCTGCTCAGATCTTCTTCTGAGGCCTCTTTTGGTGAGATTATTTCCCTTCATGGTAACTAGAATTTGAACCCCTTACATTCTGAGCCAGGAAACATCCTCCTCCCCTTAAGAAGCAATGTAAACCAGTGGCTCGTCAATTATTTTCAACAAACTGTTGATTGAGCACAAACTATGTAACAGGAACTGTGCCAGGAGGTGGGAATAGAGTGGTGACCAAGACGCAGTCCCGATTTTCAAGGCGTTCGAGGTCCAGGGGGAGCCAACCAGGGTTTTTCCCTCATGAATTAATGTCCAAAGAAGTGGTTACTTGAATTGACTTGAGGTGCTGAAACTCTCTTCCACCCGGGCCTCCGTGAGCTTTTGGGAAAGCCCAAAACACAGAGGAGTCCACTAACCTGCAGGGAATTTCAGACCATTAGGCACGACTCTCCTGTAACCCTCCACCTCGGGCCCTGTAACCTTCACCCCAGCCTGTCTTTGCAGACCCCTATCAGCGCTTCTGCTAGGGCCACAGACATTTCAAGACTGGGGACAAGTGGAAGGGAGGTGGCAGTAACCTCCCCTGTGGAGCAGGGAAATCTACAGCAGGGTCAGGTGACACAGCTCTGATGGGCCAAGAAGCCTGACACAGTTTCCCAGTTGGGAGCTCAGGCAAGAAAAGAAGGACTGGGGTCTCGGCATTTGGTTTTGTTTGCATCAATAGCAATTCGGAAAAGATCTGAAAAGGGGGGAGGGAGAGGTCCAGTAAGGAGTGTAGTGGCAGCTCGGAGACAGCAGCCCTGCTCTTGGCAGCTTCCTTTCTGGCGTTAGAAATCAAGTAAAATAGTAAAAGAGTAGTGTCCGTTTGAAGATGGGGATGTGGATGGATCATTCTCTTTGTTGCGTTCTTGACCTCGAAACTCCTCTTTCTTCTCCAGATTAAAATATAGAACAGGGAAAGGACAGAACCTGTGAATAGAGAGAGTCGAGCAAAAAGCCAGACTTGATTCCTGAATTGGAGGGAGAGAGGCTGCTAGATCTGGAGGAGCAGGAAAAAGAAAGAAAGAAAGAAGTTAGGAGATTGGAGATGGGCCAGGGCTTCAGTAACGCGGCTCGGCGCTGCATTTCCCAAATACTGCTTTCTGTACACCACCCAAGCTCTCCGCTTGGATCCCAAACCCAAACCAAGGATTTGGGGCAAGAGGAAAAGCGGGGTTCGGACCGCACATATTGGCCTGTAATGAAAAGTCAGCAAAAACCACTGGGGGGCAGCGTGGTGTGCGGGCGCAGCTCTGCAGTGCCCCTGCCGCCGCCGCCGCCGCGAGGGCTGAACCCGTCTGCGAGCCGTGGCCTCTTTCCCGAAGGGCTACAAGTGTCGCCATGCGAAATGCCTGGCGGGGGGTGTGTGTTTGGGGGAGGGGGCTGGTGTGAGTCGGCGACTGGGGCAGGGGCCTGGCGAACTTCCCAGGGGCGCAGCCCCGGGCAGTGCGGCCCGCTAGGAGTGCAACACTGACAAACAGCCCCCCCGCACCCCCACCCCCCGCACCCCACCTCCAGGCAACCCCCGGCTCCTCCGGCCCAACTACCTCCTCCCGGGGCCCCTCCATCCCTGCCTCCTCCCGAAGCTCCGTTCTGGAAGCGGAGGGCAGGAAGCTTCGGGCGGTGGGGCAGCGCCGGAGCCCCTACAGGTGTGAGCCGGCGCGGCCCGCCGGGGCCTCCGGGGGGCGGGGCGGCCGGGAGCCAGCGGGCTGGGCTCCGGGAGGGAGGGGCCGCCGGGGGAGGGGGGCCTCGGGGAGGCCGCGGCGCTCTTCCGGAGGGTGCCTGCGGCGACTGGATTCCTATGCAGAGACTGTGCCGCGCCCAGAGCAGCCGCCGCCACCGCCGCCGCTGCCGCCGCCGCCGCCACCGCCGCCGCCAAGATGCGAGGCCGTTACCTGTTTGATCCCCGTCGGCCAGCTGGCACGGGCCAACTTTTCCTGATCATCAGGCCCCGAAGTTGCAAGGACTAGTCGGAGGCTCGGAGGGGCCAGGGCGAGGGCGCGCTCCCCACCCCACCCCCCCGCGCGCTTCCTCCTTCCCCCCCTCCCCTCCCGCCGCCCGCGCTCGCGGCCTCTCTCCCGCCCGCGCCGCTCCCTCCGCCCGCCTCCCTGCTCCGGCCCCCTCCGCGCGGCACAGGGCGGGGGGTGCCGCGAAACTCCGACCCGAGCCACTTGGACTCGCACAGTGTCCTCGGGGCGCAGGGGCCGAGCGCACGCAGCCGCGCCGCGCTGCCTCCGCCGCCAGTCTCGCCGCGATCCCGGCCCGGGGCTGTGGCGTCGGCTCGGACCCAGGCAGCCCGCAGCCCGCGCGGGAGCCGGACCACCGCCCGAGGAGCCCGGACGGCATGCTGAGCCCCCTCCTCGGCTGACGGCCGAGCGCGGAGAAGCCCGGGCGAGCGCCGGCTAGGGAGACGAGGGCGGCAGCGGCGCGAGACCGAGCGGACGCGCCGCGGAGGAGCGGGAGGCGGAGGCGAAGGCGAAGCCGGAGAGGGGCCGCCAAAGAAGTGGTGGTGGTGGGCGTCGTGGCCATGGCGGCGGCTATCGCCAGCTCGCTGATCCGTCAGAAGAGACAAGCCCGCGAGCGCGAGAAATCCAACGCCTGCAAGTGTGTCAGCAGCCCCAGCAAAGGCAAGACCAGCTGCGACAAAAACAAGTTAAACGTCTTTTCCCGGGTCAAACTCTTCGGCTCCAAGAAGAGGCGCAGAAGGAGACCAGGTTGGAAGGGGCGCTTGGCCGGCTTTGGGTTCCCCCCCATACTTTACGAGTGTGGAGGGGGCTGGAGGGCGTGTGTATAAGCGTAGGTGAGTTTGTCGGGGGCCCATCTGGTGCGGATGTGGCCACCTAGCCGGGGTGCGTGCGTGGGAAGCGATGGCTTTCTCGCCGCGTTCGTAACGGTAACTGGCTTGCTGCATTGCAACTGCCGTGGGACAGGCGCAGAGCCGGGGGGCCAGACCCGGCCCGGGAGGGGGGCGCCGTCAGCTTCAGACGTGCCACATGTGTGCACGCCCGGGGGCTCTGGCACGCGTGACCCAGACGTGGCCGCCGTGTGTGTGTGTGTGTGGCGTGGAAATTGCAGGCGCCGAGCTGGGCAGACACCGCTGCCCGCCCTAACGAACCCGAGAAACCCTCCTTTGCCTTTACCCCTGCAACTCTCACCCTTCCCCTGATCCAGTTTCCACCCCCAAGGGCCTTGGGCTTCGGCTCTCTAGGCATTCTGTTTCTTTGATCACTTTTAAGCTTATCGGGACAGACTTGACTTGTGGTGCACCCTTGAAATATTTGCTGCGGGGGGGAGTGGATTCCTAGAACCTTGTAGCCAAGAGCTTAGTGATCTGGTTAGACTGGTGAAACTGGTTACTTGCTACTAAAATGCTGGATTGAAGAGAGAATTTAAACTCATGGCCAGATTGTAGGTCCTTTGGAACCTATTCCGTGAGAAGAGTAGCGCGATATTCCGGTGCCAGGGGGAATTTCACACAGCTCTAGGTGTCAGGTTGCGTCAAGGTAGAGCTTCAGGCGAACAAGCAGCTTATTTGGCCGTTCTTCACCAGATGAATCCTGTACGCTCTTTTCTTACTTTTAACTAGATAAATGGTACAGAATTGCAGACTTATTCATCAATTTGTTCTTTCTCTGTGTATGTGTTCCACACACTATGGAATGGAAACGCAGACATCCATTTCCTGCTTGCTCGAAGTTTTCAAGGCATTTGCTGTGCATTGGGCTTGTTTTAAAAAGGCTGAAGCTGTTGCAAAGCATGATTATGTGGCCTGAATAATCACATACATATGATTTCGGTGCAGGTGTCTGTAGTCAGTAAAAGCAAATTTTGGATAACATGGCTGTTATTGGTGAATTAGGTACTTTATTATCTGTGGTGATTCATAATTGAAAATCATTGTAATTGAGAACCCATGTTTTAGATAATCATATTTCTGATACTAAATTTGAAAATAAGTATAAACTAATTTTCTTTTCCTCCGCACCAACAAAAACCCCGCTCTTTTTGCACCCCTTTTTCCCTGAGGATAATTAACACGATAGGGTATGGTAATGGTTGGGGTTTTTTTTCTCCTCTTCCCCCCCCCTTTTTTTTTTTTTGTATCACAGCTCAGTTTTCCAAATGTAAGTCCTTTGACGGGGTTCCAGACTATTTATGCATTTTCAACACTCTCAGAGTAGAGGGGACTATTTATTCAAAGAGCGATAATTCTGAGAGAAGTCTTTGTTAGTGTGTTTTTGGTCCCTGGTTGGCAAACCACTCTAAATTATCTTCGTATTTCTCCTTCTCCTTCCACATGAGAAGTGGCACATCGTTAAAAGGCAGAATATGCCATTTGCCAACCTGTTCCGAATGCTCAATGAAATAGAGTACCACTCTGTAAGCCAGGGGACCCGCTCTCAGAAACTAGCTGCCGTCAGAAGCCTTAGGGCTTTCCCAGTGTTACGAGGTAGAAATCAAAGGTTTCTTCAGTTTGGGGATGTCCTCTGAAACTTGGGAGTTTGTTTGCCTGTTTCCTTTCAGAGGACTCTTTAAAGTTGTAGTGTGACCTTTTACACTAAAGTTTGTAAATGAAATTAGAATTTGGAATTCTGAGTCTTTTCAACTATGTACGCGCAACTTACCGACTGATCCAAGTCCTCATTCTCTTTGCAGAGCCTCAGCTTAAGGGCATAGTTACCAAACTATACAGCCGACAAGGTTACCACTTGCAGCTACAGGCAGATGGAACCATTGATGGCACAAAAGACGAGGACAGCACTTACAGTAAGTGACTGCAGAATAAATAGTATCTCCCAGCATGTTGTTGACATTGTGTGTTTTCTTTATTATTATTATTTTTTTTTTAAATTAACAACCCTTGCGAAATTCTGACCCGAACGCAAAAAATACAGTCAACACTTCCATCCTGTTGATGCACGTTAACCTCAAGGAAGTTGAACGTGAAAATATGTAAAATAGTGAACTATAGCAAATAATGTTGACACCATCTGAAGAACCATCCAAATGTCATCTCCATGGTAATCTGGATAGATTTATGGCTGTCCTTTGGATTTTATTACTTTTTTCCCACAGAAAATTTACTCACCCACACACTGATCCTGAAATAGCACGTTATCTCTACTCTTAAGAACCGGTCTCATCCCAAGAGAGAGGAGTGGTTTCGTGTCATGAGAATTCATCATTACAAGCTTTCACTTCTGCTCCCCCCGCTCCACACACACTGATAACTCTGAGACTAATTGAGATTTTAACAATTGAGATACCTCCACAGGTGGGTGAAGGGATTTCTTTTAGTGCTTTATTTATTTATTTACTTTTTTACCATGGTTTAAGTAAAGACCAAGTTGGGACCATAATGGTGAACCTAAAAAAGGAAACACATCAAAAATGAAGTCAATTTTATTTCTAATTATTGAAGTTATGTGATTATAAGATGTTACATAACCTTTTTATCACGTATGCTTTTATTTGTCTGAAGTCATAGAAACAAACTCACAAATAGTGAAGCCCTCTCTTCCCCAATAATTGGTGTTTTCTTGCCATTGGCAGATTTCTGCAGACCCATTCACTGTTCCATGAGGCTGAAACACCTAGTTCTCACAATTCATTCTCTGTTTTCCCTAATTTATATTGCATTTTCCTCAGACTTCGATAATTTCCCAGAAACATCCCCTTCGTCCGCTAAGAAAACAGCCAAGGAAAGCCGATCAGAAGGCTAGCAGCCTTTTTAGAGATGGTCAGCTGTAGACAGCGAAGCCATAGACAGGGGTCCCAGTGTTAAGTGTCAAAAGTTTCTCACCTTTTAATAATGCTTCCTGGGCTGATGGCCAAGCTATGACCTCAAGAGGAAGTCACCTTTAATTACCCTTGAAGAAAGCCCTGGTGGTACCTAGGATGAAAAACATCCATACTGAATGATTCTTCGCTGTTTTGCAAAATGCTGTGTTACTGTTGTGATATTAAAGTTCTACAGTGAATACCCTAGGTGTTGTTTTGTGCATACTCTTCTATTTGAAAAAAAATTAGTCAAGTGTAACTAGAGGGTTTTACTATAATCGTATAACAGACATTAGTACATAATGATCAGCAATAAAACATTCTGATAAATTATATGTACAAATCAGTGTCTAGGGAAGCAATTAGGGGGGTTGTGAGCTGGTCTGTTTTTCGAAGTGCCTCAGCAAAATGGATCCATTGGGCATTATTGAAAGGAAGTTTATGATTAGCTGCTCATGAGCCCCACCCAGTCAGGTTTCCCCCGTCTATTTTTAACATCTTCTCTACATTAAAATCAGAGAAAAAATTATTTTGGGTCTAGTGTTCACATGTGTTTCTTGAAAAGGAAAAACTTTTTAAAAGTTAGTGCATTGGTTCTGTTTTGTAAACAGCAATATGCCAAATGTATCAAGATCACAGGGTATGCAGTCATTTTAAGGTACACACACACACACACACACACACACGCACAGGCACACAAATAGACGTATGTAAATCAAGACTCTTGTTTCCTACAGGGGAGCTTTAAATCATGTAGTAGGTTTTACTCTTCGGTTCCTACATGTTCATAGCTTCTGCCTTTGGTTGTCTTATACCTCTGACTGATATGAATGGCATTTCTGTGTACTAATGATATTGTAAGACCTTGAAAGAGCGCAGCCTGATAACCAGAATCTGTGTTTAGGCAGAATGAAATAATAAGAGGTAAGTCAACGGTGGTAAGTATTACCACAACATGAAGCATTTGAATGAAAAGTACCTCAGAAGAAATAGCAAGTCTGTGGGGCTTGACTTTACCCCAGATGCCAAATGTGACCAGAGGCCAGGGGACTAGCTAATCTTCCCAACTGAGGGTATTGTAGGACATAAGTCAGCATGAAACAATGTTTCATGACTAAAATGATTATTAAAATGATCATCGGGGCACCTGGGTGGCTCAGTCGTTAAGCGTCTGCCTTCGGCTCAGGTCATGATCCCAGGGTCCTGGGATCGAGCCCCACATTGGGCTCCCTGCTCCGCAGGAAGCCTGCTTCTCCCTCTCCCTCTGCCCCTGCTTGTGTTCCCTCTCTCGCTGTCTCTCTCTGTCAAATAAATAAAATCTTAAAAAGAAATTAAAATACTTCAAAAAAAAGAAAATGATCATCATTACAATGGAAGTCTAGCCATGTAAATTTATTCTTTTTTTTCCTCTAAAGCCAAGCAATTTTCTTGGCATTCATTCATTATTTTAAATGAGTAGAACAAGAATACAAGTTGTTTTTTCTTCAACTGTAACTCTTTCATTTATATAGTATTTCCTTAACACATATTCCTGATACTGTGTTTGTATTTTTCTTGTTTTTATTAATTTTTAGTACCTCTCATCATTTTTTTTTTCATTGAGTTCAAATTGATTTGACAATATTTTAATTCTGATGTGGTAAGCGCAATCATGATAAAACAAATTCGTTCACATTTACCCAGGTAGATCTGTTCCTAAAAACATATATTTGATATTATGCATTTAAGCTGACCTTTGATAGATTTATTATAATGGTAGATGTCCGTTCAATAAAATCTCATGAGCAAATCAGCCATTGTAAATTATGTATTTCCCCCTGAAAAGGAAAAGATGATAGACATTTCGTGGCAGCAGTTTTATTATTATCTTGGGTGCAATGAGGGCTATGTTAAAAGAATAGGCAACTTTCCCTTCAAATCTCCAGCAGTGTTACTAGTTCAGTGTGTCCGGTCTCCCCAGTCTGCAGTAAGATATACTTCTGTTAATTGCTCCCTTTGAGAAATTGACCTTAGCCCAACTAATGAAGAAGGATGACCTCAGTGTCATATCCAGTACACATTAAGTGCCAACTTGTGCATGTCTCTGAGAAAATGGTCCCTTCAAGGTAGAAGGAGTTTAATTGGTTTTATATAGACACAAAAGAACAAGAAACAAAAGTCCTTTTATTTATTAAAAGCTTATTCGAAACTTTGACGGAAATAAAAGAAGAGATTTTTGGTATTTAATGAATGTGTTTTAGATACACAAGTGAAATCAATTGTTTTCTTCTCATATTTAGAATATTTTCATCCTAATTGAAATAACGTCCAGGAGGAAGTACTCCAGATTTAGAGAAACACAAGCACATAGGAAAATAATGATTCTGCCCGAGCTTACCCCTGATAAAATTTCTTTGCATTTTTATCTGGAAAGGCTGACCCTTTAGACTTTCAACCAACCTAGTTTATGATCTATCTTGAATGTCTAAAGAAAAGACAAGACTGAACTAGGATGACCAGCCGCTATTTTTCCTGCTTTCTTCAGTTTTGTTTTGTTTTGTTTTAGAGTGCTGATTTTTGTTTTTGAGTGGGGTGTCACAGAAATTTATGGTACACAGTGAAAAATTCATGCTCTCCTGTATGGTTAATACCATTAATCAGGAATAGATAATCCCGGCCATGGATTACTGATGGATTTTGCTTCTCTTCTGCCTCCTGCTATCTGATGTTTGGAATTCAAGCATTTTATTGCTCATTAAAACCCACACCAGAGTGGTTGAGGCACGTGGTGAAAAGCAAATCTTTTTTTTCTCTCTCTTTCTTACCTTTTTTTTTTTTTTTGCTTGTTACCAGCTGCATTAAGAGAACTAAGGAGGTTCTGAATGTTGTGAAAAACGAGGTTCTAGAAACAGTTCTGAATTTCATATATTACTGCCTGTCCTCTATGACTATGACCGAACTAGGATTCAGACACAAGCTGGTATTCTAGTTGTCTGGTGGTACACAGTGGTATGGCTTTTATGCCAAACCCATATGGAAGTTTTTGTTTGATTTTTTAGATCTCAGATTTTTTTAAACAAGAACTTTTATATAATGGGATTGTGATCTATCACATTCCAAAAATATGATCGTATCATGTTTTCACCATACAGATTTCTGTCAATCTGCAAATGTGTGTTGAGCACCTCTGTGAGCAAGGCATCATCAACAGAAAGAGATATATACATGACATAAGCAAAGAGACAGACTCCTTTCCTATGCATTGCATTGTCAAATATAGCATGAGATCCTGGCTTGCAATCTGTGCAATTACTTTCCTTTACCTCACATAACAGAAGGGCACAGCTTTTAATATGATGAGCATTGAATGAGGTGCCATCGGTGGCATGTGGTAGGAACGCTTGTATTTTGAACTGTACAATATGTCCTAGCTCCTCTCTGGTAACACGCTGATTATAAGGGAAATATACATTGTAGGCTCCCCAAGGAATATTTAGCTCTTCATTAATATTTCTCATCCATATTACCCCACCTACTGCAGCAGTATATATATGCATCAAGGTAAGAGAGCTCAGAAAAGCTATTCTTACCCATATGGTGACTCTTTTCATATTCCTGTTCACAGAAATGATAGCAGACCGGTATATCGTCGTCAGTAAACTTACACACCAAGGCAAAAATCATCAACATTGGTCTATGACTCTTGAAAGGTGCACAGGCTAGCTTCAAAAGATGTGTGTGACAAGCACTACGTTTTAAAAATGTACTGTTTTATTTTTATTCACAGTGTAGGAGGGAGTAGACAGCTGGTAGGGGGAGGACGCCCACTGGTTTTCTCCAGTGAGTGGTGTGTGATTGTGAGGAGAGGCTGGGTGTAAGTTTCACGCAATCAAACCTTCAAATGGAGAAATGAAGGCCTCTTTGGTACCAGCTGGCTGCCTACTTACAACTATTTTGCTAAATAAACAAACAAACCTCTTAAGTTCTTCATTTGTATTCCTATCACCTTTGCTACTAGACACTAAAAGCTAGGCACTGTCCCCACCCCCAACGCTATCTTGGAAAATGTTGGTTCTTTAAGAAATACTGAAATACTACTCTGGGAACATAAGACTACAAAATGACTTTTTTTTTTTTTTTTCCCAAGGCCTGGATTTATTTTTGGGTTGTTGCATTGGAAATAATACAGATAATTTAGATGAGGGAGTTAGACTAGTATCTTTTCTAAGATTCTAGGAATCTCTCCCCAACTGGTAGATCATAACCATGTCTGTGAATTTTAGCAGTCATCTAGGGGAGCAGTTTAAAATAGTTCGTTGAGGATAAAGCTATTTAATATATAGACCAATTCCTGCAACTGCAGCTCTCCAAAAGCATCCGGATTCCCTACTTCTGACACTACACAAACCGTGGGCTTGTCTTCCATTTCCCCAGAAATGTCTGCAGCCAGACACCAAGTACACTAAAAGGTAGACGAGGCCCTATCTGTCTATGTGTAAATATATAGACACGGTTTTACCAAGCACACATCACTTTTGGAGGGCCACACCTGCTGGGAACATGAAAAAGCTATGGAATTCAGAATGATAACATTGCTTTCACATTCTTTTTGATTTCAGCTCTGTTTAACCTCATCCCTGTGGGTCTTCGAGTGGTGGCTATCCAAGGAGTTCAAACCAAGCTGTATTTGGCAATGAACAGCGAGGGATACCTGTACACCTCGGTAAGCCTTGACTACTCTAGGTTTCATCGGATGTGAAATAAAATATGTTGCATATGTGTTATCATTGCAGATTTCTGTGATGAGGAAGAATGTTCTTGATGGAAATAACTCATTCGAAAGGACAAATTAACCTCCAGGGAAAGTTATATCTATTGCTAGTTAATCATTTGAAGCTAACGTTTTTGGTATAAAATCAAAGATCCACTAAACTTTTTTGCATATGATGACACTTGGGTTATTATTTTATGTAGCATATCATATAATGCTCTGTCCTGCGTGGCAGCTGTGGGAAGCAAAGCCATTTCTATAACTCAGCTCAACACACATTGATCCATGTTTCCTCCTAAAGAAATTAAGGAGACCTCTTCCTCAAATTAACTCTAGGACATGAGTTCTGGAAGTGTGTCTATTTGTTATCTTCAGTTCAATTAGGTCACGTTTGCTGTCTCTACCCTTTTTCCATCAGGCACATTTCAACCTCTCCATATGTGCAAATTCCTGCTTTTCCCAAGAAATACGTAAACAGTGTGGACAACAATTCAGTTAGGAACATGAGGCCAAATTAAGCTTTTAAAAAATGTTTAACATTTAAATACAGGCAGAAGCGGTACAGTTATCAGGGTGAGGATTTCATTCTTACAGGAGACCACTTAATCTATAAATACTCCATAATCTTCACTTCGAATTTCACATATTTTCAGAAGAGGCTAGGATGTTTAAAGTGGAGAGAACTGCTTGTCAAACTTCCCACCAGACAGCCTTCAAGGAGGCTGTTACCATGGCTGGAGAAATCTATTCCTCAAACTACCAGAGTGGTGAACCTGTAAATACTTGTGCTCTCGCCTGTTCCCTGAATTTATTGCAAAGCCAGGTGTGTAGAAAGACTGTTGGCAGACGTGGTGGAAACCATGTCATAGCCCCGGTTTTCAGAGGCCAGGCTGGGAAAGAGGTGAGAGAAGACTAAGACCACAAAGGGCCCATTCATTTGGCAAACCGGGTAGTCTGTTTCATGTTACCATAGAAGATTAATCACCAGCATAATCCTCCAACCCTGGTCACTCTCCGCTTCTTATCAGGCTATGGCAACGGTCTTGCTGAATAAATGCGGGGGCTTTATTATTTTTACAAATGAAAAATTTGGATTTATCGCTATATTCGTGGTATCTGTCACTTATTAATACATTGCCATTATTATAAAGGGTAGAAAAGGGGATTTGTTTTTCAGATTTGTGTTAAGGTTAGAGAATGTAATAATGCAGGATTTTAATTAACCTCATTTAGATCCACAGACTACCTCAACAGGGCCAGATACAAAGGTAGGTGTTTAATGAAATAAATGCTTGTTTTCTGTAACTACTGTGCAGGCATGGGAAAGAAATGGAATATACAAAGCGTACGTTTGGGAAGGTAAATACCAGATGGCATAGAAACTAATTATTAGGAAATAATTACTGGTCAAGAATCCAGAAGGTTGAATTTTTTTAAATCTTGCAATAATAATTTTAATTTTGGAAATAACATTTAAGTTAGAAGAAGGAAAAAGTCTTGTAAGTTAGGTTATATGTCAGGTGCCCCCACTCAAGAAAATTAAGGCATTTGGTATTACATTTAAGGAACTGATGTCAAAAATTCATAGCCTACCATTCAAATTGACCAGTCTTTTAGCAAACAGGTAAATGCCAACATGAGCTCATTTCTTAGGAAGACTTCCCAGGAGGAATCAGCATTATAGATTGATGGGTTTCCTTTCCATGATGGGCAAGCTGATAGCAAAATGTGGGACACTTTGTACGCATTTCCCATTAAGGAAAAGGAACCTTAAGTAAGCATTTCCTATTAAGGAAAAGAAACTGTTTTCATTAAGGAGGAAAGATGTCTGATTGATAACCCTGGAGTTCATATAGGGAAAAATATCCAGTTAGCGTGCTCCAGGAAAGAATCTGAATCTTCTCCAGGATACATTTTCCACTTCTTATTACTCCTCCTAGGTCATGGTTTGGAGTCCCTTCACCATGTTGATCACCCATTTCATTATCATTTAAAGTATGGTGCCCAGACTCTATTAGGATAGAATCTGTCTTTGTGACTTTGACATCTTGTGTTGTTGCGACCAAAAAGCTACAGGAAATATTATGCCTTATCAAAAGAGAGAGGATCACTCTTCCCTTACATGAAACCATGGCCCTTCTACCGCTGAAACATTGTTGGGTTTGGACAATGACCTAAGGAGGAAGCAAAAATAAGGAAGTGGGGGCTACTGATGCGGGCAAGTAAAAAAAAAATCTATTAGGAAGTTATTGACAATAATCTTGGTGGGGAATGACTAAGGTCTGCCTTAAAGCACTGGCTAAAAGGACACATATTCGTGCGCTGTTTTAGAGGTAGAATCATCAGGATTTGATGGCCAACTGGATTTGGAGGGAAAGCAGGACCCCCATGGGTGGTCAAACATGTATGCTTGCCATTCACTGCACAGATGGACGTGAAGTAGCTTCAGGTAGAGACACTTTTTAAAATTTCCATAATGGCGCGTTATGAGGGGCCCTGGGGGAGAGGGAGAATCTTAGCTTTGGCAATTGGTTTGATGGTGAAGTTATTAACCAAGATGGAGAATAAAGGAAAAAGCAGACCTGGGAAAGAAGATACCCGAGGGGAGCTTGCTATAGATACTTGAAAATATGAACATGGAGTTGGAGAAAGATGTGAGCTAGAGATAAAATGTAGGAGTTATTGCATGTAGGTGGTGGCTGATGCCATGAGAATAGTTGAGAGAATATGTAGCACAAGAAGAAAAGAGAGTTTGTCAAATAATAGTAGGGAATACCATCATGTAAGTGGCCAGCAGCAGAAAAGAACTAATTGTGGCAGATTATCATGGTATTACAAAAGCTAAGAGGGGAGAGAGTTTTCAGAAGAGTCAGCAATGTCAAATGCTTCAGAGAAAATAAGTAAAACAAGAACTAGGAATATATCATAGGCAGGTCTTCAGTGGTCTTGACAAGAGCACTTTCAGTGGAGTAATGGAGACAGAAACCAGACTGTAGTGGGTGACTTGAGGAGTGAATGGGAAGGGAGAAGTAGAGGCAGTTTAGGTACAGCATTTCTAACAGGAGAGACATGAGTATTTAGAGGAGGATGCAGGATTGAGGGAGGAATGCTTTCGGGGTTCTTTCGTTAAGACACTTGAATCTACTTGTTAGGTGAAGGGAAAGGGCCAATAGAGGGGAAGGAATTAAAGACATAGGAAATGGGATCCTGTAGGGAGTGGGGTCCTGAAGGAGTTGAGGAGACTGATGGAATTGAGTGTAAGTGAAAGGATTAGATTCACCTGGATAGGAGGGAGGCTGATTCTGCAATAGGAGCCAAAGAGATGAGGACAGATGCGGACATAGGTGTACGAAGCCTGCAGGTGATGGAGAAGAAAGTTGGGGGGTTTCCAGCCCAATGACCTGCATATTCCCAGTGAAGTAGCATGAGAGGTCACCTGCTGAAAATCAGAGGCCTAGGGGTGGCACGAGTGAAGATTTGAAACAGCTGTTTTGGGAAAGGGGCGTGGAAACAGTCTAATGACCAGGGCTGTGTAAACCACAGCACATGGACCCAATCCATCCTATAACCTGTTTTTGTAAGTAAAGTTTACACGCACCCATTCATTTACTTACGGTCTCTGGCTGCTTTTGTGCCTACAACAGCAGAGTTGAGTAGTTGCAACAGAGCCCTTAGGGCCCACAAAGTCAAAATTATTTACTATCTTACCCTTTAGCAAAAAAAAGTTGGCTGACTCCTAGTCAGACAGCGGTTCTCAAACTTAGCTACCTATTAGAATCACCTGAGGACCTTTAAAAAAATTCCAGTCTCTGTGCTACACTCAAACCAATTATATCAAAATATCTAAAGCGGGGTGGGGGGTCTGTGCATGAATATTTTCTAAAACTCCCCAGCTGATGCTAATGGGTAGCCTGGGTTGAAAACCACTGATCTCGGGCCAAGAAAAATGATTGCTGAATAGCACTGAGAACCACCCCCGCTCCCCCCCGCTGCCATGAAGTCAGAAACCATGAATTCATATGCACTTTGTCCTTTATCTGAAATTTCTGATGCTGATATTTTTTCTGCTCTTGCAAACAAATTGACTTTACATTTCTAAAGGACTATTTCTTGCGATGAAGGAAAATGCTGATCCTTGGAAAAGCTCTTATTTCCTTGTATTTCTTTGTATACTTTTGCACTTCTGCTTGTACATCCCTCCATTTCTTTGAAATTCAGTTTTACGTTTTTTACCATTTCTTCCCCCCTTTTGTCCATTACATAAAGAAACAGTACCTCCGTGTTGTTATTGCTACAGAGATAGTAATTTATTTTCCATGATTAATCTCAGAATTCCCGCACTGCATCCTCCCCCCTCCTTTTTTTCTTGTTGCCACGGGGGACAGACTTGATGTAGGCTCAAGTGGCAGTGAGAAACCATCTGTGGCACAGAGAATCATAATTAGCCATTATTTCATAACATATTTACTTTTGTCGATGATAGAACTAAGGCTTTCTGGAACTGTAAGGAAATTATTATTCATTGTGCATAGAGAACTTTGTTCATACCTTTGGTTTTTCTTTACCACTAATGAGTTATACACAAGCTTTTGAGAGTTCCTCAAAACTTCATAGTATAAATATTTAATAGCATAAAGCTGTTTATAATACATATTTCAGAACCAGTTGAAATGAATAAACATTAACTACAGAAAAGCAAGGGTCTTAAATGTGAAAATATTAATAACATCCTAGTATCTGTTTTAATAGAGGAGTAATACCAGATGCTAGAAACAGGATAATAAACTCAAAGCTAAACCAAAAGCATTTTGTTTTGATTTTGGAATGTTCCAGAACTCAGTAGCAGCCTTTTTACCTGCCTAATTACTTAACCTCTCATCAACACTACTTTTCCATTTCCAGAGCACACGGTGTTGCTTGAGTTGTCTGTCGGGGCTGGGGGCACTAACATGGAGACAAGTAGAAATCCTTTGACAAGTAAACCTTTTCCATTCCTGTATTTCTAGAGAGGGCTTACAGGAGTGATTTTACTGCCTTGTTTTATGGTCCTGGGACGACTACAGCAAATTAGATGCAAGATCAGAAAGCAGGTCTCTCTGAGAGTCAGCTTGATGCCATGGGAATGAGGCAGCGTGTGTCCCTGAGCCCAGGGGCCCAGGCAGACTTGGAATCTGAACTGTGGGGACCGATTCTGACTTCTCTACGGGATTATTTCCACATACCTTAAATTTACCAAGTTTCTTCTCCCCATCACTGATGCTAATTTTGATGATCCAATCACGATGTTGTCTGATTTTCCACTGTATAGTTCTTGCTTTTTTTTTTTCTTTTGCAACTAGTAAACAATCCATTGGGAAATGCTTTGAGTAAATATTGTGCTCCTAAAAGCCCAGTTTTTAACATTGTATTTTTAAGGTCCCAAACCTCTTTAGAAAAATAAGATAATCATCAAAAATTTGAGAAATGACCATTGATTCTTAGGTATGCCATATAAGTTTACCAATAGTTAAACTGAGGTAGAGAAAAATGAACATGTTTTTCACAAAGCGAGGAAGCATCATGAAAAGTAAGATCCAGCAGCAAAGGATTTTCTGGGTTTAGCATTCTAGTCACTGGCCTTAAATACCATTATTTAATGGAAGGTTAGTTTATATTGTTTGGGTGAATTAAAATCAGTTCTGATAAATGTTTTAACTTCAGACTATGGGTGGGGCATTGGTTTATGTTAAAAGGCCTCAGGTGCTCAGTACATTTTAGCTGTCAACTGCGAGCATACTCTTGTGCAGATTTGTTTTCTTTCCCAGATTTCAGCAAGTGACGATTTAAGATCTAATTTTCAGTGATATGACTTAACAGCTCTAGCCCATATTCTAATATAGGAAGGTTGTTAAAGTTTAGATGAACCCCTCGATCAATTCAGTGTGATGAATGTCCTCCTAGCAAACGTTCGTAATGCGTAAAATGTTCGAGTACTGTTCAATCTATATATCAGCAAGTTCATATAATTTAACTTCTAGGGTTATTGTCATAGAGGCATATAAATTTAATTAGAATTAAACGGAGGGCACTGGTTTAAACATTATAACTGTTTAGGCAAGTGGGATTGACCCAATTATAAAAGGAAATAGATTTAAAATAAACACAAATGCTATTAATATCCAATATAGGAGAACATGATCATTATCAAATCAAAATTGATTTCTTGGATGGATTTTGCATAGAGCCAGTAGCCATCATATATAACACCCCTACAAAACTAGTAGACACAGATTCTAACATCTACTTAAAACCTTAGCTTCTTTGTATACTTCAGTTAATTCACAAAGTGTTGAATTTGATTTGTTTAATATAAAGTTAGAAAAGGGATTGACTATGAAAACTTAGGTTCCCAATTTTGGTGCCCACATCTAACAGACTATTTTGTTTTCAGTGGCCATGGAATTAAACATTTTTGATGGGCATTTTTGTTTCGGACTAAGGAGATTGTAAGGGTAATTAAATGCGTACACATATACTTCTGAGTGACATCACTAAAAATGGAATATGAAGAAAATGAAATTATCTTAAAGAAAAGCAGAGAAAACGAGCACATTTTGTCAGTCAGTGAATGGCTCTGCTAGCTCAAGGAGTTAAATGTTACGTTTTAAAGAGGCTTTCAGTTACCGTGTTGGTGCTGTTGAGGGTAGAGGTCATTATATTTACTGTATTGAAAAATAGACCGTATATAGCTGTATTCATCTTCGATATTCCTTCAGAATACCAGTGAATCAGCATAATTTTCGAACCCAAAATACATTTCCCAAGTCACAGATTATTTCTCATGTTTAGTTCTCTTTGCATTTCATGGAAGTTTCATTCAAATGTGAACGAAAATCTAGCTTGGCAGTATTTGAATATGAAATTAGATAAATCTGGTTGTTTGTACCTTCACAGTCAAGGGCCTTCTCTTTATGGTCTCCATAAAAACATAGCCCCGACTGGTAAATTATTCAGAGTGAAGGTATAGTTTCTTAGGTGGAAGAATGACTGAGGATGGTACTTTCTCAGTAATCAAGGAGACAATTGTAGTTGTAGCTAAATAGAGCGAGATTGGCTCCATATTCTGTTTTTGAGGCCAAGTTGAAAAAATAATCCAAATGAGAGGTCATGGGGCACATATTTAAAAGAATGTCTCACGGCTTTAACTCAGAAGCGAAATTCATATTTGTAAGAAAAAAGCCAGCCTCTTGGAGCTAAAGAATAAAGTAATTGGCAAGAGCAAGGAAGAAGAATTTTAGCAAGTAAAGCCAGATGTAGGGGGGGTAACTCATGCGTGCGCACGTACTTATGCACACATACAACACACATACACAAAGACAAATGGAAGAAACCAGTCTTATGTTCATTACTCTGTTGCTATTATGGGACTAGTTATTTTGGAATTCCCAAAATAAATCTGTTTTAAATATATATCCTACGCTGAACATATAATACCTTTGGAGATTGCTCTAGCACCATATTCGGTAATGCTTACTAGCTTTATAGAACCGAACAAATGAGACCTTTTAGCGACATTTCGTGTAATTATCAAGTGAGTCTCATGACATGAGTCCCTCCCTTCTTATTTGTACAATTTTAATCCACAGTATGGCAAAAGCAAACAGCCAACCAAGGCCTTTTTTCTTATTATCCTTTCCATGAAAGTTGTGTTTTAAAATAGTTTACCTACCAATCCTATACTCATTAAGTAGTAACTGATCTTTCTCCACCCCCCCTTAGTCATACAACAATGTCTAGCAAAAATTTCCTTTTGTTAAACTAATGAAGATGTGTATAAAAAATAAAAACAAATCATACTATTTGTGTCAGACCTTTTGAATATGTAAAATAAGTGAAAGGCCCAATTATAACCTTTCATGGATCCTCTCGAGTGTTAACATTGCCAGATTACCTAAGAAAGTGGATTACTTGGGGGCCCCGGGGTGGCTCAGTCGCTTAAACGTCCGACTCTCGATCTCAGCTCAGGTCTTGATCTCAGGGTCGTGAGTTCAAGCCCTGTTTTGGGGCCCGTGCTGCTGGGCGTAGAGCCTACTTAAAAAAAAAAAAAAATAGTGAATTACTGATACACAAAAAAATTAAAGGCGGCAGCACTGGTTTCAGTGGTTACCCCACTTAAAGGGAATTGTGACTTCCGAACAGGGAAACTTTAAATGAAAGCATTTCTCTGATCATTATAATAGCTGTAACCAAGGTTAATAACTGGCAAGCCCCTGACTAATACATTTAATATGTTTTACCCAGGCTGAATGTGTGAATAGATAACATGTCTGTGCTAAAATTCTTACTAAGTTATTCATCAGATACTCTGATGCTAACTGCTTTTGACAGTCTGGATGTGGAACTGCGGGGAAATCCTCAGTTGATTTCTTGGATAGATTTTGCATATAGCCAGTAGCCATAATATAGAACACCCCCATCCATAAGGGCCCCAGATGTGGATAGGAATTCTGGCTCAGCATAGAACAGGTGTAGCCAGAATTAGAGGGGATGTCCATTTTTACCCAAGAAAAAAATTAGTATAGATATTTGGAAACGTCAAATGTAAATAACCGCAAGGCATTAACAACTTAGACAGCAATAATACAGAGGATGAAAAAAGCTTAACAGGGGGAGGGTATGAATCATCCCATAATACTTTCATAATTGACGATGAGACACCAGAAAGTGACAGTGATCACTTTCAGAAAAGAGATTCCAACTGGTAAAACTCCAATATATATAACAAACACTGTAACAAAAAAGCCTGTGCATAACAAATCCATTGCTCTAATCTGGCCACAAAATCAGCAAGGCTACAACAACAAAAGTGTTTTGGTTGTTTGATTAAAGAAGTCTCAAAAATATTGTGTAAAGTGTTCCCTGGTTCCTGTCCACGTCGTAATGATTCCCTGTAATACAAGTGCTCACGAAAGAGCCTCTGTGCAGGCTGTTTGCACTGAAGAAGATTGAGGTCGAGCCTCCAGAAGACCTGGGAGCTGAGAACTTCTTTACTGTATCACAATGTTAAAGGCAGAGATCTGAAAGCTCCCTCCCCCACCACACACACACCTCTGGTCTCAGAAAGCCCAGTCACACGTCTCAACTCCCAGAGAACCAGAGGCATGAGGTGGTCTAGGAGCTTTGTCAACCAATCAGTTACCAGCTATCCAGGGAACATCCCAAGGTACTAGGCTATAATCTGGCCACAAACAGTGATCACATTGCTCCATACGATGGCTGGAGTTTACAGTCAGTTGTCCTATGTTCAGAGCCCTGATTGTTAATAGTTGATCTACCACAGTAAGGATTGGCATAAACCGTTCCTCCCCAACTTCTGCAGCCTGGCAATGCTATTTTTAGTTCCAAACTCACTGTAAGAAAATGCCATATAGGGAAACAATTTGAATGTCCTTGGGGATGGGGGTGGGTTGAGGGTGCCTCTTTATGGAAATTTACCAGTTGTATTAAATAATATATATTGGATATTTGGCACCACAGTCTTCAGCAGATCACATTAAGACCATGTTTATATGTCATGGGACGGTAAAATTGAATACAATGGAAAAATGGTTTTCAATTATATCAAGAAATGATGTAAGTTGAAGTGCTTTAAAAGTCTTGTAAACATGTGACTCCACTTGCATAACACAAGTGGGTTACAGTGGAGTCAACCAACCAAAGCCTCAAGATATTTCAAAGTCCACCTCCCATGTTTGGACAATGCCACTGGGAAATCTTTCCCTCCAGTTTTCTACAATTTCATCCCGCAGTAGTAGGCGCAGCAAAGAGAAACGATGCTGACCTGTAGACCCCAATACAACTTCTTGGAGCTATAATATGCAACCTATATTAACACCTGCTCTTTTGAGGAATACAAAGTACTTATTTCTCCAGAATGGAATGATCATTTCCTATCATGATTGCTGAAGAAATGGGGTAAGGTTTTGACTCTACCATCTCCTTTTGCTCTGAGATCCCTGTTACTCATGTTACTTCTCTCAGATTAGATGGGTGGTTACATGGGTGGTTAGCGCTAGAGACATTAGGTGGATAAAAAAGCACATTTATGAAAGCTGTTTATTACATTTGCGTTCCTAATATCCCTCCCAACAAGGGAAACCACCCAGCCAACTCATTGTGTTCCTTTGTACTCCTCTATTCCCAAATAGAATAATTTGCTCAAACAAAAAGTTCCGCTCCCAGTAGGACTGTCAATAAATTAAAGCATTTGTATGCCACAAAAGTATTTGAATTTAACAATTCTTAAATTTCATGTAAAAGGCTCAGGAAACACTTTAACTGCTAGTGTCTCTGATCTAGGCACGAGACTTTATTTAAACCAATAATTAACCTTGAGAGTAGAGCTCAGCAGAACTATGATGGGTGGTTTTGCTCAGTACATTTCTTTGCTCTGGACCTTGCTCTGATTTCTGTTCACATGGAGGGCACGCAGAGCAGCATTTTATTGTACATGGTGTGGAATCTCTTTTGGTCTGACTCCTCTCCAGATTTTGAGGTGAGGCTCTTTTCCTCGCCATAGCTGATCATTTTATTCACCACACCTCACTAATAGCATCTGTCTCAAACCTCTGAAACCTTAGTGAGACTAGCAGAGTTTCGACATCAAGGGAGGTTTTTTTGTTTTGTGTTTTTCAATATCTCTAACACATTCTGGTGATGTTCATCAATTTGCATGAACCCCACTCGTGGTTCTTGCTTTCGGAGAGGTAAGGGCTCTGCCTCCGGGGGCTCACGCCTGGATGTGGACGCACAGAGACCGTTTTATAAGCTGCTGGGCGGTAGTGTTGTTTTTTGTGTTGTGTACCATCAAAAATACAAAAAAAGCAAGCGAACAGGTGAGGAATAATCATAGTAAAGAAATGCAAGGATTCCACATGTGTTTGAAACAATTCTGGATTAGATTTGATTCACACTTTTTTTGTTGTTGTTGTTGCAGTCAGGACACCTCCATCTTGGCAGTGTTAGGGAGCTAAAATGAAAATGACATGCAGTTTCTTCCCCAAGGTTATTGGTACTGTGAGTTTCTGACTAGCCTCCAAGTGCTCGGTTCTACCCTCAGGGTTCAACAGCGTGGGAGCAAGTGGCCCAGGCACGTCCGAACGCCTGCCTCCACCTTAGTGCTAAAGATATGCCATAAGATTGCAGAAATTCAGTGAATCAGCAGAGATTATGGGATGGCACATAGTTTCAAATAAGTTCACCATCATTGCCCTTTTCCCCTAGTTTGTGCTAATATTCGAACAAGGAGCTTTGCAAACAGGTTTTAAACCATTTGATTACCTCCTTAAAGGTCAGGTTTTCCTATTGTTTCATTTAGCATTTTCTGTCAGAATATTTGACAAAGGGTTTTTTATGATAAATATAGAAGCGTGTGTACAATAGTCTTTTTATGTGGTCAGTCACCCACTTGGGAGGGGGAAGGACTTGCCATTTTTGTCAGAATAATTGTGAACTGCCTTAGTTTAAAAATTGGAACCGTGGGGCACCTGGGTGGCTCAGTCATTAAGCGTCTGCCTTCAGCTCGGGTCGTGATCCCAGGGTCCTGGGATCGAGCCCCACATCGGGCTCCCTGCTCTGCGGGAAGCCTGCTTCTCCCTCTCCCTCTCCCCCTGCTTGTGTTCCCTCTCTCACTGTGTCTCTCTCTGTCAAATAAATAAATAAAATCTTTTAAAAAAAAAATTGGAACCGTAATGAGATTTGATTGCTGCTATGGTAGGTTCCTGTACTGGCTACAACTGATACTAAAAAAAAAGCATGCTGGAAGAAGATGGACAGTTAGTTGGTTTGGATTTTTACTTTGCTTTAACCACCAACACTTAATTAGGTGGTTTTTTTATTTTTTATTATTATTACACATTATGGTTACACATCCCTGAATGGTGACCTAAGTCAACCTTTGAGAGGCTTTACAAATGTACAGTCTAGCCTTTTTCTATGTATAACTAACTAACCCTTAAGTATAGGTGTCATTTGCATAATTTGTTGGAATCACTCCTCTAATGGTATAATTTTCTTAGCTGACATTACATAGACTTCATCAAGTCCAAAATTCAATAACCCAAGAAATTCTACCAAGATATCAGTGTCATGTGTATAGAGGTAAAAGCATATTAAGCTCTATGTGAAGTGTGTCATAAGAGTATGAGATACTAACCCACTGACATACTGAATCAATAGCATTTATTAGTAGTCAAATCCTACTTTTTATATGGCTCCTCACTCCTCAACCTGAGAGATCTCAAACCTCACATGGTGTGTAAGAATCAGGGGAAATGAAAATAGGGCCCACTGTGAAAAAACCTGGCGAATATCTTCAGCAAGTTGCTCATTTCTGGCACATTAGTTAATTACTTCACAAATTGTTCATCATGTTCCCATTGCACTTTTATAAGCACAATAGCACTTCCTTTTTCTAAGTGTTACCAACATTTAATTTCTTAATGAATCAATGACTATTTCATAGGTTATAAATTAGCATATGGATTCACCCAACCCAGTGGCTACACTACATTTTCAAACATTTGTTGGAGCATGAGGGAAAAATCGAACCCAACTAGTAAGACTTTTATTAAGTGATATATTTTCTCTTAGAGGTTAAGATTAAACTTTGTTCTTAAAAGTTAGCAGCAAGACATTAAAAAAACAATATTCTTTTTCATGGGGAGTTTAAGTATTACAGTAATAGAAAAAATTTATCTTTTTTATTCGATTTTATTAAACCTCTCTTTGCTCTTACTGTTGCCACCCAACCTATTACCATTTCATCACGAACCAGTGTTTTCTTCAATATACTGAGGAAATTGATCTCTCAGGAAGCCACATGCAGAGCTGCTATACCAGAATCCATGATGGGCCCAAAGTTCATGGGGGACCCCCCCCCCCGTGATATAAATATATTCTCTCTCTATAGGAAGATCCCATTTGAGAGGGTTTAGTTTGTGTCATGTCAGATAAATTTTGCTATAAAAAGAATTTCCGTTCTAAGTTTTCCCTGTCTCTAGGACTATAAGAATTTTATTGAGACAACCCAGTGTAATCATAATATTAAAATAATAATATTAAGTATGGTGATGTATTCATTTGGAGCCCTGCTGCCTTGCATCACAGTATGTGTAATTGACAAGTGGTCAAGAAAAACTACTGAATTTGGATTACTATTTTGTACTGCTGAATTAAATACAAAGTCAAATAGGTATATTTTGTAACAACAAATAAACGAAAAAACAGTAGCCTGAAATTCATCATCCTAATTTTTTTTTTAATCACTATGGCCCAAGTTACACTGATAGGGTTCTTTGTCTTTCTAGAAGTTGTCGGTATGTATGTAATCTTTATATATTAGGCATTGCTGCCCAGGAAATATTAAGTGGCTTTCCTGCAAGATACATGAACTTTTCTTTAGCTGTTTCATAAGTCTCAGTCTTCCACAGAATTCTAGAATCCCTGCCTCTGGTATGATCTTGTGGCAGATTCATAGAGTTTCCAGAGTTTTTCTTGCTGTGATGTCGACAGTCATTCCCAAGGCAATTATGTACCATAAGTGGTCATCCCACGTTATTCAAGGGAAAATTGTTCCTGTAGACAGTTTTGTTGTATTTCCTTGTGGGTGCTAAAAGAAGCTTTCTGACCAACTGAGTTTCAATTCCTGCTTTTAGTTGAAATTTTCTTTTATAAGAATACCTAGTAGTTCATTTTTCCCTTCAGGTGTGACATTCAGATGTCAAATGGGAGGATTTTTTTGTGTGGTTTTGCTTTATTGTTTTGTCTGCAGTCATTTTCCTCTCTCCTGAATTGCCCCTGGAACGACTCACTGCCTCCACATTTTTATTTAGCACAAGCCCCTCGATAGAAGCTAGATTACACATCCTTTAAAGCCATACTCGGTTTGGGCTTCATTGAGTTAATTGTAAATAGAGAGAGTTAAGAAGTATCTGATAACATCAGACTGTTTCCTGGTAATGTTACAGCCTTATAAAAGCCCATGCAAGTGTCCCAGACCCCTCACTTTGTGTGCGCAGAGTACAAGTGTAATATTTTCACGTACCTCTTGTATTGGCCAGATGTTTCTTGTGTGCAAATCTGGTGCCCCCCAATGATATTTTAAGCTATTTGTGGCTAAGAATAGTGCCCTCTCCTTCTTTTATGTTTCCTACAATACCAAATTAATTACTGAAGACCCAGTAGACCCTCTACAATTAATATTTAGTAGCTAGATAGACGAAAGTTTTACTGTGTAAGAGGCCAAAGATGGAGAGTAAATAAATGATTTCTCTCTTTCACGTAATAAGAGAGGAATGAATCAAGAATGGTGCAGTTTAGTAAAGAACCATCTAGAGATCCAGTTTACACGTGTGTTTCCATGCGTGCGCAAGTGCCCATGTCTCTCCCTCTTCCCCTTGGAGGCGTATGTGTATATCAGGTCTCTGTCACCATTCCAAAATAGTGGTGAATAAAATGCTATTTGATTAATCATGTGTTTTTTTTATATACATAAGAAACAGTGGTTGACAGGTAGTAATATCGTGGCTACACTGGGCATCACAATAGGGGTGCGCTGAACCAGAAATCTAGGAATGCAGCTTCGAAGTCATGCTCAAATGAATGTACGGATTTGGGCAGCCCCTTTCCTTTGTCAGGATCTCAGTTACCTCAAATATTAAATGAGGGTATTAAATTTGATTCCCATGGTCCGTAGAATCTCTTTTGCAAGTAATAAATACCTCAGCTTTGGATCCATCATTAAATTTTTTTTTAAAGATTTTATTTATTTGACAGAGAGAGAGACAGCCAGAGAGGAAACACAAGCAGGGGGAGTGGGAGAGGGAGAAGCAGGCTTCCCGCAGAGCAGGGAGCCCGATGCGGGGCTCGATCCCAGGACCATGACCTGAGTTGAAGGCAGATGCTTAACGACTGAGCCACCCAGGCACCCCCATCATTAAATTTTTAATAAAATCCACAGTAATGGGGTTGAGGAGAGGGCAGACCTAATGAGTACTCCTTAGTACTGCTGGGCCAGGGGATCATCTTTGAAATAGATGGGTTCCACCTGGGGAAGGGGGCAGTTATTTTCTATTCATGAGCAAAATAGTGGACATGCTTCTAATGACTCTTTCATGATAACATTATTTTCTTTTTCTCTGCCTTGGATTATCCAGTTTACTTTTATGAAAGTAACATTAGGATTCCACTGGGGACATAATTGGGCTTGACCAACAAAGGATGACAGTTTGTGTCTTCTAATTGCCTCCACTTAATGGCCCTGCTCTTCATCCCACTGAACTATGGAAAATGTCACATTTCCATGGTTTATGACTCAGATAATAAATGAATGTGTGAACAGCGTCAAAATACAGCAATTTGCTATATGTACAGTGAGGTATACAGCTTTTGAAAATGGTAAGGTACATAGCTAGATATTTCTAAACTGAAAAATATCTCATTGGGACTTAAAAATATGCTTTTGGAATACATTTAGTTATTGCATCCCCTTTTGAGGGCTCCTTTGCTTACTCTGTATCCGTGCCCCACTGGTAATGACCCAGGAAGCAAATCAAGTAGACTTAAAGCTCAGATGTCTCATACGATGAGAGAAAATACACGATTTCCCTTCCTCTGTTAATATCAGGTTTTCCTTTGTGCTGGTTTGTTTAGTTTCCCCCATAGCACAGTCTTCCAAACATTTGTTATTTCTCTTTTCATGCAATTTGAATTAATGTGGATAATTGTGGTAGTTAGAGGCTTTACTCTCTCGGATGGTAATTATCCACTCTGTAGTTTCATTCCAAACCCAGTGAAACAGTATTAGAAAAGTTGATGTTAATCAGAAGGGATCTCTGGGTATAACTCAGTGTGTAAGATTTAACAAATATATACTCATAGGTCACGTTTAAATTAAATTAAAACAAATTTACCCCCAGAGTTACCCTAGTTATATACTATGTTAACAGGTTTTACTAGTGTTACTACAAAATATCAGCAAGCTTCCAAAATATTGACAGCAATCTTCTGTCTTCTATGAATGTATCAAGTCATGATTCCCCAGAATTTATATTGCTTTTGCTGGCAAGAAAACATGTTAGAGATTTCTTTGGAGGAATTGTTAGCAGATAAAACATCCAAGTTTTGGTGGTCTGAAGGGAGAGGAAGGGCTAATGTACCCAATTTGACTTAGTTTTGCTTATCTATTCCTTTATGTTTAATTTCATTGAGAATCAAAAATGCTGATGTTTAGGATTTCCAAAAATTAAACCCAAGGAGTTCTGTCCTATTCTCTTATAAATGAGCCAGGAAAAGCTGTTTCATAGTACAGTCTCCTCTCATCGATCTCCAAATGGCAGTTATCTAAAAGATAACTTTTAGAGGACATCGAATCTGTCATAAAATTCCTATTTGTGCACAAGTTATTTCATTTTAGAGAAACACAGTGAGATCAATGTTCCCAGGTTCCTCCTTTGAAAATATATTTGAAGATGGAGTTGCATATGATTCTGTCAGGAACTATGAGGATTCTGAATACATTTGACTTGTAGGATAATGCTGAGGAGTTCATGGGGTAGCTTTCCAGTGTTGACGAGTTTTTTCTGTCTTAGGGAGACAGCCCACCTCAGTGGTACAGCTTTTAGGGACAGTGTAAATAGTCCTTAGGCATGGCAATGCAGGACATTTTCTCTCAAATATATTAATGGAGATGTAGCAGAAAGAATTACAGTGGTAGCCACAAACAGCCTTATTTTCCCTGTTCATAAGGTCACAGAAAATAGGGGAACGGGGACCCACCTCTGAGACCCAATATGGGCATCATAAGCATATATATCCTATACTATCGCTTGCCAGCCGTGTAGCCTTGAGCAGGTTATCTTACGTTTCTGACCTTGACGCTCCTCATCTTAAAAATCGGCTATTACATATTCCTGGGGTTCAGTAAGATTACTTAGGTGAATTGTCTGGCACATATGGGTGGCTCAATAAATGTTGCACTCCCATCACAGTGGTTGAATGAACATTGGACCAAGTTTGGGAAACATTTCTTGAAGCTCATGCAATTGTAGAGTCTAAAATTTAATTTTAACTAAGAAGTGTGGCTTATGGAAAAGCAATCAGTGTTTTAGAGTTTTTTCGTGAAACATGTTTATAAAGAAAAACATCTCTTGTGGGGTGCTTTGTTACCCTGGTTTACTTCGTTGAGTGTACTTTGTTCATTATAGGCTGAAAGGTCTTCTAAATTCAATGAACTAAGGAATATTGGTGAAAAAAAAAACACAATACTCCTATGAGTTCAGGTTATATAAGTCTGGGATCATTTCAGAGCTAAGAATTTCCCTGGCTCACCTCTCTGTCATGAAAACATAAGGTCCCCTCATAAGTGTGCACACATGGGTTGTGACAGCTCACAGTCATGGATAGCTTTCTTCTTTGTAGCTTTGTTGTGGACCCAAGTTAGGTGTGAATGGTATATGCCCTATATTAGAAAGGAGCAGAGATTGCAGGAAAGCTACTAAAAAGAAACTGACATGACCCAATCTAACAGCTTAAGTTATCCATTTCCAGGGATAATTTATTTGTAACACTACTTTATCCCCCAAGATAGCATCCCCTAGTCCACCACCATCCCTGCTATTCTCTTTTGCAGAGGTGTTCTAACAGTGCATGACTATAAAAGGCAGTACTTAATATGAAAACAGGCAGTGATATATGAAAAGCTCTCTGGGGAAGAATCAACTAAATTTGAAGGAAGAGCTGGTTTGAAATGTTAATCATATTCCCAACCTTTGAAATTCCTTATTGGCTGACTTATGGGTAGGAGTTCATAGTTTAGTGAATTCCTTACAAGGAATTCATGACAGTCTCCACAAAGATAGTCTACTGGAATTCACATAGACCATTTTCCCTTTGTAGCCTACCTTTTTTACAGATCGGGAGACTGAGGATCCAGTTAAGGCTTTCTGAATCCGGTGATATATAGTGGGGAAGAAAACGTGTATTCATGGAAATAAACCATTACTAGACGTTTAGTTGGGTTTTCCATGCGCATTAATCCCATCCATGTTTAAACATGCCTTTGAACCCAGAATGACCCCATGAACCTATCCTGTACCTAGTTCCAGCTCATCCTCTTTCCTCAGGCTGCTGGGCTGGTAGATCTCGTCAGGACCAGGAAGCTGCAGGTTCACTGGAGGATGAGTTTTTCAGCTTGGTCACCCCAGTTCATCTGTCCTAAACCATTTGACGACACATGGAAGATGTTTCTATTCATTTAAAACAAACACTTCTCGTCTATGGCAAAAGCTTTCATGAATAGTAATGATGCCTTAGCAAGTAGCATGTATTTTCCCCGTAATTTAACAGGAGCCTGAACTACTACAAAATGCAGAGATTGAGAGGGTACAACAGAAATGCCTCTTGGAGGACTCAGGCTCCATCTCTCGGCTCTCGTTCCCTATAAAGGAGGCACATACCTCAAAATATTCAAGATGGTTATTACCACATGAGAGGATCATATAATTCTTATTTTTATGCCTTTATCAGAGTTTCTAAAATTAGTTTTATTGTATTACCTTTATAAAAGATAAAAAAGCCAAACAGTGGGCTCTTTGGACAGTGTGTAATTTATCTCAATTTTCCACTCCCATTTGTCTGTAGGTGTTGATTTAATAT